>NC_140176.1:123542367-124142367 GCF_963971535.1 Notolepis coatsorum
TATGTGCGTTCCAGCATCAGCTGCCAAAACACGCCATCACGGTGCTCCAGGCCTCGCATCGGTAGCGCCTCACAGGCCAAGAACTTTACAGACCGAAAGGCCAGCTCCAGAACTGTCTGTGCAGTCTTCTGATCTTTGGCAACAGCTTGTGAGAGCAACGCATTCATTGGTGTTTGTTTTAATGCTGCCAGTTTGTTGATGGCTTCTATATGTTGATGGGACTTCTCGTGCTCCCTACATTTTTCCCCTGCCTTTCGCCAATTGTTAAACTCTACTTTAACAAAAGTCCCAGGCCTGATCCTGTCTGCACTGACAAGCTTCTTCTCCATAGCAGAGCAACATAAGAAGCACACCGCCTTATCACTTTGGCTTAGATAGTGAAGCCATGTCCAGCGTTTAAACCACAATGAGTTAAATGATCGAGTGAATGTTTCCTTTCCAAACCGCCTGGCAGGGGATTCAAACTGAGTGGGCTGGAAAGGCTCTTCGCCGAGTCCGCCGACGCCATTGGCATTGTGAACGGAGTTGTTGTTGACAGAGACGACAGCTGTCACTGACACTGGCTGTGTTCTCTCCTCCGGAGGCTCCGGGATGCTGCTGGCATCTGTGTCCATCGGCAGGGACTCAGACTCTGAGTCCAGTGTATTTCTTTTTTTGCCTTTGGCTTTGGGCTGATTATTATTAAAGAAATCGGATATTCGTTTTTGAGACATTTCGAGACACAAGGAAGTAAACACACTACTGTTTATTATTCAAACTCAAGTCCTCATCCTTACGGAGACGTAGTAGACGTCGGCGCGTCGCCGATGTGTGTGTGAGACTGTGCGGCGCGCTGCAGCGTCACAGACAGTCAGACTCAGATCAGATATACAGAAAATATCATTAAATAGTGGATTTTAACCATTAAAAAAAAAACATGTTTTAGACTGCTTACACTAAAATGCTAACTAAAAAAAATTTAAGTTTTGGATTTTTTTGTAAATCTTCTGACACAGCTTGCAGTTACACTCCCCGCCAGCAGGGGTGCTGTACCTGTAGTTCCCGCGTCCTTGACTTATGGAACTCAATCATGTTCCGTTGTGATGTCACAGTATGATGTTATAAATAATAGTACATTCTAGAACATTTGTGATGTCACAGTATGATGTCATAATCAAACATTCTAGAACATGTGTATATATACAACAATTCTCTCAGAAGCTCTCATTGTGCATCTTTGAACAGTACTGAACAGGTCGACTAAACAACGTAGATTGAAGCCTGTATTTCTCAACCAAGGTGCCTTGCCGACCGGGTTGCTGTGGAAGGTGAGTGAACAAGCTAGCTAGCTGTTCTACTTGAATACTGAATGTTAATATTGAATCAGACAATATTGAATACTGAATGTTAATATTGAATCAGACAATATTGAATACTGAATGTCAATTCAGGTTGACAGTTGACATCATTTGACAGTTGACAGGGGGCTGGAAAGTTGATTTAATAAAAGAAAAAAGACTAATTTAATCAGATTAATCACTTTATTCAAATTGAGGATTTAGTTTGAGGATAAAAAAATAAAAACATTTATAAAAAGGAAATCCGCTCTTCGCTCTAGATCCGCTCGCTAACCGCTGATGTTGACACCGCAGCCACGACGTGCTCAGCCTCAACTTCATTTGGCATCAAGCGCCAAATTGGCATCTCAATTATAAGGACAGCTGCTGTCGCTTATCAAGATCAATCTGGTTCTCTCTCATCCCTTTGGACTTCCAGTCAGTCAGGCGACACACACACAGGGATTCTGAAAGAACCCCACGTAAACCGCAGTTTTAATTCACTGGTTGTCGAAAGTATTCACGCTTCCCAACCGGAGCGGAGCCGCGCGTCCGAGACGCAGATTAGAGACGATGCAATCTGAGATTTCAATCAATCAACCTTCTGTCGTGTGGCAGTGAAAGGGTTAACCTTCTGTGTATTGTGGCAGTGAAAGGGTTAACCTGCTGTGTATTGTGGCAGTGAAAGGGTTAACCTTCTGTGTATTGTGGCAGTGAAAGGGTTAACCTTCTGTGTTTTGTGGCAGTGAAAGGGTTAACCTTCTGTGTTTTGTGGCAGTGAAAGGGTTAACCTTCTGTGTATTGTGGCAGTGAAAGGGTTAACCTTCTGTGTTTTGTGGCAGTGAAAGGGTTAACCTTCTGTGTTTTGTGGCAGTGAAATAGGTCAAGGACGGGAAGAATTCTACAAAATAACAGGTACAAATATAAAATCCACTCTGTGCCAAATATATGACAATACATTTTACATTTCAACATTAAATATACGTGTATGTGTTTTGTTTTGTATTATTTGATCAATGTAAAAAAAAAACATTAAAGTTAAATGATCTTGTGGAATTTAAAACTGCACAATTAATGTATAAAGCAAAAAGTCATGTACTTCGAAGAAACATTCAAGAACTGTTCTTTGATAAGGAGGGGGGTTATAATCTGAGGGGAGAACTCGATTTAAAAGTGCTTAATGTACGCACTACCAGGAGAAGACACTGCATCTCAATACTGCTGGTGAGACCGAGTTAAGACAGGGACACGGCAGATTTATGCACCACTGCTGCCCTCTGCTGGTGAGACCGAGTTACGGCTGGTTAATTTCAAACCTTTATTTATACTCATGAAAGCACTGAGGTTTCCCTCATTTACAGTGATGACGAGTTAACAAAGGACACAAATATCATGACAGTTAATAATTACAATGAATTACAATTACTACAATGATGGATTAAAAACAATTACATGATTCAGTACATAGGTCAAGTGCAATGCCTTTAAACTCCATGAATGACGGGAATGTTCTGAGCTTTAGAGTCTTTTGCAGGGTATTCTATGTGTTCATATAATCATCATCAAGTTCATTGTATTCAAATGTTTGACCACCATACTATTGAAAATGTTTCACTCCATAGATTAATCTAGAAACGCTTTATAAAATAATTTGTATTAATCTCAAGTTAAAGCATTAACTTATAGCCCTAATATAAGTAAGGGATAATGTATGACAAGGTCATTGTCGCAAAATAATTGACCGACATGGAGTTTAAAATACCGAGGCGCCTCGCCGAGGTGTTTTAAACGTCAGTGAAGGTCAATTATTTTGCGAAAATGACCGAGTATAGCTATACATTATCCCGCTTATTATTACATGGCTAACTTACTAACAATATACCTAATTAATTTTACACCATCGACAAGACGAGATCAAATGCAGACACAGTTGTTCTGTGGCTCTGTCAGCCCAAATAAAGTGATTATTATTATCGCCGGCAGGTGTGTCTGATTGCACTGAAACAGTGTGTCAGTGGGCTTGATTGCTCCAGCTGCGAATCACCGGTGGTTATCGAAAAATTATTCACCGCTGTCAGGGGCTATTGACCAATCACAATCAAGCATTTCGGCGAATGTTAAAACGCCATGTAATAAGTATATATATATATATATATACTGTATATAAGATGATAATGCATCTTAGACATATCAAAGAAAAGAGAAACGTTAGTAAAAATGATGATGTAATCAATATGATGTATTTGCTCAGAGACAGACCTGCTGCATCCAGAACCTCTTCTGTCTTTGCAGGTCCTCTGGTTTCTAGGAGCCATCATGAGAATATCAGGGGGTTTGCTGTTCCTGTTTCTCATACAAGCTCTCACTGGACCCACCTGGTGTTACCCAGGTAAACTGAATGAGAGTTTATTTTTGAACATGTAATTCTCCATATTCCTCCAAACAAATCACGATCTAGCTCCGTCAAACTAAACAATCATAGCAAATATATATATATATATTTTTTTAATTAAAAAAACATATATAAAAAAAAACATTAACATTAAAAAACCATACAACTATGGTTATGTGCTCGCGCTGCCGCGTGGGTTTTCTTTTTAGCGGCCGGCTTACTCCTTCCATATATAGTTTCACATATTTGTAATTAGGAAATCAGAAAGTGGCCAAATACTTTTCCATGCTACTGTAAGTACTTAGTTGCTATCTCCCTCTGCTCCAGATCCACCCAGCGACCTACTGATGGCTCAGGACACACTAGACCCAACCATGGAGGAGCCCACAGACCATCAGGATATCAGTATGTTACTTTTCTTTTTATTGTCTTTATTTTCTCTTGTTGTCCATCCTCTGTTGCAGCACAGTTGTCTGTGTCTGTCTACATGTCCATAGCTTTCCCTCCTCATTCTTTCCATAAAGCCCCAATCTGTAGGTAGGAAGAGTACAGTGTTTTCTGGTTTAGAATGTGTCTTATCTTGCATAAAACACCAACACTCCGTGCCAATTTAGTCCTGACATATTTGACTTGAGGTTTCCAGTTGAGTTTGTGGTCTATTATTACACCCAGAAATGTATTCTCAAATACCCTCTCCAGTTTAATACTATCAATCATTAGTTCAACCGGTGTATTTACTTGTATATCACGTTTACCAAATATCATGATTATTTTTTTTTTTTTATATTTAATGATAATTTATTTATTATATCAAACCACACTTTCAGCTTGGATAGCTCAGCTGTGACATTCTTTAAAAGCATTTGAAGGTTCTCTCCCTCACAGAAGACATTTGTATCGTCAGCAAAAATTACATTTTTCAATATTTTAGATGCATTACCTATATCATTTATATACAGTATGAATAGTTTAGGGCCCAGAATTGACCCTTGCGGCACACCACATATTATGTTTGACTGAGTGGACCTGTACTCCCCCAACTGCACAAACTGTTGTCTTTGTTCTAAGTAACTCTTTAACCATTTGAGCCCTACTCCTCTGATCCCATACCTTTCCAATTTTAGTAGCAGAATATCATGATTTATAGTGTCAAACGCCTTCTTCAGATCTATGAAGACCCCTATTGCAAACTTCTTATTATCAATTATGCTTGTCAGTTCTTCTACTAGGTCCATTAGTGCCAATGACGTTGAATGATTCAATCTAAATCCATATTGACTTGTCTATAAGTAATGCGTGTTCATCAATGAAACAGTCCAATCGCGCAGCAAATAATGTTTCCATTATCTTTGAGAACTGGGAAAGGAGGGAAACCGGCCTGTAATTGGTGAGTAGATTTTTCTCACCTGCTTTTAAGATCGGTATCACTTTTGCAGTTTTCATTTTGGTGGGGAAGGCACCCAGGTTACAAATATGCACTAAAGGGTCTTCTATGGCTATTATTACTTGTTTAATTTAGGTAATCTCAATGCCGTTCCAATCTGTTGATGTTTTATTCTTAACCTGTTCCACCCATCAGGGTCGGTACCAACCCCTAAATGACATTATGATGCAAAAAATTTGCGATTTTAAAATCAAACGTTTTCAAGTATTAACATCACTAACATGTCACAAAAGCATGTAGAATGTATATTATCATCAATACGTTAGTTTAGCAATAGGTTAAGTGTTAAAAGATAGTTTTAAGTTTTCGATTTTCGATCGTCCATTCCATGCCTCCAGGTTGTTGATGTCCAGATTGATCCCACGAGTCTGGGAAGAATCAGCCACCTGTCGCTCCACTGAATTGGAGTCCTGGTCGGTAGTCTCCTCCTCACCTCCATGTCCTTGTAGTGCGCGGAGTAAGACCTCGGTTTAACATCCAAACCTGATATAATAATGTCATTTATCCTCGAGTATTGTTCAAGGTCACAAACCCGGTTTTCCAGCACCTCAATGTTCTTGTCCTTCTCTATATTCTGGGCCTTGAGGGCTCTCACCTCCATTAACCCCATGATGGTTTATATTCTGGGCCTTGAGGGCTCTCACCTCCTCCATTAACCCCATGATGGTTTATATTCTGGGCCTTGAGGGCTCTCACCTCCTCCATTAACCCCATGATGGTTTATATTCTGGGCCTTGAGGGCTCTCACCTCCTCCATTAACCCCATGATGGTTTATATTCTGGGCCTTGAGGGCTCTCACCTCCTCCATTAACCCCATGATGGTTTATATTCTGGGCCTTGAGGGCTCTCACCTCCTCCATTAACCCCATGATAGTTTTCAACTGCATACTGACAGGTGTCATCTCTGCTGTGAGGAATTCGAGCGCCTTCTTCATCTCCTCAATCTCGAAGGCGAATTCCTTTTTTGGTGGCATTTCGTCGTTCTGTATTTGTACCTTGGCACTTAATGAAACTTTGAGAATTGTTAGCCGTTTCAATTAAATACTTTAGGCAAATTTAACTTTCCCGTGTCGGGAGCTCTCTTCCCACGCTGCAACTCGGATCTCGAAACTGTCCCTCATCTTGTTCTCAACCAGTAACATTCCTTAGGAGAGGAATGGATAATTGGTGGTGGTGGTGGTGGTTTGATTGATTGATTGATTGATTGAAAATGTTAACAGATTGCAGAATGGGTACAATATGTAGGTAATTATCACTTCATCTATAGGTTTCAAGTCCAATTCATGATATTTACATATTCACATACACGGAATACGAACAAAGATAAGATAAGATATTCCTTTATTGATCCCCTTGGGGAAATTCAGGCATCATAGCAGCATGGGGGGGAGGGGGAGGGGGGGTACAGGTAGTAAAAACAACACAGGCAGTGTCACAAAAAGAAATAAGTAAGAAAGTAGTAAACGGGATAAGAAGTAAAGGGGGTGGGAGCTGCTATGAAAGGCTGCCACTACTACTACGTAGTAGTAGGTGGGTGTATAAACCGTTGACCCAGCTGTCTGTTCAGTCACTGGTTGACGTTGCTAAACCCTTGGCTATCAGCTATTTACATGACAGGTTCATCTAATTATCAGGCAGCACCATCATTAACCCTTTCACTGCCACACGACAGAAGGTTAACCCTTTACTATCACACAACCGACGGTCGGCTTTTATTCGAGTAGTAATACATTTATCTTTTTCATTCGTATAATGTGCTAATGAGTAAAATTGTCATATGGCGTGACCAAATGTAAAAGTGGTGTATTTTAATGATGTATGTCTATTGCTCAGCATTCCTCATCACTACGATACACATTTCTAGCTCTTCCTTGTGCAAATTAGTTACATTTTGCATACATTTTCTTAATGTTATGACTGTTATGATTCATGTACAGCGGAAGAGAAATGTGAGAATGGATGGGAGAAGATTCTTGGCCGTTGCTACTACTTCTCTAATGCTACTACTGATGGGGTAAAGGACTGGACTGAGAGCAGAGCGGACTGTCGGAACAGAGGAGCTGACCTGGTGATCATCAAGAGCATGGCGTTAGTAAATGAGTTAAAGGTACTGTGTTGATGCCATGAAACCATTAGATGTCATGTGTTAGTTACTACTGTAAGGATGTGAGAACAGTGGGTGAGGTTTATTCAGGACCAGAGCTCTGGGAGAACAGTGGGTGAGGTTTATTACAGACCAGAGCTCTGGGAGAACAGTGGGTGAGGTTTATTCAGGACCAGAGCTCTGGGAGAACAGTGGGTGAGGTTTATTACAGACCAGAGCTCTGGGAGAACAGTGGGTGAGGTTTATTACAGACCAGAGCTCTGGGAGAACAGTGGGTGAGGTTTATTCAGGACCAGAGCTCTGGGAGAACAGTGGGTGAGGTTTATTACAGACCAGAGCTCTGAGAGAACAGTGGGTGAGGTTTATTACAGACCAGAGCTCTGGGAGAACAGTGGGTGAGGTTTATTCAGGACCAGAGCTCTGGGAGAACAGTGGGTGAGGTTTATTACAGACCAGAGCTCTGGGAGAACAGTGGGTGAGGTTTATTCAGGACCAGAGCTCTGGGAGAACAGCGGTGAGGTTTATGTTCATTCCTGAACATGTGAAAACGGACTCCGTAAGTGGCCAAAAATCATTGCAGCTAAAAAACTTCACTCATTCTTAAACAGGAAGCGCGTTCTCGTACACCTGAATGTCCATACAGACACGCCCCTCCAGCTCCTTATAAGGCAAGGGCCGTGTGCAAAACAGTGAGAGGCTCAGTGTTGCATCTGCTCCGTGCTGACCCCCGTATTCAACAGGTGGCACGGAAGCCATTTGCAACTGATCAAAATGATCAATTGCAAATGTGATCATTCTGCTCCCGGCTGCCCGAGGACGACGGGATCGGGATGGGTCAAGTGCAGATTTAATTTCATCTGCGAAAGATCCTGTGTGTGTGTTTCCTGTGTGTGTGTTTCCTGTGTGTGTTTCCTGTGTGTTTCCTGTGTGTGTGTTTCCTGTGTGTGTGTTTCCTGTGTGTGTTTCCTGTGTGTGTTTCCTGTGTGTTTCCTGTGTGTGTTTCCTGTGTGTGTGTTTCCTGTGTGTGTGTTTCCTGTGTGTGTTTCCTGTGTGTGTTTCCTGTGTGTGTTTCCTGTGTGTGTGTGTTTCCTGTGTGTGTGTGTTTCCTGTGTGTTTCCTGTGTTTCCTGTGTGTGTTTCCTGTGTGTGTGTTTCCTGTGTGTGTGTGTTTCCTGTGTGTGTTTCCTGTGTGTTTCCTGTGTGTGTGTTTCCTGTGTGTGTGTTTCCTGTGTGTGTTTCCTGTGTGTTTCCTGTGTGTGTTTCCTGTGTGTGTGTTTCCTGTGTGTGTTTCCTGTGTGTGTTTCCTGTGTGTGTGTTTCCTGTGTGTTTCCTGTGTGTGTTTCCTGTGTGTGTGTTTCCTGTGTGTGTGTGTTTCCTGTGTGTGTTTCCTGTGTGTGTTTCCTGTGTGTGTTTCCTGTGTGTTTCCTGTGTGTTTCCTGTGTGTGCTTCCTGTGTGTGTGTTTCCTGTGTGTGTTTCCTGTGTGTGTTTCCTGTGTGTGTGTTTCCTGTGTGTGTCGCCCATCGCATGTGTGTTCGCTGCATGACTACATCGCAATGTGTGGAACGAATAAACTTCTTCAAAGTACAGTTTAATAAAAACAACCATAAAGTTGTGGTAAATCAGACCATTGTTGTTTATTTACTACATTGTCAGGTCGAGATCAAGAGACTCCATGATAACGACAAGCGTCAAAGGGATCAGAAAAAAATAATGCAAAAAGTCTGGATTGGTCTGAGTGACATGGTGACCGAGGGGACCTGGCTGTGGGTGGATGGAACAACACACAACGCCACCACAGACGACAAGTAAGTTCTTTCAGTTCAGACTTCCATGTTTTAAAAGTTGTTTTAGTCACTGGATACAGCACGGACTAGCATAGATAGAAATGACCTTTCCTAATGTATCATATTTTATCTCCATTGGTAGCTACAGCCATAGAATCTTGTTAATGTATCTATTTTATCTCTAATAATAATAATAATAATAATAATAATAATAATAATAATAATAATGGCTTGGATTTCACCTTTCACATACCCAATGCACTTTACAAAAGAAGGGGGGGGGGATAATGGTGGCCTAAACTGAGAAACAAATTACAAAAACAGAACAGAGCAAACGGAACAGAACAACAGAACAAAACAAATCTCCTTGACAACAACAAAAAGTTGTCACCAAAAGTGCAGTCACCTCGGCACCCGAATTCTATTTTTAGAATGTTACACCAATAATGTAATGGGGTTGAACCCACATGGTTGTAGCCCCTTGCAGGGGCGTATCTAGACCAAGCACTGTGCTGGGGCACAGGGGGGCACTGTTTTTGATTATTTGTCAATTCTGTAGGCCAGTATTTACAAAGGTGTCATGCTTAACATGTTTAGTTAGTAGAAAAGACTCACGCACATACAAAGTATAGTCACGGGTGCTTGACTCAAATAGATATGTAAAGTTGTGGAAAAAAAGTGAGCACACCGTCTGTAGTGTTCCCAAATTTAATATACTTAATATACTTTAACACAATGTTGCCACAAGCCGAAACATTGTGTTAAAATATATTAAACTTGGGAGCACTGCAGACGGTGTGCTCACTTTTTTTCCACATGCTTAACATGTTTCCCAAATATCCTACAAGAAAAACAGAAGGCTGCATTTCTAGACTTGGATTACTACTACCGCCATGTAAAGCTGTCAAACCAGGGAGCATTAAAGGATCTCTTCTTGACACCAAAGTTGTGCTGGGGATATTGGGTCAACTTTACTTGGTTTGGGCCAGAATCCTTTCCCCCTAGGTCACTAACATACTGTACCCCTCACAGCTTTTCCCCCTTGCCCCCAGTCTGATGTTCTCTGCTGCTCTGGTAACGGCTTCTTCACTCTCATCTCTGGGTTGTGGGGTCTCCTGTCTGTCTCCTGTCTCTTCTTCAGTCTCATCTCTGGGTTGTGGGGTCTCCTGTCTGTCTCCTGTCTCTTCTTCACTCTCATCTCTGGGTTGTGGGGTCTCCTGTCTGTCTCCTGTCTCTTCTTCACTCTCATCTCTGGGTTGTGGGGTCTCCTGTCTGTCTCCTGTCTCTTCTTCACTCTCATCTCTGGGTTGTGGGGTCTCCTGTCTGTCTCCTGTCTCTTCTTCACTCTCATCTCTGGGTTGTGGGGTCTCCTGTCTGTCTCCTGTCTCTTCTTCAGTCTCATCTCTGGGTTGTGGGGTCTCCTGTCTGTCTCCTGTCTCTTCTTCACTCTCATCTCTGGGTTGTGGGGTCTCCTGTCTGTCTCCTGTCTCTTCTTCACTCTCATCTCTGGGTTGTGGGGTCTCCTGTCTGTCTCCTGTCTCTTCTTCAGTCTCATCTCTGGGTTGTGGGGTCTCCTGTCTGTCTCCTGTCTCTGTTTCACTCTCATCTCTGGGTTGTGGGGTCTCCTGTCTGTCTCCTGTCTCTTCTTCACTCTCATCTCTGGGTTGTGGGGTCTCCTGTCTGTCTCCTGTCTCTTCACTCTCATCTCTGGGTAGTGGGGTCTCCTGTCTGTCTCCTGTCTCTTCTTCAGTCTCATCTCTGGGTTGTGGGGTCTCCTGTCTGTCTCCTGTCTCTTCTTCACTCTCATCTCTGGGTTGTGGGGTCTCCTGTCTGTCTCCTGTCTCTTTTTCACTCTCATCTCTGGGTTGTGGGGTCTCCTGTCTGTCTCCTGTCTTTTCTTCAGTCTCATCTCTGGGTTGTGGGGTCTCCTGTCTGTCTCCTGTCTCTTCTTCACTCTCATCTCTGGGTTGTGGGGTCTCCTGTCTGTCTCCTGTCTCTTCTTCACTCTCATCTCTGGGTTGTGGGGTCTCCTGTCTGTCTCCTGTCTCTTCTTCAGTCTCATCTCTGGGCTGTGGGGTCTCCTGTCTGTCTCCTGTCTCTTCTTCAGTCTCATCTCTGGGTTGTGGGGTCTCCTGTCTGTCTCCTGTCTCTTCTTCAGTCTCATCTCTGGGTTGTGGGGTCTCCTGTCTGTCTCCTGTCTCTTCTTCACTCTCATCTCTGGGTTGTGGGGTCTCCTGTCTGTCTCCTGTCTCTTCTTCACTCTCATCTCTGGGTTGTGGGGTCTCCTGTCTGTCTCCTGTCTCTTCTTCACTCTCATCTCTGGGTAGTGGGGTCTCCTGTCTGTCTCCTGTCTCTTCTTCACTCTCATCTCTGGGTTGTGGGGTCTCCTGTCTGTCTCCTGTCTCTTCTTCACTCTCATCTCTGGGTTGTGGGGTCTCCTGTCTGTCTCCTGTCTCTTCTTCACTCTCATCTCTGGGTTGTGGGGTCTCCTGTCTGTCTCCTGTCTCTTCTTCACTCTCATCTCTGGGTTGTGGGGTCTCCTGTCTGTCTCCTGTCTCTTCTTCACTCTCATCTCTGGGTTGTGGGGTCTCCTGTCTGTCTCCTGTCTCTTCTTCACTCTCATCTCTGGGTTGTGGGGTCTCCTGTCTGTCTCCTGTCTCTTCACTCTCATCTCTGGGTTGTGGGGTCTCCTGTCTGTCTCCTGTCTCTTCTTCAGTCTCATCTCTGGGTTGTGGGGTCTCCTGTCTGTCTCCTGTCTCTTCTTCAGTTTCATCTCTGGGTTGTGGGGTCTCCTGTCTGTCGCCTGTCTCTTCTTCAGTCTCATCTCTGGGTTGTGGGGTCTCCTGTCTGTCTCCTGTCTCTTCTTCACTCTCATCTCTGGGTTGTGGGGTCTCCTGTCTGTCGCCTGTCTCTTCTTCAGTCTCATCTCTGGGTTGTGGGGTCTCCTGTCTGTCTCCTGTCTCTTCTTCACTCTCATCTCTGGGTTGTGGGGTCTCCTGTCTGTCTCCTGTCTCTTCTTCACTCTCATCTCTGGGTTGTGGGGTCTCCTGTCTGTCTCCTGTCTCTTCTTCACTCTCATCTCTGGGTTGTGGGGTCTCCTGTCTGTCTCCTGTCTCTTCTTCAGTCTCATCTCTGGGGTGTGTGGTCTCCTGTCTGTCTCCTGTCTCTTCTTCAGTCTAATCTCTGGGTTGTGGGGTCTTCTGTCTGTCTCCTGTCTCTTCTTCACTCTCATCTCTGGGTTGTGGGGTCTCCTGTCTGTCTCCTGTCTCTTCTACACTCTCATCTCTGGGTTGTGGGGTCTCCTGTCTGTCTCCTGTCTCTTCTTCAGTCTCATCTCTGGGTTGTGGGGTCTCCTGTCTGTCTCCTGTCTCTTCTTCAGTCTCATCTCTGGGTTGTGGGGTCTCCTGTCTGTCTCCTGTCTCTTCTTCAGTCTCATCTCTGGGTTGTGGGGTCTCCTGTCTGTCTCCTGTCTCTTCTTCAGTCTCATCTCTTGGTTGTGGGGTCTCCTGTCTGTCTCCTGTCTCTTCTTCACTCTCATCTCTGGGTTGTGGGGTCTCCTGTCTGTCTCCTGTCTCTTCTTCACTCTCATCTCTGGGTCGTGGGGTCTCCTGTCTGTCTCCTGTCTCTTCAGTCTCATCTCTGGGTTGTGGGGTCTCCTGTCTGTCTCCTGTCTCTTCTTCACTCTCATCTCTGGGTTGTGGGGTCTCCTGTCTGTCTCCTGTCTCTTCTTCACTCTCATCTCTGGGTTGTGGGGTCTCCTGTCTGTCTCCTGTCTCTTCTTCACTCTCATCTCTGGGTTGTGGGGTCTCCTGTCTGACTCCTGTCTCTTCTTCACTCTCATCTCTGGGTTGTGGGGTCTCCTGTCTGTCTCCTGTCTCTTCTTCACTCTCATCTCTGGGTTGTGGGGTCTCCTGTCTGTCTCCTGTCTCTTCTTCACTCTCATCTCTGGGTTGTGGGGTCTCCTGTCTGTCTCCTGTCTCTTCTTCACTCATCTCTGGGTTGTGGGGTCTCCTGTCTGTCTCCTGTCTCTTCTTCACTCTCATCTCTGGGTTGTGGGGTCTCCTGTCTGTCTCCTGTCTCTTCTTCACTCTCATCTCTGGGTTGTGGGGTCTCCTGTCTGTCGCCTGTCTCTTGCTGCCTGTCTCTCTCCTCTCTCTCGGTTTCTCCTGACTCAGCCAGCTCAATCTCTCCTTCTCCTCTACTCTCCTCCTGTCTGGTGCAAAATAAAAAAAGATTTAATATGATCAACTGTAGCATCAGATCATTTTAGATCTGCAAGTTAGTTAGCTTAGCTAGCTATAGCTTGTCAGCCAGGTCTCGCCTCTCAGTTTCACTGATTGATGACATTTTCACCATTAGACTGCACTAACCCATTAAATGCATCGCAACTTGTTTGGTTCAGTTCAGTTCAATAGTTCAGTTCACTCGTTTAGTTCAGTTCACTAGTTCAGTTCAATAGTTCAGTTCACTCGTTCAGCTCACTAGTAAAATTCAGTTCACTAGTTCAGTTCACTAGTTCACTAGTTCAGTTCAATAGTTCAGTTCACTAGTTCAGTTCACTAGTTCACTGGTTCAGTTCAGTTCAATAGTTCAGTTCAGTTCAATAGTTCAGTTCAATAGTTCAGTTCAATAGTTCAGTTCACTCATTTAGTTCAGTTCACTCGTTCAGTTCAGTAGTTAAATTCACTTCACTGGTTCCGTTAATTTCAGTTCAATAATTCACTTCACTGGTTCAGTTGAATCAGTTTGATAGTTCAGTTTACTAGTTCAATTCAGTTCACTTCACTAGTTCAGTTTAGTTCACCAGTTCAGTTCAGTTCACTAGTTCTAGTATTTCACTTCAGTCCGTTCAACAGTTCAGTTCACTAGTTCAGTTGCATATCATTACAACATTAACCTAATATTTTACCTACAAACTACAACATTTTGATAAAATGACTAGAACATTAATGCAAGTCAATGGACTCAAATGAATTGATTCTTTGGAATTAGTGAATTGAGAATTGATAGCGGAATCGTCTGAAGAATCGATTCACTTCAACAAGAATCGAATTTCGATATCCATCTACTCGCCTCTCAGTGTCACCTCTAGTCAGGCTCCTCTCTCTCATCTCTCTCAGGCCCATACTGTCTGTCTTCTGTCTCTTGCTGTCTGTCTCTCCTCTCTCTCTCATCTCTCTCAGGCCCATACTGTCTGTCTTCTGTCTCTTGCTGTCTGTCTCCTCTCTCTCATCTCTCTCAGGCCCATACTGTCTGTCTTCTGTCTCTTGCTGTCTGTCTCTCCTCTCTCTCATCTCTCTCAGGCCCATACTGTCTGTCTTCTGTCTCGTGCTGTCTGTCTCTCCTCTCTCTCTCATCTCTCTCAGGCCCATACTGTCTGTCTTCTGTCTCTTGCTGTCTGTCTCTCCTCTCTCTCTCATCTCTCTCAGGCCCATACTGTCTGTCTTCTGTCTCTTGCTGTCTGTCTCTCCTCTCTCTCTCATCTCTCTCAGGCCCATACTTACTGTCTGTCTCTTGCTGTCTGTCTCTCCTCTCTCTCTCATCTCTCTCAGGCCCATACTGTCTGTCTTCTGTCTCTTGCTGTCTGTCTCTCTCCTCTCTCTCTCATCTCTCTCAGGCCCATACTGTCTGACTTCTGTCTCTTGCTGTCTGTCTCTCCTCTCTCTCTCATCTCTCTCAGGCCCATACTGTCTGTCTTCTGTCTCTTGCTGTCTGTCTCTCCTCTCTCTCTCATCTCTCTCAGGCCCATACTGTCTGTCTTCTGTCTCTTGCTGTCTGTCTCTCCTCTCTCTCTCATCTCTCTCAGACCCATACTGTCTGTCTTCTGTCTCTTGCTGTCTGTCTCTCCTCTCTCTCTCATCTCTCTCAGGCCCATACTGTCTGTCTTCTGTCTCTTGCTGTCTGTCTCTCCTCTCTCATCTCTCTCAGGCCCATACTGTCTGTCTTCTGTCTCTTGCTGTCTGTCTCTCCTCTCTCTCTCATCTCTCTCAGGCTCATACTGTCTGTCTTCTGTCTCTTGCTGTCTGTCTCTCCTCTCTCTCTCATCTCTCTCAGGCCCATACTGTCTGTCTTCTGTCTCTTGCTGTCTGTCTCTCCTCTCTCTCTCATCTCTCTCAGGCCCATACTGTCTGTCTTCTGTCTCTTGCTGTCTGTCTCTCCTCTCTCTCTCATCTCTCTCAGGCCCATACTTACTGTCTGTCTTCTGTCTCTTGCTGTCTGTCTCTCCTCTCTCTCTCATCTCTCTCAGGCCCATACTGTCTGTCTTCTGTCTCTTGCTGTCTGTCTCTCCTCTCTCTCTCTCATCTCTCTCAGGCCCATACTGTGTCTTCTGTCTCTTGCTGTCTGTCTCTCCTCTCTCTCATCTCTCTCAGGCCCATACTTACTGTCTGTCTTCTGTCTCTTGCTGTCTGTCTCTCCTCTCTCTCTCATCTCTCTCAGGCCCATACTGTCTGTCTTCTGTCTCTTGCTGTCTGTCTCTCCTCTCTCTCTCATCTCTCTCAGGCCCATACTGTCTGTCTTCTGTCTCTTGCTGTCTGTCTCTCCTCTCTCTCTCATCTCTCTCAGGCCCATACTGTCTGTCTTCTGTCTCTTGCTGTCTGTCTCTCCTCTCTCATCTCTCTCAGGCCCATACTGTCTGTCTTCTGTCTCTTGCTGTCTGTCTCTCCCCTCTCTCATCTCTCTCAGGCCCATACTGTCTGTCTTCTGTCTCTTGCTGTCTGTCTCTCCTCTCTCTCATCTCTCTCAGGCCCATACTGTCTGTCTTCTGTCTCTTGCTGTCTGTCTCTCCTCTCTCTCTCATCTCTCTCAGGCCCATACTGTGTCTTCTGTCTCTTGCTGTCTGTCTCTCCTCTCTCTCTCATCTCTCTCAGGCCCATACTGTCTGTCTTCTGTCTCTTGCTGTCTGTCTCTCCTCTCTCTCTCATCTCTCTCAGGCCCATACTGTCTGTCTTCTGTCTCTTGCTGTCTGTCTCTCCTCTCTCTCTCATCTCTCTCAGGCCCATACTGTCTGTCTTCTGTCTCTTGCTGTCTGTCTCTCCTCTCTCTCTCATCTCTCTCAGCCAGCTCAACCTCCATCTCTCCTCCTCTTCTTGCATTCTGGTCCACTTTGGCTGGAGCAACATGAAAATAATGTTATATATAGGCATAGGCAGATAGGCTATTACTGTATACAGGTCCTACCTAGGCTATATCTGGTCAACTATAACCAAGCTAAGCTTTCCCAAAATCAATCATTCACGCAGCGGTCCTGAGTGACTAGAACCTGATAGCCATCTCACTGGAATAGCCGGGAGTCTGACCGGACCAGACTACATTTCGGCTTTCCCATCCTTACTAATGATAATAAAAGTGACAACTTTTACACCTCAATCTTTCAGTTGTCTTGTAAGAATTAGGAACTGTCAGTAAGCACGTTACATGGTCAGTCGCTGTGTATAGCTAGCCTCTATCCTTAGTAATGTTATCTAGCTAGCTAATTCCTCCGGTAACGTTAGGGGTGAATGGCTACATAACGTGAGCTACTGACCATGTAACGTTTTGCTTACTGACAGTGAACGTTGCTAACATTAACTTACGGTAAGGGATGCACCGAATGGGAAATTCTTGGCCGAAACCGAATACCGAGAATAGAAAAACAGTTGGCCGAAAACCGAATGCCGAAAGGCAGAATATGATTAATATAAATTAGAGCTGGGCCGTTAACGGCATTAACGTGCTGCGTTAACGCTATACTAGTATCGCGCGATAATATAATTAACGCATTAATCTAAACAAAAACATTTTTATTTTTTATTTTTTTATTTTTTTTTACATTTTTTTTTTACATTTATTTACCCAGGGTAGGTTCGCTGAGCACAGATGCTCTTTTTCAGGAACGCCCTGCTTCACATTCACACAGTTCCATTCACACCTGGGAGCTGCCCAGTACAACCACAGTTGACACCATTGGCCACTGAGCAACTCCACTGGAGCAGTTGATTCAAGCCATGTCACATAGTTCAAGTTTGAAATGATTCTTTCTGTTTTGCTCCTGAGAGTGTGCTAGATACTGTACTGTACTGGTAATATTATTTATTTGTGTTAACTTCTGAATAAAACAACTTATTAAACACAAGTACATCTTATTGAACATTATTTTGATATTTCATTACCAATTATCATAGCAAAACAGCTTTTTCAAACAGTGTAATGCATTTTGGAAACAGGAGATGGGCTCATGGTGTAATGGGCCACCTGGCCTGAGAAACATAAGGAGGAAAGAAAAAGTAAGGACTTACTTCTGGTCATTATTTGGGTAGAACACACATATTTTGAATGCCTTCGGCAGGTTTTTCTTTTTCTTTTTTGAGCCATTATAATCTAGATTAATCTAGATTAAATCCAGGATTGCAGATAGATTAATCTAGATTAAAAAAAATTATCTATGCCCACCTATAATATAAATATATATAATGTATTTATTTTTTTACCAATGTTGTTCAGCTACCTGATTATGGCAAAAGACATGATTATGGCAAAACAACTTAAATAATATTGCATACAACAAAATGTGCATTAACACTTTGATTGCCACAACAGAGATTTCTCGGGTTTACCCCCCGCGGGTTGAATGCCCATCACGAGAATATTCGTTTTATTAGTTTTTTTTTTTATTATTAGCGATCTGAAATCATATTGCATCAAGCGAGTCTACCGTTGGAGATCCAGTCACCCCAGGCGCTCAGATGTGAAAAAAGCGCCCCCTATCGTCTCTCAGGTGGTAAATCACCCTTTTGGATTGGACTCAATGAAAATGAATGGGGAAAAAAACCCTGCACTCCACATTTTACTTCTCACTCATGTAACCGGGGTCTACCAGAGTTCATTCTGGAGCCTCGGAGCCGCGGGGAATATGTGTTTTACTGTATTACACGATGGATCAATCAAATGAGCGATTTTTTCGAATGGCGATCAGGAATTGGAATAAACCATTTGGATACCATCTGATCTCAGGTAAGGAATCTATGTTATCAGTATTAGGATAATCAGACCAGTTTTCACGGATATATAAGCTTTTATGTGATTATGGTGATAGGCTGTTTGACTCTGCTCGCGGTCAGGAAATAGGAGAATCGATTTTCAACTGGCGGCACGAGCGTGCATGCGTACACCTATACTATCGATCATCTAGCGTTTATTTGAAAAAGATTCATAAATAGGCCGAAAAATGACAACGTTCTAGAATATTCCAGTAAAACGCGATTATCATAGAATGTGTTCTTTTTTCCGTGAAAACAAGTGATTTTCAAAATGCTATCAAGCGGAAATGAAGCGATAAAAAAACAATCTTGTGAGGATTCGCCTGTTCCCTGAACCTTTCCCTGTCTACTCTCCTTCACCAGCCCCCACCCTTGCGATGATTTACTCTCCTCTACTCTTCACCAGCCCCCACCCTTGGACTACCTTTCGCAGCTGTCATAGTTTATGATTAGCGCCCCAGAGGGCTTTAAATACCTGGACCTCCCTTCCAGTCCTGGTCGGGTCGTTCTGTATGCTGGTTCTGTGTTCTGGACTCTGTGTTCTGGACTCTGTGTTCGTTCTGTATCTGTATCTGTGTACACTCTGTGTTCATGGAGTTCTGTACGTTACCATCACCTGCCGCGTCTCCGGCGTGAGACGACGTGCCAGCCATCACCACCTGTCGCCGTTTGCCTGGAGTGGGACACCGTCTTCGCTCTCTAATTCTCTACGGGAGGTTTTCCAGTGTTCCCACTCCAGACGTCAAGCCGGCTCGTCATCGCTCCCGATTCCACGGGAGGAAGGCGTCTCTTCGTGATCCTCGTTCCTGGGGGTGAGGCTCGTCGTCGCTCCCTAGTATTCCACGGGAGGACGGCGTGTGCCCATCCCGTTCCCCTTGGACCCAGGCTCGTCGTCGCTCCCTAGTATTCCACGGGAGGACGGCGTGTTCCCATCCCGGTCCCCTGGGACCCCCTTTGTTCTGCGCTGCCCGTCTGCAGCATCCGAAGAGGAGGAGGAGGATCTCCGTGCCAGGCCCCGCTGTCGGGCCCCTGTTACCGTGCCAGGCCCACGCCGTCGGGCCCCTGTCCCCGTGCCAGGCCTCCGCCGTCGGGCCCCTGTTCCCGTGCCAGGCCTCCGCCGTCGGGCCCCTGTTCCCATGCCAGGCCTCCGCCGTCGGGCCCCTGTCCCCGTGCCAGGCCTCCACCGTCGGAACCCTGTCCTCATCCCTGTAAGCAGCTCTGGCCCTCGCCCTGTCCAAGGCCTTAACCCTGTTCTCTGTCCCTGTCTCCAGCCCGCCTCTCCGGGCCTCTGTCCCTGTCCCCCTCTCCAGTGCCCCTGGTCCTTGACATTTAGCCTTAGCCCTGGCCCTTAGCCTTAGTCCCTTAGCCTGTTCGCCTCTTAAAGGCACAGTGCCGCATTTCCAGATTTCCTTGTCTCTAGTTGTTTTTGTGTTCTCCCTTAAAGGGACTGCCGCTTTTTGTTATGTAATAAATAAATGCCCTGTTTTGGCTTACTCTCATACCTGTCTTGTGTTGTGCGATTGGGGTCGGTTACAAACCATAACAAATCTGCTACGACAATGTTGACTGGAAAATGAGTCTTTGATAAGCGACGGGCAGATTAGACACATAGCCATAATTTAAAACATAGATTAGGCGATATTAACGTTAACATTGAAGTGGCCTTGGGCATTCAAGGGACTAATACGGAATAAACCGTGGGCGCTCAAAGTGTTAAAGTCAAGTGCATTTTCTTTTCTCTGTAGGATAACTACAACAAAGTGCATTCAGAACAAAGCCAAGGTGCTTTAAAACGGCATAAAGATCTAGGCCAGTGGATAATATATAGAAAATAATATCTATTTTCAAGTCTTACTGGACAAAATACGGTTTGAGTTTTGAGCTTCCTAGTTGCTTGCTGTAGTTGATCACGTCACACACAGGATATCAACACAGAGTTGGAAGCTGAGGAGCTCGATGCATGAAGCGATATAAAGAAACCAATACCCAATAAATGTGAAGTTATCTCTCAACCAGTTATCTTTTCAAGCCTTGTCAATATAACCCTGGTGTCGAGGAGTCACTCCTTCTGTGTAGGATACGGCTAACGTTAGTTAGCTTAGCGGTGGCTAACATTAATTAGCTTGGCACGTGCCCCAGTAAAAGTGTTCTAAATACGCCGATGGCCCCTTGGTGTAAACTCATTCTAATTTCTTAAATATTCCCATTTCACTACCTGGATCAGATCTTTTTTCAGGTGGTAGACTGGATAATAAATGGAAAGTATTAACCACCATGTTGTTCCCATGACAGGTACTGGGCGACGGGCAAACCTGACCTGGGGGACAAAGCCGACGCCCAGGACTGTGTATCAATGTGGTACAGTACTGGAGAATGGATAGATTTAAAATGTGGGGGTGACTATCCTTGGATCTGTGAGAAAGAAGTTCCCAGTTGACTGTTTAGTGTTGCTGTCACCCGTTGAATGGTTAACAGAGGTGGCTAATATCATTTTACTATGCTCCTGTACAGTTAAACATCATTTTACTATGCTCCTGTACAGTTAAACATCATTTTACTATGCATAATTGCTTCGCACCAAGTCATAAATAATAAATAAATTAAAATAAAGTGTTCTATCTATATATCTATCTATCTATCTATACTCATGACAAAGACCATTATATATTAATTTTTCACAAGTGTGTCTTATTATTATTATTATTATTATTATTATTATTATTATTATTATTATTATTATTATTATTATAATATTATAATTATTATTATTATTATTATTATTATTATTATTATTATTATTATTATTATTATTATTATTATTATTATTATTATTATTATTATTATTATTATTATTATTATTATTATTATTATTATTATTATTATTATTATTATTATTATTATTATTATTATTATTATTATTATTATTATTATTATTATTATTATTATTATTATTATTATTATTATTATTATTATTATTATTATTATTATTATTATTATTATTATTATTATTATTATTATTATTATTATTATTATTATTATTATTATTATTATTATTATTATTATTATTATTATTATTATTATTATTATTATTATTATTATTATTATTATTATTATTATTATTATTATTATTATTATTATTATTATTATTATTATTATTATTTTTCTAAATGTTCAGTTGCTATTGCATGCACTCATCTGTGTTTCACTACACACATGACATGAGTGCATGCTGACCAACTATTAGTCTGCAACACTACTATCACCGACATCTAAGAAGGGAGATCCCTTGAATGGCCCTTCTAAGGTTTCTCTCCACACTGCCTGTGGAGCATTTTTCCCCTATTTTTAGATTTTAGTAAGTTGTTCCTTACTTTCGCGTGGGGTATGTCTGGGAGTGCTTGCATTCATTCATTTATTTGCATTTATTTTAAATTTGTTGGACCTTATGGTGTTCTTGTTTTATTCTTGACTTATTGTTATGTTTTTTCTTGACTTGTTTAAAGAAGACGTGTCCGGCCCATGGGGACATTAACGTGTGTTGTCGGGCCTTACAAATATATTTGATTTGATTTGATTTAGATTAAAAAAAATTGGTATATTGTATTCTGTTTTGTATTCTTAACTGAATAAAACAAACCAAGAAAACTGGGTCCCTGTTTTATTGTTGTTTACAACGGCAGGTTTCCATGAAAACATCTACACCTGTTTGCGGACGACTCAGCCCTGCTGGTCTCTGACAAGAACAAGTTGCAGGTTGAAAAAACCCTCAGCTCGGAACTAGGCAAAATCTGCATATGGCTCGCTGGTAACAAACTATCATTACACATGGGCAAAACAGAGACCATTCTCTTCAGTTCAAATAACAAACTCAGCAAGACCGACGGCTTCTCAGTTACAGTGGGTGACAATATTATCACAAGGAAAGACGAAATTACCTACCTGGGTTCCATCCTAGAGGCAAATCTTTCCTGTGACAAAATGGCATCCAATGTAATAAAAAAAGTCAACCAACTAACTAGATTCTTGTACCGGATCTCCTCTCTGGTAAACAAGAATACCCTGAAGACTCTGGCAGGAGCACTCATTCAAGGGTACTACGACTATGCTTGCACCTCATGGTACCAAAGCACCTCAAAGGCGCTAAAAACAAGATTACAAACATCACAAAACAAACTGGTCAGACTACTACTTGACCTTACCCCCAGAACCCACCTCACCCCTGCCCACTTTGACAACCTAGGATGGCTTAGAGTAGACGACAGAGTACAGCAACTTGCAATGGGCCTGGTCTACAAGATACACTATACGACTAAGGTACCCATGTACATGTCAAAATACTTCCCAAAGGTCAGTGAATACCACGATCACAACACCAGAGGAAGCTCAACAAATCATGTTAAACCCAGATTCGGCTCAAACAAGGGACTAAACACGTTTCGCAATTATGCCACATCAATGTGGAACGCCCTACCCAAAGCTGTAAAGGAATGTGAATCCCTACCCACATTCAAAACCGCTCTTAAAGAGCACCTACGGGAGGCTGCAATTCGAAACTGGCCACCGTAAATGCCCAAAACCCCCACCACCTCCTAATAGACAGTCTCCTCCCCACCGCATGTATATATTCCCTCCCCGCCGTATGTATATTTCTCTCCCACCCACCCACCCCCTCCTAATGTACAGTCCCATCCCCATCATATGTATATACTCTGTCAGGATCTAGGGGTAACAGTACTGTATATTTGAATACCGTTTATGTCACAAATGTATCAGTACTAAATGTAAATGTATGTTGTGTATGTCATAAATGTCTATATGAATTGAAAATGGGGGACCCTGATGGAAACAAGACAAACGTCTTTCTCAGGTCTGCATCCCCTTAACACTTTAAGTGCCGAAAGACGTGTTTAGGCGTCCTTCCCCGCCATGCTCAAGTTGCCGAAGACGCCGTAACTCGTCTTTGATATCAATATTTCAAAAATCTGTGATCGGATTCATATTTCCCATCCGCTGGCCTGAGACCCACCAAAAAGCCCCACCGAACCCTCTAGCGGTTCAAGAGCGCCATCTGGTGGCCGATCGGCGCAATCGCCAAACAGGAAGTTACTTGGACGATGTGCTGTTCACCCATATTACTTCCGGGCACTCGGTATAGGTCCCTGCACTCTAGCTCGTCACAATACATAGCGATCCGTTGCCAATAACTCGATAAACAACATGATTTGGACGTATATACCATTATAAAACCTGGAAATGGACCGGGTATTTCAACATCCCATAATAGGAAAATGTATACTCCACGCTCATCGCCCAATGGCGCGAGGAAGATACGGTAAGATTCAGCGTTATTTTTCAATGTCTTCTATACTAACTGATCTGATGAACATATGACCCACATTAGATGAATGGTATAACGCTGCCCACGGAATTATAAACGCCCCCTCGGCCATCCGGTCAACATCAGATGACGTGTAGTAACTTCTAGAACCATGTCCAGTTGGAATTTTTTTATATCGCGCCGATTGCCATCAAACTATTTCATCATCAATATAATGCATTTGGGGCTATAGATCACGTTCTGGAGAAAGCTGCAGAAAGAGATGAAAACATACTTATACTTTAGACCATACTTTAGTATGAATATGTGAATGAAAAAGTTTATCGTTGCTTCACCCTGAACATTACATATAGGACATTGAATGGGCCCTAATAATGGCAATCTAGCAATATAATCTAAAAAGTTATAGCCCTGCAAAGAAGGGGAACTTCTCCATAGACAAATAGAGCTGGCAACCCATGCATGGTCATGAATTTAACCTCTGGCAGTTAAAGCGTTAACAATTGTGTGTATTGAGCCGTACTTATTGTACCCATTCTGCAATCTGTTAAATAAAGTTTTCATTCATTCATTCACTCATTCATCCCCATTTTCAATTCATCAGGACATAGATGACATACATGACATACAGATAGACAGTACTGCTACATCTATACATTTATGACATACCAGATTTGCAAATACAGTACTGTTTGTGATACAAAAAGAGTCCAGAAAAGAGAGTATATACATTTGATGTAAAAACTACATTGGAGGAGGTTGGGTAGGTGGGGTGGGGGGGGGGTGCTGTACAAGTCAAGTCAAGAGTTTTATTTGTCACGGCATACAAGTATACAATGAAATGCGGGTGGTCTTGCCCGCAACGATGTGCAATACAGTAGTACAACATATAATAGAATCCAATAAACAACATTGTGCAATAAACAGGTAACATAGTGGGACATCACGGTATTTGTACATAGTTATTTACAGAGCATGAAGGACATGCTAGGTCCATGGTAAGATAAGATAAGATAAGATATTCCTTTATTAATCCCCTTGGGCATATACATGTAAATAGTAACAGTGCAATACACTATACTATTTTTAAAGTGACCTTTCCTTTGTGGCCATAAGTGTGGGCTTGTGCAGCATGAGTGAGTGCTTTCTCATGTTAAAGTGGCTGCTAGTGTGCGAGCGTGCACAGCGTGCGTGTCGTGTGTGTGCTAATGTGTGCTTGTGTGTGTAGAGTTCAGTGTTCTGTGACACTCAGTGTTCAGTGTTCATTGTTCAAGGCTCTGATGGCCTGGGGGAAGAAGCTGAGCCGAAGCCTCTCTGTCCTAGTAGCTGGTGTTCGCAGGCGTCTGCCTGACCTCAGCAGCTGGAACAGGCTGTTATTGGGGTGGTGAGGGTCTTTCATTATTCTGCCAGCTCTGGATTTGCACCTCTTGTTGTATAGAACGTGCAGGGGAGGTAGTGCTATACCCGTGGTACGCTCGGCAGAGCGCACCACTCTGTAGGGCCTTCTTGTCCTGTGCCGTGCTGTTTCCATACCAGGCAGTGATGTTTCCGGTCAAGATGCTCTACAGCTCCGGAGTAGAAGGACTGGAGTATCTTCCCCGATACTCTGAACTTCCTTAACTGTCTCAGGTGGTAGAGGCGCTGCTTCGCCTTTTTTACGACTGTGTCTATGTGTGTTGACCATGTCAGATCCTCTGAGATGTGGACCCCCAGGTACTTAAAGCTGCTCACCCTGTCCACGGTGGCCCCGTTTATCCTCAGTGGTGTGTGTGTCTCCTGCTGTCCTCTCCTATAATCCACGATCAGCTCCTTGGTTTTACCAATGTGCAGGAGCAGGCTGTTGTCCTGGCACCAGCGTTCCAGTACCTCAACCTCCTCCCGGTAGGCTTTCTCATCGTTGTCCGAGATCAGCCCCACCACCACTGTGTCATCTGCAAACTTCACTATGGAGTTGGAGCTGAACTTGGCCACACAGTCGTGTGTGTAGAGTGAGTACAGCAGGGGGCTCAGAACACAGCCCTGGGGGGACCCGATGCTCAGGGTGATGGTGTTGGAGGTCTGACCCCCCACCCTGACCGCCTTGGGTCTTTCACTCAGAAAGTCCAGTACCCAGGCGCTCAGAGCGGAGCTCAGACCCAGCTCGATCAGCTTGTCCACCAGTCTGGTGGGGACTATGGTGTTGAACGCTGAGCTGTAGTCAATGAACAACAGTCTCACATAGCCCCCCTTCTGACGGTCCAGGTGAGAGAGGGTGCTGTGCAGTACTTGGGAGACCGCATCATCAGTGGACCTGTTTGGCCTGTATGCAAATTGCATGGGGTCCATATCACTGGGGAGGGAGGCACAAATGTGATCCTTGACCAGCCTCTCGAAACATTTCATGGCCACAGAGGTGAGTGCCACCGGTCTGTAGTCATTGAGACCTGCTGGGGAGGGTTTCTTTGGTACCGGGATAATGGTAGACATCTTGAAGCAGGCAGGGACCACTGACTCCTTCAGGGATCGATTAAATATGGTGGTGAACACGGGCTAGCTGGTTAGCACAGGACTTAAGTATGCGTCCTGTTATTCCATCTGGGCCAGCCGCCTTCCTGGTGTTCACCTGCATAAATGCTCTTCTCACACTGTGTACCGTCAATGAGAGAGCGTCCCCGCCCCCCCGCGGATGCCCCCCCCTCCTCCACAACAGCCGGCGCACCAGTGACGTCACTAGTCGTTGAGCTAGCAGCGCCACTGTTTGCACCAAACCGCGCGTAGAAGGTGTTGAGCTGGTCCGCAAGGGAGGCGTCGTTGCTCCCCATTGAGGGGGTGCTGACTTTGTAGTCAGTTATCGTCTTCAGTCCCTGCCATAAGCCTCTTGTGTCATTCTTGTTTGAGCCGAATCTGGGTTTAACATAATTTGTTGAGCTCCTAGGATGGCTTAGAGTAGACGACAGAGTACAGCAACTTGCAATGGGCCTGGTCTACAAGATACACTACACAACCAAGGTACCCATGTACATGTCAAAATACTTCCCAAAGGTCAGTGAATACCACAACCACAACACCAGAGGGAGCTCCACAAATCATGTTAAACCCAGATTCGGCTCAAACAAGGGACTAAACACATTTCGCAATTATGCCACATCAATGTGGAACGCCCTACCCAAAGCTGTAAAGGAATGTGAATCCCTACCCACATTCAAAACCGCTCTTAAAGAGCACCTACGGGAGGCTGCAATTCGAAACTGGCCACCGTAAATGCCCAAACCCCCCACCACCTCCTAATAGACAGTCTCCTCTCCACTGCATGTATATATTCCCTCCCTGCCGTATGTATATTCCTCTCCCACCCACCCACCCCCTCCAAATGTACAGTCTCCTCCCTGCCATATGTATATTCCTCTCCCACCCACCCACCCCCTCCTAATGTACAGTCCCCTCCCCATCATATGTATATACTCTGTCAGGATCTATGGGTAACAGTACTGTATATTTGAATACATTTTATGTCACAAATGTATCAGTCCTAAATACCTGTATGTCCCTATGCCATAAATGTCATGTATGTTGTGTATGTCATAAATGTCGATATGAATTGAAAATGGGGGTTAGGGTTAGGGTTAGGGTTAGGGTTCTGGTCTGCATCCCCTTAACAATTGTGTTTATTGAGCCGTACTGTATTGTACCCATTCTGCAATCTGTTAAATTAAGTTTTCATTCATTCATTCATTCATTCATCTATCTTTGTGAATGATTATTGATTACATATGATTATTACTGTTGACACTTCTGTATCTTCCCAAAACCCTGATGATTATGACGATTGATTATTGATTACATATTGATTACTTCTCCCTCCATGCCCTGAAGCCACACAAGGAGGACGAGTACAAAGTGCTTCCTCTCAATAAAACAGAGGTGAGCGTTTCATTAAAGGGCCGTTTCACTTTAAACACTTAAAAGACCATAGCAGTCTTTTTGACACGTGGGTTCTAAAAGCAGTTGTGAAGCAATAAGTCTTTCTTGGCTGAAGGTCACTATAGAGTAGTTGTCAATTTACCCAGAGAGCTTGGAAGAAAGGCTGTGTTGGAGAATGCGGGCATCGATCCCGCTACCTCTCGCATGCTAAGCGAGCGCTCTACCATTTGAGCTAATTCCCCTGCTCCATTGCCTGCTCTCAAAGACACGTCAAGAGGCTGCACCACCCATGTCTGCCACAGGACAACACATAATTCTCAGAAGCCATACTTAATACTGGCCCAGTGGGTGAAAGCAGCAGCCTGCTGCCATAGCGAAGCCGAAATAGCTCAGTTGGGAGAGCGTTACACTGAAGATCTAAAGGTCCCTGGTTCGATCCCTGGTTTCGGCAAATAGCATGTCCTCCCCTCGGCTGATGCATGTTCTTTTTGCTGTCAAGTTTGAACTTTCATTAAGGAGAAGCTAAACACATGTTCTCTTTGCTTCCCTAGTGGTTGATATTTTCACATGTTAAGCGAGCGTTGTATAGAAATTCTATCCTTAAAAAATACTGCCCCGTGTGAGGCTCGAACTCACGACCTTCAGATTATGAGACTGACGCGCTGCTTACTGCGCCAACAAGGCACTGGACATATGGCTCAACTGTACATGAGCTGACGCGTATCCTTATTCAAAGCGTACCTGTCATTTTCTAAAGACCATAGACATTTGGCTTTTTCTGAAGCATTCTCCTGAAGCAGATTTAACTGAGTCTTATTGCATTGTGCAAGGAGAATACACTTTGTATCTCCAAAGCAGCCTACAGTTTCGGTAGTCTAGCTGCTATCACCTTCGCCTCGCACACTGAAGGTCCCGTTTGGAAAGTGGGCAGAAACAATTGCACTTTTGCCTGATTTATTTAAGCATTACATCACACGCAGGAGTGGTTTGTGACCAATAAACCATGCCTAGGGGTGGTTGTTAGGCCCGAGGCGCAGCCGAGGGTCGTTAGACCCCCCTAGGCATGGTTTATTGGTCACAAATCACGACTGCACGTGGTGTAAAGCTTTTATACAACTGCCAGATTCATCCAACCTTATTTCTATACAATAAACACACATTAATCGAAGATTTATTGAAAAAACCATCCGCCAGAAAAAGTAGTTCCCACAACTCCATGTGGAAGCAGCTTGAAGTGCATCCAACCAAACTAACACATCCAACTGTGTATTATTGGAATGATTGAGAGAAGTTGCCTCATGTGGAAGCAGCTTGAAGTGCATCCAACCAACTAACACATCCAACTGTGTATTATTGGAATGATTGATTGAAAATTTATTAAAACGTTTTCTTTGCCCTATAGGAAAAAAACGTTTTCTTCGCCCTATTTTTTTATTTATTTCTTTTAGCCTAAACTTAACCAGTTGGAAACCAGGGGTACAGTAATAAAATTAGCAATCAACCAATCAATCAATTCAATAGACCATGCTCACTTAAAACAGCGCTGCTTCTCTCTCAGTCTGACTCCCCCGCTGTTGCAGACAGGAGTGTGTGTGTGTGTGTGTGCGTGTGTGTGTGTGTGTGTGTGTGTCACAGTGTGTGTGTGCGTGTGTGTATGTGTGTGTGTGTGTGTGTGTGTGTGTGTGTGTGTATGTGTGTGTGTGTGTTTGTGGGTACGCCAGCGTCGGACAGTGTGAGAGAGAACGCTGCAAGAAAGTAGGAAGGAAGAAATTTAAACCAATCAATTAATCTATCAATCAATCCGCGATTTTTCTTTTGTTCTAGATTGAGTCAAGACCCATCAATTACATCATCCAACATTGTTTAAAATACTAACACATTCCCCTTGACAGAATCGCTTCATATTTAGTTGTTATGGTGCTTTCAACATAACCATTTGATCTCCGCGATCCTGTTTTCTCCCGGAGTGAGCCGGGGAGGGTTATGTGATTTGGTTGTGGGCGGGTCCTGAGCCCAGGACCGTGGATTGTTACCAATAAAGACGTGTGAATGGCCAATCAGAATCGAGAAATTTGCATGCCGTTGTATAATCATCTTTAAACACTTAAAAGACCATAGCAGTCTTTTTGACACGTGGGTTCTAAAAGCAGTTACAGTATGAAGCATTAAGGCTTTCTTGGCTGAAGGTCACTATAGAGAAGTTGTCAATTTACCCAGAGAGCTTGGAAGAAAGGCTGTGTTGGAGAATGCGGGCATCGATCCCGCTACCTCTCGCATGCTAAGCGAGCGCTCTACCATTTGAGCTAATTCCCCTGCTCCATTGCCTGCTCTCAAAGACACCTCAAGAGGCTGCACCACCCATGTCTGCCACAGGACAACACATAATTCTCAGAAGCCATACTTAATACTGGCCCAGTGGGTGAAAGCAGCAGCCTGCTGCCATAGCGAAGCCGAAATAGCTCAGTTGGGAGAGCGTTAGACTGAAGATCTAAAGGTCCCTGGTTCGATCCCTGGTTTCGGCAAACAGCATGTCCTCCCCTCGGCTGATGCATGTTCATTTTGCTGTCAAGTTTGAACTTTCATTAAGGAGAAGCTAAACACATGTTCTCTTTGCTTCCCTAGTGGTTGATATTTTCACATGTTAAGCGAGCGTTGTATAGAAATTCTATCCTTAAAAAATACTGCCCCGTGTGAGGCTCGAACTCACGAGCTTCAGATTATGAGACTGACGCGCTGCCTACTGCGCCAACGAGGCGCTGGTCATATGGCTCAACTGTACATGAGCTGATGCGTATCCTTATTCAAAGCGTACCTGTCATTTTCTAAAGACCATAGATGTTACGAAGGATCAGATTAAACCGAATATATATATTTTCTACTTGATATATATTGCATAATATTTGTATATCGTCTGATATCCCTTGTGTATTCTTTGTACATATACACGGAATATCCCTTTACCTAGTACAGACCATAATATTTCGTTCTCCTATTGGACAGCGGTCCCTTAGGCGCCACTGCCATACCCCCAAGGTCTAGTTCAAAGTCACCGCCAAAGACATGCCTGGGCATGAACAAGAACACGAGACAGGAATAAGGCTGGTACTAGTTTGTTCACCTAACGTATAAATACGGCGCAGGTGAATACAGAAGTAGAGTTACCCAATAAGTTGAAGCCTCACCCACGATACAACGTGCGGTGAAGTAAGGCCTGTTTGGCCCCAAATAGAGCATTGAGACCGCGTGCGAATTAATAGCTGAAGTATCATAGTTTAACGCTGTACCTTCGAGTTCGACCTATTCTATTAATTCAGTAATAGTCTATTTATGTATAGTGTATCGTGCGGCTACCGTTCTACAGTGACCAGCATCACCAACGTTTCCTCGTACCAGCTAGTGTGCTTATCCAGGCTGGGCAGCTTAACCTGGCGCCTTCACCCGAGGAGCCCTAGACGAGGACCGTGTGGAAATGTACACTGGATAACCTACCCGACGACTGCATAGCCCTTTTCGGCTGGATTATATTTGCTTTGGTCCTGTAATTGATGGAGCGGAGAATCGTCTACACCCACAATTGTGTGGGATCTACCCTGTGAGGAGCAACGTCGAGCCCGCCTCTCAGAAGCCTGAGGCTGGCTAGCTTTCTTCCATGCGGAGCTGCATGCCGGAGAATAGCTGTTATTCGTCTGCGGATCAAGAGATTATTGCACCGTCTCCTGTACCTGGAGTCTCCCTATTCTTCGTTGACCCAGACTTTGCTACTGACAAATCCTCTCCCCTTGCTGGCCTACAACCGGAGGGACCCTACTAGTATCTCCTGCTGCCTTACTAGTGTACCATAGATATAATTCCTCAGATACAGGTGGTATTCATTATCTCCTGCGTAATATTATAATGGACTTACGCTATTGATTTACTCACGCACATTCTTCGCCTTACAAGCGCGACCAAGTAATGTAATTTACTATTTTGCTGCTAATAAATATTATTCTAACCAAGTTTGTGTGGAACCGTGTCATTGTGGGAAGTGTTCATCACATATACCTGTGTACTGTATGGCCAGTAGTAATGTACATAAGACAGTAGTGGTTTAATGATACCATACTTATTTAATACAGTCAGGGAATTGTACCCCTCAGTTACAATTGGTCCTTCGAGCCGGAGGGTAACTAGCGTAATATTAATATAGTATTAATATTGACATGGCCAATGATGAACACTCCACAAACGGTTCTCCTAAAATAGATCGCCCGCAGCGCAGACGGCACCCACCTCAGTACTTAGAGGACTACGCTGCCAGTATACTACCTAGCTTTCTACAGACGTTAAACGCGGAAAAAGCGGATAGTAAAAGTATGTCAAACCCTACCGACAAGGCGGCCCCGCCAGTAGAGACCCTAGTGGGTTCTAACGTAACTGACCAAGCTCACGGGGGGGACCAGGAGGGACCTGACATGACTTTACCCCCCGCCAACGTCGACGAGGTAGTCCCCGGAGAGCTCCAGGATAAAGAAAGCCCTCCAGGGACGGAACCCGACCCACCACAAGAAGAGACGCGCACCCAGGAGATAGACCTCCTCGGTACGTGACAGGAGAACGGATCTCCAACGAGTACTACCAGAAGCCGATCACCTCTACCAGTGTCCTCCCCCAGCGAGGCGGACAAGATGCTGGCGCAGGCCTTTATCGCCACCCTGGCAGCCTCAACCGAACGCGATCGACTCCAAGCACAGACGCTTAGCGAGCGCGAACATTTGTCCATGGAACAAGAACGCTTCCACGCGAAACTCCAAGCGCAAGCCCTTAGTGAACGCTGCGACCGAGCGAGAGCGCTTCCAGGCGCAGCAACGGAGTGACGAAGACCGCATACGCCTAGAGACTAGACGCCTCCAGACGGAAGAGAATATGGAAAGAGACCGCGCCGAAGCCCAGCGCGCCGCCGCCGGTGCCCAACGCGAAGCAGAGCGCGACCTCGCCTACACCAAGCGCGAAGCCGAGCGCGACCGATTACAAGCGCAGATAGTGGAGCAACTGATTACCAGGGTAACCCCCCCTCCCTCCGCACGGGGCTCCAGGGCCTCGTCAAGACAAGGGTCTAGGGCACCATCCCCTACCCGATCAAGCGACCCTGAGCCCGGCCAACAGAGAGAGCCTATACCCCTCTCCGAACCCCTTCCCCGACCGGTCCAAGCGAGACCCAGCAACAGGGAAGAACCGGCCTATGCCGCGGAGAGACTAAATAGACGACTACAGGATCTAGATGACCTGGCAGAGGAAGAAGAAGAGGGAGAGGAGGAGAGTCAAGCCCAACAGCATCATCGTACTCCACAGGACCAGGAGGTCCAGTACAGCCCAGACTTCACCCCCGCGGCTCTGCGCTACAGACCCCCGACTCAATTCACGGGTGAGCTTGACGCACGACCAGCCCCGAGGAACAGCACCTGGGTACGCGGGCCTTGGTACCCGACAGGTACCAGCCCACCACGACAAGTAAGAGGAGACTCGCCTAGGAGGCCTCTCCTCCAACGCTCACCGATGTACCAGCCATCCATGGCATCGTACCTTGGCACACCGACGTTCCCGGACTTCACGCACGAGAACAGAGCACAGTACACAGAGCTACGAATGTGCTTAGAGACAATGATGTCCGATGTAACAGATGAACCGTACAAGTATGCTATCCTACTCAAGCACCTAAAGGTGCCCAGCGCGCACAATATAGCGCTGGCATATTCCACCTCTACTACCCCATACACCGCGGCTCTAGCAGCCCTCGACCAACGTTATGGACGCATATGGGACTACGTAATACAAGAGATAAGGAATATTGACCATCTACCCCCAGCAACAGACAATCGCTCACTAGATGACCTGTCTATCAAGGTGCAATCCCTGGTAGGGATGCTGGGGGCACAAAAGGAAAAGGGTATGCACGAACTGTACGTGAACTCTAATGTCGAGAGGATTTTAGAGAAGCTTCCGCCCGCCCGACAAGAGCGCTTCAGGCGGCAAAGAGACCACCGTGATCCTAACGGTCCCGAGCCATCCCTCCTAGACCTAGCCGACTTCCTGGCGAGAGAAGTCAACAGCCTACGGTTGGATACGTTCGTGCGGAGCACGCCAAGCTCCAGAGAGGGACCTAGGAGAGCAAACGATGGCCGCAGGCTGGTGACCGTCATGCACCAAGCCGAATCAGTACCGAGCAACAAGAACCACAGTACCCCCTCGATGAAAGAGAAGTGGAAGATTGTATGCCCGTACTGCGAAAAGGAACACTGGCTGTCACACTGTGACACGTTCAAGAAGATGACCGCCGACGAGGTGAGTCAATGGATAAAGTCCAACCGACGCTGTTACCGATGTGCGCGCAGTCACATGGCAGCCGAGTGCCGCTTAAAGAAGAGGTGTAGTCGGTGTGACGGAGTCCACTTGGACGTCCTACATGACAGTAACAGAAGAAAGCCTGCACCCTCAAGCAGCACAAAGGCAAGTGTTATGTACATTGACCCCGCCAGCAGCGGGGGCGCCCGGGTGCTCTTGAAGGTGGTCCGCGTAACATTGAGTTACGAAGACAAGGTCATGGACACCTACGCCGTCCTTGACGACGGGTCAGAGAAGACCCTTCTCCTCGCGTCCGCTGCGGCCCAGCTGGGGCTGCGGGGGAGCGAAGAAACGATGACGATTCGGACAATAAGAAGAGACCTGAAGACGATCAAGGGCGAGAACGTCTCCTTCACTATCGCAGCAAGCGGGCAGCCAGAGAGACGGTATAGGATCACTAACGCTTTCACCAGCCAAGACATAGGCCTGTCGCAGTACACCTACCCCATCGCCAAGCTGATGGATAAATATGTGCACCTGCGTCAACTACCTATACCGCTCATAGACGGTGCCACCCCGACCCTGCTGATAGGATCCGACCATGCACACCTCATCGTCCCGATGGACCGGGTCCACACTGGGCCCAGAGGCTGTCCAGCAGCAGTCGAGACCCACCTAGGATGGACATTACAAGGCCCCCTCTCTAGGTCTCCTAACCGAACAGCAGCCACTCGCTGCCTCCACTCCAGAGTGACCGAAGAAGACACCACCCTCCTACAGCACGGTCGAGAGGCTATGGACACTAGAGACAATGCCCTTTAAGAACGAAAAGAAACACATTCGTTCCAAGGAAGACGTTTATGCCATAGCCCTCCTCGAGCGGGGGACAAAGAGAGTCAAGGTCAACGGAGTGATGAGATACGCAACTCCACTCCTGAGGCGAGAGGGTATGCCTACCTTCCACGCCCCAAAAGAAGTGACGGAGCGGTATCTATCGAACACAGAGCGGCGCCTAGCCAGAGACCCCGCTCAAGCTACTGTGTACCGCGCTGAGATTGACAAGCTAATCACAGCGGGACACATAAAGAAAATTGACATTAAAGAGGCCGATCAGACGACCGAATCATGGTACGTGCCGCACCACAAAGTCCACCACAACGGCAAGGATCGTATTGTGTTTAACTGCAGCTACCAAATCGGATCACAAAATCTGAATAAAGAGCTCTTGCCCGGCCCAACACTCGGCCCCTCTCTACTAGGCGTGTTGCTACGTTTCCGCCAAGACAAGGTGGCCATCAGCGGCGACATCAAAGGGATGTTCCTGCAGGTGCGACTAGTGGAAGAGGACAAGCCCCTGCTGCGGTTCTTATGGAGAGAGAGGATCGGGGATGAGCAACCATCCATCTATCAATGGGAAGTCCTCCCTTTCGGAACCACATGCAGCCCATGCTGTGCTACGTTCGCACTGCAAAAACACGTTGCAGAAGACCCAGCAGCTGATGAAGAGGTCCGACAAAGTGTAGGAAATAGTTTCTACGTGGACAACTGTCTGCAAAGCGTCTCGACGCCAGAAGAAGCCGAGGCCCTCCTACTCAAGCTCTGCGCCTCCCTGATCAAAGGTGGCTTTGATCTCCGGCAGTGGGCCAGCAGCGACCCTCAAGTATTGCGCAGCCTCTCCCCAGAGGACAAGGCAGCAAGCAGCGAGACCTGGATGGCGACCATCCCAGGAGAAGCCCAAGAAATGACATTAGGACTAGTCTGGCGCTTCAAAACAGACTCGCTCCATTATAAACACACACCCCTGACCACGGAGCAGGGAAGGTCGACTTCACTACCGACCACAAGACGGAGTGTATACAGAACACTCGCCAGACAATATGACCCGTTGGGATGTATTCTACCTTACACCACCAGGGCAAAGATGATTGTAAGAGCGTTATGGGACAAGGACCAGGGCTGGGACGACCCCATACCCGAACACCTTGCCTCCACATGGAGAGAGTGGGAGACATAACTCAGCTCGCTCCCAGGTGTCAACATACGCCGCAGCTACTTCCCACCCACAGTGAGGCCGGAGACGTGCCAGATGGACCTGCACGTCTTCAGCGACGCCTCCGAAGTAGCCTACGGTTCGGTGGCCTACTTGCGGGCCCGAGAGGAGGGAGGAGAAATACATACTGCCTTCATCCTGGCTCGCTCAAGAATAGCCCCCCGCAGGCAACAATCTATCCCGCGTCTAGAGCTCTGCGCAGCCCTAGCAGGAGCGCAACTCGCCCGAGTTCCTCAAGCTCCCGGAAGCAGAGTGGCCTACACCCACCACACAGGAGGCGAGTGAAGAGAAGGCAGAGAAGAAGAACTCTATGTTCTGTGGGTTGACACACTCGTCCCCACAGATCCCAACATAGACGACTGCCTCACCCTTGAGAGTGTGCAGCTAAAGACATTCCTGTGGCACCACCCAGAGGTTCAGCCCACTACTGACATTACTGCAGCTAACTACGAAGAAGCAGAACTCCTTCTGCTACAGCGAGCCCAGAGAGACTCGTTCCCCGATGAGCTAGACTGTCTGCAGGGATCAAAGCCAGTCCCGTCAGACAGCAGACTGCTCCACTTAGCCCCTGAGAGCAACGCTCATAATCTCATCAGAGTGGGTGGTCGTCTGAGGAGAGCCCCAGACTTACCGGATGACGTCAAGTACCCGATAGTCTTAAACAGCCGACACAAGGTCACAGAGCTCATCATAAAGAAATACGACGAGGACGTGCACCACGCCGGGGCAGAGAGAGTCTTCGCGGAGATCAGACGTCGGTATTGGATACTGCAAGGAAGAGAAGCAGTACGACGCTTCCAGCGGACCTGTCTAGACTGTCGTAAATGGCGCGCACAGCCCAGTATACCCCGGATGGCTGACCTACCCCCCTGTCGCCTCCGACTCGGCGACAAGCCTTTTCACTCCACCGGTATGGACTGTTTCGGCCCGCTGTATGTAAAGAAAGGAAGAGGGACAGAGAAGCGGTGGGGTATTGTATTCAAATGCATGACCACCCGAGCGATACACATAGAACTCCTTCCAACCATGAGTACGGACTCATTCCTTATGGCCTTCCGGAGATTCACATCGCGGAAAGGAAAACCGTCTATATTATTGTCTGATCACGGGACAAACTTCAAAGGCGGAGAAAGAGAGCTGAGAGAGAGCTTCCAAGCTATGGGCCCAGAACTTAAGACCCACCTCGCTCCATATCAGATTGATTTCCAGTTTCCACTTCGGTGGAACTTGGGAACGAGAAGTACGTTCAATAAAGACAGCCCTGTACGCCGTGCTTGGGGCCCAGACCGTGGCGGAAGAAGTCCTCACGACAGTCCTCACGGAGATCGAGGGAGTATTGAACTCAAAGCCCCTCGGTGACGTCTCAAGTGATGTAGCAGATGTCGACCCAGTCACCCCCAACACTCTCTTGATGGTGCGGCTGGACCCCGCGCTACCACAGACAGTGTACAGGCCTGAAGAAGCGAACGGCCGAAGAATGTGGAGGTACAGTCAAGTATTGGCTGACAAGTTTTGGAACAGTTTCCTCCTCCACTATCTACCATCTCTACAGACCCGCCAGAAATGGGTGAAAGAAAGAGACAATTTGACAGAAGGAACAGTCGTCATGATTATCGACCAGTCACTACCCCGAGCTATGTGGCCGGCCGGCCGCGTAAGCAAAGTGATCACTGGTGCAGACGGAAAGGTCAGAGCGGCAGAAGTGCTCGTCCAAGGGCGGACATATACCCGGCCCGTGGCGAGGCTGATAGAGTTGCCAAGGCTCCCCGACACTTTTGATGACGACCATGACCCCCTGACTTTGTGAACTGCCCTACCCTCACAACGGACATTGAGTAGTGGACAGTGCGGTTAATCTGTCTCTGCTTATCTAATTAGGTGGGACTAATTAGGAGGCGGCTGTTACGAAGGATCAGATTAAACCGAATATATATATTTTCTACTTGATATATATTGCATAATATTTGTATATCGTCTGATATCCCTTGTGTATTCTTTGTACATATACACGGAATATCCCTTTACCTAGTACAGACCATAATATTTCGTTCTCCTATTGGACAGCGGTCCCTTAGGCGCCACTGCCATACCCCTAAGGTCTAGTTCAAAGTCACCGCCAAAGACATGCCTGGGCATGAACGGCTCTGCGCAAGAATACGAGACAGGAATAAGGCTGGTACTAGTTTGTTCACCTAACGTATAAATACGGCGCAGGTGAATACAGAAGTAGAGTTACCCAATAAGTTGAAGCCTCACCCACGATACAACGTGCGGTGAAGTAAGGCCTGTTTGGCCCCAAATAGAGCATTGAGACCGCGCGCAAATTAATAGCTGAAGTATCATAGTTTAACGCTGTACCGTCAAGTTCGACCTATTCTATTAATTCAGTAATAGTCTATTTATGTATAGTGTATCGTGCGGCTACCGTTCTACAGTGACCAGCATCACCAACGTTTCCTCGTACCAGCTAGTGTGCTTATCCAGGCTGGGCAGCTTAACCTGGCGCCTTCACCCGAGGAGCCCTAGACGAGGACCGTGTGGACATGTACACTGGATAACCTACCCGACGACTGCATAGCCCTTTTCGGCTGGATTATATTTGCTTTGGTCCTCTAATTGATGGAGCGGAGAATCGTCTACACCCACAATTGTGTGGGATCTACCCTGTGAGGAGCAACGTCGAGCCCGCCTCTCAGAAGCCTGAGGCTGGCTAGCTTTCTTCCATGCGGAGCTGCATGCCGGAGAATAGCTGTTATTCGTCTGCGGATCAAGAGATTATTGCACCGTCTCCTGTACCTGGAGTCTCCCTATTCTTCGTTGACCCAGACTTTGCTACCGACAAATCCTCTCCCCTTGCTGGCCTACAACCGGAGGGACCCTACTAGTATCTCCCGCTGCCTTACTAGTGTACCATAGATATAATTCCTCAGATACAGGTGGTATTCATTATCTCCTGCGTAATATTATAATGGACTTACGCTATTGATTTACTCACGCACATTCTTCGCCTTACAAGCGCGACCAAGTAATGTAATTTACTATTTTGCTGCTAATAAATATTATTCTAACCAAGTTTGTGTGGAACCGTGTCATTGTGGGAAGTGTTCATCACATATACCTGTGTACTGTATGGCCAGTAGTAATGTACATAAGACAGTAGTGGTTTAATGATACCATACTTATTTAATACAGTCAGGGAATTGTACCCCTCAGTTACAATAGACATTTGGCTTTTTCTGAAGCATTCTAAATCAAATCAAATCAAATCAAATTTATTTATAGGGCCCGACAACACACGTTAATGTCCCCATGGGCCGTACAGGTCTTCTTTAAACAGGTCAAGAAGACAACATAACAATAAGTCAAGAACAGAACAAGAACACCATAGGGTCCAAACATTTTTTAGATGAATGCAAATAAATGAAAGAATGCAAGCACTCCCAGACATACCCCACGCGAAGGTAAGGAAAAACTCACTAAAACCTAACAATAGGGAAAAAAGCTCCACAGGCAGTGTGGAGGAGAGAAACCTTAGAAGGGCCGTTCAAGGGGGGATCTCCCTTCTTAGATGTTGGTGATAATAGTGTTGCAGACGGACAGTTGGTAAGCATGCACTCATGTGTGTGGTGAAACACAGATGAATGCATGCAATAGCAACTGTACATTTTGAAAAATTAAAGATAGAGCTAATAGCGATAGCAACTGAACATTTTGAAAGATTAAAGATAGAGTTGATAGCGGATCTATTTGAGGCACTGGGGCGGCGCAGAGAGGGTCACGTCCTCCCCGTCTTAGTCACGGGACATTCAACACTCCGGTCGTTGCTCAGGGACAGCCGGAGACAGGGAGATAGGGGGTGGCGCAGAGAGGGTCGCGAACTCCCCGACATCATCGCGGGACATCCGGCACTCCGGTCACCACTACGAGACCTCCGGAGACAGGGGGGCACGCAGAGGGGGTCGCAATCTCCCGGCCTTCGTCACGGGACGTCCAACACTCCGGACAACACTCCAGGACAGCAAGTCATAGGAAGACAGGGAGACGGGACAGGCGTTAGACAGCTCATGAGATTGTAGTAGGCGGACATAGCAATAGATACAAGTGGTAGGCATATATGTGAATGGAGTAGATATATGAAGTAAGCGTATTATGTGAATAGAATAGAAGTACTTAACCCAGCAATGAAACCGCGTTGACTGTTAATCTGTTAACAGTCTGTTAATCAGTTGACAGGACCACGGACAGACAGCGGAGAATAACTGATCCAAGGCCTCGGAGGTGCATGTAGAGCAGTCACTACAAGCTTGGCCAAGACCCCGAGGCATCCATCACCTTGGTCAGCGCCAGGAGACGGGTACTCAGAGAGAAGGGGGAGGGAGGGGGGGGGGGGGGAGGGGGGGAGAGGGGGGGGGGGGAAGAGTTAGAGAGTTCCCATTCTCCTGAAGCAGATTTAACTGAGTCTTATTGCATTGTGCAAGGAGAATACACTTTGTATCTCCAGAGCAGCCTGCAGTTTCGGTAGTCTAGCTGCTATCACCTTCGCCTCGCACACTGAAGGTCCCGTTTGGAAAGTGGGCAGAAACAATTGCACTTTTGCCTGATTTATTCATCTTTAAACACTTAAAGGACCATAGCAGTCTTTTTGACACGTGGGTTCTAAAAGCAGTTGTGAAGCAATAAGTCTTTCTTGGCTGAAGGTCACTATAGAGTAGTTGTCAATTTATCCAGAGAGCTTGGAAGAAAGGCTGTGTTGGAGAATGCGGGCATCGATCCCACTACCTCTCGCATGCTAAGCGAGCTCTCTACCATTTGAGCTAGTTCCCCTGCTCCATTGCCAGCTCTCAAAGACACCTCAAGAGGCTGCACCACCCATGTCTGCCACAGGACAACACATAATTCTCAGAAGCCATACTTAATACTGGCCCAGTGGGTGAAAGCAGCAGCCTGCTGCCATAGCGAAGCTGAAATAGCTCAGTTGGGAGAGCGTTAGACTGTAGATCTAAAGGTCCCTGGTTCGATCCCTGGTTTCGGCAAATAGCATGTCCTCCCCTCGGCTGATGCATGTTCTTTTTGCTGTCAAGTTTGAACTTTCATTAAGGAGAAGCTAAACACATGTTCTCTTTGCTTCCCTAGTGGTTGATATTTTCACATGTTAAGCGAGCGTTGTATAGAAATTCTATCCTTAAAAAATACTGCCCCGTGTGAGGCTCGAACTCACAACCTTCAGATTATGAGACTGACGCGCTGCCTACTGCGCCAACGAGGCGCTGGACATATGGCTCAACTGTACATGAACTGATGCGTATCCCTATTCAAAGCGTACCTGTCATTTTCTAAAGACCATAGACATTTGGCTTTTTCTGAAGCATTCTCCTGAAGCAGATTTAACTGAGTCTTATTGCATTGTGCAAGGAGAATACACTTTGTATCTCCAGAGCAGCCTGCAGTTTCGGTAGTCTAGCTGCTATCACCTTCGCCTCGCACACTGAAGGTCCCGGTTGGAAAGTGGTCAGAAACAATTGCACTTTTGCCTGATTTATTCATCTTTAAACACTTAAAAGACCATAGCAGTCTTTTTGACACGTGGGTTCTAAAAGCAGTTGTGAAGCAATAAGTCTTTCTTGGCTGAAGCTCACTATAGAGTAGTTGTCAATTTACCCAGAGAGTTTGGAAGAAAGGCTGTGTTGGAGAATGCGGGCATCGACACTTAAAAGACCATAGCAGTCTTTTTGACACATGGGTTCTAAAAGCAGTTGTGAAGCAATATGTCTTTCTTGGCTGAAGGTCACTATAGAGTAGTTGTCAATTTACCCAGAGAACTCGGAAGAAAGGCTGTGTTGGAGAATGCGGGCATCGATCGCGCTACCTCTCGCATGCTAAGCGAGCGCTTTACCATTTGAGCTTATTCCCCTGCTCCATTGCCTGCTCTCAAAGACACCTCAAGAGGCTGCACCACCCATGTCTGCCACAGGACAACACATAATTCTCAGAAGCCATACTTAATACTGGCCCAGTGGGTGAAAGCAGCAGCCTGCTGCCATAGCGAAGCCAAAATAGCTCAGTTGGGAGAGAGCGTTAGACTGAAGATCTAAAGGTCCCTGGTTCGATCCCTGGTTTCGGCAAATAGCATGTCCTCCCCTCGGCTGATGCATGTTCATTTTGCTGTCAAGTTTGAACTTTCATTAAGGAGAAGCTAAACACATGTTCTCTTTGCTTCCCTAGCTAGCTGTTCTACTTGAATACTGAATGTTAATATTGAATCAGACAATATTGAATACTGAATGTTAATTCAGGTTGACAGTTGACATCATTTGACAGTTGACAGGGGGCTGGAAAGTTGATTTAATAAAAGAAAAAAGACTAATTTAATCAGATTAATCACTTTATTCAAATTGAGGATTTAGTTTGAGGATATAAAAAAAGAAAGAAAAAAAGGAATTCATTAAAAAATTAGATACTTTTTTTTATTTGAATTTTTAAATTAAAAACGAAGGTACATTTGGCTACACGGCTGCGTCACGGCTTGTTGTATAATAATGAGTCTTTGTCCGGCTGCTTGATCCCTTCAGAAGGATTTGGTGTCGCCGCCTGTGCCGTGTGGCCTGGCCTGCTGTGTGTGTGTGTGGCCTGCTGTGTGTGTGCTCCGTGCGTGGCCTGCTGTGTGTGTGCGCTCCGTGCGTGGCCTGCTGTGTGTGCGCTCCGTGCGTGGCCTGCTGTGCGCTCCGTGCGTGGCCTGCTGTGCGCTCCGTGCGTGGCCTGCTGTGTGTGTGCGCTCCGTGCGCGGCCTGCTGTGTGTGTGTGGCCTGCTGTGTGTGTGTGCTCCGTGCGCGGCCTGCTGTGTGTGTGTGGCCTGCTGTGCGCTCCGTGTGTGGCCTGCTGTGCGCTCCGTGTGTGGCCTGCTGTGTGTGTGTGGCCTGCTGTGTGTGTGTGCTCCGTGCGCGGCCTGCTGTGTGTGTGTGGCCTGCTGTGCGCTCCGTGTGTGGCCTGCTGTGCGCTCCGTGCGTGGCCTGCTGTGCGCTCCGTGCGTGGCCTGCTGTGCGCTCCATGCGAGGCCTGCTGTGCGCTCCGTGCGTGGCCTGCTGTGCGCTCCATGCGAGGCCTGCTGTGCGCTCCGTGCGTGGCCTGCTGTGTGCTCCGTGCGAGGCCTGCTGTGTGCTCCGTGTGTGGCCTGCTGTGCGCTCCGTGCGAGGCCTGCTGTGTGCTCCGTGCGTGGCCTGCTGTGCGCTCCGTGCGTGGCCTGCTGTGCGCTCCGTGCGTGGCCTGCTGTGTGCTCCGTGCGAGGCCTGCTGTGTGCTCCGTGCGTGGCCTGCTGTGTGCTCCGTGCGAGGCCTGCTGTGTGCTCCGTGTGTGGCCTGCTGTGCGCTCCGTGCGAGGCCTGCTGTGCGCTCCGTGTGTGGCCTGCTGTGCGCTCCGTGCGAGGCCTGTTGTGCGCTCCGTGCGTGGCCTGCTGTGCGCTCCGTGCGCGGCCTGCTGTGCGCTCCGTGCGAGGCCTGCTGTGTGTGTGCGCTCCGTGCGCGGCCTGCTGTGCGCTCCGTGCGTGGCCTGCTGTGCGCTCCGTGCGAGGCCTGCTGTGCGCTCCGTGCGTGGCCTGCTTAATCGTATTCAAATGGAAGGATTTAGTCTTTTTTAATATATAACTAAATCGCAAAGGACATTTACTTCAGATTGTACAGAGAAAGACCTTCGTCTTGTTTACATCAGGGTCCTCCATTTTCAATTCATCATGACATACATGACATACAGATAGACATATATATATATATCATGACATTTATGACACATGATATATAGATATACAGTACTGTTACATTTATGACATACAAGATATGCAAATATACAGTACTGTAACAGAGATCCTAACAGAAACTATACATTTAAGGGAGAGGAAACTACATTGGGGGGGGGGGCATTTACGGTGGCCAGTTTCGAATTGCAGCCTCCCGTAGGTGCTCTTTGAGAGCGGTTTTGAAGGTGGGAAGAGATTCACGTTCCTTCATGGCTGTTACACAACAATGTGGAACGCCCTACCCACAGCCGTGGCATAATTTGCAAAACGTGTTTAGTCCTTTCTTGTCTGAGCCGAATCTGACCCATGTCCCCTCGTCCCCCATGCAGGCCAGCCCTGCATCATGAGCTCCCGCGCCATGGCCCGAGACGAGGAGCCGTCTGAGGTCTTCAAGCTCTCAGAGAAACACAAGACGGACCTGAACCCAGACAACCTCCAGGTACACACTTTAAAACACACACAAGAGGGACCTGAACCCACACAACATCCAGGTACACACTTTAAAACACACAAGAGGGACCTGAACCCACACAACCTCCAGGTACACACTTTAAAACACACAAGAGGAACCTGAACCCACACAACCTCCAGGTACACACTTTAAAACACACAAGCGGGACCTGAACCCACACAACCTCCAGGTACACACTTTAAAACACACACAAGAGGGACCTGAACCCACACAACCTCCAGGTACACACTTTAAAACACACACAAGAGGGACCTGAACCCACACAACCTCCAGGTACACACTTTAAAACACACAAGAGGGACCTGAACCCACACAACCTCCAGGTACACACTTTAAAACACACAAGAGGAACCTGAACCCACACAACCTCGACGACCTGGACCCCAACGACTAAGGTACCCATGTACATGTCAAAATACTTCCCAAAGGTCAGTGAATACCATGACTACAATACCAGAGGAAGCTCAACAAATCATGTTAAACCCAGATTTGGCTCAAACAAGGGACTAAACACGTTTAGCAATTATGCCACATCAATGTGGAACGCCCTACCCAAAGCTGTAAAGGAATGTGAATCCCTACCCACATTCAAAACCGCTCTTAAAGAGCACCTACGGGAGGCTGCAATTCGAAACTGGCCACCGTAAATGTCCAAACCCCCCCACCGCCTCCTAATAGACAGTCTCCTCCCCACCGTATGTATATTTCTCTCCCACCCACCCCCTCCTAATGTACAGTCCCCTCCCCATCATATACTGTCAGGATCTATGGGGAACAGTACTGTATATTTGAATATCCTATATGTCACAAATGTAACAGTACTAAATACCTGTATGTCACGTATGTCCCTATGCCATAAATGTCATGTATGTGTATGTCATAAATGTCACTATGAATTGAAAATGGGGGACCCTGATGTAAACAAGACAAATGTCTTTCTCTGGTCTGCATCCCCTTAACAATTGTGTTTTCATTCATTCATTCATTCATTCATTCATTCATTCATTCATTCATTCATTCATTCATTCATTCATTCATTCATTCATTCATTCATAGTGGATTCAATACACCAAGCTAACTTTACACAGTGTTTAATGAGAGATGGTAGATTCAATACACCAAGCTAACTTTACACAGTGTTTAATGAGAGATGGTAGATTCAATACACCAAGCTAACTTTACACAGTGTTTAATGAGAGATGGTAGATTCAATACACCAAGCTAACTTTACACAGTGTTTAATGAGAGATGGTAGATTCAATACACCAAGCTAACTTTACACAGTGTTTAATGAGAGATGGTAGATTCAATACACCAAGCTAACTTTACACAGTGTTTAATGAGAGATGGTAGATTCAATACACCAAGCTAACTTTACACAGTGTTTAATGAGAGATGGTAGATTCAATACACCAAGCTAACTTTACACAGTGTTTAATGAGAGATGGTAGATTCAATACACCAAGCTAACTTTACACAGTGTTTAATGAGAGATGGTAGATTCAATACACCAAGCTAACTTTACACAGTGTTTAATGAGAGATGGTAGATTCAATACACCAAGCTAACTTTACACAGTGTTTAATGAGAGATGGTAGATTCAATACACCAAGCTAACTTTACACAGTGTTTAATGAGAGATGGTAGATTCAATACACCAAGCTAACTTTACACAGTGTTTAATGAGAGATGGTAGAAGGAAATTACTTCTATGTTGCGATAACTTCTCTGTATCAAGTTTAAATGTGTTTGGGGGGGAAATGTCCAGGCTGCAAAGTAAGCAGTATGGTAGTAATAGCCTATCAGACCAATACATATGGAATTACTTCTTAGTCATTTTCCTTAATAGTTCTTTGCTGGTATGGCAACATATTAGATTCTATTGAAAGTGGTCTTAAAAAGGTCTTAAATGTAACCTGTTGAAACTTGCAGGATCCCGGTCCGTCAACATCCACCTTCAGTGAGACCATAACACCTGCCCATCATGAAGATGACGTGTCACCCACCTCTAAAAGCAGCAGTATCACCATCACAGGTTTGACCTCACACGACCCTGCACTATGGCCAAGTGTCATAAGCCATACCCAACAATGTGGTATCAAGGGGACCAATACAAGTCAAAGATATTGTTTTCCCCCAAAATCCAGCGAACATGGCTTCTGTATTCGTTTAGCACATACTCAGTCTTCTGTTTGATATTATAAAAAAAATGTATATGATGAATAAATGCCTCGTAGTTAAAGAAAGCTTGAATTTCGGACTTCTTTATTACATATTTTTTTAATCTCTCCCGTCCTCCCCAAATTTTGAATGCACCAGCCGCCACGGATGTGAGCGGGGAGCGACGAGACATCGAGACCGTCTCCATTGAAAGTGAGTAGCCTCCTCTTCCTCCTCCCTTCCCATGTCTTCTCCTCCCTTCCCATGTCTTCTCCTCCTGCTCCTCCTCCTCTTCCTCCTCCTCTTCCTCCTCCTCCTCTTCCTCCTCATCTTCCTCCTCTTCCTCTTCCTTTTCCTCTTCCTCTTCCTCCTCCTCTTCCTCCTCCTCCTCCTCCTCCTCCCTCCTCATGTCCTCTCCTTGCCACTGCTTCCAGTGCCCCCCCATCTGCAGCGTTCAGTGGTTTTCAATGGGCGGACGCCGCCCCCGGCCGTATAACATAACATACATGACATACAGATAGACAGTACTGTTACATCTAGACATTTATGACATACAATATATACAGTACTGTTTAAGAGTAGGGGAGAACGGGGGACGTTGTCACACGGGTAGGTTGTCACATTCATTATATTTCACCACCAGAGGATCCTGTCTCCCATACTTTGGTATTTAAATGTCCAGAATTGGGGTCAGAGTTCACCTACATCAGGGGTGCCCAACCTTTTTTGAACCAACATCTACTTTTTAATTTGCCACCTAGCCGAGAGCTACCAGCCCAAATTTGACCTACTCTCGGCTAGTATTAGTAGTAATAGTAGATTAATAATACCCATTCAATATGCACATGACAGAAAATATTATATGGCATATCATATTTTCTGTCATGTGCATATTGAATGGGTATATAATATAATATGATATTTTATATATCATTGTAACAGTGTAGTGTAGGAATTACAAGAATGACTGGAATGTTATTAATGAAATTAATGAATATTATCAAACAGAATTGTTTCTGTATACACATTTATAAAACGATCAAGGCATATTTAGCAATTTTTTATGCGTTCACATGCGCTTTTCAAGACTAAACAAAAACTAGACTTAACACATTCCCTGCCATTGGTTATATCAATCAATATAGCCAGTCTGCCACCACTGTAAGCCTATGGAGATGTTCACCTCACAGCCATCATTTAAGATATATTTTAGGCGTTCGCAAATGTGCTCGCTCTCTCATTGAATAGAGCGTCGGCACTCACACGCTAAATCGTGCGCCCCCTGCTGGCACTCAGTTAATAAAGATGAGTGATTGATAATGAGTATAGAGAGGTGTTCATCCTTCATTACATACTACATCCTAATTAGGCTGACGATGTGATTATATCAGTGTATTTCAGATCATGTGTTCATGTCTCTCTGATCATGTGTTCATGTCTCTGATCATGTGTTCATGTCTCTCTGATCATGTGTTCATGTCCCTCTGATCATGTGTTCATGTCTCTGATCATGTGTTCATGTCTCTGATCATGTGTTCATGTCTCTCTGATCATGTGTTCATGTCTCTCTGATCATGTGTTCATGTCTCTGATCATGTGTTTATGTCCCTCTGATCATGTGTTCATGTCTCTCTGATCATGTGTTCATGTCTCTCTGATCATGTGTTCATGTCTCTCTGATCATGTGTTCATGTCTCTGATCATGTGTTCATGTCTCTGATCATGTGTTCATGTCTCTGATCATGTGTTCATGTCTCTGATCATGTGTTCATGTCTCTCTAATCATGTGTTCATGTCTCTCTGATCATGTGTTCATGTCTCTGATCATGTGTTCATGTCCCTCTGATCATGTGTTCATGTCTCTCTGATCATGTGTTCATGTCCCTCTGATCATGTGTTCATGTCTCTGATCATGTGTTTATGTCCCTCTGATCATGTGTTCATGTCTCTGATCATGTGTTCATGTCTCTCTGATCATGTGTTCATGTCTCTCTGATCATGTGTTCATGTCTCTGATCATGTGTTCATGTCTCTGATCATGTGTTCATGTCTCTGATCATGTGTTCATGTCTCTCTGATCATGTGTTCATGTCTCTGATCATGTGTTCATGTCTCTGATCATGTGTTCATGTCTCTCTGATCATGTGTTCATGTCTCTGATCATGTATTCATGTCTCTGATCATGTGTTCATGTCTCTCTGATCATGTGTTCATGTCTCTGATCATGTGTTCATGTCTCTCTGATCATGTGTTCATGTCTCTCTGATTATGTGTTCATGTCTCTGATCATGTGTTCATGTCTCTGATCATGTGTTCATGTCCCTCTGATCATGTGTTCATGTCTCTCTGATCATGTGTTCATGTCTCTGATCATGTGTTCATGTCTCTGATCATGTGTTCATGTCTCTGATCATGTGTTCATGTCCCTCTGATCATGTGTTCATGTCTCTCTGATCATGTGTTCATGTCTCTGATCATGTGTTCATGTCTCTGATCATGTGTTCATGTCTCTGATCATGTGTTCATGTCTCTCTCATCATGTGTTCATGTCTCTGATCATGTGTGCATGTCTCTCTGATCATGTGTTCATGTCTCTCTGATCATGTGTTCATGTCTCTGATCATGTGTTCATGTCCCTCTGATCATGTGTTCATGTCCCTCATCATGTGTTCATGTCCCTCTGATCATGTGTTCATGTCTCTGATCATGTGTTCATGTCTCTCTGATCATGTGTTCATGTCCCTCTGATCATGTGTTCATGTCTCTCTGATCATGTGTTCATGTCTCTGATCATGTGTTCATGTCTCTGATCATGTGTTCATGTCTCTCTGATCATGTGTTCATGTCCCTCTGATCATGTGTTCATGTCTCTCTGATCATGTGTTCATGTCTCTCTGATCATGTGTTCATGTCTCTGATCATGTGTTCATGTCTCTGATCATGTGTTCATGTGTCTCTGATCATGTGTTCATGTCTCTGATCATGTGTTCATGTCTCTCTGATCATGTGTTCATGTCTCTCTGATCATGTGTTCATGTCTCTGATCATGTGTTCATGTCTCTGATCATGTGTTCATGTCTCTCTGATCATGTGTTCATGTCCCTCTGATCATGTGTTCATGTCTCTGATCATGTGTTCATGTCTCTCATCATGTGTTCATGTCTCTCTGATCATGTGTTCATGTCTCTGATCATGTGTTCATGTCTCTCTGATCATGTGTTCATGTCTCTGATCATGTGTTCATGTCTCTCATCATGTGTTCATGTCTCTCATCATGTGTTCATGTCTCTGATCATGTGTTCATGTCTCTCTGATCATGTGTTCATGTCTCTGATCATGTGTTCATGTCTCTCTGATCATGTGTTCATGTCTCTCTGATCATGTGTTCATGTCTCTGATCATGTGTTCATGTCTCTCATCATGTGTTCATGTCTCTGATCATGTGTTCATGTCTCTCTGATCATGTGTTCATGTCTCTGATCATGTGTTCATGTCTCTCTGATCATGTGTTCATGTCTCTCATCATGTGTTCATGTCTCTCATCATGTGTTCATGTCTCTCTGATCATGTGTTCATGTCTCTCTCATCATGTGTTCATGTCTCTCTGATCATGTGTTCATGTCTCTGATCATGTGTTCATGTCTCTGATCATGTGTTCATGTCTCTGATCATGTGTTCATGTCTCTGATCATGTGTTCATGTCTCTGATCATGTGTTCATGTCTCTCTGATCATGTGTTCATGTCTCTCTGATCATGTGTTCATGTCTCTCTCATCATGTGTTCATGTCTCTCTGATCATGTGTTCATGTCTCTGATCATGTGTTCATGTCTCTCTGATCATGTGTTCATGTCTCTCTGATCATGTGTTCATGTCTCTCTGATCATGTGTTCATGTCTCTCTGATCATGTGTTCATGTCTCTGATCATGTGTTCATGTCTCTCTGATCATGTGTTCATGTCTCTGATCATGTGTTCATGTCTCTCTGATCATGTGTTCATGTCTCTCATCATGTGTTCATGTCTCTCATCATGTGTTCATGTCTCTCTGATCATGTGTTCATGTCTCTCTGATCATGTGTTCATGTCTCTGATCATGTGTTCATGTCTCTGATCATGTGTTCATGTCTCTGATCATGTGTTCATGTCTCTGATCATGTGTTCATGTCCCTCTGATCATGTGTTCATGTCCCTCATCATGTGTTCATGTCCCTCTGATCATGTGTTCATGTCTCTGATCATGTGTTCATGTCTCTCATCATGTGTTCATGTCTCTCATCATGTGTTCATGTCTCTGATCATGTGTTCATGTCCCTCTGATCATGTGTTCATGTCTCTCTGATCATGTGTTCATGTCTCTGATCATGTGTTCATGTCTCTGATCATGTGTTCATGTCTCTCTGATCATGTGTTCATGTCTCTCATCATGTGTTCATGTCTCTGATCATGTGTTCATGTCTCTCATCATGTGTTCATGTCTCTCATCATGTGTTCATGTCTCTCTGATCATTTGTTCATGTCCCTCTGATCATGTGTTCATGTCTCCACAGCATTGAAGAAGTGGAGACTTGCTGCTCTGTGTCTGGGGCCTCTATGTCTCTTCCTACTGGCTGGGATCATCATCTGCCTGGGAGTGTTCTGTGAGTCTAATAATAATAATAATAAAGATTATATAGCGCCTTACATAATGGTATCTCAAAGCACTTTACAGACATTGCATTACAGTACACGGACAAACACAGTACATGGACTTTCACAATGACAACATGGTGCGGACACTACAGAGAAAGGGAGACAGCTTAGAGATGAAACACGGAAAATAAATAATAATACAAATAAAAAATATATAGGTGTGTACCCATGTGAAAATGTAAATGATGCAGGGGTTGGAGGGCCCTCATTTATCAATAATGCGTAGAAAGTGTTGTCTACGCACAGAAAGATCGGTATTTATCAACCGTGCGTGCACAGGTCGTACCGGCTCGTACGCACACTCCGTGTTGATAAATACCAATTGTTCTTACCGTCTATGCTTGTGCACGATTATAAGTATTTGCATACAGAACCGCCCCTAATCAACCATATAATAATACCCCGATGGGAACATGCCTGTTTGTGGAATGTGGAATAACTATAAAGCAAACTATAAAGATAGACTTCACTGAGAGCAAGATTTATCACGGAGGTCATCTAATCATGAACAAATTGAAGGTAGAAAGTATTTCGTTGTGAACAATCTTATTTGGAAACATGACACAAAATACAATTGTATTAAATAAAATTAGGCCTGAATGGGTAACGCTCACCAATAAGCCACCCGTCTTCAACAGCGTGTCCATGTGTTACGACTCAGGTAGGTGTGTTGAACCCAAATGCAGAACAGAAGAAAGGTGCCGAGACGGTAGTTGCTCTTCTCACCAAAAACAGTGTTTCCTTTTATTTTTGAAACATCAAGAGTGATACTGGTATTATACAAAAGAAAAACAAACTAAATAATAATTAAACAATAATCAAAAACACGGCAGCCGCCTCCTCCCGGCCTGGAGCGACACGCCTCGCCGTAGACAGCTGCTCACGGTGACGTTGATGAAGACCTGACACATGAGAGAATAAACACAAGGCCGTTATAAAGAGAGTCAAACACACAGCAGCCGTCGATTAGGAATGGGAAGAGGACGGAGGAGACCCTCCGGGGAACGCAGAGAGGTCTTGCTGCGCACACAAAGAGGGCAGGCTGCCACAAAGGAACGCATATCCCCCTCCGCTGTGGGCCACCACAACCTCCTGCGGATGAACTCCAGGGTCTTGGAGGCCCCAGGGTGACTGGTAAGGAAGGAGGCATGCGCCAATTGCAACAGTCGTGAGCGCGCAGCCTTGGGCACATACAACGGCCCCGGAGGACCCCCCCCAGGATCAGGTTCCCGTGCCAGTGCCGACCTTACCACCCTGTCTATGCCCCATGACACAGGAGCAAGAATAAGAGCCTGGGGAATAATGGGATGGGGTATCTCCTCTGTCCCGATTTCCTATGTCGTAATTGCGTTCGGCCGAGGACAGACGATGCGGAAAAAAAGCGCAAGGATGCACTTTCCCGTCCTTTAAGCATCTCTGAGAGAGCACCCCCCCCCCACCGCGACGTCGGAGGCATCCACTCCTACCAGAAACGGAACCTCTGGGTCGGGGTGAATCAATACACGGGCGGAGGTAAATCGACGTTTGAGGTCACAGAAAGCTGTCTCGGCTCGAGGCGACCAGTCAAAGCCTGGGAGAGATGCTTTTGTGAGAGCCGTTAAGGGAGCAGCCAAGGCACTAAAGTTATGAATAAATCGCCTATAGAAATGAGCAAACCCCAAAAAACTTTGCAACTGTTTGAGCGAAGAAGGACGAGGCCAGTCTAGGACCGCGCTCACCTTGCCCGGATCCATACGCAGATCGCCCCGGGTTAATACAAACCCCAGAAAGGACACAGTGTCTGTATGAAACACACATTTCTCGGCCTTAACAAACAGCTGATGCTGGAGAACCTGTCGAACGTGCTGTTGATGCTGCGAAATATCACGAGAGAAAATAAGAATGTCATCTAAATAAACGAAGACCGACACTCCTATTAGGTCCTGTAGCACGTCGTTGACCAGCGCTTGAAAGACTGCAGGAGCATTAGCTAAGCCAAAGGGCATGACTAGGTAATCATAGAGGTGAGGAGAGGAGAGGAGAGGAGAGGAGAGGAGAGGAGAGGAGAGGAGAGGAGAGGAGAGGAGAGGAGAGGAGAGGAGAGGAGAGGAGAGGAGAAGAGAGGAGAGGAGAGGAGAGGAGAGGAGAGGAGAGGAGAGGAGAGGAGAGGAGAGGAGAGGAGAGGAGAGGAGAGGAGAGGAGAGGAGAGGAGAGGAGAGGAGAGGAGAGGAGAGGTGTGATGTGATGTGATGTGGGCTGAGGTGTTCTGAACCAAGGCTTTCAACTGACTCTGAATGAATCAGTGAATACAACTGATATTATCATATCAATCATTTATCTCACATTGCCTTCAATAATATATTGACATTAATCAAGATTCCATTGATATTAAAATTTTTCAGTGCCACGGAATGGTCAAGAAGCCCTGAAGCAGTGTCAGGACCAAGTAAAACAACTGCAGATTGAAGGTGAGAAATAGTAAAGTAAAGTGGAATTCATCAAAACGGTGTGTTATGAGACTGTTATGATTCATGTACAGGGAAAGAGGCTGAAGAATGGAAGCAGTTTGCTCTCAGTTTTTACTACTTCTACAGCATTGATAAATGAGGGCCCTGGGAGTGAGGGTATGCAAGGTTGAACAGCAGGGGTGGGGCTAGGGGGTGGCTACTTGGGCTCAAGGCCTGAATGTTTTCTGAAAAGCCCAGAATCTACTTAAAAAAAAAAAAAAAAGAAAAATTGTGACAATTAATCATTGTTACATGAAAATATGTTTGCACCAGATTTTGCAGAAGCAAATTTCCATCTGTAGTCTATCCAGCTGCTAACTGTATTTGAGTGAGTTAAGTCTTGGTGTTATGGTAGACGCAGACCTAAGCTTTAAATCACAATCAACAAGTTGACAAAAACATAATTCTTCCACCTTAGAAACATAGCTAAAGTACGGCCATTTATAAATCAAAAGGACGCTGAAAACCATATCCATGCCTTTATCTCAAGCCGACTCGACTACTGTAATGCACTCCTTACCGGCCTCCCGAAAAAATACGATGATAACTATTTTATTGCAATGCACTATTGCATTATTTTATTCAATTTTACTAACTATTTTATTGCACTGCACTATTTTACTTTGTATCAGTGATAATCAAACCGTAAACAAAGACGCCTATTAACACTTTCAGCGCCAGATAGCGCTGTTTACTGTTACTGTTGAAAGGCCAGCGCCTTTTAACATGGGGATACGTGGCTGTGTTTGCAGGCCTAAAGCTATATTATATATTGGTGGTGGTATAAGTTAAAGGTTGTGGTGTCGAAGTAAAAAAATTCCGTGGCACCTATCTGGGCTAAGCCCCGGATCTCCTACAATCCTAAATCCGCCCCTGATAACTTCATTCAATGCAATTACATGACGAGTCAACACAATGTCACCATTATTCCATGAAACTAATTCAGCACCATCAGTTAATACAACTTTTCACACCTGTCATTTATACTTCATCACCGCCGCCACCACCAACAACGATCATGTCTACAATTGATGTTCCAGCGACAACACCACCTGCCCCACCACCTGCCCCACCAGAGCCAAGAGTGCAGCTGGTATTCAAGCTGAAACAAACATTCAGAGCAGATCTGAAAAACTCATCTTCACCAGCATTCAAGGAGTTGGCAACATCAGTAATTTCAAAGGTAAGTCAATGTCATTTTTATTCAGCAAAAAAATCAAGGATAACGGACATAGAATAAAATGGCATATTTTATGAACACATGCCACTGATATTTCTAATAACCTCAAGAATCTTTGTATTTATGAATTCAACCTGTATTATATAATTGTTCATGTTAAGAAAGTTGCCTTTTTGATAGCTAAACCACAGCATTGGGCTGAAAACCCTCCCAGCCCGTAGAAAAAAGTATCCCTGTGGAAGTGAAATTACCATCAAACTAATGGTAGGGAAGGGAACCTTAAAATTGCCCATCAAAGCTCTTTTATGTTTGGCATGACCAGTGCTGCAAAATAAATTAAATGTTGAATTAATCTGAAACCATGTACTAATAACTATGATTTGATCCAAATAATAGTGAGTATTTTGCACTTCTTTAGATTGATTTATTCAAATTCTTTATATATATATATTTGTTGTTGTTGTATATTTGCACAGCTGGATACGCTCTACCAACCACTACTAGTTGGATTCAATCGGACTGAGGTGAAAGGTTTCAGGTATGGAATGATTTTCTTGATTATGTATTAGACATTAACTTGTATACGAAGTATAAGATTTATACATTCATTTGTTATATTAATAATATTGAAACATGAATCATCAACAAACTGAATGTTGTTAAAATATTTCTATTACAGTGAAGGTTCAGTTGTGGTGAAGGCGGAGCTGATATTCAACGATGTCAGCTCCGTACCTGATCTCACCGCTGTGAGAACGACTCTGGTGGCTGCTTCCAGTCTGGATTTCTCTCTGGACACATCTTCTATAATTGTGACAAGTACGACTAAATGTTTTTTTCATCAACATACACAGAACCTCTGACGTGATATGTAATTATACATGGACTGTTTATTTTGATTTAGAAAGGTGTGCTCAGTAGACCACAAATCTCTACCAGTCGGCAGCCACAGATCTATTCACGCTCTCTCTTAGCCCTTTCACACCGGCAGGGCTCCGTGCCTGTGCCGGTTCCCGAACCTAATTTCAAACCGGCCGGCGGGTTCACACCAGGATTAAATAGGTTCGGAACGTAAAAAAAATCTGTGCTCAGCTTGAACCGAATTTTTTTTTATGTTTTTCCTTGCGAATCGTGACATCATCAGTCTGAACTTTCTTCCACATAAAAGAAATAATCACTCTTGAGTGCTAATGAAATCGAGTGACAGAGGTTTGAACACACTGAAGTCAAAGTTTAGTTTACTCACATTTCTGTTGACTTGTTGCCAGATGCCTGTTTTTAAGCTCCAGCTGAGAGGCAGGAGCTGGAAAACATAACGGTTCCAGAGCCTGAGGTCTTATCTAGTACAGGTGCAACGTTGATAACAATCCCACGGAAGATGAGTGTTTTACAAAGGTTTTTGTAACATGTGTACCGGCGTTAATTCGGCATGATTATCCAAAATGGCCATTTAATATTTAATTGACACCTCTCGTAAGACTTTACCAGTTCATGGGATATATAAAAGAGGGTGAGACTTAACATAACTCCACCGCCAGCCAATGCCACATCACCTCCAGTTCACACACAGCCAATTCAACATCACCTCCAGTTTACACACAGCCAATTCAACATCACCTCCAGTTCACACACAGCCAATTCAACATCACCTCCAGTTCACACACAGCCAATTCAACATCACCTCCAGTTCACACACAGCCAATTCAACATCACCTCCAGTTCACACACAGCCAATGCAACATCACCTACACCAGGTGATACAACTTTCCTCCAATTAATAGAACTTCACCAACAATCAATTCAACTTCAGCCCAGCCCAATATTGCCACATTGTCACTACTCAACACAACAGAATTACCATTCAACACAACTCTATACTAGAAAACGCACGTTAGTCATAAATCAACATAACAGGTGGGTTTTGAGGTGGGACTTAAATGTTTCTATGGATGGGGCTTCTTTGGTGTGTGATGGGAGTTGATTCCATAGTCGGGGATCAGAGGAGGAGAATGATTTGTTTTCTGTGGACTTAAGGCGGTAGTGTGGTGTGCTCAGAGTGGCTAAATTGGATGAGCGGAGTGAGCGGGAGGAAGTGTAGTGTTGAAGGAGGTTGTAGATGTAAGCAGGTGCTATGGAGTGGAGGGCTTTGTAAGTGAGGAGAGGGATCTTAAAGTCAATCCTATACTTAACAGGGAGTCAGTGAAGTGAGGAGAGGACAGGTATGATGAGAGGAGAGGAGAGGTGTGATGAGAGGAGAGGAGAGGAGAGGAGAGGCGTGAGGAGATGAGAGGAGAGGAGAGGCGTGAGGAGAGGAGAGGAGAGGCGAGAGGAGAGGAGAGGAGAGGAGAGGTGTGATGAGATAAGAGGAGAGGAGAGGAGTGATGAGAGGAGAGGAGAGGAGAGGAGAGGAGAGGAAAGGCGTGAGGAGAGGAGAGGTGTGATGAGAGGAGAGGAGAGGTGTGAGGAGACAAGAGGAGAGGAGAGGCATGGGGAGATGAGAGGAGAGGAGAGGAGAGGAGAGGAGAGGTGTGATGAGAGGAGAGGAGAGGAGAGGAGAGGAGAGGAGAGGTGTGAGGAGAGGAGAGGAGAGGCGTGAGGAGAGGAGAGGAGAGGAGAGGAGAGATGAGAGGAGAGGAGAGGAGAGGAGAGGAGAGGAGAGGAGAGGAGAGGAGAGGAGAGGAGAGGAGAGGAGAGGAGAGGAGAGGAGAGGTGCGAGGAGAGGAGAGGAGAGGTGTGATGAGAGGAGAGGAGAGGTGAGGTGAGAGGAGAGAAGAGGAAAGGAGAGGAGAGTTGTGAGGAGAGGAGAGGAGAGGAGAGGTGTGATGAGAGGAGAGGAGAGGTGTGATGAGAGGAGAGGAGAGGTGAGATGAGAGGAGATGAGAGGAGAGGAGAGGTGAGGAGAGGTGAGATGAGAGGAGAGGAGAGGAGAGGAGAGGAGAGGAGAGGTGTGATGAGATGAGAGGAGAGGTGTGATGAGATGAGAGGAGAGGTGTGAGGAGAGGAGAGGAGAGGAGAGGTGTGAGGAGAGGAGAGGAGAGGTGTGAGGAGAGGAGAGGAGAGGAGAGGTGAGATGAGAGGAGAGGAGAGGAGAGGAGAGGAGAGGAGAGGAGAGGAGAGGAGAGGAGAGGAGAGGAGAGGAGAGGAGAGGAGAGGAGAGGAGAGGAGAGGAGAGGAGAGGAGAGGAGAGGAGAGGAGAGGAGAGGAGAGGAGAGGAGAGGTGAGGAGAGGAGAGGTGAGATGAGAGGAGAGGAGAGGAGAGGAGAGGTGTGAGGAGAGGAGAGGAGATGTGTGAGTAGATGAGAGGAGAGGTGTGAGGAGAGGAGAGGAGATGAAAGGTGTGAGGAGAGGAGAGGAGATGAAAGGTGTGAGGAGAGGAGAGGTGTGATGAGAGGAGAGGAGAGGAGAGGAGAGGAGATGAAAGGTGTGAGGAGAGGAGAGGAGATGAAAGGTGTGAGGAGAGGAGAGGAGAGGAGAGGAGAGGAGAGGAGAGGAGAGGAGAGGAGAGGAGAGGAGAGGAGAGGAGAGGAGAGGAGAGGAGAGAGGAGAGAGGAGAGAGGAGAGGAGAGGAGCGGTGAGGAGAGGAGAGGAGAGGAGAGGCGAGGCGAGGTGTGACTACCCCAGCCTGAGGAGAGAGAAGGTGGAGCAGCAGGGAGAGTTGCGCCTCCTCAGGAAACAGCTGGAGGAGGCGCAACTGCGTGCAGGTGAGGAGTGACGACCCGAGACGCCCCCAATACCTCCCAGGCAGGGGAACGCCCCCAATACCTCCCAGGCAGGGGAACGCTCTCAATACCTCCCAGGCAGGGGAACGCCCCCAATACCTCCCAGGCAGGGGAACGCCCCCAATACCTCCCAGGCAGGGGAACGCTCTCAATACCTCCCAGGCAGGGGAACGCTCTCAATACCTCCCAGGCAGGGGAACGCCCCCAATACCTCCCAGGCAGGGGAACGCCCCCAATACCTCCCAGGCAGGGGAACGCCCCCAATACCTCCCAGGCAGGGTTGGGAAGTAACTAAGTCCTTCTACTCAAGTTCTCTCCTTAAATATAGTTTTGAGGTACACATAACTGTATTTCCATCTTAGGGAACTTTATACTTGCATTACACCTCGTTTCAAAGGAATTATCTCACATTCTTACTCCACTATATACTTACATTCAGTCTCACTTTTACTTAAGTAGAATTTCTAAGACGTTTACCTTTTATCAGAGTATTATTCTATCAGGGTATTTCTACTGTTTAAGTAAAGGAACGATGGTACTTTGTCCACCTGTACATGTACAGTGAATACAGCAGGGGGCTCAGGAAACAGCCCTGGGGGGACCCGATACTCAGGGTGATTTTGCTGGAGGTATGACCCCCACCCTGACCGCCTGGGGCCTGTCACTTAGAAAGTCCAGGATCCAGGCGCTCATGGCGGAGCTCAGACCCAGCTCGATCAGCTTGTCAACCAGTCTGGTGGGGACTATGGTGTTGAAAGCTGAACTATAGTCAATGAACAACAATCTCACATACTGTAGCCCCCCTTCTGACTGTCAAGGTGAGATAGGGTGTTGTGTAGTACTTGGGAGACCACGTTGTAAGTGGACCTGTTTGCCCTGTATGCAAACTGCAGTGGGTCCATGTTACTAGGGAGGGAGGCACAGATGTGGTCCTTGACCAGCCTCAAAGCATTTCATGACCACAGAGGTGAGTGCCACCGGTCTGTAGTCATTTAGGCCTGCTGGAGAGGGTTTTTTTGGTGCAGGGATTATAGTGGACACTTTGAAGCAGGCAGGGACCACGGACTCAGCCAGGGATAGATTGAATTATGGTTATAAACACTGGGGCCAGATGATTTGCACAGGACTTGAGTATTCGTCCTGTTATCCCATCTGGGACTGCAGCTTTCCTTACTCCCATAAACGCTATTCTCACACTGTGTTCCGTCAATGAGAGAGTGCCCCCCCCCGCGGATGAACCCCCCTTCCCGCGGCAGCCGGAACGCGTGTATGCTTTCCGCAACGCAGTTCGGTTTCCGCGTTCCTCTGATTGGCCGCGACCCCCACGTGACCCGCGCTAGCACGGCCCCTTATCCACCGCTGCCGCTACAGCTTGCCGCTGTGTTGCAGCGCAGAGCGGCTTTGACGCTTGCTTCCTGAGTCAAGAAACGCGCCACTCTGAGTCAAGAAGCGCGCTGTTGGTAACACCACCCACTTCAATGACAGAGCTCTCTTGTTTAATAATATTGTCGCGTCATCTTAATATGCTGCTTATGCAGTTATCAGCTGTATTTGGCATAGACGCCTGAGTCAAGAAACGCTATTGTCGCGCCGCCACTCTGAGTCAAGAAACGCAGTCATCTTAATATGCTGCTTATGCAGTTATCAGCTAGCTGACTAAATGTAAATCTTATGCAACGCCAGTCAAGAAACGACCGCCTCAGCAGCAGCAGCATATATTAAGATGACGCGACAATATTATTAAACAAGAGAGCTCTGTCATTGAAGTGGGTGGTGTTACCAACAGCGAGCTTCTTGACTCAGAGTGGCGCGTTTCTTGACTCAGGAAGCGAGCGTCAAAGCCGCTCTGCGCTGCAACACAGCGGCGAGCTGTAGCGGCAGCGGTGGATAAGGGGCCGTGCTAGCGCGGGTCACGTGGGGGTCGCGGCCAATCAGAGGAACCCGGAAACCGAACTGCGTTGCGGAAAGCATACACGCAGCCGGAACGGCAGTGACGTCGTTAGCCGGTGAGCTAACGTCGCCACTGCTCGCCCCAAACGTGGCGTAAAAGGAGTTGAGTTAATCCGCGAGAGAGGCATCGGCACTCACTATTGAGGGGGGGCTGACTTTATAATCAGTTATCGTTCGTACTCTCCGCCATAAGCCTCTCGTGTCGTTCTGTGCCATCTGTGTCTCCATCTTGTTTGCATATCACCGGTTTGCAGCCTGCACCTCTTTGCGTAGCATATAAGCTGCTACCCACGGTTTCCGGTTTGGGAAAACCTGCACCTTCTTCGTGGGGAGAATATGGTGCTCTGTGCATTCAGTAGAAGGCTATCTGGCTGCACGTTAGCCTTTGTTATACTTTGGTGTTACATATTTTATAGGACAATAGACTTAATAATTTATTGTAATTATTATCTTTGTTTTTCCATGACACATTCAACAGTATCCACAGAAGATCCAACCACAACAATGATGATGACAACAACAGCACCACCTACAACAACAACAGCACCACCTACAACAACAACAGCACCACCTACAACAACAACAGCACCACCTACAACAACAACAGCACCACCTACAACTACAACAGCACCACCTACAACTACAACAGCACCACCTACAACTACAACAACAGCACCACCTACAACAACAACAGCACCACCTACAACAACAACAACACCACCTACAACAACAACAACAACACCACCTACAACAACAACAACAACACCACCTACAACAACAGCACCACATACAACAACAACAGCACCACCTACAACAACAACAGCACCACCTACAACAACAACAGCACCACCTACAACAACAACAGCACCACCTACAACAACAACAACAACTACACCAACAACTACACCAACAACTACACCAACAACTACACCAACAACTACACCTACAACAACAACAACTACACCAACAACTACACCAACAACTACAACAACAACTCCACCTAGTATGTTCTTTTTTTCTCAACTTTTTAAATATTTCAGATATGGGTAATGGAAATCATTCAGTTCTGTTTTAGAACTCTAATCTTTCTAAAACTATTTGTCGTATTGCAGATTTTATTCGAGTAGTAATACATTTATCTTTTTCATTGGTATAATGTGCTAGTGAGTAAAATTGTCATATGGCGTGACCAAATGTAAAAGTGGTGTATTTTAATGATGTATGTCTATTGCTCAGCATTCCTCATCACTACGATACACATTTCTAGCTCTTCCTTGTGCAAATTAGTTACATTTTGCATGCATTTTCTTAATGATATGACTGTTATGATTCATGTACAGCGAAAGTGGAATGTGACCAAGGATGGAAGAAGTTTGGGGGCCAATCTTCTTGCTACTACTTCTCTACGGAGATGAAGACCTGGACTGCGAGCAAAGCGTACTGTGAGGGAAAAGACGCTCACCTGGTGATCATCAACAGCACGGCGGAAAAAGACAAGTTAAAGGTACTGTGTTGATACCATGAAACCATTAGATGTCATGTTGTTAGGGTTTGTAACCGACCACAAGCGCAACGGCACAGAGAGAGTTGTTTCAGAGTTAGCCAAAAACAAGGGCGTCTTTATTCTCAGAGTCACAAGATTGAATTAGGTGGAGAACAGAACAAACGGGGAATCTGGCATGTGAAGAATGTTTGCGGCTCTGCAGATTCTCCCAGAAGGTGACGGTGAGGAATTTGCTTGTGACGTCTGAGCCGCTCTGCAGATCCCCCCAGCATACACTCCAGGTGGAAACGGAGAGAGAGAAAGAAATCCCAGTTAGCTCAGCGCACAACAGAAACAGAGAGGTGATTGATCCAAAACAAATATCCAAGTGACTTGATCTTCGGTGTGATACACACAGTTAGCAGAGTCCAGAGAAAAAACAATATGGTAATCCAAGGTGTAAATCCAACAACAAAAAATAGGTGAGAACAGTATAACAAAAACGGGATCTCTTCGGTGTTTCACAAACACACAAAAAACGAGTGATCCAAAAAGAACTGTTTCCAAAAACTCACCAGAGCGCAACGCGTAAAGCGGGCAGATAAACGAGGCGTAGCTTCGTACGGGGAATCAGGTTCTCCAACAGGGATACTTCACGAGAGTCCTGGGGAGCAACAGACAGCGACGGGAAAGAAAGGCAGATGCAGGGAATATTCAAAATGATCCAACATCGATATTAGGGAGATCAGGGTATATAAAGCCACGGGGTGCTAATGACAAGCTGTGACAGCTGCGGGATGAAATTGATCATTGCTCCAGAAGCGTGTGGTGGGGAGAGCACCAATCAACACGGCATCTTACAGGAAAGAAGCGTGAGGCGGGAAATGCAATTGATTAACAAAAATACCTTAAAGGAACGGAGCGAGTGGGTGGGAAGTGGACAAAACCTCACAGTACCCCCCCCTCCACAGGAGCCACCCGGCGACCAGGCCGACCCGGCTCGCCCGGATGGGCACGATGGAAGTCGGTGATCAGGCCGGGATCCACGATGAGCTGGCGGGAGACCCAGCTCCGTTCCTCCGGACCGTACCCCTCCCAGTCCACCAGGTACTGGAACCCCCGACCCCGCCGTCGAACGCCCATCAACCGGCGGACCTGCCACTGGGGGTGACCGTCCACCATCTTGGGAGGAGGTGGATCCGGAGCAGGAGGCATCAGGGGACTGAGAGAGACAGGCTTAACCCGGGACACATGGAAAACGGGGTGAATGTGCATGGACGCAGGAAGCTTAAGACGCACCACCGCCGGACTGAGTACCTTCAGAACCTCAAAAGGTCCGACGAACCGGGGGTTAAGTTTCTTGGCCGAGGACCGAAGTGGGAGGTCCCTCGCGGAAAGCCACACCCTCTGCCCAGGGTGGTACATCGGCGCAGGAACCCGGCGCCGGTCAGCCCCACGACAGGCGCGCTCTGATGACCGGAGCAGCGCGGTCCTGGCGATCTCCCAGACCCGACGGCACCGGTCGAGGTGGTCCTGTACGGAGGGAACTGCCACCTCCGTCTCCTGTGCAGGGAAAAGAGGGGGTTGGTAGCCCAGGGATACCTCAAAGGGTGAGAGGCCGGTGGCGGAACTGACCATGGAGTTGATGGAGTACTCGACCCAGGGAAGGAAACGGCTCCAAGAAGCTGGTCTCTCGGCAGCCACACACCGAAGAGCAGACTCCACGCTCTGGTTCATCCTCTCCATTTGTCCGTTAGTCTGGGGATGATAACCAGAGGAAAGACTGACCGTTGCCCCCAATCCCTTGCAAAAAGCCCGTCATACCTGGGAAGTGAACTGGGGCCCCCGGTCCGAGACGACGTCCTGGGGAAAACCATGGAGGCGAAACACGTGGTGTGTCAGGAGGTCCGCCGTCTCGGCCGCCGAGGGAAGTTTGGGAAGGGCCACGAGGTGAACCCCCTTGCTGAACCGATCCATCACGGTCAGAAGGCACGTGTTCCCCTGGGAGGAGGGAAGACCTGTGACGAAGTCCAGCGCCACATGTGACCAAGGACGGCTCGGAATGGGAAGCGGCTGTAATAGCCCGGAGGGTGCCTGGTGGGAGGCCTTGCTGCGGGCGCAGACCGTGCAGGCCAGTACGAACTCCTTGACGTCGTTCCTCATGGTGGGCCACCAGAATCGACGAGCCAGGAAGGAGAACGTGCGATGAACGCCCGGGTGGCAGGCGAACCGGCTGGTATGGCCCCACTGGAGGACCCGGGACCGGACCGAGTCGGGGACGAAGAGACGATGAACCGGTACATTGCCTGGAGCGCGATGGAAGCGTAGGGCACGCCTTACCACCCCCTCGATACCCAAGGTGACGACTCCTACCACCCTGGCCTCTGGGAGGATGGGAGTCGGGTCCTCAGTGGTTGGAGCCCCCTTGGAGTGTAACCGGGACAGGGAGTCGGCCTTCGTGTTGCGGGAACCAGGGCGAAACGTCAGCGAGAAGTCGAACCGACTGAGGAAGCTGGCCCATCTTGCCTGCCGGCCATTGAGGCGCTTGGAAGCACGGATGTACGTCAGGTTCTTGTGGTCCGTCCAAATGGTAAACGGCTCCTCGGCCCCCTCTAGCCAATGACGCCACTCCTCCAAGGCAGCCACAACCGCCAGCAGCTCCCGATTGCCGATGTCATAGTTCCTCTCGGCAGGGAGGAACCGACGCGAGTAGAAGGCGCACGGATGTACCTTCTGGTCCGTTGCCGACCGCTGGGATAAGATAGCTCCCAGTCCAGTATCCGAGGCGTCCACCTCAACGATGAACTGTCTCTTGGGGTCTGGATGGAGCAAGATCGGGGCGGAAGTGAACCTCTTCTTGAGGGAGCGGAACGCAGCACACGCCACTGGGGACCAGTCGAACGGCAGGGCGGGAGAGGTCAGTCTGGTAAGCGGTTCCGCCACTTGACTGTAGTTCCGGATGAACCTTCGGTAGAAGTTGGCGAACCCGAGGAAGCTCTGTAACTCCTTCCGAGAGGTGGGTTCAGGCCATTCCTCCACGGCCTGGATCTTGCGAGGACAGCTCGGGTCAAGCCTTTCTCCACGATGAAGCCCAGGTAATCGACGGAGTCGGAGTGGAATCGGCACTTCTCCGCCTTGACGAAGAGCCGATTGTGGAGGAGGCGCTCCAGCACACGGCGGACATGCTGGATGTGTTCCTCGAGGGTCTTGGAGAAGATGAGGATGTCGTCTAGGTATACTACCACAAACTCCTCCAGCATGTCACGAAGGACGTCGTTCATGAGCGCCTGGAATACCGCCGGAGCGTTGGTGAGGCCGAACGGCATCACCAGGTACTCGTAGTGGCCCTTGGGAGTCTTGAAGGCGGTCTTCCATTCATCGCCCTCACGGATACGGACTAGATGGTAGGCACACCGGAGGTCCAGCTTGGTAAAGACGGTAGCCTGGGTGAGAGGCTCGAAAGTGGAGTTCATGAGAGGTAGAGGATACTTGTTCTTAATGGTGATCTCGTTGAGCTGGCGATAGTCGATGCAGGGTCGAAGGTCCCCGTCCTTCTTCCCAACAAAGAAGAAACCGGCCGCCACAGGAGAGGAGGAAGGCCGAATGAGTCCTGCTTCCAAGGACTCAGAGATGTATTGATCCATCGCCGCCTTCTCCGGGACGGTCAGACTAGAGGCGGCTGCCGGGAAGGGGAGCCCCTGAGCGGAGGTCGATGGCACAGTCGTAAGGCCGGTGAGGCGGAAGGGCCTGAGCCCTGGACTTACTGAAAACCTCCATGAGGTCGTGGTACTCGGGGGGTATGGTCGAGAGGTCCGGAGGCGGCTCACCAACGGATCTCCGGGGCGGGGGACAGGACGCCGCCTGAAGACACTGGGCATGACAGGAGGAGCTCCAGCCCTTGATGGTACCGGAGGACCAGGCGATGTGGGGCTCGTGCAGCGCGAACCAGGGCCGGCCCAGGACTACTGGGACAAGAGGGGATCTGGTGATAAGGAACTGGAGTCTCTCAACGTGGTTACCAGCAATGGTGAGCAGGACAGGGCAGGTGCGTTGAGTGATGTCAGCCAGGCGGTGTTGGTCCAATGCGAATACCTCCAATGGCCTCACTAGGTCCTCAAGTGGAATGTTGGCCCGGGTAGCAAACTCGAAGTCTAGGAAACTCTCGTCTGCCCCCGAGTCAATGAGTGCCTCCACCGTGGCCCGTTGGTCCGCCCAGGCCAGGGTGACGCTCATCAGATGGCCAGGTGGTGCACGGCTCTGGGAACGAGAAAAACGGCTCACCAGGATCTCCCGGAGTCCCGGCGAGCCTGGTCTTTTGGCCGGGTGGGGCAGTTGGCGATACGGTGTCCCTCCCGACCGCAGTAGAGGCAAAGGCTGGACCTGAACCTCGCCTCCCGTTAAGCTTGGCTCAGATGAGAACGTCCCAGCTGCATGGGTTCCTCCTCGGGTACCGAACGGGAGGGAAAAAAACCACCAGTCGTGTTGGGAGCAGGGCGACCAGCAGTACCGTCACGAGTACGGGGGGTCCGGAGTACCTCTGGAGGTCCCTGTCGGGTTCTCTCACGTCTTCTCTCCTGGAGGCGTCCGTCGATGCGAATGGCGAGGCTGAACAGGTCCTCGAGGGACTCAGGTTCCTCACGGGTCGCGAGCTGGTCCCTGACTGCGTCGTTGAGCTCCCTCATGAACGTAAGACGAAGTGCTTGGTCGTTCCAACCGCTCTCCGTAGCCGCCAGTCTGAACTCCAGCACGGAAGGTACCCAACCGGGCTCCAGGGTCCAGACCACGGGCTGGATGGTGGAAAACCCTGCGGAGCTCAGCCACGAAGTCTGGGTAGGAGAAACAGAAGTCTGCCTCCATTGCCCAGGAGGCAGTGACCCACTGGGCTGCCCGGCCTGAGAGCAAGTTAGTCATGTAGGCCACTTGGGCTCCCCTTGAAGTGAAACGACTGGGTTGATGACGAAAAACCAACTTACATTGCATGATGAATGTGGCACAATCCTTGAAGTTACCGTCGAACAGCCGTGGTTCGGAGACACGGGGCTCCCGAGGTGCGGGATCGGGAGGCGCGGGGCCTGCCAGGGCTGCGGGTGATGCTCCGGCCAAGGCTCCTGAAGGAAGTGGGGTTACAAGCAAGGTGTTAACGGTTTCACTCACCGTGTGTAAGTGGAGGAGAATACTAGACTGCTGGCTAGCCAGAGCGCCCAGGGACCCCTGAATAGGCAGGACCTGCTCTCGGAGTTCCTGTACAGCAGCCGCAGCCCTGTCTAGCTGTTGGCTGTGTTCCTTGGTTAACTCTATCTGGACTGCCAATGCTGTTCTGACTCTCTCTGTGTCGGCTGGGGTCGTCATGGTTGGATCGTAATGTTAGGGTTTGTAACCGACCACAAGCGCAACGGCACAGAGAGAGTTGTTTCAGAGTTAGCCAAAAACAAGGGCGTCTTTATTCTCAGAGTCACAAGATTGAATTAGGTGGAGAACAGAACAAACGGGGAATCTGGCATGTGAAGAATGTTTGCGGCTCTGCAGATTCTCCCAGAAGGTGACGGTGAGGAATTTGCTTGTGACGTCTGAGCCGCTCTGCAGATCCCCCCAGCATACACTCCAGGTGGAAACGGAGAGAGAGAGAGAAATCCCAGTTAGCTCAGCGCACAACAGAAACAGAGAGGTGATTGATCCAAAACAAATATCCAAGTGACTTGATCTTCGGTGTGATACACACAGTTAGCAGAGTCCAGAGAAAAAACAATACGGTAATCCAAGGTGTAAATCCAACAACAAAAAATAGGTGAGAACAGTATAACAAAAACGGGATCTCTTCGGTGTTTCACAAACACACAAAAAACGAGTGATCCAAAAAGAACTGTTTCCAAAAACTCACCAGAGCGCAACGCATAAAGCGGGCAGATAAACGAGGCGTAGCTTCGTACGGGGAATCAGGTTCTCCAACAGGGATACTTCACGAGAGTCCTGGGGAGCAACAGACAGCGACGGGAAAGAAAGGCAGATGCAGGGAATATTCAAAACGATCCAACATCGATATTAGGGAGATCAGGGTATATAAAGCCACGGGGCGCTAATGACAAGCTGTGACAGCTGCGGGATGAAATTGATCATTGCTCCAGAAGCGTGTGGTGGGGAGAGCACCAATCAACACAGCATCTTACAGGAAAGAAGCGTGAGGCGGGAAATGCAATTGATTAACAAAAATACCTTAAAGGAACGGAGCGAATGGGTGGGGAGCGGACAAAACCTCACACATGTGTTAGGTACTACTGTAAGGATGTGAGAAGCCGACCCCAGCAGATGAAGCATTTCTCAGGCAAAGACGACAGAAAGAGACCCAGAGCTCTGGGAGAACAGTGGGTGAGGTTTATTCAGGACCAGAGCTCTGGGAGAACAGTGGGTGAGGTTTATTCAGGACCAGAGCTCTGGGAGAACAGTGGGTGAGGTTTATTCAGGACCAGAGCTCTGGGAGAACAGTGGGTGAGGTTTATTCAGGACCAGAGCTCTGGGAGAACAGTGGGTGAGGTTTATTCCAGACCAGAGCTCTGGGAGAACAGTGGGTGAGGTTTATTCAGGACCAGAGCTCTGGGAGAACAGTGGGTGAGGTTTATTACAGACCAGAGCTCTGGGAGAACAGTGGGTGAGGTTTATTCAGGACCAGAGCTCTGGGAGAACAGTGGGTGAGGTTTATTCTAGACCAGAGCTCTGGGAGAACAGTGGGTGAGGTTTATTCTAGACCAGAGCTCTGGGAGAACAGTGGGTGAGGTTTATTCAGGACCAGAGCTCTGGGAGAACAGTGGGTGAGGTTTATTACAGACCAGAGCTCTGGGAGAACAGTGGGTGAGGTTTATTCAGGACCAGAGCTCTGGGAGAACAGTGGGTGAGGTTTATTCAAGACCAGAGCTCTGGGAGAACAGTGGGTGAGGTTTATTCCAGACCAGAGCTCTGGGAGAACAGTGGTGAGGTTTATTCAGGACCAGAGCTCTGGGAGAACAGTGGGTGAGGTTTATTACAGACCAGAGCTCTGGGAGAACAGTGGGTGAGGTTTATTCTAGACCAGAGCTCTGGGAGAACAGTGGGTGAGGTTTATTACAGGCCAGAGCTCTGGGAGAGCAGTGGGTGAGGTTTATTCAGGACCAGAGCTCTGGGAGAACAGTGGGTGAGGTTTATTCCAGACCCAGAGCTCTGGGAGAACAGTGGTTGAGGTTTATTCAGGACCAGAGCTCTGGGAGAACAGTGGGTGAGGTTTATTCTAGACCAGAGCTCTGGGAGAACAGTGGGTGAGGTTTATTCTAGACCAGAGCTCTGGGAGAACAGTGGGTGAGGTTTATTCAGGACCAGAGCTCTGGGAGAACAGTGGGTGAGGTTTATTACAGACCAGAGCTCTGGGAGAACAGTGGGTGAGGTTTATTCAGGACGAGAGCTCTGGGAGAACAGTGGGTGAGGTTTATTCAAGACCAGAGCTCTGGGAGAACAGTGGGTGAGGTTTATTCCAGACCAGAGCTCTGGGAGAACAGTGGTGAGGTTTATTCCAGACCAGAGCTCTGGGAGAACAGTGGGTGAGGTTTATTCAGGACCAGAGCTCTGGGAGAACAGTGGGTGAGGTTTATTACAGACCAGAGCTCTGGGAGAGCAGTGGGTGAGGTTTATTCAGGACCAGAGCTCTGGGAGAACAGTGGGTGAGGTTTATTCCAGACCCAGAGCTCTGGGAGAACAGTGGTTGAGGTTTATTCAGGACCAGAGCTCTGGGAGAACAGCGGGGATGTTTATGTTCATTCCTGAACATGTGAAAACGGTCTCCGTAAGTGGCCAAAAATCATTGCAGCTAAAAAACTTCACTCATTCTTAAACAGGAAGCGCGTTCTCGTACACCTGAATGTCCATACAGACACGCCCCTCCAGCTCCTTATAAGGCAAGGGCCGTGTGCAAAACAGTGAGAGGCTCAGCGTTGCATCTGCTCCGTGCTGACCCCCGTATTCAACAGGTGGCACGGAAGCGATTTGCAACTGATCAAAATGATCAATTGCAAATGTGATCATTCTGCTCCCGGCTGCCCTTGGGGAGGACGACGGGATCGGGATGGGTCAAGTGCAGATTTAATTTCATCTGCGAAAGATCCTGTGTGTGTTTCCTATGTGTGTGTTTCCTGTGTGTGTTTCCTGTGTGTGTGTGTTTCCTGTGTGTGTTTCCTGTGTGTTTCCTGTGTGTGTTTCCTGTGTGTGTTTCCTGTGTGTTTCCTGTGTGTGTTTCCTGTGTGTGTGTTTCCTGTGTGTGTTTCCTGTGTGTGTTTCCTGTGTGTGTGTTTCCTGTGTGTGTCGCCCATCGCATGTGTGTTCGCTGCATGACTACGTCGCAATGTGTGGAACGAATAAACTTCTTCAAAGTACAGTTTAATAAAAACAACCATAAAGTTGTGGTAAATCAGACCATTGTTGTTTATTTACTACATTGTCAGGTCTTCACCAAGATTCTCTATGATAAAGAGAATGATGCTGATCTGAAAAAAAAAATGCAAAAAGTCTGGATTGGTCTGAATTGGAACGAGGGGACCTGGCAGTGGGTGGATAACACACCACTGAATGACACGTAAGTTCTTTCAGTTCAGACTTCCATGTTTTAAAAGTTGTTTTAGTCACTGGATACAGCACGGACTAGCATAGATAGAAATGACCTTTCCTAATGTATCATATTTTATCTCCATTGGTAGCTACAGCCATAGAATCTTGTTAATGTATCTATTTTATCTCTAATAATAATAATAATAATAATTGTTGTGAAGGGCCAGATTAAACCGAATATATATATTTATTTATATATATATATTTAATTGTATTTGTATATTCTCTAATATTCCCTGATATCCCTTGTATATTCCTTGTACAATATGCATTGAATATCCATTCTAGCCTACTGAACATCCCATAATAGTCTCCATTCTACTATTGGTCGAGACCTTGGTGCCAGGCTGCCATACCCCTCAGACCCAGTTCAAACGTACCGCTCCACATGTACGAACAAGTCCTAGTTCCGCGTAGGAATTTGGCTACCGCACCACTAATGGGACTATTTGTTCATAGTGCGTATATATACTGCGCTACTAAAGTAGGACTTTCTTTTCAGTCCAGTTTCTTACCCTCCAATAGAGTCACAGACGTAAAGCCTCCCCGCGACGCCACGTGTGGGAGTAAGGCCAAGTTCGCCTACCATCGGTATTGAGACATCGTGTATATTAATATTTGAATAGTCATATTTGGCACTATATCGTCGAGTTGGACGTAGTCTATTAAGCTAATAATAGTCTGTTAATATATAGTGCTTCGTGCGGTGAGAATACTACCGTAGTCAGTACCCCATCGTTTCGGGCAGAGAACTGGCTGCTTACCCAGGGTGGTTGACCCTATGTGAAGCTGCACCCGAGGAGCCCCAGAGCCGACGAGCGAGTGGACCTGTATACCGGATTATTCTACCGACGACAGCCCGCCTTCCCAGGCACGGATTATGCTTTGGATACTTTGATTATTCCATGGATAAAGACCCCCGACACTGCCGTGTGTTGGAACCCCCCCCCCTGGAGAGGACGCAAGGTGAGGAGACGCTCTGCAAGACGAGGTCGCTTCACGTCTCTCCCCCGTGGACCGGAGAGAGCCGGCCCACAAAGAGTCCACCTGCTTTCATCTGTGGTCCAAGGATCGCCGGCGCATTGAACGGCACTACAGTGGGTTCACCTGGGATACCCTTGGCCGGACGAGGCAGCCGGATTCTACCCCCCCCCCCTCCTACTCCTGTCGGCTTACAAGCGACCGGATTAACCCCCTCTAGTGTATCTAGTATAATCATTAAAGTATCATTGCTGTTATTCCTTAACTATTCCAGGTCGTATATTTACCACCTGCGCCTTCAGAGATTGGACATTCTCTATTGATATACCGACGAATACTCCTTGCCATAAAAGTGCATACTATTTCAATTCATAAATGTAATTAAGTGATTAAGTGCTTATTCTACACACCATCGCTGTGTAGAAATAAAGACCTGTTTCTAATTCGTACATTTGTGTTGGATCCGTTTCATCTACGTGAGAGTGTTCATGATAATATATTTATGCCGTGTACTGGGTGGCCGAATATTAAGTACAAAGGTAGTGGTAGTAAGTATCATATCTAGTAATACAGTCAGGGAATTGTACCCCTCAGTTAAAATTGGTCCTTCGAGCCGGAGGGTAATTAGTGTAATATTAATATAGCGTTATTAATATTGAAATGGCCTATTATGAACACTCCACGAAACGATCCTCCTAACCAACGCCCGCAGCGCGAACGACGGCTCCCTCAGTACTTAGAGGCTTACGCTGTCAGTCAACAACCTAGTCTTCTACTAACAGTAAACGCGGTAAAACTAGAAAGTAAAAGTATGTCTAACCCCAACGCCCAGACTACCCCGACCATAGAGGCCCCTACGGGCTCTAATGTAACTGACCAAGTTCACGGTGGGGACCAGTGGGAACCAGACATGACTTCACACCCCGCCAGTACTGAAGAAGTAGTCCCCGATGAGTCCCGGGAGGAATACAACGCTACCGAGAGAGAACTCGGCACGGAAGAAGACGGGGAGAGCACCGTGGAGATAGAGCTCCAAGGCTCCGCAAGGAGTACCCCGAGGGAAGGCTCCCCTATACAACCGCCTTCTCCCAGCGAGGCAGAGAGGACCCTACAGCAGGCCTTCCTCATCAGCCTGAACGCCGCTGCTGAACGCGACCGACTGCAGATCCAGCAGCGAAGCGAACACGAGCAGATACGTCTAGAAATAAGACGCATTCAGATGGAAGAGAATGTGGCCCGAGAACGAGCCGGTGCTCAACGGGACGCAGCGCGCGACAGACAGCAGTCGCAACTAATAGAACAGCTGATCAGACGGACAACACCCTCTCCCTCCGCCAGAGGCTCCAGGAACTCGTCTAGACACACCTCCAGGGCGGCATCCCCTAGCCGAGTAAACAACCCTGAACTTGACCAACAGACGAGGTCTATACCCCCCACAGACCACCTCCCCCCACCGGTCCAAGCGAGACCTAGCAACCGGGAAGGAGCAGCATATCCTGTGGAGAGGCTAAACCAGAGACTACAAGCACTGGATGACCTAACTGAAGATGAAGAGGAAGAGGAGGAGAACCACGCCCGAAGACAGCACAGTACTCTACCGGACCAGGAGGTCCGGTACAGCCCAGGCTATACTCCCGCGGAGCTGCGCTACAGACCCCCGACTCTATACACGGGTGAGCACGACGCACGACCCGCACCGAGGAACAGCACCTGGACAAGCGGGCCATGGTACACTGCCGGTACCAGCCCATACCAAGGAGCGGGAGGAGACTCGCCTAGGAGGCCTCTCCCCCAACGCTCGCCGATGTATCCACAGTCAGCGTCATACATTGGCACGCCTATGGTACCCGACTTCACCCAAGAGAACCGGGCCCAGTATACAGAACTCCGCATGTGTCTGGAGACCATGTTGGTGGATGTATTGGATGAACGCCACAAATACGCCATCCTACTGAAGCACTTAAAGGTACCCCGCGCACATAATATAGCGCTCGCCTACGCGACTTCCACCACCCCATACACAGCAGCGCTGGTAGCATTGGACCAGAGGTATGGGCGCATATGGGATTACGTGATCCAGGAGATCCGACACATCGACCGCTTACCCCCAGCAATAGACAATCGAGCACTGGACGACCTGTCCATCAGAGTGCAGTCCCTGGTAGGGATGTTGGGAGCGCAAAGAGAGAAGGGGAGGCATGAACTTTACGCCAACTCAAATGTGGAAAGGATCCTGGAGAAGCTGCCGCCCGCTCGTCAGGAGCGCTTTAGGCGGCAGAGGGACCACAGAGACCCGAATGGCCCCGAACCGAACCTCCTCGATCTAGCAGACTTCCTGGCGAGAGAAGTCAGCAGCCTACGGCTAGATACATTCGGACGGAGCACCCCTGGCTCCAGAGAAGGAACCAGACGACTAAATGATGGAAGAAGATCGGTGACTGTGATGTACCAATCGGAGTCAGTACCGAGCAGCAGGAGCCACAGTACCCCCTCCAGAACGGAGAAGTGGAAGATAGTGTGCCCCTACTGTGAGAAAGAACACTGGCTAGCGCAATGTGACTCCTTCCCCAAGCTGAACGCGGAGGAAGCAGGTCAATGGATAAAGTCCAACAAGCGCTGTTTTCGCTGTGCGCGCTCACACATGGCAGCCGAATGCCGCTTAAAGAAAAGGTGCACCAAGTGCGATGGAGCCCATCTGGACATACTTCACGACAGTAACAGACGGCGCCCTTCACCTGCACCATCCAGCCGCAAAGCGAGCGTCATGTACATCGATCCCGCCAGCAGCAGTGGAGCCCGAGTACTCCTAAAAGTAGTGCGTGTGACACTAAGCTACCAGAATAAAGTCCTGGACACTTACGCCGTCCTCGATGACGGGTCAGAGAAGACCCTGCTGCTCGCCTCCGCTGCGGCCCAGCTAGGGCTGCAGGGAAGCGAAACCCAAATGACAATTCGGACAATAAGACGAGATTTGAAGACGATAAATTCATCTCATTCTCTATCGCAGCAAGCGGCCAGCCTGAGCGACGGTACCAGATTGCAGACGCTTTCACCAGCCAAGAAATAGGACTGTCGCGGTACACATACCCCGTCGCCAAGCTGATGGAGAAATATGCACATCTGCGCAAGTTACCGATCCCGCTCATAGACAATGCTATGCCGACCCTGTTGATAGGCTCCGACCATGCAGACCTCATTGTCCCGATAGACCGGGTTCATACCGGACCCCGAGGCTGCCCTGCAGCAGTCGAGACCCGTTTGGGATGGACTCTCCAAGGCCCGCTCGCCAAATCTCTCAACCGAAGTACAGCCACTAGATGTCTCCACTCCCGAGTCACAGAGGGAGAAACCGCACTCCTGCAACACGTAGAGCGGCTATGGACCTTAGAACAAATGCCCTTTAAGAACGGAAAGAAAGACATTCGCTCTAAAGATGACATTTACGCCATTCACCTCCTCGAGACAGGGACCAAGAGAGTCCCGGTCAACGGCGTGTTGAGATACGCCACGCCACTCCTGCGGCGAGAAGGAATGCCTACTTTCCACGCCAAGACAGACGCCACAGAACGGTACCTGCTGAACACGGAGCGGCGCTTAGCCAAGAACCCCGCCCAAGAGAGTGTATACCGCGCTGAGATTGAGAAGCTCATCACAGCGGGACACGTCACAAAGATGGACATTAAAGAGGCTGACCAGACCACTGAATCGTGGTACGTGCCCCACCACAAGGTCCATCACAACGGTAAAGACCGCATAGTATTTAACTGCAGCTACCAGATCGGATCCCAAAATCTGAATAAAGAGTTACTGCCCGGTCCCACACTCGGCCCCTCCCTACTCGGCGTTCTACTCCGCTTCCGCCAGGAAAAGGTGGCCATCAGCGGGGACATTAAAGGAATGTTCCTGCAGGTGAGATTAGTAGAGGCGGACAAGCCCCTGTTACGGTTCCTATGGAGAGAGAAGCCAGGAGATGAGCACCCAGCCATCTACCAATGGGAAGTCCTCCCCTTCGGAACGACGTGCAGCCCCTGCTGTGCGACATTTGCACTACAGAAACATGTAGCAGAGGACCCAGCAGCGGACGAAGAGGTCCGACACAGCGTAAAGAACAGCTTCTACGTAGACAACTGTCTACAAAGCCTTTCAACCCAGGAAGAAGCCGAGGCTCTCCTGATTAAACTCCGCGCCTCATTGATCAAAGGCGGCTTTGATCTCAGGCAGTGGGCCAGCAGCGATCCGCAAGTACTGCGCAGCCTCTCCTCCGAGGACAAGGCAGCCAGCAGCGAGACCTGGATGGCTACAATCCCGGGAGAAGCCCAGGAGATGACCCTGGGATTGGTGTGGCGATTCAAAACAGATTCGCTTCACTACAGACACAAGCCCCTGACTACGGAGCAGGGAAGGCCGGCGGCGGCGCCGACCACCAGACGGAGTGTGTACACAACACTCGCCCGACAATATGACCCGCTAGGATGTATTCTACCGTACACCACCAGGGCAAAAATGATTGTACGAGCATTGTGGGACAAGGACCAGGGCTGGGACGACCCCATTCCCGCACACCTTGAATCCACCTGGAGAGAGTGGGAGATGGAGCTCCACTCACTCCCAGGCGTTAATATGCGCCGAAGCTACTTCCCACCCACGGTGAGGCCAGAGACATGTAAAATGGACTTACACGTCTTCAGTGACGCCTCAGAGGTCGCATACGGATCAGTAGCCTACTTGCGGGCCCAAGACCAGGGGGGAGAGATCTACACAGCATTTGTCCTCGCCCGCTCGAGAATAGCCCCACGCAAGCAACAATCTATCCCACGTCTAGAGCTCTGCGCAGCCCTAGCCGGAGCGCACCTAGCCACGCTCATCCAACGTGAGCTCACCATACCGGTGTCTAGAACAATCCTGTGGTCAGATTCCACGACGGTACTCGCCTGGATCAAATCGGACTCATGCAAGTACAAAGTCTTCGTGGGAGTCAGAGTCACCGAGATTCAAGACTTAACCGAAGAGTTAACCGGAGAAACAGAGTGGCGCTACGTTGATACAAAACAGAACCCAGCTGACGTCATCACCCGGGGGATGCCCCTGGATGACCTCACCCGTCGCAATGTCTACAGTGACGGCCCCGCATTCCTAAGACTCCCGGAAGGACAGTGGCCCATGCCTATCCCGAGGGAAGCAAGTCCAGAGGAGGTGGAAATTAAGAAGTCTGTGTTCTGTGGATTGAGCACCGTAGCCTCCACCGACCCTAACATAGACGATTGCACGTCCATAGAGAGTGCACAACAAAGAACATTCCTGCGGTACCACCCGGAGTGCAAGTCCCCCGCTGATATGTCAGCAGCTAACTACGAGGAAGCAGAATTGCTTCTACTGCAGCGAGCCCAGAGAGACTCGTTCCCCGATGAATTGGCCTGTCTACAGGGAGGAAAGCCCGTCCCATCCGACAGCAGATTAATTCACCTGGCCCCCGAGAGCGACGCTCATACCCTCATCAGAGTGGGTGGTCGCCTACGCAGAGCCCCCAATCTACCGGATGACATTAAACACTACCTACCGTCTCTACAGACCCGCCAGAAGTGGGTAAAGGAGAGAGACAATTTGACAGAAGGAACAGTCGTCATGATTATTGATCAATCACTGCCCAGAGCTATGTGGCCGGCCGGCCGCGTAAGCAAAGTGATCACCGGTGCCAACGGCAAGGTCCGAGCAGCTGAAGTGCTCGTCCAGGGTCGCACTTACACCCGTCCCGTGGCAAGGCTCATAGAACTGCCTCGACTCCCAGACACAATCGATGATGACCATGACCCTACAACCCTATGACTTTGTGAAGTTGACTGACCCCTACAGCAAACCCTTATGTGTAAATAGACAACGCGATTAATCTGTCTCTGTTTAACTGATTAGGTCTGGGACCTATTCAGGGGGTGGCTGTTGTGAAGGGCCAGATTAAACCGAATATATATATTTATTTATATATATATATTTAATTGTATTTGTATATTCTCTAATATTCCCTGATATCCCTTGTATATTCCTTGTACAATATGCATTGAATATCCATTCTAGCCTACTGAACATCCCATAATAGTCTCCATTCTACTATTGGTCGAGACCTTGGTGCCAGGCTGCCATACCCCTAAGACCCAGTTCAAACGTACCGCTCCACATGTATGAACAAGTCCTAGTTCCGCGTAGGAATTTGGCTACCGCACCACTAATGGGACTATTTGTTCATAGTGCGTATATATACTGCGCTACTAAAGTAGGACTTTCTTTTCAGTCCAGTTTCTTACCCTCCAATAGAGTCACAGACGTAAAGCCTCCCCGCGACGCCACGTGTGGGAGTAAGGCCAAGTTCGCCTACCATCGGTATTGAGACATCGTGTATATTAATATTTGAATAGTCATATTTGGCACTATATCGTTGAGTTGGACGTAGTCTATTAAGCTAATAATAGTCTGTTAATATATAGTGCTTCGTGCGGTGAGAATACTACCGTAGTCAGTACCCCATCGTTTCGGGCAGAGAACTGGCTGCTTACCCAGGGTGGTTGACCCTATGTGAAGCTGCACCCGAGGAGCCCCAGAGCCGACGAGCGAGTGGACCTGTATACCGGATTATTCTACCGACGACAGCCCGCCTTCCCAGGCACGGATTATGCTTTGGATACTTTGATTATTCCATGGATAAAGACCCCCGACACTGCCGTGTGTTGGAACCCCCCCCCCTGGAGAGGACGCAAGGTGAGGAGACGCTCTGCAAGACGAGGTCGCTTCACGTCTCTCCCCCGTGGACCGGAGAGAGCCGGCCCACAAAGAGTCCACCTGCTTTCATCTGTGGTCCAAGGATCGCCGGCGCATTGAACGGCACTACAGTGGGTTCACCTGGGATACCCTTGGCCGGACGAGGCAGCCGGATTCTACCCCCCCCCCCTCCTACTCCTGTCGGCTTACAAGCGACCAGATTAACCCCCTCTAGTGTATCTAGTATAATCATTAAAGTATCATTGCTGTTATTCCTTAACTATTCCAGGTCGTATATTTACCACCTGCGCCTTCAGAGATTGGACATTCTCTATTGATATACCGACGAATACTCCTTGCCATAAAAGTGCATACTATTTCAATTCATAAATGTAATTAAGTGATTAAGTGCTTATTCTACACACCATCGCTGTGTAGAAATAAAGACCTGTTTCTAATTCGTACATTTGTGTTGGATCCGTTTCATCTACGTGAGAGTGTTCATGATAATATATTTATGCCGTGTACTGGGTGGCCGAATATTAAGTACAAAGGTAGTGGTAGTAAGTATCATATCTAGTAATACAGTCAGGGAATTGTACCCCTCAGTTACAATAATAATAATAATAATAATAATGGCTTGGATTTATATAGCACCTTTCACATACCCAATGCACTTTACAAAAGAAGGGGGGGGGGGGGGGGATAATGGTGGCCTAAACTGAGAAACAAATTACAAAAACAGAACAGAGCAAACAGAACAGAACAACAGAACAAAACAAATCTCATTGACAACAACAAAAAGTTGTCACCAAAAGTGCAGTCACCTCGGCACCCGAATTCTATTTTTAGAATGTTACACCAATAATGTAATGGGGTTGAACCCACATGGTTGTAGCCCCTTGCAGGGGCGTATCTAGACCAAGCACTGTGCTGGGGCACAGGGGGGCACTGTTTTTGATTCTTTGTCAATTCTGTAGGCCAGTATTTACAAAGGTGTCATGCTTAACATGTTTAGTTAGTAGAAAAGACTCACGCACATACAAAGTATAGTCACGGGTGCTTGACTCAAATAGATATGTAAAGTTGTGGAAAAAAAGTTAGCACACCGTCTGCAGTGTTCCCAAGTTTAATATACTTAATATACTTTAACACAATGTTGCCACAAGCCGAAACATTGTGTTAAAGTATATTAAACTTGGGGGCACTGCAGACGGTGTGCTGACTTTTTTTCCACATGCTTAACATGTTTCCCAAATATCCTACAAGAAAAACAGAAGGCTGCATTTCTAGACTTGGAGTACTACTACCGCCATGTAAAGCTGTCAAACCAGGGAGCATTAAAGGATCTCTTCTTGACACCAAAGTTGTGCTGGGGATATTGGGTCAACTTTACTTGGTTTGGGCCAGAATCCTTTCCCCCTAGGTCACTAACATACTGTACCCCTCACAGCTTTTCCCCCCTGCCCCCAGTCTGATGTTCTCTGCTGCTCTGGTAACGGCTTCTTCAGTCTCATCTCTGGGTTGTGGGGTCTCCTGTCTGTCTCCTGTCTCTTCTTCAGTCTCATCTCTGGGTTGTGGGGTCTCCTGTCTGTCTCCTGTCTCTTCTTCACTCTCATCTCTGGGTTGTGGGGTCTCCTGTCTGTCTCCTGTCTCTTCTTCACTCTCATCTCTGGGTTGTGGGGTCTCCTGTCTGTCGCCTGTCTCTTCTTCAGTCTCATCTCTGGGTTGTGGGGTCTCCTGTCTGTCTCCTGTCTCTTCTTCACTCTCATCTCTGGGTTGTGGGGTCTCCTGTCTGTCTCCTGTCTCTTCAGTCTCATCTCTGGGTTGTGGGGTCTCCTGTCTGTCTCCTGTCTCTTCTTCAGTCTCATCTCTGGGTTGTGGGGTCTCCTGTCTGTCTCCTGTCTCTTCTTCAGTCTCATCTCTGGGTTGTGGGGTCTCCTGTCTGTCTCCTGTCTCTTCTTCACTCTCATCTCTGGGTCGTGGGCTCTCCTGTCTGTCTCCTGTCTCTTCTTCACTCTCATCTCTGGGTTGTGGGGTCTCCTGTCTGTCTCCTGTCTCTTCAGTCTCATCTCTGGGTTGTGGGGTCTCCTGTCTGTCTCCTGTCTCTTCTTCACTCTCATCTCTGGGTTGTGGGGTCTCCTGTCCGTCGCCTGTCTCTTCTTCACTCTCATCTCTGGGTTGTGGGGTCTCCTGTCTGTCTCCTGTCTCTTCTTCACTCTCATCTCTGGGTTGTGGGGTCTCCTGTCTGTCGCCTGTCTCTTCTTCACTCTCATCTCTGGGTTGTGGGGTCTCCTGTCTGTCGCCTGTCTCTTCTTCACTCTCATCTCTGGGTTGTGGGGTCTCCTGTCTGTCTCCTGTCTCTTCTTCACTCTCATCTGGGTTGTGGGGTCTCCTGTCTGTCTCCTGTCTCTTCTTCAGTCTCATCTCTGGGTTGTGGGGTCTCCTGTCTGTCTCCTGTCTCTTCTTCAGTCTCATCTCTGGGTTGTGGGGTCTCCTGTCGGTCTCCTGTCTCTTCTTCACTCTCATCTCTGGGTTGTGGGGTCTCCTGTCTGTCTCCTGTCTCTTCTTCAGTCTCATCTCTGGGTTGTGGGGTCTCCTGTCTGTCTCCTGTCTCTTCTTCACTCTCATCTCTGGGTTGTGGGGTCTCCTGTCTGTCTCCTGTCTCTTCTTCAGTCTCATCTCTGGGTTGTGGGCAGGCATGCGTTGTTCATGGGACGGGGTAGCACGGTGTGCAAGCTCACTCGCTATTTGCATATCAATAGCGCCAGTCGTCAGGTGTGTTAAATACGTTCTCAGATACATTCACACCTAACTTGTTGTGAAGACGTGTTACATTCCATTCGTAGAGGCAATTAGGCACTGTCTTTAGTCTGTGCCCAAGCGAGGGGACATTAAATGCGCATTCGCGGGAGCGCGCGCACGCGCCGGGAGCGCGCGTGCACGTGGTGCGTGTCACCCCAGATGATTTCAATAACGCACCACTGGTTGTGGGGTCTCCTGTCTGTCTCCTGTCTCTTCTTCAGTCTCATCTCTGGGTTGTGGGGTCTCCTGTCTGTCTCCTGTCTCTTCTTCACTCTCATCTCTGGGTTGTGGGGTCTCCTGTCTGTCTCCTGTCTCTTCTTCACTCTCATCTCTGGGTTGTGGGGTCTCCTGTCTGTCTCCTGTCTCTCCTTCAGTCTCATCTCTGGGTTGTGGGGTCTCCTGTCTGTCTCCTGTCTCTTCTTCAGTCTCATCTCTGGGTTGTGGGGTCTCCTGTCTGTCTCCTGTCTCTTCTTCAGTCTCATCTCTGGGTTGTGGGGTCTCCTGTCTGTCTCCTGTCTCTTCTTCACTCTCATCTCTGGGTTGTGGGGTCTCCTGTCTGTCTCCTGTCTCTTCTTCAGTCTCATCTCTGGGTTGTGGGGTCTCCTGTCTGTCTCCTGTCTCTTCTTCACTCTCATCTCTGGGTTGTGGGGTCTCCTGTCTGTCTCCTGTCTCTTCTTCAGTCTCATCTCTGGGTTGTGGGGTCTCCTGTCTGTCTCCTGTCTCTTCTTCAGTCTCATCTCTGGGTTGTGGGGTCTCCTGTCTGTCTCCTGTCTCTTCTTCACTCTCATCTCTGGGTTGTGGGGTCTCCTGTCTGTCTCCTGTCTCTTCTTCAGTCTCATCTCTGGGTTGTGGGGTCTCCTGTCTGTCTCCTGTCTCTTCTTCAGTCTCATCTCTGGGTCGTGGGGTCTCCTGTCTGTCTCCTGTCTCTTCTTCTGTCTCATCTCTGGGTTGTGGGGTCTCCTGTCTGTCTCCTGTCTCTTCTTCACTCTCATCTCTGGGTTGTGGGGTCTCCTGTCTGTCTCCTGTCTCTTCTTCACTCTCATCTCTGGGTTGTGGGGTCTCCTGTCTGTCTCCTGTCTCTGCTTCAGTCTCATCTCTGGGTTGTGGGGTCTCCTGTCTGTCTTCTGTCTCTTCAGTCTCATCTCTGGGTTGTGGGGTCTCCTGCCGGTCTCCTGTCTCTTCAGTCTCATCTCTGGGTTGTGGGGTCTCCTGTCTGTCTCCTGTCTCTTCTTCACTCTCATCTCTGGGTTGTGGGGTCTCCTGTCTGTCTCCTGTCTCTTCTTCAGTCTCATCTCTGGGTTGTGGGGTCTCCTGTCTGTCTCCTGTCTCTTCTTCACTCTCATCTCTGGGTTGTGGGGTCTCCTGTCTGTCTCCTGTCTCTTCAGTCTCATCTCTGGGTTGTGGGGTCTCCTGTCTGTCTCCTGTCTCTTCTTCACTCTCATCTCTGGGTTGTGGGGTCTCCTGTCTGTCTCCTGTCTCTTCTTCACTCTCATCTCTGGGTTGTGGGGTCTCCTGTCTGTCTCCTGTCTCTTCTTCACTCTCATCTCTGGGTTGTGGGGTCTCCTGTCTGTCTCCTGTCTCTTCTTCACTCTCATCTCTGGGTTGTGGGGTCTCCTGTCTGTCTCCTGTCTCTTCTTCAGTCTCATCTCTGGGTTGTGGGGTCTCCTGTCTGTCTCCTGTCTCTTCTTCAGTCTCATCTCTGGGTTGTGGGGTCTCCTGTCTGTCTCCTGTCTCTTCTTCACTCTCATCTCTGGGTTGTGGGGTCTCCTGTCTGTCTCCTGTCTCTTCTTCACTCTCATCTCTGGGTTGTGGGGTCTCCTGTCTGTCTCCTGTCTCTTCAGTCTCATCTCTGGGTTGTGGGGTCTCCTGTCTGTCTCCTGTCTCTTCTTCAGTCTCATCTCTGGGTTGTGGGGTCTCCTGTCTGTCGCCTGTCTCTTCTTCACTCTCATCTCTGGGTTGTGGGGTCTCCTGTCTGTCTCCTGTCTCTTCTTCACTCTCATCTCTGGGTTGTGGGGTCTCCTGTCTGTCGCCTGTCTCTTCTTCACTCTCATCTCTGGGTTGTGGGGTCTCCTGTCTGTCGCCTGTCTCTTCTTCACTCTCATCTCTGGGTTGTGGGGTCTCCTGTCTGTCTCCTGTCTCTTCTTCACTCTCATCTGGGTTGTGGGGTCTCCTGTCTGTCTCCTGTCTCTTCTTCAGTCTCATCTCTGGGTTGTGGGGTCTCCTGTCTGTCTCCTGTCTCTTCTTCAGTCTCATCTCTGGGTTGTGGGGTCTCCTGTCGGTCTCCTGTCTCTTCTTCACTCTCATCTCTGGGTTGTGGGGTCTCCTGTCTGTCTCCTGTCTCTTCTTCAGTCTCATCTCTGGGTTGTGGGGTCTCCTGTCTGTCTCCTGTCTCTTCTTCAGTCTCATCTCTGGGTTGTGGGCAGGCATGCGTTGTTCATGGGACGGGGTAGCACGGTGTGCAAGCTCACTCGCTATTTGCATATCAATAGCGCCAGTCGTCAGGTGTGTTAAATACGTTCTCAGATACATTCACACCTAACTTGTTGTGAAGACGTGTTACATTCCATTCGTAGAGGCAATTAGGCACTGTCTTTAGTCTGTGCCCAAGCGAGGGGACATTAAATGCGCATTCGCGGGAGCGCGCGCATTCGCGGGAGCGCGCGCACGCGCCGGGAGCGCGCGTGCACGTGGTGCGTGTCACCCCAGATGATTTCAATAACGCACCACTGGTTGTGGGGTCTCCTGTCTGTCTCCTGTCTCTTCTTCAGTCTCATCTCTGGGTTGTGGGGTCTCCTGTCTGTCTCCTGTCTCTTCTTCACTCTCATCTCTGGGTTGTGGGGTCTCCTGTCTGTCTCCTGTCTCTTCTTCACTCTCATCTCTGGGTTGTGGGGTCTCCTGTCTGTCTCCTGTCTCTTCTTCACTCTCATCTCTGGGTTGTGGGGTCTCCTGTCTGTCTCCTGTCTCTTCTTCACTCTCATCTCTGGGTTGTGGGGTCTCCTGTCTGTCTCCTGTCTCTCCTTCAGTCTCATCTCTGGGTTGTGGGGTCTCCTGTCTGTCTCCTGTCTCTTCTTCAGTCTCATCTCTGGGTTGTGGGGTCTCCTGTCTGTCTCCTGTCTCTTCTTCAGTCTCATCTCTGGGTTGTGGGGTCTCCTGTCTGTCTCCTGTCTCTTCTTCACTCTCATCTCTGGGTTGTGGGGTCTCCTGTCTGTCTCCTGTCTCTTCTTCAGTCTCATCTCTGGGTTGTGGGGTCTCCTGTCTGTCTCCTGTCTCTTCTTCACTCTCATCTCTGGGTTGTGGGGTCTCCTGTCTGTCTCCTGTCTCTTCTTCAGTCTCATCTCTGGGTTGTGGGGTCTCCTGTCTGTCTCCTGTCTCTTCTTCAGTCTCATCTCTGGGTTGTGGGGTCTCCTGTCTGTCTCCTGTCTCTTCTTCACTCTCATCTCTGGGTTGTGGGGTCTCCTGTCTGTCTCCTGTCTCTTCTTCAGTCTCATCTCTGGGTTGTGGGGTCTCCTGTCTGTCTCCTGTCTCTTCTTCAGTCTCATCTCTGGGTCGTGGGGTCTCCTGTCTGTCTCCTGTCTCTTCTTCTGTCTCATCTCTGGGTTGTGGGGTCTCCTGTCTGTCTCCTGTCTCTTCTTCACTCTCATCTCTGGGTTGTGGGGTCTCCTGTCTGTCTCCTGTCTCTTCTTCACTCTCATCTCTGGGTTGTGGGGTCTCCTGTCTGTCTCCTGTCTCTGCTTCAGTCTCATCTCTGGGTTGTGGGGTCTCCTGTCTGTCTTCTGTCTCTTCAGTCTCATCTCTGGGTTGTGGGGTCTCCTGCCGGTCTCCTGTCTCTTCAGTCTCATCTCTGGGTTGTGGGGTCTCCTGTCTGTCTCCTGTCTCTTCTTCACTCTCATCTCTGGGTTGTGGGGTCTCCTGTCTGTCTCCTGTCTCTTCTTCAGTCTCATCTCTGGGTTGTGGGGTCTCCTGTCTGTCTCCTGTCTCTTCTTCACTCTCATCTCTGGGTTGTGGGGTCTCCTGTCTGTCTCCTGTCTCTTCAGTCTCATCTCTGGGTTGTGGGGTCTCCTGTCTGTCTCCTGTCTCTTCTTCACTCTCATCTCTGGGTTGTGGGGTCTCCTGTCTGTCTCCTGTCTCTTCTTCACTCTCATCTCTGGGTTGTGGGGTCTCCTGTCTGTCTCCTGTCTCTTCTTCACTCTCATCTCTGGGTTGTGGGGTCTCCTGTCTGTCTCCTGTCTCTTCTTCACTCTCATCTCTGGGTTGTGGGGTCTCCTGTCTGTCTCCTGTCTCTTCTTCAGTCTCATCTCTGGGTTGTGGGGTCTCCTGTCTGTCTCCTGTCTCTTCTTCAGTCTCATCTCTGGGTTGTGGGGTCTCCTGTCTGTCTCCTGTCTCTTCTTCACTCTCATCTCTGGGTTGTGGGGTCTCCTGTCTGTCTCCTGTCTCTTCTTCACTCTCATCTCTGGGTTGTGGGGTCTCCTGTCTGTCTCCTGTCTCTTCTTCACTCTCATCTCTGGGTTGTGGGGTCTCCTGTCTGTCTCCTGTCTCTTCTTCACTCTCATCTCTGGGTTGTGGGGTCTCCTGTCTGTCTCCTGTCTCTTCTTCACTCTCATCTCTGGGTTGTGGGGTCTCCTGTCTGTCGCCTGTCTCTTCTTCACTCTCATCTCTGGGTTGTGGGGTCTCCTGTCTGTCGCCTGTCTCTTCTTCACTCTCATCTCTGGGTTGTGGGGTCTCCTGTCTGTCTCGTGTCTCTTCTTCACTCTCATCTCTGGGTTGTGGGGTCTCCTGTCTGTCTCCTGTCTCTTCAGTCTCATCTCTGGGTTGTGGGGTCTCCTGTCTGTCTCCTGTCTCTTCTTCACTCTCATCTCTGGGTTGTGGGGTCTCCTGTCTGTCTCCTGTCTCTTCTTCACTCTCATCTCTGGGTTGTGGGGTCTCCTGTCTGTCTCCTGTCTCTTCTTCAGTCTCATCTCTGGGTTGTGGGGTCTCCTGTCTGTCGCCTGTCTCTTCTTCAGTCTCATCTCTGGGTTGTGGGGTCTCCTGTCTGTCTCCTGTCTCTTCTTCAGTCTCATCTCTGGGTTGTGGGGTCTCCTGTCTGTCTCCTGTCTCTTCTTCACTCTCATCTCTGGGTTGTGGGGTCTCCTGTCTGTCTCCTGTCTCTTCTTCACTCTCATCTCTGGGTTGTGGGGTCTCCTGTCTGTCTCCTGTCTCTTCTTCACTCTCATCTCTGGGTTGTGGGGTCTCCTGTCTGTCTCCTGTCTCTTCAGTCTCATCTCTGGGTTGTGGGGTCTCCTGTCTGTCTCCTGTCTCTTCTTCACTCTCATCTCTGGGTTGTGGGGTCTCCTGTCTGTCTCCTGTCTCTTCTTCACTCTCATCTCTGGGTTGTGGGGTCTCCTGTCTGTCTCCTGTCTCTTCTTCACTCTCATCTCTGGGTTGTGGGGTCTCCTGTCTGTCTCCTGTCTCTTCTTCAGTCTCATCTCTGGGTTGTGGGGTCTCCTGTCTGTCGCCTGTCTCTTCTTCAGTCTCATCTCTGGGTTGTGGGGTCTCCTGTCTGTCTCCTGTCTCTTCTTCACTCTCATCTCTGGGTTGTGGGGTCTCCTGTCTGTCGCCTGTCTCTTCTTCACTCTCATCTCTGGGTTGTGGGGTCTCCTGTCTGTCTCCTGTCTCTTCTTCACTCTCATCTCTGGGTTGTGGGGTCTCCTGTCTGTCTCCTGTCTCTTCTTCACTCTCATCTCTGGGTTGTGGGGTCTCCTGTCTGTCTCCTGTCTCTTCTTCACTCTCATCTCTGGGTTGTGGGGTCTCCTGTCTGTCTCCTGTCTCTTCTTCACTCTCATCTCTGGGTTGTGGGGTCTCCTGTCTGTCTCCTGTCTCTTCTTCACTCTCATCTCTGGGTTGTGGGGTCTCCTGTCTGTCTCCTGTCTCTTCAGTCTCATCTCTGGGTTGTGGGGTCTCCTGTCTGTCTCCTGTCTCTTCTTCACTCTCATCTCTGGGTTGTGGGGTCTCCTGTCTGTCTCCTGTCTCTTCTTCACTCTCATCTCTGGGTTGTGGGGTCTCCTGTCTGTATCCTGTCTCTTCTTCACTCTCATCTCTGGGTTGTGGGGTCTCCTGTCTGTCTCCTGTCTCTTCTTCACTCTCATCTCTGGGTTGTGGGGTCTCCTGTCTGTCTCCTGTCTCTTCTTCACTCTCATCTCTGGGTTGTGGGGTCTCCTGTCTGTCTCCTGTCTCTTCACTCTCATCTCTGGGTTGTGGGGTCTCCTGTCTGTCTCCTGTCTCTTCTTCACTCTCATCTCTGGGTTGTGGGGTCTCCTGTCTGTCTCCTGTCTCTTCTTCAGTCTCATCTCTGGGTTGTGGGGTCTCCTGTCTGTCTCCTGTCTCTTCTTCACTCTCATCTCTGGGTTGTGGGGTCTCCTGTCTGTCTCCTGTCTCTTCTTCACTCTCATCTCTGGGTTGTGGGGTCTCCTGTCTGTCTCCTGTCTCTTCTTCAGTCTCATCTCTGGGTTGTGGGGTCTCCTGTCTGTCGCCTGTCTCTTGCTGCCTGTCTCTCTCATCTCTCTTGGTTTCTCCTGACTCAGCCAGCTCAATCTCTCCTTCTTCTCCTCTACTCTCCTCCTGTCTGGTGCAAAATACAAAAAGATTTAATGTGATCAACTGTAGCATCAGATCATTTTAGATCTGCAAGTTAGTTAGCTTAGCTAGCTATAGCTTGTCAGCCAGGTCTCACCTCTCAGTTTCACTGATTGATGACATTTTCACCATTAGACTGCACTAACCCATTAAATGCATCGCAACTTGTTTGGTTCAGTTCAGTTCAATAGTTCAGTTCACTCGTTTAGTTCAGTTCACTAGTTCAGTTCAATAGTTCAGTTCACTCGTTCAGCTCACTAGTAAAATTCAGTTCACTAGTTCAGTTCACTAGTTCACTGGTTCAGTTCAGTTCAATAGTTCAGTTCAGTTCAATAGTTCAGTTCAATAGTTCAGTTCAATAGTTCAGTTCAATAGTTCAGTTCAATAGTTCAGTTCACTAGTTAAATTCACTTCACTAGTTCCGTTAATTTCAGTTCAATAATTCACTTCACTGGTTCAGTTGAATCAGTTTGATAGTTCAGTTTACTAGTTCAATTCAGTTCACTTCACTAGTTCAGTTTAGTTCACCAGTTCAGTTCAGTTCACTAGTTCTAGTATTTCACTTCAGTCAGTTCAACAGTTCAGTTCACTTGTTCAGTTGCATATCATTACAACATTAACCTAATATTTTCCCTACAAACTACAACATTTTGACAAAATGACTAGAACATTAATGCAAGTCAATGGACTGAAATTAATTGATTCTTTGGAATTAGTGAATTGAGAATCGATAGCGGAATCGTTTGAAGAATCGATTCACTTCAACAAGAATCGAATTTCGATATCCATCTCTACTCACCTCTCAGTATCACCTCTAGTCAGACTCCTCTCTCTCATCTCTCTCATCTCTCTCAGGCCCATACTGTCTGTCTTCTGTCTCTTGCTGTCTGTCTCTCGCCTCTCTCTCCCCTGACTCAGCCAGCTCAACCTCCATCTCTCCTCCTCCTCTTCTTGCATTCTGGTCCACTTTGGCTGGAGCAACATGAAAATAATGTTATATATAGGCATAGGCAGATAGGCTATTACTGTATACAGGTCCTAGCTAGGCTATATCTGGTCAACTATAACCAAGCTAAGCTTTTCCCAAAATCAATCATTCACGCATCGGTCCTGAGTGACTAGAACCACCGAGGTATTATGCACTGTTTCGCGCTGATAGCCATCTCATCCTTACTAATGATAATAAAAGTGACAACTTTTACACCTCAATCTTTCAGTTGTCTTGAAAGAATTAGGAACTGTCAGTAAGCACGTTACATGGTCAGTAGCTGTGTATAGCTAGCCTCTATCCTTAGTAATGTTATCTAGCTAGCTAATTCCTCCGGTAACGTTAGGGGTGAATGGCTACATAACGTGAGCTACTGACCATGTAACGTTTTGCTTACTGACAGTGAACGTTGCTAACATTAACTCACGGTAAGGGATGCACTGAATGGGAAATTCTTGGCCGAAAACGAATATCGAAAATAGGAAAACAGTTGGCCGAAAACCGAATGACGAAAGGCCGAATATGATTAATATAAATAATGTATTTTTTTACCAATGTTGTTCAGCTACCTGATTATGGCAAAAGACATGATTATGGCAAAACTTAACTTAAATAATATTGCATACAACAAAATGTGCATTCAAGTCAAGTGCATTTTCTTTTCTCTGTAGGATAACTACAACAAAGTGCATTCAGAACAAAGTGCATTCAGAACAAAGCCAAGGTGCTTTAAAGCGGCATAAAGATCTAGGCCAGTGGATAATATATAGAAAATAATATCTATTTTCAAGTCTTACTGGACAAAATTCGGTTTTGAGCTTCCTAGTTGCTTGCTGTAGTTGATCACGTCACACACAGGATATCAACACAGAGTTGGAAGCTGAGGAGCTCGATGCATGAAGCGATATAAAGAAACGAATACCCAATAAATGTGAAGTTATCTTTCAACCAGTTATCTCTTCAAGCCTTGTCAATATAACCCTGGTGTCGAGGAGTCACTCCTTCTGTGTAGGATACGGCTAACGTTAGTTAGCTTAGTGGTGGCTAACATTAATTAGCTTGGCACGTGCCCCAGTAAAAGTGGTCTAAATACGCCGATGGCCCCTTGGTGTAAACTCACTCTAATTTCTTAAATATTCCCATTTCACTACCTGGATCAGATCCTTTTTCAGGTGGTGGACTGGATAATAAATGGAAAGTATTAACCACCATGTTGTTCACATGACAGGAACTGGAGGCCGGAAGCACTTACCAACCTGGACTGTGCAGCAATGTGGTACTATGATGGTTTCTGGAAAGATCTAGTGTGTTCTGTTCCCCATTCTTGGATCTGTGAGAACAATGGTTCCCAGTTGACTGTTTAGTGTTGCTGTCACCCGTTGAATGGTTAACAGAGGTGGCTAATATCATTTTACTATGCTCCTGTAGAGTTAAACATCATTTTACTATGCTCCTGTACAGTTAAACATCATTTTACTATGCTCCTGTACAGTTAAACCTCATTTTACTATGCTCCTGTACAGTTAAACATCATTTTACTATGCATAATTGCTTCGCACCAAGTCATAAATAATAAATAAATAAAAATAAAGTATTTATCTATCTATCTATCTATCTATCTATCTATCTATCTATCTATCTATCTATCTATCTATCTATCTATCTATCTATCTATCTATCTATCTATCTATCTATCTATCTATCTATCTATCTATCTATCTATCTATCTATCTATCTATCTATCTATCTATCTATCTATCTATCTATCTATCTATCTATCTATCTATCTATCTATCTATCTATCTATCTATCTATCTATCTATCTATCTATCTATCTATCTATCTATCTATCTATCTATCTATCTATCTATCTATCTATCTATCTATCTATCTATCTATCTATCTATCTATCTATCTATCTATCTATCTATCTATCTATCTATCTATCTATCTATCTATCTATCTATCTATCTATCTATCTATCTATCTATCTATCTATCTATCTATCTATCTATCTATCTATCTATCTATCTATCTATCTATCTATCTATCTATCTATCTATCTATCTATCTATCTATCTATCTATCTATCTATCTATCTATCTATCTATCTATCTATCTATCTATCTATCTATCTATCTATCTATCTATCTATCTATCTATCTATCTATCTATCTATCTATCTATCTATCTATCTATCTATCTATCTATCTATCTATCTATCTATCTATCTATCTATCTATCTATCTATCTATCTATCTATCTATCTATCTATCTATCTATCTATCTATCTATCTATCTATCTATCTATCTATCTATCTATCTATCTATCTATCTATCTATCTATCTATCTATCTATCTATCTATCTATCTATCTATCTATCTATCTATCTATCTATCTATCTATCTATCTATCTATCTATCTATCTATCTATCTATCTATCTATCTATCTATCTATCTATCTATCTATCTATCTATCTATCTATCTATCTATCTATCTATCTATCTATCTATCTATCTATCTATCTATCTATCTATCTATCTATCTATCTATCTATCTATCTATCTATCTATCTATCTATCTATCTATCTATCTATCTATCTATCTATCTATCTATCTATCTATCTATCTATCTATCTATCTATCTATCTATCTATCTATCTATCTATCTATCTATCTATCTATCTATCTATCTATCTATCTATCTATCTATCTATCTATCTATCTATCTATCTATCTATCTATCTATCTATCTATCTATCTATCTATCTATCTATCTATCTATCTATCTATCTATCTATCTATCTATCTATCTATCTATCTATCTATCTATCTATCTATCTATCTATCTATCTATCTATCTATCTATCTATCTATCTATCTATCTATCTATCTATCTATCTATCTATCTATCTATCTATCTATCTATCTATCTATCTATCTATCTATCTATCTATCTATCTATCTATCTATCTATCTATCTATCTATCTATCTATCTATCTATCTATCTATCTATCTATCTATCTATCTATCTATCTATCTATCTATCTATCTATCTATCTATCTATCTATCTATCTATCTATCTATCTATCTATCTATCTATCTATCTATCTATCTATCTATCTATCTATCTATCTATCTATCTATCTATCTATCTATCTATCTATCTATCTATCTATCTATCTATCTATCTATCTATCTATCTATCTATCTATCTATCTATCTATCTATCTATCTATCTATCTATCTATCTATCTATCTATCTATCTATCTATCTATCTATCTATCTATCTATCTATCTATCTATCTATCTATCTATCTATCTATCTATCTATCTATCTATCTATCTATCTATCTATCTATCTATCTATCTATCTATCTATCTATCTATCTATCTATCTATCTATCTATCTATCTATCTATCTATCTATCTATCTATCTATCTATCTATCTATCTATCTATCTATCTATCTATCTATCTATCTATCTATCTATCTATCTATCTATCTATCTATCTATCTATCTATCTATCTATCTATCTATCTATCTATCTATCTATCTATCTATCTATCTATCTATCTATCTATCTATCTATCTATCTATCTATCTATCTATCTATCTATCTATCTATCTATCTATCTATCTATCTATCTATCTATCTATCTATCTATCTATCTATCTATCTATCTATCTATCTATCTATCTATCTATCTATCTATCTATCTATCTATCTATCTATCTATCTATCTATCTATCTATCTATCTATCTATCTATCTATCTATCTATCTATCTATCTATCTATCTATCTATCTATCTATCTATCTATCTATCTATCTATCTATCTATCTATCTATCTATCTATCTATCTATCTATCTATCTATCTATCTATCTATCTATCTATCTATCTATCTATCTATCTATCTATCTATCTATCTATCTATCTATCTATCTATCTATCTATCTATCTATCTATCTATCTATCTATCTATCTATCTATCTATCTATCTATCTATCTATCTATCTATCTATCTATCTATCTATCTATCTATCTATCTATCTATCTATCTATCTATCTATCTATCTATCTATCTATCTATCTATCTATCTATCTATCTATCTATCTATCTATCTATCTATCTATCTATCTATCTATCTATCTATCTATCTATCTATCTATCTATCTATCTATCTATCTATCTATCTATCTATCTATCTATCTATCTATCTATCTATCTATCTATCTATCTATCTATCTATCTATCTATCTATCTATCTATCTATCTATCTATCTATCTATCTATCTATCTATCTATCTATCTATCTATCTATCTATCTATCTATCTATCTATCTATCTATCTATCTATCTATCTATCTATCTATCTATCTATCTATCTATCTATCTATCTATCTATCTATCTATCTATCTATCTATCTATCTATCTATCTATCTATCTATCTATCTATCTATCTATCTATCTATCTATCTATCTATCTATCTATCTATCTATCTATCTATCTATCTATCTATCTATCTATCTATCTATCTATCTATCTATCTATCTATCTATCTATCTATCTATCTATCTATCTATCTATCTATCTATCTATCTATCTATCTATCTATCTATCTATCTATCTATCTATCTATCTATCTATCTATCTATCTATCTATCTATCTATCTATCTATCTATCTATCTATCTATCTATCTATCTATCTATCTATCTATCTATCTATCTATCTATCTATCTATCTATCTATCTATCTATCTATCTATCTATCTATCTATCTATCTATCTATCTATCTATCTATCTATCTATCTATCTATCTATCTATCTATCTATCTATCTATCTATCTATCTATCTATCTATCTATCTATCTATCTATCTATCTATCTATCTATCTATCTATCTATCTATCTATCTATCTATCTATCTATCTATCTATCTATCTATCTATCTATCTATCTATCTATCTATCTATCTATCTATCTATCTATCTATCTATCTATCTATCTATCTATCTATCTATCTATCTATCTATCTATCTATCTATCTATCTATCTATCTATCTATCTATCTATCTATCTATCTATCTATCTATCTATCTATCTATCTATCTATCTATCTATCTATCTATCTATCTATCTATCTATCTATCTATCTATCTATCTATCTATCTATCTATCTATCTATCTATCTATCTATCTATCTATCTATCTATCTATCTATCTATCTATCTATCTATCTATCTATCTATCTATCTATCTATCTATCTATCTATCTATCTATCTATCTATCTATCTATCTATCTATCTATCTATCTATCTATCTATCTATCTATCTATCTATCTATCTATCTATCTATCTATCTATCTATCTATCTATCTATCTATCTATCTATCTATCTATCTATCTATCTATCTATCTATCTATCTATCTATCTATCTATCTATCTATCTATCTATCTATCTATCTATCTATCTATCTATCTATCTATCTATCTATCTATCTATCTATCTATCTATCTATCTATCTATCTATCTATCTATCTATCTATCTATCTATCTATCTATCTATCTATCTATCTATCTATCTATCTATCTATCTATCTATCTATCTATCTATCTATCTATCTATCTATCTATCTATCTATCTATCTATCTATCTATCTATCTATCTATCTATCTATCTATCTATCTATCTATCTATCTATCTATCTATCTATCTATCTATCTATCTATCTATCTATCTATCTATCTATCTATCTATCTATCTATCTATCTATCTATCTATCTATCTATCTATCTATCTATCTATCTATCTATCTATCTATCTATCTATCTATCTATCTATCTATCTATCTATCTATCTATCTATCTATCTATCTATCTATCTATCTATCTATCTATCTATCTATCTATCTATCTATCTATCTATCTATCTATCTATCTATCTATCTATCTATCTATCTATCTATCTATCTATCTATCTATCTATCTATCTATCTATCTATCTATCTATCTATCTATCTATCTATCTATCTATCTATCTATCTATCTATCTATCTATCTATCTATCTATCTATCTATCTATCTATCTATCTATCTATCTATCTATCTATCTATCTATCTATCTATCTATCTATCTATCTATCTATCTATCTATCTATCTATCTATCTATCTATCTATCTATCTATCTATCTATCTATCTATCTATCTATCTATCTATCTATCTATCTATCTATCTATCTATCTATCTATCTATCTATCTATCTATCTATCTATCTATCTATCTATCTATCTATCTATCTATCTATCTATCTATCTATCTATCTATCTATCTATCTATCTATCTATACTCATGACAAAGACCATTATATACTCGTTTTTCACAAGTGTGTCATTATTCCAGATTACATTTAGCATGAATAAGATAAGATATTTATGCCATAATTGCTTCGCACCAAGTCATATTGTTAGATTACAGTAATGAAAGTTCAAACTTGACAGCAAAAAGAACATGCATCAGCCGAGGGGAGGACATGCTATTTGCCGAAACCAGGGATCGAACCAGGGACCTTTAGATCTTCAGTCTAACGCTCTCCCAACTGAGCTATTTCGGCTTCGCTATGGCAGCAGGCTGCTGCTTTCACCCACTGGGCCAGTATTAAGTATGGCTTCTGAGAATTATGTGTTGTCCTGTGGCAGACATGGGTGGTGCAGCCTCTTGAGGTATCTTTGAAAGCAGGCAATGGAGCAGGGGAATTAGCTCAAATGTAGAGCGCTCGCTTAGCATGCGAGAGGTAGCGGGATCGATGCCCGCATTCTCCAATACAGCCTTTCTTCCAAGCTCTCTGGGTAAATTAACAACTACTCTATAGTGACCTTCAGCCAAGAAAGACTTATTGCTTCACAACTGCTTTTAGAACCCACGTGTCAAAAAGACTGCTATGGTCTTTTAAGTGTTTAAAGATGAATAAATCAGGCAAAAGTGCAATTGTTTCTGCCCACTTTCCAACCGGGACCTTCAGTGTGCGAGGCGAAGGTGATAGCAGCTAGACTACCGAAACTGCAGGCTGCTCTGGAGATACAAAGTGTATTCTCCTTGCACAATGCAATAAGACTCAGTTAAATCTGCTTCAGGAGAATGCTTCAGAAAAAGCCAAATGTCTATGGTCTTTAGAAAATGACAGGTACGCTTTGAATAAGGATACGCATCAGCTCATGTTCAGTTGAGCCATATGTCCAGCGCCTCGTTGGCGTAGTAGGCAGTCTCATAATCTGAAGGTCGTGAGTTCGAGCCTCACATGGGGCAGTATTTTTTAAGGATAGAATTTCTATACAACGCTCGCTTAACATGTGAAAATATCAACCACTAGGGAAGCAAAGAGAACATGTGTTTAGCTTCTCCTTAATGAAAGTTCAAACTTGACAGCAAAAAGAACATGCATCAGCCGAGGGGAGGACACGCTATTTGCCGAAACCAGGGATCGAACCAGGGACCTTTAGATCTTCAGTCTAACGCTCTCCCAACTGAGCTATTTCGGCTTTGCTATGGCAGCAGGCTGCTGCTTTCACACACTGGGCCAGTATTAAGTATGGCTTCTGAGAATTATGTGTTGTCCTGTGGCAGACATGGGTGGTGCAGCCTCTTGAGGTGTCTTTGAGAGCAGGCAATGGAGCAGGGGAATTAGCTCAAATGGTAGAGCGCTCCCTTAGCATGCGAGAGGTAGTGGGATCGATGCCCGCATTCTCCAACACAGCCTTTCTTCCAAGCTCTCAGGGTATATTAACAACTACTCTATAGTGACCTTCAGCCAAGAAAGACTTATTGCTTCACAACTGCTTTTAGAACCCACGTGTCAAAAAGACTGCTATGGTCTTTTAAGTGTTTAAAGATGAATAAATCAGGCAAAAGTGCAATTGTTTCTGCCCACTTTCCAACTGGGACCTTCAGTGTGCGAGGCGAAGGTGATAGCAGCTAGACTACCGAAACTGCAGGCTGCTCTGGAGATACAAAGTGTATTCTCCTTGCACAATGCAATAAGACTCAGTTAAATCTGCTTCAGGAGAATGCTTCAGAAAAAGCCAAATGTCTATGGTCTTTAGAAAATGACAGGTACGCTTTGAATAAGGATACGCATCAGCTCATGTACAGTTGAGCCATATGTCCAGCGCCTCGTTTGCGCAGTAGGCAGCGCGTCAGTCTCATAATCTGAAGGTCGTGAGTTCGAGCCTCACACGGGGCAGTATTTTTTAAGGATAGAATTTCTATACAACGCTCGCTTAACATGTTAAAATATCAACCACTAGGGAAGCAAAGAGAACATTTGTTTAGCTTCTCCTTAATGAAAGTTCAAACTTGACAGCAAAACAAACATGCATCAGCCGAGGGGAGGACATGCTATTTGCCAAAACCAGGGATCGAACCAGGGACCTTTAGATCTTCAGTCTAACGCTCTCCCAACTGAGCTATTACGGCTTCGCTATGGCAGCAGGCTGCTGCTTTCACCCACTGGGCCAGTATTAAGTATGGCTTCTGAGAATTATGTGTTGTCCTGTGGCAGACATGGGTGGTGCAGCCTCTTGAGGTGTCTTTGAAAGCAGGCAATAGAGCAGGGGAATTAGCTCAAATGTAGAGCGCTCGCTTAGCATGCGAGAGGTAGCGGGATCGATGCCCGCATTCTCCAACACAGCCTTTCTTCCAAGCTCTCTGGGTAAATTAACAACTACTCTATAGTGACCTTCAGCCAAGAAAGACTTATTGCTTCACAACTGCTTTTAGAACCCACGTGTCAAAAAGACTGCTATGGTCTTTTAAGTGTTTAAAGATGAATAAATCAGGCAAAAGTGCAATTGTTTCTGCCCACTTTCCAACCGGGACCTTCAGTGTGCGAGGCGAAGGTGATAGCAGCTAGACTACCGAAACTGCAGGCTGCTCTGGAGATACAAAGTGTATTCTCCTTGCACAATGCAATAAGACTCAGTTAAATCTGCTTCAGGAGAATGCTTCAGAAAAAGCCAAATGTCTATGGTCTTTAGAAAATGACAGGTACGCTTTGAATAAGGATACGCATCAGCTCATGTTCAGTTGAGCCATATGTCCAGCGCCTCGTTGGTGTAGTAGGCAGCGCGTCAGTCTCATAATCTGAAGGTCGTGAGTTCGAGCCTCACATGGGGCAGTATTTTTTAAGGATAGAATTTCTATACAACGCTCGCTTAACATGTGAAAATATCAACCACTAGGGAAGCAAAGAGAACATGTGTTTAGCTTCTCCTTAATGAAAGTTCAAACTTGACAGCAAAAAGAACATGCATCAGCCGAGGGGAGGACATGCTATTTGCCGAAACCAGGGATCGAACCAGGGACCTTTAGATCTTCAGTCTAACGCTCTCCCAACTGAGCTATTTCGGCTTCGCTATGGCAGCAGGCTGCTGCTTTCACCCACTGGGCCAGTATTAAGTATGGCTTCTGAGAATTATGTGTTGTCCTGTGGCAGACATGGGTGGTGCAGCCTCTTGAGGTGTCTTTGAGAGCAGGCAATGGAGCAGGGGAATAAGCTCAAATGGTAGAGTGCTCGCTTAGCATGCGAGAGGTAGTGGGATCGATGCCCGCATTCTCCAACACAGCCTTTCTTCCAAGCTCTCAGGGTAAATTAACAACTACTCTATAGTGACCTTCAGCCAAGAAAGACTTATTGCTTCACAACTGCTTTTAGAACCCACGTGTCAAAAAGACTGCTATGGTCTTTTAAGTGTTTAAAGATGAATAAATCAGGCAAAAGTGCAATTGTTTCTGCCCACTTTCCAACCGGGACCTTCAGTGTGCGAGGCGAAGGTGATAGCAGCTAGACTACCGAAACTGCAGGCTGCTCTGGAGATACAAAGTGTATTCTCCTTGCACAATGCAATAAGACTCAGTTAAATCTGCTTCAGGAGAATGCTTCAGAAAAAGCCAAATGTCTATGGTCTTTAGAAAATGACAGGTACGCTTTGAATAAGGATACGCATCAGCTCATGTTCAGTTGAGCCATATGTCCAGCGCCTCGTTCGCATAGTAGGCAGCGCGTCAGTCTCATAATCTGAAGGTCGTGAGTTTGAGCCTCACATGGGGCAGTATTTTTTAAGGATAGAATTTCTATACAACGCTCGCTTAACATGTGAAAATATCAACCACTAGGGAAGCAAAGAGAACATGTGTTTAGCTTCTCCTTAATGAAAGTTCAAACTTGACAGCAAAACGAACATGCATCAGCCGAGGGGAGGACATGCTATTTGCCGAAACCAGGGATCGAACCAGGGACCTTTAGATCTTCAGTCTAACGCTCTCCCAACTGAGCTATTTCGGCTTCGCTATGGCAGCAGGCTGCTGCTTTCACCCACTGGGCCAGTATTAAGTATGGCTTCTGAGAATTATGTGTTGTCCTGTGGCAGACATGGGTGGTGCAGCCTCTTGAGGTGTCTTTGAGAGCAGGCAATGGAGCAGGGGAATTAGCTCAAATGGTAGAGCGCTCGCTTAGCATGCGATAGGTAGCGGGATCGATGCCCGCATTCTCCAACACTGCCTTTCTTCCAAGCTCTCTGGTTAAATTAACAACTACTCTATAGTGACCTTCAGCCAAGAAAGACTTATTGCTTCACAACTGCTTTTAGAACCCACGTGTCAAAAAGACTGCTATGGTCTTTTAAGTGTTTAAAGATGAATAAATCAGGCAAAAGTGCAATTGTTTCTGCCCACTTTCCAACCGGGACCTCCAGTGTGCGAGGCGAAGGTGATAGCAGCTAGACTACCGAAACTGCAGGCTGCTCTGGAGATACAAAGTGTATTCTCCTTGCACAATGCAATAAGACTCAGTTAAATCTGCTTCAGGAGATGCTTCAGAAAAAGCCAAATGTCTATGGTCTTTAGAAAATGACAGGTACGCTTTGAATAAGGATACGCATCAGCTCATGTACAGTTGAGCCATATGCCCAGCGCCTCGTTGGCGCAGTAGGCAGCGCGTCAGTCTCATAATCTGAAGGTCGTGAGTTCGAGCCTCACACGGGGCAGTATTTTTTAAGGATAGAATTTCTATACAACGCTCGCTTAAGATGTGAAAATATCAACCACTAGGGAAGCAAAGAGAACATGTGTTTAGCTTCTCCTTAATGAAAGTTCAAACTTGACAGCAAAAAGAACATGCATCAGCTGAGGGGATGACATGCTATTTGCCGAAACCAGGGATCGAACCAGGGACCTTTAGAACTTCAGTCTAACGCTCTCCCAACTGAGCTATTACGGCTTCGCTATGGCAGCAGGCTGCTGCTTTCACCCACTGGGCCAGTATTAAGTATGGCTTCTGAGAATTATGTGTTGTCCTGTGGCAGACATGGGTGGTGCAGCCTCTTGAGGTGTCTTTGAAAGCAGGCAATGGAGCAGGGGAATTAGCTCAAATGGTAGAGCGCTCGCTTAGCATGCGAGAGGTAGCGGGATCGATGCCCGCATTCTCCAACACAGCCTTTCTTCCAAGCTCTCTGGGTAAATTAACAACTACTCTATAGTGACCTTCAGCCAAGAAAGACTTATTGCTTCACAACTGCTTTTAGAACCCACGTGTCAAAAAGACTGCTATGGTCTTTTAAGTGTTTAAAGATGAATAAATCAGGCAAAAGTGCAATTGTTTCTGCCCACTTTCCAACCGGGACCTTCAGTGTGCGAGGCGAAGGTGATAGCAACTAGACTACCGAAACTGCAGGCTGCTCTGGAGATACAAAGTGTATTCTCCTTGCACAATGCAATAAGACTCAGTTCAATCTGCTTCAGGAGAATGCTTCAGAAAAAGCCAAATGTCTATGGTCTTTAGAAAATGACAGGTACGCTTTGAATAAGGATACGCATCAGCTCATGTTCAGTTGAGCCATATGTACAGCGCCTCCTTGGTGTAGTAGGCAGCGCGTCAGTCTCAGAATCTGAAGGTCGTGAGTTTGAGCCTCACATGGGGCAGTATTTTTTAAGGATAGAATTTCTATACAACGCTCGCTTAACATGTGAAAATATCAACCACTAGGGAAGCAAAGAGAACATGTGTTTAGCTTCTCCTTAATGAAAGTTCAAACTTGACAGCAAAAAGAACATGCATCAGCCGAGGGGAGGACATGCTATTTGCCGAAACCAGGGATCGAACAAGGGACCTTTAGATCTTCAGTCTAACGCTCTCCCAACTGAGCTATTTCAGCTTCGCTATGGCAGCAGGCTGCTGCTTTCACCCACTGGGCCAGTATTAAGTATGGCTTCTGAGAATTATGTGTTGTCCTGTGGCAGACATGGGTGGTGCAGCCTCTTGAGGTGTCTTTGAGAGCAGGCAATGGAGCAGGGGAATTAGCTCAAATGGTAGAGCGCTCGCTTAGCATGCGATAGGTAGCGGGATCGATGCCCGCATTCTCCAACACTGCCTTTCTACCAAGCTCTCTGGGTAAATTAACAACTACTCTATAGTGACCTTCAGCCAAGAAAGACTTATTGCTTCACAACTGCTTTTAGAACCCACGTGTCAAAAAGACTGCTATGGTCTTTTAAGTGTTTAAAGATGAATAAATCAGGCAGAACTGCAGTTGTTTCTGCCCACTTTCCAACCGGGACCTTCAGTGTGCGAGGCGAAGGTGATAGCAGCTAGACTACCGAAACTGCAGGCTGCTCTGGAGATACAAAGTGTATTCTCCTTGCACAATGCAATAAGACTCAGTTAAATCTGCTTCAGGAGAATGCTTCAGAAAAAGCCAAATGTCTATGGTCTTTAGAAAATGACAGGTACGCTTTGAATAAGGATACGCATCAGCTCATGTACAGTTTAGCCATATGTCCTGTGCCTTGTTGGCGCAGTAGGCAGTGCGTCAGTCTCATAATCTGAAGGTTGTGAGTTTGAGCCTCACACGGGGCAGTATTTTTTAAGGATAGAATTTCTATACAACGCTCGCTTAACATGTGAAAATATCAACCACTAGGGAAGCAAAGAGAACATGTGTTTAGCTTCTCCTTAATGAAAGTTCAAACTTGACAGCAAAAAGAAAATGCATCAGCCGAGGGGAGGACATGCTATTTGCCGAAACCAGGGATCGAACCAGGGACCTTTAGATCTTCAGTCTAACGCTCTCCCAACTGAGCTATTTCGGCTTCGCTATGGCAGCAGGCTGCTGCTTTCACCCACTGGGCCAGTATTAAGTATGGCTTCTGAGAATTATGTGTTGTCCTGTGGCAGACATGGGTGGTGCAGCCTCTTGAGGTGTCTTTGAGAGCAGGAAATGGAGCAGGGGAATTAGCTCAAATGGTAGAGCGCTCGCTTAGCATGCGAGAGGTAGCGGGATCGATGCCCGCATTCTCCAACACAGCCTTTCTTCCAAGCTCTCTGGGTAAATTAACAACTACTCTATAGTGACCTTCAGCCAAGAAAGACTTATTGCATCACAACTGCTTTTAGAACCCACGTGTCAAAAAGACTGCTATGGTCTTTTAAGTGTTTAAAGATGAATAAATCAGGCAAAAGTGCAATTGTTTCTGCCCACTTTCCAACCGGGACCTTCAGTGTGCGAGGCGAAGGTGATAGCAGCTAGACTACCGAAACTGCAGGCTGCTCTGGAGATACAAAGTGTATTCTCCTTGCACAATGCAATAAGACTCAGTTAAATCTGCTTCAGGAGAATGCTTCAGAAAAAGCCAAATGTCTATGGTCTTTAGAAAATGACAGGTACGCTTTGAATAAGGATACGCATCAGCTCATGTACAGTTGAGCCATATGTCCAGCGCCTCGTTGGCGCAGTAGGCAGCGCGTCAGTCTCATAATCTGAAGGTTGTGAGTTCGAGGCTCACACGGGGCAGTATTTTTTAAGGATAGAATTTCTATACAACGCTCGCTTAACATGTGAAAATATCAACCACTAGGGAAGCAAAGAGAACATATGTTTAGCTTCTCCTTAATGAAAGTTCAAACTTGACAGCAAAAAGAACATGCATCAGCCGAGGGGAGGACATGCTATTTGCCGAAACCAGGGATCGAACCAGGGACCTTTAGATCTTCAGTCTAACGCTCTCCCAACTGAGCTATTTCGGCTTCTCTATGGCAGCAGGCTGCTGCTTTCACCCACTGGGCCAGTATTAAGTATGGCTTCTGAGAATTATGTGTTGTCCTGTGGCAGACATGGGTGGTGCAGCCTCTTGAGGTGTCTTTGAGAGCAGGCAATGGAGCAGGGGAATTAGCTCAAATGGTAGAGCGCTCGCTTAGCATGCGAGAGGTAGCGGGATCGATGCCTGCATTCTCCAACACAGCCTTTCTTCCAAGCTCTCTGGGTAAATTGACAACTACTCTATAGTGACCTTCAGCCAAGAAAGACTTGTTGCTTCACAACTGCTTTTAGAACCCACGTGTCAAAAAGACTGCTATGGTCTTTTAAGTGTTTAAAGATGAATAAATCAGGCAAAAGTGCAATTGTTTCTGCCCACTTTCCAACCGGGACCTTCAGTGTGCGAGGCGAAGGTGATAGCAGCTAGACTACCGAAACTGCAGGCTGCTCTGGAGATACAAAGTGTATTCTCCTTGCACAATGCAATAAGACTCAGTTAAATCTGCTTCAGGAGAAGGCTTCAGAAAAAGCCAAATGTCTATGGTCTTTAGAAAATGACAGGTACGCTTTGAATAAGGATACGCATCAGCTCATGTACAGTTGAGCCATATGTCCAGCGCCTTGTTGGCGCAGTAGGCAGCGTGTCAGTCTCATAATCTGAAGGTCGTGAGTTAGAGCCTCACACGGGGCAGTATTTTTTAAGGATAGAATTTCTATACAACGCTCGCTTAACATGTGAAAATATCAACCACTAGGGAAGCAAAGAGAACATGTGTTTAGCTTCTCCTTAATGAAAGTTCAAACTTGACAGCAAAAAGAACATGCATCAGCAGAAGGGAGGACATGCTATTTGCCGAAACCAGGGATCGAACCAGGGACCTTTAGATCTTCAGTCTAACACTCTCCCAACTGAGCTATTTCGGCTTCGCTATGGCAGCAGGCTGCTGCTTTCACCCACTGGGCCAGTATTAAGTATGGCTTCTGAGAATTATGTGTTGTCCTGTGGCAGACATGGGTGGTGCAGCCTCTTGAGGTGTCTTTGAGAGCAGGCAAAGGAGCAGGGGAATTAGCTCAAATGGTAGAGCGCTCGCTTAGCATGCGAGAGGTAGCGGGATCGATGCCCGCATTCTCCAACACAGCCTTTCTTCCAAGCTCTCTGGGTAAATTGACAACTACTCTATAGTGACCTTCAGCCAAGAAAGACTTATTGCTTCACAACTGCTTTTAGAACCCACGTGTCAAAAAGACTGCTATGGTCTTTTAAGTGTTTAAAGATGAATAAATCAGGCAAAAGTGCAATTGTTTCTGCCCACTTTCCAACCGGGACCTTCAGTGTGCGAGGCGAAGGTGATAGCAGCTAGACTACCGAAACTGCAGGCTGCTCTGGAGATACAAAGTGTATTCTCCTTGCACAATGCAATAAGACTCAGTTAAATCTGCTTCAGGAGAATGCTTCAGAAAAAGCCAAATGTCTATGGTCTTTAGAAAATGACAGGTACGCTTTGAATAAGGATACGCATCAGCTCATGTTCAGTTGAGCCATATGTCCAGCGCCTCGTTGGCGTAGTATGCAGCGCGTCAGTCTCATAATCTGAAGGTTGTGAGTTCGAGCCTCACATGGGGCAGTATTTTTTAAGGATAGAATTTCTATACAACGCTCGCTTAACATGTGAAAATATCAACCACTAGGGAAGCAAAGAGAACATGTGTTTAGCTTCTCCTTAATGAAAGCTCAAACTTGACAGCAAAATGAACATGCATCAGCCGAGGGGAGGACATGCTATTTGCCACAACCAGGGATAGAAACCAGGGCCCTTTAGATCTTCAGTCTAACGCTCTCCCAACTGAGCTATTTCGGCTTCGCTATGGCAGCAGGCTGCTGCTTTCACCCACTGGGCCAGTATTAAGTATGGCTTCTGAGAATTATGTGTTGTCCTGTGGCAGACATGGGTGGTGCAGCCTCTTGAGGTGTCTTTGAGAGCATGCAATGGAGCAGGGGAATTAGCTCAAATGGTAGAGCGCTCGCTTAGCATGCGAGAGGTAGCGGGATCGATGCCCGCATTCTCCAACACAGCCTTTCTTCCAAGCTCTCTGGGTAAATTAACAACTACTCTATAGTGACCTTCAGCCAAGAAAGACTTATTGCTTCACAACTGCTTTTAGAACCCACGTGTCAAAAAGACTGCTATGGTCTTTTAAGAGTTTAAAGATGAATAAATCAGGCAAAAGTGCAATTGTTTCTGCCCACTTTCCAACCGGGACCTTCAGTGTGCGAGGCGAAGGTGATAGCAGCTAGACTACCGAAACTGCAGGCTGCTCTGGAGATACAAAGTGTATTCTCCTTGCACAATGCAATAAGACTCAGTTAAATCTGCTTCAGGAGAATGCTTCAGAAAAAGCCAAATGTCTATGGTCTTTAGAAAATGACAGGTACGCTTTGAATAAGGATACGCATCAGCTCATGTACAGTTGAGCCATATCTCCAGCGCCTCGTTGGCGCAGTAGGCAGCGCGTCATTCTCATAATCTGAAGGTCGTGAGTTCGAGCCTCACACGGGGCAGTATTTTTTAAGGATAGAATTTCTATACAACGCTCGCTTAACATGTGAAAATATCAACCACTAGGGAAGCAAAGAGAACATGTGTTTAGCTTCTCCTTAATGAAAGTTCAAACTTGACAGCAAAAAGAACATGCATCAGCCGAGGGGAGGACATGCTATTTGCCAAAATCAGGGATCGAACCAGGGACCTTCAGATCTTCAGTCTAACGCTCTCCCAACTGAGCTATTTCAGCTTCGCTATGGCAGCAGGCTGCTGCTTTCACCCACTGGGCCAGTATTAAGTATGGCTTCTGAGAATTATGTGTTGTCCTGTGGCAGACATGGGTGGTGCAGCCTCTTGAGGTGTCTTTGAGAGCAGGCAATGGAGCAGGGGAATTAGCTCAAATGGTAGAGCGCTCGCTTAGCATGCGAGAGGTAGCGGGATCGATGCCCGCATTCTCCAACACAGCCTTTCTTCCAAGCTCTCTGGGTAAATTAACAACTACTCTATAGTGACCTTCAGCCAAGAAAGACTTATTGCTTCACAACTGCTTTTAGAACCCACGTGTCAAAAAGACTGCTATGGTCTTTTAAGTGTTTAAAGATGAATAAATCAGGCAAAAGTGCAGTTGTTTCTGCCCACTTTCCAACCGGCACCTTCAGTGTGCGAGGCGAAGGTGATAGCAGCTAGACCTCCGAAACTGCAGGCTGCTCTGGAGATACAAAGTGTATTCTCCTTGCACAATGCAATAAGACTCAGTTAAATCTGCTTCAGGAGAATGCTTCAGAAAAAGCCAAATGTCTATGGTCTTTAGAAAATGACAGGTACGCTTTGAATAAGGATACGCATCAGCTCATGTACAGTTGAGCCATATGTCCAGCGCCTCATTGGCGCAGTAGGCAGCGCGTCAGTCTCATAATCTGAAGGTTGTGAGTTCGAGCCTCACACAGGGCAGTATTTTTTAAGGATAGAATTTCTATACAACGCTTGCTTAACATGTGAAAATATCAACCACTAGGGAAGCAAAGAGAACATGTGTTTAGCTTCTCCTTAATGAAAGTTCAAACTTGACAGCAAAAAGAACATGCATCAGGCGAGGGGAGGACATGCTATTTTCCGAAACCAGGGATCGAACCAGGGACCTTTAGATCTTCAGTCTAACGCTCTCCCAACTGAGCTATTTCGGCTTCGCTATGGAAGCAGGCTGCTGCTTTCACCCACTGGGCCAGTATTAAGTATGGTTTCTGAGAATTATGTGTTGTCCTGTGGAAGACATGGGTGGTGCAGCCTATTGAGGTGTCTTTGAGAGCAAGCAATGGAGCAGGGGAATTAGCTCAAATGGTAGAGCGCTCGCTTAGCATGCGAGAGGTAGCGGGATCGATGCCCGCATTCTCCAACACATCTTTTCTTCCAAGCTCTCTGGGTAAATTAACAACTACTCTATAGTGACCTTCAGCCAAGAAAGACTTATTGCTTCACAACTGCTTTTAGAACCCACGTGTCAAAAAGACTGCTATGGTCTTTTAAGTGTTTAAAGATGAATAAATCAGGCAAAAGTGCAATTGTTTCTGCCCACTTTCCAACCGGGACCTTCAGTGTGCGAGGCGAAGGTGATAGCAGCTAGACTACCGAAACTGCAGGCTGCTCTGGAGATACAAAGTGTATTCTCCTTGCACAATGCAATAAGACTCAGTTAAATCTGCTTCAGGAGAATGCTTCAGAAAAAGCCAAATGTCTATGGTCTTTAGAAAATGACAGGTACGCTTTGAATAAGGATACGCATCAGCTCATGTACAGTTGAGCCATATGTCCAGCGCCTCATTGGCGCAGTAGGCAGCACGTCAGTCTCATAATCTGAAGGTTGTGAGTTCGAGCCTCACACAGGGCAGTATTTTTTAAGGATAGAATTTCTATACAACGCTCGCTTAACATGTGAAAATATCAACCACTAGGGAAGCAAAGAGAACATGTGTTTAGCTTCTCCTTAATGAAAGTTCAAACTTGACAGCAAAAAGAACATGCATCAGCCGAGGGGAGGACATGCTATTTGCCACAACCAGGGATAGAAACCAGGGCCCTTTAGATCTTCAGTCTAACGCTCTCCCAACTGAGCTATTTCGGCTTCGCTATGGCAGCAGGCTGCTGCTTTCACCCACTGGGCCAGTATTAAGTATGGCTTCTGAGAATTATGTGTTGTCCTGTGGCAGACATGGGTGGTGCAGCCTCTTGAGGTGTCATTGAGAGCATGCAATGGAGCAGGGGAATTAGCTCAAATGGTAGAGCGCTCGCTTAGCATGCGAGAGGTAGCGGGATCGATGCCCGCATTCTCCAACACAGCCTTTCTTCCAAGCTCTCTGGGTAAATTAACAACTACTCTATAGTGACCTTCAGCCAAGAAAGACTTATTGCTTCACAACTGCTTTTAGAACCCACGTGTCAAAAAGACTGCTATGGTCTTTTAAGAGTTTAAAGATGAATAAATCAGGCAAAAGTGCAATTGTTTCTGCCCACTTTCCAACCGGGACCTTCAGTGTGCGAGGCGAAGGTGATAGCAGCTAGACTACCGAAACTGCAGGCTGCTCTGGAGATACAAAGTGTATTCTCCTTGCACAATGCAATAAGACTCAGTTAAATCTGCTTCAGGAGAATGCTTCAGAAAAAGCCAAATGTCTATGGTCTTTAGAAAATGACAGGTACGCTTTGAATAAGGATACGCATCAGCTCATGTACAGTTGAGCCATATCTCCAGCGCCTCGTTGGCGCAGTAGGCAGCGCGTCATTCTCATAATCTGAAGGTCGTGAGTTCGAGCCTCACACGGGGCAGTATTTTTTAAGGATAGAATTTCTATACAACGCTCGCTTAACATGTGAAAATATCAACCACTAGGGAAGCAAAGAGAACATGTGTTTAGCTTCTCCTTAATGAAAGTTCAAACTTGACAGCAAAAAGAACATGCATCAGCCGAGGGGAGGACATGCTATTTGCCAAAATCAGGGATCGAACCAGGGACCTTCAGATCTTCAGTCTAACGCTCTCCCAACTGAGCTATTTCAGCTTCGCTATGGCAGCAGGCTGCTGCTTTCACCCACTGGGCCAGTATTAAGTATGGCTTCTGAGAATTATGTGTTGTCCTGTGGCAGACATGGGTGGTGCAGCCTCTTGAGGTGTCTTTGAGAGCAGGCAATGGAGCAGGGGAATTAGCTCAAATGGTAGAGCGCTCGCTTAGCATGCGAGAGGTAGCGGGATCGATGCCCGCATTCTCCAACACAGCCTTTCTTCCAAGCTCTCTGGGTAAATTAACAACTACTCTATAGTGACCTTCAGCCAAGAAAGACTTATTGCTTCACAACTGCTTTTAGAACCCACGTGTCAAAAAGACTGCTATGGTCTTTTAAGTGTTTAAAGATGAATAAATCAGGCAAAAGTGCAGTTGTTTCTGCCCACTTTCCAACCGGCACCTTCAGTGTGCGAGGCGAAGGTGATAGCAGCTAGACCTCCGAAACTGCAGGCTGCTCTGGAGATACAAAGTGTATTCTCCTTGCACAATGCAATAAGACTCAGTTAAATCTGCTTCAGGAGAATGCTTCAGAAAAAGCCAAATGTCTATGGTCTTTAGAAAATGACAGGTACGCTTTGAATAAGGATACGCATCAGCTCATGTACAGTTGAGCCATATGTCCAGCGCCTCATTGGCGCAGTAGGCAGCGCGTCAGTCTCATAATCTGAAGGTTGTGAGTTCGAGCCTCACACAGGGCAGTATTTTTTAAGGATAGAATTTCTATACAACGCTTGCTTAACATGTGAAAATATCAACCACTAGGGAAGCAAAGAGAACATGTGTTTAGCTTCTCCTTAATGAAAGTTCAAACTTGACAGCAAAAAGAACATGCATCAGGCGAGGGGAGGACATGCTATTTTCCGAAACCAGGGATCGAACCAGTGACCTTTAGATCTTCAGTCTAACGCTCTCCCAACTGAGCTATTTCGGCTTCGCTATGGAAGCAGGCTGCTGCTTTCACCCACTGGGCCAGTATTAAGTATGGTTTCTGAGAATTATGTGTTGTCCTGTGGAAGACATGGGTGGTGCAGCCTATTGAGGTGTCTTTGAGAGCAAGCAATGGAGCAGGGGAATTAGCTCAAATGGTAGAGCGCTCGCTTAGCATGCGAGAGGTAGCGGGATCGATGCCTGCATTCTCCAACACATCTTTTCTTCCAAGCTCTCTGGGTAAATTAACAACTACTCTATAGTGACCTTCAGCCAAGAAAGACTTATTGCTTCACAACTGCTTTTAGAACCCACGTGTCAAAAAGACTGCTATGGTCTTTTAAGTGTTTAAAGATGAATAAATCAGGCAAAAGTGCAATTGTTTCTGCCCACTTTCCAACCGGGACCTTCAGTGTGCGAGGCGAAGGTGATAGCAGCTAGACTACCGAAACTGCAGGCTGCTCTGGAGATACAAAGTGTATTCTCCTTGCACAATGCAATAAGACTCAGTTAAATCTGCTTCAGGAGAATGCTTCAGAAAAAGCCAAATGTCTATGGTCTTTAGAAAATGACAGGTACGCTTTGAATAAGGATACGCATCAGCTCATGTACAGTTGAGCCATATGTCCAGCGCCTCATTGGCGCAGTAGGCAGCACGACAGTCTCATAATCTGAAGGTTGTGAGTTCGAGCCTCACACAGGGCAGTATTTTTTAAGGATAGAATTTCTATACAACGCTCGCTTAACATGTGAAAATATCAACCACTAGGGAAGCAAAGAGAACATGTGTTTAGCTTCTCCTTAATGAAAGTTCAAACTTGACAGCAAAAAGAACATGCATCAGCCGAGGGGAGGACATGCTATTTTCCGAAACCAGGGATCGCACCAGGGACCTTTAGATCTTCAGTCTAACGCTCTCCCAACTGAGCTATTTCGGCTTCGCTATGGAAGCAGGCTGCTGCTTTCACCCACTGGACCAGTATTAAGTATGGTTTCTGAGAATTATGTGTTGTCCTGTGGCAGACATGGGTGGTGCAGCCTATTGAGGTGTCTTTGAGAGCAGGCAATGGAGCAGGGGAATTAGCTCAAATGGTAGAGCGCTCGCTTAGCATGCGAGAGGTAGCGGGATCGATGCCCGCATTCTCCAACACATCCTTTCTTCCAAGCTCTCTGGGTAAATTAACAACTACTCTATAGTGACCTTCAGCCAAGAAAGACTTATTGCTTCACAACTGCTTTTAGAACCCACGTGTCAAAAAGACTGCTATGGTCTTTTAAGTGTTTAAAGATGAATAAATCAGGCAAAAGTGCAATTGTTTCTGCCCACTTTCCAACCGGGACCTTCAGTGTGCGAGGCGAAGGTGATAGCAGCTAGACTACCGAAACTGCAGGCTGCTCTGGAGATACAAAGTGTATTCTCCTTGCACAATGCAATAAGACTCAGTTAAATCTGCTTCAGGAGAATGCTTCAGAAAAAGCCAAATGTCTATGGTCTTTAGAAAATGACAGGTACGCTTTGAATAAGGATACGCATCAGCTCATGTACAGTTGAGCAATATGTCCAGCGCCTCGTTGGCGCAGTAGGCAGCGCGTCAGTCTCATAATCTAAAGGTTGTGAGTTCGAGCCTCACACGGGGCAGTATTTTTAAGGATAGAATTTCTATACAACGCTCGCTTAACATGTGAAAATATCAACCACTAGGGAAGCAAAGAGAACATGTGTTTAGCTTCTCCTTAATGAAAGTTCAAACTTGACAGCAAAAAGAACATGCATCAGCCAAGGGGAGGACATGCTATTTGCCGAAACCAGGGATCAAACCAGGGACCTTTAGATCTTCAGTCTAACGCTCTCCCAACTGAGCTATTTCGGCTTCGCTATGGCAGCAGGCTGCTGCTTTCACCCACTGGGCCAGTATTAAGTATGGCTTCTGAGAATTATGTGTTGTCCTGTGGCAGACATGGGTGGTGCAGCCTCTTGAGGTGTCTTTGAGAGCAGACAATGGAGCAGGGGAATTAGCTCAAATGGTAGAGCGCTCGCTTAGCATGCGAGAGGTAGCGGGATCGATGCCCGCATTCTCCAACACAGCCTTTCTTCCAAGCTCTCTGGGTAAATTAACAACTACTCTATAGTGACCTTCAGCCAAGAAAGACTTATTGCTTCACAACTGCTTTTAGAACCCACGTGTCAAAAAGACTGCTATGGTCTTTTAAGTGTTTAAAGATTAATAAATCAGGCAAAAGTGCAATTGTTTCTGCCCACTTTCCAACCGGGACCTTCAGTGTGCGAGGCGAAGGTGATAGCAGCTAGACTACCGAAACTGCAGGCTGCTCTGGAGATACAAAGTGTATTCTCCTTGCACAATGCAATAAGACTCAGTTAAAACTGCTTCAGGAGAATGCTTCAGAAAAAGCCAAATGTCTATGGTCTTTAGAAAATGACAGGTACGCTTTGAATAAGGATACGCATCAGCTCATGTACAGTTGAGCCATATGTCCAGCGCCTCGTTGGCGTAGTAGGCAGCGCGTCAGTCTCATAATCTGAAGGTCGTGAGTTCGAGCCTCACACAGGGCAGTATTTTTTAAGGATAGAATTTCTATACAACGCTCGCTTAACATGTGAAAATATCAACCACTAGGGAAGCAAAGAGAACATGTGTTTAGCTTCTCCTTAATGAAAGTTCAAACTTGACAGCAAAAAGAACATGCATCAGCCGAGGGGAGGACATGCTATTTGCCAAAACCAGGGATCAAACCAGGGACCTTTAGATCTTCAGTCTAACGCTCTCCCAACTGAGCTATTTCGGCTTCGCTATGGCAGCAGGCTGCTGCTTTCACCCACTGGGCCAGTATTAAGTATGGCTTCTGAGAATTATGTGTTGTCCTGTGGCAGACATGGGTGGTGCAGCCTCTTGAGGTGTCTTTGAGAGCAGACAATGGAGCAGGGGAATTAGCTCAAATGGTAGAGCGCTCGCTTAGCATGCCAGAGGTAGCGGGATCGATGCCCGCATTCTCCAACACAGCCTTTCTTCCAAGCTCTCTGGGTAAATTAACAACTACTCTATAGTGACCTTCAGCCAAGAAAGACTTATTGCTTCACAACTGCTTTTAGAACCCACGTGTCAAAAAGACTGCTATGGTCTTTTAAGTGTTTAAAGATTAATAAATCAGGCAAAAGTGCAATTGTTTCTGCCCACTTTCCAACCGGGACCTTCAGTGTGCGAGGCGAAGGTGATAGCAGCTAGACTACCGAAACTGCAGGCTGCTCTGGAGATACAAAGTGTATTCTCCTTGCACAATGCAATAAGACTCAGTTAAAACTGCTTCAGGAGAATGCTTCAGAAAAAGCCAAATGTCTATGGTCTTTAGAAAATGACAGGTACGCTTCGAATAAGGATACGCATCAGCTCATGTACAGTTGAGCCATATGTCCAGCGCCTCGTTGGCGCAGTAGGCAGCGCGTCAGTCTCATAATCTGAAGGTCGTGAGTTCGAGCCTCACACAGGGCAGTATTTTTTAAGGATAGAATTTCTATACAACGCTCGCTTAACATGTGAAAATATCAACCACTAGGGAAGCAAAGAGAACATGTGTTTAGCTTCTCCTTAATGAAAGTTCAAACTTGACAGCAAAAAGAACATGCATCAGCCGAGGGGAGGACATGTTATTTGCCGAAACCAGGGATCGAACCAGGGACCTTTAGATCTTCAGTCTAACGCTCTCCCAACTGAGCTATTTCGGCTTCGCTATGGCAGCAGGCTGCTGCTTTCACCCACTGGGCCAGTATTAAGTATGGCTTCTGAGAATTATGTGTTGTCCTGTGGCAGACATGGGTGGTGCAGCCTCTTGAGGTGTCTTTGAGAGCAGGCAATGGAGCAGGGGAATTAGCTCAAATGGTAGAGCGCCCACTTAGCATGCGAGAGGTCGCGTGATCGATGCCCGCATTCTCCAACACAGCCTTTCTTCCAAGCTCTCTGGGTAAATTAACAACTACTCTATAGTGACCTTCAGCCAAGAAAGACTTATTGCTTCACAACTGCTTTTAGAACCCACGTGTCAAAAAGACTCCTATGGTCTTTTAAGTGTTTAAAGATGAATAAATCAGGCAAAAGTGCAGTTGTTTCTGCCCACTTTCCAACCGGCACCTTCAGTGTGCGAGGCGAAGGTGATAGCAGCTAGACTACCGAAACTGCAGGCTGCTCTGGAGATACAAAGTGTATTCTCCTTGCACAATGCAATAAGACTCAGTTAAATCTGCTTCAGGAGAATGCTTCAGAAAAAGCCAAATGTCTATGGTCTTTAGAAAATGACAGGTACGCTTTGAATAAGGATACGCATCAGCTCATGTACAGTTGAGCCATATGTCCAGCGCCTCGTTGGCGCAGTAGGCAGCGCGTCAGTCTCATATCGTTGGCGCAGTAGGCAGCGCGTCAGTCTCATAATCTGAAGGTCGTGAGTTCGAGCCTCACACAGGGCAGTATTTTTTAAGGATAGAATTTCTATACAACGCTTGCTTAACATGTGAAAATATCAACCACTAGGGAAGCAAAGAGAACATGTGTTTAGCTTCTCCTTAATGAAAGTTCAAACTTGACAGCAAAAAGAACATGCATCAGCCGAGGGGAGGACATGCTATTTGCCGAAACCAGGGACCAAACCAGGGACCTTTAGATCTTCAGTCTAACGCTCTCCCAACTGAGCTATTTCGGCTTCGCTATGGCACCAGGCTGCTGCTTTCACCCACTGGGCCAGTATTAAGTATGGCTTCTGAGAATTATGTGTTGTCCTGTGGCAGACATGGGTGGTGCAGCCTCTTGAGGTGTCTTTGAGAGCAGACAATGGAGCAGGGGAATTAGCTCAAATGGTAGAGCGCTCGCTTAGCATGCGAGAGGTAGCGGGATCGATGCCCGCATTCTCCAACACAGCCTTTCTTCCAAGCTCTCTGGGTAAATTAACAACTACTCTATAGTGACCTTCAGCCAAGAAAGACTTATTGCTTCACAACTGCTTTTAGAACCCACGTGTCAAAAAGACTGCTATGGTCTTTTAAGTGTTTAAAGATTAATAAATCAGGCAAAAGTGCAATTGTTTCTGCCCACTTTCCAACCGGGACCTTCAGTGTGCGAGGCGAAGGTGATAGCAGCTAGACTACCGAAACTGCAGGCTGCTCTGGAGATACAAAGTGTATTCTCCTTGCACAATGCAATAAGACTCAGTTAAATCTGCTTCAGGAGAATGCTTCAGAAAAAGCCAAATGTCTATGGTCTTTACAAAATGACAGGTACGCTTTGAATAAGGATACGCATCAGCTCATGTACAGTTGAGCCATATGTCCAGCGCCTCGTTGGCGCAGTAGGCAGCGCGTCAGTCTCATAATCTGAAGGTCGTGAGTTCGAGCCTCACACGGGGCAGTATTTTTTAAGGATAGAATTTCTATACAACGCTTGCTTAACATGTGAAAATATCAACTACTAGGGAAGCAAAGAGAACATGTGTTTAGCTTCTCCTTAATGAAAGTTCAAACTTGACAGCAAAAAGAACATGCATCAGCCGAGGGGAGGACATGCTATTTGCCGAAACCGGGGATCAAAACAGGGACCTTTAGATCTTCAGTCTAACGCTCTCCCAACTGAGCTATTTCGGCTTCGCTATGGCAGCAGGCTGCTGCTTTGACCCACTGGGCCAGTATTAAGTATGGCTTCTGAGAATTATGTGTTGTCCTGTGGCAGACATGGGTGGTGCAGCCTCTTGAGGTGTCTTTGAGAGCAGACAATGGAGCAGGGGAATTAGCTCAAATGGTAGAGGGCTCGCTTAGCATGCGAGATGTAGCGGGATCGATGCCCGCATTCTCCAACACAGCCTTTCTTCCAAGCTCTCTGGGTAAATTAACAACTACTCTATAGTGACCTTCAGCCAAGAAAGACTTATTGCTTCACAACTGCTTTTAGAACCCACGTGTCAAAAAGACTGCTATGGTCTTTTAAGTGTTTAAAGATTAATAAATCAGGCAAAAGTGCAATTGTTTCTGCCCACTTTCCAACCGGGACCTTCAGTGTGCGAGGCGAAGGTGATAGCAGCTAGACTACCGAAACTGCAGGCTGCTCTGGAGATACAAAGTGTATTCTCTTTGCACAATGCAATAAGACTCAGTTAAATCTGCTTCAGGAGAATGCTTCATAAAAAGCCAAATGTCTATGGTCTTTAGAAAATGACAGGTACGCTTTGAATAAGGATACGCATCAGCTCATGTACAGTTGAGCCAAATGTCCAGCGCCTCGTTGGCACAGTAGGCAGCGCGTCAGTCTCATAATCTGAAGGTTGTGAGTTCGAGCCTCACACGGGGCAGTTTTTTTTAAGGATAGAATTTCTATACAACGCTTGCTTAACATGTGAAAATATCAACCACTAGGGAAGCAAAGAGAACATGTGTTTAGCTTCTCCTTAATGAAAGTTCAAACTTGACAGCAAAAAGAACATGCATCAGCCGAGGGGAGGACATGTTATTTGCCGAAACCAGGGATCGAACCAGGGACCTTTAGATCTTCAGTCTAACGCTCTCCCAACTGAGCTATTTCGGCTTCGCTATGGCAGCAGGCTGCTGCTTTCACCCACTGGGCCAGTATTAAGTATGGCTTCTGAGAATTATGTGTTGTCCTGTGGCAGACATGGGTGGTGCAGCCTCTTGAGGTGTCTTTGAGAGCAGGCAATGGAGCAGGGGAATTAGCTCAAATGGTAGAGCGCCCACTTAGCATGCGAGAGGTCGCGTGATCGATGCCCGCATTCTCCAACACAGCCTTTCTTCCAAGCTCTCTGGGTAAATTAACAACTACTCTATAGTGACCTTCAGCCAAGAAAGACTTATTGCTTCACAACTGCTTTTAGAACCCACGTGTCAAAAAGACTCCTATGGTCTTTTAAGCGTTTAAAGATGAATAAATCAGGCAAAAGTGCAGTTGTTTCTGCCCACTTTCCAACCGGCACCTTCAGTGTGCGAGGCGAAGGTGATAGCAGCTAGACTACCGAAACTGCAGGCTGCTCTGGAGATACAAAGTGTATTCTCCTTGCACAATGCAATAAGACTCAGTTAAATCTGCTTCAGGAGAATGCTTCAGAAAAAGCCAAATGTCTATGGTCTTTAGAAAATGACAGGTACGCTTTGAATAAGGATACGCATCAGCTCATGTACAGTTGAGCCATATGTCCAGCGCCTCGTTGGCGCAGTAGGCAGCGCGTCAGTCTCATATCGTTGGCGCAGTAGGCAGCGCGTCAGTCTCATAATCTGAAGGTCGTGAGTTCGAGCCTCACACGGGGCAGTATTTTTTAAGGATAGAATTTCTATACAACGCTTGCTTAACATGTGAAAATATCAACCACTAGGGAAGCAAAGAGAACATGTGTTTAGCTTCTCCTTAATGAAAGTTCAAACTTGACAGCAAAAAGAACATGCATCAGCCGAGGGGAGGACATGCTATTTGCCGAAACCAGGGACCAAACCAGGGACCTTTAGATCTTCAGTCTAACGCTCTCCCAACTGAGCTATTTCGGCTTCGCTATGGCACCAGGCTGCTGCTTTCACCCACTGGGCCAGTATTAAGTATGGCTTCTGAGAATTATGTGTTGTCCTGTGGCAGACATGGGTGGTGCAGCCTCTTGAGGTGTCTTTGAGAGCAGACAATGGAGCAGGGGAATTAGCTCAAATGGTAGAGCGCTCGCTTAGCATGCGAGAGGTAGCGGGATCGATGCCCGCATTCTCCATCACAGCCTTTCTTCCAAGCTCTCTGGGTAAATTAACAACTACTCTATAGTGACCTTCAGCCAAGAAAGACTTATTGCTTCACAACTGCTTTTAGAACCCACGTGTCAAAAAGACTCCTATGGTCTTTTAAGTGTTTAAAGATTAATAAATCAGGCAAAAGTGCAATTGTTTCTGCCCACTTTCCAACCGGGACCTTCAGTGTGCGAGGCGAAGGTGATAGCAGCTAGACTACCGAAACTGCAGGCTGCTCTGGAGATACAAAGTGTATTCTCCTTGCACAATGCAATAAGACTCAGTTAAATCTGCTTCAGGAGAATGCTTCAGAAAAAGCCAAATGTCTATGGTCTTTAGAAAATGACAGGTACGCTTTGAATAAGGATACGCATCAGCTCATGTACAGTTGAGCCATATGTCCAGCGCCTCGTTGGCGCAGTAGGCAGCGCGTCAGTCTCATATCGTTGGCGCAGTAGGCAGCGCGTCAGTCTCATAATCTGAAGGTCGTGAGTTCGAGCCTCACACGGGGCAGTATTTTTTAAGGATAGAATTTCTATACAACGCTTGCTTAACATGTGAAAATATCAACCACTAGGGAAGCAAAGAGAACATGTGTTTAGCTTCTCCTTAATGAAAGTTCAAACTTGACAGCAAAAAGAACATGCATCAGCCGAGGGGAGGACATGCTATTTGCCGAAACCAGGGACCAAACCAGGGACCTTTAGATCTTCAGTCTAACGCTCTCCCAACTGAGCTATTTCGGCTTCGCTATGGCACCAGGCTGCTGCTTTCACCCACTGGGCCAGTATTAAGTATGGCTTCTGAGAATTATGTGTTGTCCTGTGGCAGACATGGGTGGTGCAGCCTCTTGAGGTGTCTTTGAGAGCAGACAATGGAGCAGGGGAATTAGCTCAAATGGTAGAGCGCTCGCTTAGCATGCGAGAGGTAGCGGGATCGATGCCCGCATTCTCCAACACAGCCTTTCTTCCAAGCTCTCTGGGTAAATTAACAACTACTCTATAGTGACCTTCAGCCAAGAAAGACTTATTGCTTCACAACTGCTTTTAGAACCCACGTGTCAAAAAGACTGCTATGGTCTTTTAAGTGTTTAAAGATTAATAAATCAGGCAAAAGTGCAATTGTTTCTGCCCACTTTCCAACCGGGACCTTCAGTGTGCGAGGCGAAGGTGATAGCAGCTAGACTACCGAAACTGCAGGCTGCTCTGGAGATACAAAGTGTATTCTCCTTGCACAATGCAATAAGACTCAGTTAAATCTGCTTCAGGAGAATGCTTCAGAAAAAGCCAAATGTCTATGGTCTTTACAAAATGACAGGTACGCTTTGAATAAGGATACGCATCAGCTCATGTACAGTTGAGCCATATGTCCAGCGCCTCGTTGGCGCAGTAGGCAGCGCGTCAGTCTCATAATCTGAAGGTCGTGAGTTCGAGCCTCACACGGGGCAGTATTTTTTAAGGATAGAATTTCTATACAACGCTTGCTTAACATGTGAAAATATCAACCACTAGGGAAGCAAAGAGAACATGTGTTTAGCTTCTCCTTAATGAAAGTTCAAACTTGACAGCAAAAAGAACATGCATCAGCCGAGGGGAGGACATGCTATTTGCCGAAACCGGGGATCAAAACAGGGACCTTTAGATCTTCAGTCTAACGCTCTCCCAACTGAGCTATTTCGGCTTCGCTATGGCAGCAGGCTGCTGCTTTGACCCACTGGGCCAGTATTAAGTATGGCTTCTGAGAATTATGTGTTGTCCTGTGGCAGACATGGGTGGTGCAGCCTCTTGAGGTGTCTTTGAGAGCAGACAATGGAGCAGGGGAATTAGCTCAAATGGTAGAGGGCTCGCTTAGCATGCGAGAGGTAGCGGGATCGATGCCCGCATTCTCCAACACAGCCTTTCTTCCAAGCTCTCTGGGTAAATTAACAACTACTCTATAGTGACCTTCAGCCAAGAAAGACTTATTGCTTCACAACTGCTTTTAGAACCCACGTGTCAAAAAGACTGCTATGGTCTTTTAAGTGTTTAAAGATTAATAAATCAGGCAAAAGTGCAATTGTTTCTGCCCACTTTCCAACCGGGACCTTCAGTGTGCGAGGCGAAGGTGATAGCAGCTAGACTACCGAAACTGCAGGCTGCTCTGGAGATACAACGTGTATTCTCCTTGCACAATGCAATAAGACTCAGTTAAATCTGCTTCAGGAGAATGCTTCAGAAAAAGCCAAATGTCTATGGTCTTTACAAAATGACAGGTACGCTTTGAATAAGGATACGCATCAGCTCATGTACAGTTGAGCCATATGTCCAGCGCCTCGTTGGCGCAGTAGGCAGCGCGTCAGTCTCATAATCTGAAGGTCGTGAGTTCGAGCCTCACACGGGGCAGTATTTTTTAAGGATAGAATTTCTATACAACGCTTGCTTAACATGTGAAAATATCAACCACTAGGGAAGCAAAGAGAACATGTGTTTAGCTTCTCCTTAATGAAAGTTCAAACTTGACAGCAAATAGAACATGCATCAGCCGAGGGGAGGACATGCTATTTGCCAAAACCAGGGATCGAACCAGGGACCTTTAGATCTTCAGTCTAACGCTCTTCCAACTGAGCTATTTCGGCTTCGCTATGGCAGCAGGCTGCTGCTTTCACCCACTGGGCCAGTATTAAGTATGGCTTCTGAGAATTATGTGTTGTCCTGTGGCAGACATGGGTGGTGCAGCCTCTTGAGGTGTCTTTGAGAGCAGCCAATGGAGCAGGGGAATTAGCTCAAATGGTAGAGCGCTCACTTAGCATGCGAGAGGTCGCGTGATCGATGCCCGCATTCTCCAACACAGCCTTTCTTCCAAGCTCTCCGGGTAAATTAACAACTACTCTATAGTGACCTTCAGCCAAGAAAGACTTATTGCTTCACAACTGCTTTTAGAACCCACGTGTCAAAAAGACTCCTATGGTCTTTTAAGTGTTTAAAGATGAATAAATCAGGCAAAAGTGCAGTTGTTTCTGCCCACTTTCCAACCGGCACCTTCAGTGTGCGAGGCGAAGGTGATAGTAGCTAGACTACCGAAACTGCAGGCTGCTCTGGAGATACAAAGTGTATTCTCCTTGCACAATGCAATAAGACTCAGTTAAATCTGCTTCAGGAGAATGCTTCAGAAAAAGCCAAATGTCTATGGTCTTTACAAAATGACAGGTACGCTTTGAATAAGGATACGCATCAGCTCATGTACAGTTGAGCCATATGTCCAGCGCCTCGTTGGCGCAGTAGGCAGCGCGTCAGTCTCATAATCTGAAGGTCGTGAGTTCGAGCCTCACACGGGGCAGTATTTTTTAAGGATAGAATTTCTATACAACGCTTGCTTAACATGTGAAAATATCAACCACTAGGGAAGCAAAGAGAACATGTGTTTAGCTTCTCCTTAATGAAAGTTCAAACTTGACAGCAAAAAGAACATGCATCAGCCGAGGGGAGGACATGCTATTTGCCGAAACCGGGGATCAAAACAGGGACCTTTAGATCTTCAGTCTAACGCTCTCCCAACTGAGCTATTTCGGCTTCGCTATGGCAGCAGGCTGCTGCTTTGACCCACTGGGCCAGTATTAAGTATGGCTTCTGAGAATTATGTGTTGTCCTGTGGCAGACATGGGTGGTGCAGCCTCTTGAGGTGTCTTTGAGAGCAGACAATGGAGCAGGGGAATTAGCTCAAATGGTAGAGGGCTCGCTTAGCATGCGAGAGGTAGCGGGATCGATGCCCGCATTCTCCAACACAGCCTTTCTTCCAAGCTCTCTGGGTAAATTAACAACTACTCTATAGTGACCTTCAGCCAAGAAAGACTTATTGCTTCACAACTGCTTTTAGAACCCACGTGTCAAAAAGACTGCTATGGTCTTTTAAGTGTTTAAAGATTAATAAATCAGGCAAAAGTGCAATTGTTTCTGCCCACTTTCCAACCGGGACCTTCAGTGTGCGAGGCGAAGGTGATAGCAGCTAGACTACCGAAACTGCAGGCTGCTCTGGAGATACAACGTGTATTCTCCTTGCACAATGCAATAAGACTCAGTTAAATCTGCTTCAGGAGAATGCTTCAGAAAAAGCCAAATGTCTATGGTCTTTACAAAATGACAGGTACGCTTTGAATAAGGATACGCATCAGCTCATGTACAGTTGAGCCATATGTCCAGCGCCTCGTTGGCGCAGTAGGCAGCGCGTCAGTCTCATAATCTGAAGGTCGTGAGTTCGAGCCTCACACGGGGCAGTATTTTTTAAGGATAGAATTTCTATACAACGCTTGCTTAACATGTGAAAATATCAACCACTAGGGAAGCAAAGAGAACATGTGTTTAGCTTCTCCTTAATGAAAGTTCAAACTTGACAGCAAATAGAACATGCATCAGCCGAGGGGAGGACATGCTATTTGCCAAAACCAGGGATCGAACCAGGGACCTTTAGATCTTCAGTCTAACGCTCTTCCAACTGAGCTATTTCGGCTTCGCTATGGCAGCAGGCTGCTGCTTTCACCCACTGGGCCAGTATTAAGTATGGCTTCTGAGAATTATGTGTTGTCCTGTGGCAGACATGGGTGGTGCAGCCTCTTGAGGTGTCTTTGAGAGCAGCCAATGGAGCAGGGGAATTAGCTCAAATGGTAGAGCGCTCACTTAGCATGCGAGAGGTCGCGTGATCGATGCCCGCATTCTCCAACACAGCCTTTCTTCCAAGCTCTCCGGGTAAATTAACAACTACTCTATAGTGACCTTCAGCCAAGAAAGACTTATTGCTTCACAACTGCTTTTAGAACCCACGTGTCAAAAAGACTCCTATGGTCTTTTAAGTGTTTAAAGATGAATAAATCAGGCAAAAGTGCAGTTGTTTCTGCCCACTTTCCAACCGGCACCTTCAGTGTGCGAGGCGAAGGTGATAGTAGCTAGACTACCGAAACTGCAGGCTGCTCTGGAGATACAAAGTGTATTCTCCTTGCACAATGCAATAAGACTCAGTTAAATCTGCTTCAGGAGAATGCTTCAGAAAAAGCCAAATGTCTATGGTCTTTAGAAAATGACAGGTACGCTTTGAATAAGGATACGCATCAGCTCATGTACAGTTGAGCCATATGTCCAGCGCCTCGTTGGCGCAGTAGGCAGCGCGTCAGTCTCATAATCTGAAGGTCGTGAGTTCGAGCCTCACACGGGGCAGTATTTTTTAAGGATAGAATTTCTATACAACGCTTGCTTAACATGTGAAAATATCAACCACTAGGGAAGCAAAGAGAACATGTGTTTAGCTTCTCCTTAATGAAAGTTCAAACTTGACAGCAAAAAGAACATGCATCAGCCGAGGGGAGGACATGCTATTTGCCGAAACCGGGGATCAAAACAGGGACCTTTAGATCTTCAGTCTAACGCTCTCCCAACTGAGCTATTTCGGCTTCGCTATGGCAGCAGGCTGCTGCTTTGACCCACTGGGCCAGTATTAAGTATGGCTTCTGAGAATTATGTGTTGTCCTGTGGCAGACATGGGTGGTGCAGCCTCTTGAGGTGTCTTTGAGAGCAGACAATGGAGCAGGGGAATTAGCTCAAATGGTAGAGGGCTCGCTTAGCATGCGAGAGGTAGCGGGATCGATGCCCGCATTCTCCAACACAGCCTTTCTTCCAAGCTCTCTGGGTAAATTAACAACTACTCTATAGTGACCTTCAGCCAAGAAAGACTTATTGCTTCACAACTGCTTTTAGAACCCACGTGTCAAAAAGACTGCTATGGTCTTTTAAGTGTTTAAAGATTAATAAATCAGGCAAAAGTGCAATTGTTTCTGCCCACTTTCCAACCGGGACCTTCAGTGTGCGAGGCGAAGGTGATAGCAGCTAGACTACCGAAACTGCAGGCTGCTCTGGAGATACAAAGTGTATTCTCCTTGCACAATGCAATAAGACTCAGTTAAATCTGCTTCAGGAGAATGCTTCATAAAAAGCCAAATGTCTATGGTCTTTAGAAAATGACAGGTACGCTTTGAATAAGGATACGCATCAGCTCATGTACAGTTGAGCCATATGTCCAGCGCCTCGTTGGCACAGTAGGCAGCGCGTCAGTCTCATAATCTGAAGGTTGTGAGTTCGAGCCTCACACGGGGCAGTATTTTTTAAGGATAGAATTTCTATACAACGCTTGCTTAACATGTGAAAATATCAACCACTAGGGAAGCAAAGAGAACATGTGTTTAGCTTCTCCTTAATGAAAGTTCAAACTTGACAGCAAAAAGAACATGCATCAGCCGAGGGGAGGACATGTTATTTGCCGAAACCAGGGATCGAACCAGGGACCTTTAGATCTTCAGTCTAACACTCTCCCAACTGAGCTATTTCGGCTTCGCTATGGCAGCAGGCTGCTGCTTTCACCCACTGGGCCAGTATTAAGTATGGCTTCTGAGAATTATGTGTTGTCCTGTGGCAGACATGGGTGGTGCAGCCTCTTGAGGTGTCTTTGAGAGCAGGCAATGGAGCAGGGGAATTAGCTCAAATGGTAGAGCGCCCACTTAGCATGCGAGAGGTCGCGTGATCGATGCCCGCATTCTCCAACACAGCCTTTCTTCCAAGCTCTCTGGGTAAATTAACAACTACTCTATAGTGACCTTCAGCCAAGAAAGACTTATTGCTTCACAACTGCTTTTAGAACCCACGTGTCAAAAAGACTCCTATGGTCTTTTAAGTGTTTAAAGATGAATAAATCAGGCAAAAGTGCAGTTGTTTCTGCCCACTTTCCAACCGGCACCTTCAGTGTGCGAGGCGAAGGTGATAGCAGCTAGACTACCGAAACTGCAGGCTGCTCTGGAGATACAAAGTGTATTCTCCTTGCACAATGCAATAAGACTCAGTTAAATCTGCTTCAGGAGAATGCCTCAGAAAAAGCCAAATGTCTATGGTCTTTAGAAAATGACAGGTACGCTTTGAATAAGGATACGCATCAGCTCATGTACAGTTGAGCCATATGTCCAGCGCCTCGTTGGCGCAGTAGGCAGCGCGTCAGTCTCATATCGTTGGCGCAGTAGGCAGCGCGTCAGTCTCATAATCTGAAGGTCGTGAGTTCGAGCCTCACACGGGGCAGTATTTTTTAAGGATAGAATTTCTATACAACGCTTGCTTAACATGTGAAAATATCAACCACTAGGGAAGCAAAGAGAACATGTGTTTAGCTTCTCCTTAATGAAAGTTCAAACTTGACAGCAAAAAGAACATGCATCAGCCGAGGGGAGGACATGCTATTTGCCGAAACCAGGGACCAAACCAGGGACCTTTAGATCTTCAGTCTAACGCTCTCCCAACTGAGCTATTTCGGCTTCGCTATGGCACCAGGCTGCTGCTTTCACCCACTGGGCCAGTATTAAGTATGGCTTCTGAGAATTATGTGTTGTCCTGTGGCAGACATGGGTGGTGCAGCCTCTTGAGGTGTCTTTGAGAGCAGACAATGGAGCAGGGGAATTAGCTCAAATGGTAGAGCGCTCGCTTAGCATGCGAGAGGTAGCGGGATCGATGCCCGCATTCTCCAACACAGCCTTTCTTCCAAGCTCTCTGGGTAAATTAACAACTACTCTATAGTGACCTTCAGCCAAGAAAGACTTATTGCTTCACAACTGCTTTTAGAACCCACGTGTCAAAAAGACTGCTATGGTCTTTTAAGTGTTTAAAGATTAATAAATCAGGCAAAAGTGCAATTGTTTCTGCCCACTTTCCAACCGGGACCTTCAGTGTGCGAGGCGAAGGTGATAGCAGCTAGACTACCGAAACTGCAGGCTGCTCTGGAGATACAAAGTGTATTCTCCTTGCACAATGCAATAAGACTCAGTTAAATCTGCTTCAGGAGAATGCTTCAGAAAAAGCCAAATGTCTATGGTCTTTACAAAATGACAGGTACGCTTTGAATAAGGATACGCATCAGCTCATGTACAGTTGAGCCATATGTCCAGCGCCTCGTTGGTGCAGTAGGCAGCGTGTCAGTCTCATAATCTGAAGGTTGTGAGTTCGAGCCTCACATGGGGCAGTATTTTTTAAGGATAGAATTTCTATACAACGCTCGCTTAACATGTGAAAATATCAACCACTAGGGAAGCAAAGAGAACATGTGTTTAGCTTCTCCTTAATGAAAGTTCAAACTTGACAGCAAATAGAACATGCATCAGCCGAGGGGAGGACATGCTATTTGCCGAAACCAGGGATCGAACCAGGGACCTTTAGATCTTCAGTCTAACGCTCTTCCAACTGAGCTATTTCGGCTTCGCTATGGCAGCAGGCTGCTGCTTTCACCCACTGGGCCAGTATTAAGTATGGCTTCTGAGAATTATGTGTTGTCCTGTGGCAGACATGGGTGGTGCAGCCTCTTGCGGTGTCTTTGAGAGCAGCCAATGGAGCAGGGGAATTAGCTCAAATGGTAGAGCGCTCACTTAGCATGCGAGAGGTCGCGTGATCGATGCCCGCATTCTCCAACACAGCCTTTCTTCCAAGCTCTCTGGGTAAATTAACAACTACTCTATAGTGACCTTCAGCCAAGAAAGACTTATTGCTTCACAACTGCTTTTAGAACCCACGTGTCAAAAAGACTCCTATGGTCTTTTAAGTGTTTAAAGATGAATAAATCAGGCAAAAGTGCAGTTGTTTCTGCCCACTTTCCAACCGGCACCTTCAGTGTGCGAGGCGAAGGTGATAGTAGCTAGACTACCGAAACTGCAGGCTGCTCTGGAGATACAAAGTGTATTCTCCTTGCACAATGCAATAAGACTCAGTTAAATCTGCTTCAGGAGAATGCTTCAGAAAAAGCCAAATGTCTATGGTCTTTAGAAAATGACAGGTACGCTTTGAATAAGGATACGCATCAGCTCATGTACAGTTGAGCCATATGTCCAGCGCCTCGTTGGCGCAGTAGGCAGCGCGTCAGTCTCATAATCTGAAGGTCGTGAGTTCGAGCCTCACACGGGGCAGTATTTTTTAAGGATAGAATTTCTATACAACGCTTGCTTAACATGTGAAAATATCAACCACTAGGGAAGCAAAGAGAACATGTGTTTAGCTTCTCCTTAATGAAAGTTCAAACTTGACAGCAAAAAGAACATGCATCAGCCGAGGGGAGGACATGCTATTTGCCGAAACCAGGGATCGAACCAGGGACCTTTAGATCTTCAGTCTAACGCTCTCCCAACTGAGCTATTTCGGCTTCGCTATGGCAGCAGGCTGCTGCTTTCACCCACTGGGCCAGTATTAAGTATGGCTTCTGAGAATTATGTGTTGTCCTGTGGCAGACATGGGTGGTGCAGCCTGTTGAGGTGTCTTTGAGAGCAGGCAATGGAGCAGGGGAATTAGCTGAAATTGTAGAGCGCTCGCTTAGCATGCGAGAGGTAGCGGGATCGATGCCCGCATTCTCCAACACAGCCTTTCTTCCAAGCTCTCTGGGTAAATTAACAACTACTCTATAGTGACCTTCAGCCAAGAAAGACTTATTGCTTCACAACTGCTTTTAGAACCCACGTGTCAAAAAGACTGCTATGGTCTTTTAAGTGTTTAAAGATGAATAAATCAGGCAAAAGTGCAATTGTTTCTGCCCACTTTCCAACCGGGACCTTCAGTGTGCGAGGCGAAAGTGATAGCAGCTAGACTACCGAAACTGCAGGCTGCTCTGGAGATACAAAGTGTATTCTCCTTGCACAATGCAATAAGACTCAGTTAAATCTGCTTCAGGAGAATGCTTCAGAAAAAGCCAAATGTCTATGGTCTTTAGAAAATGACAGGTACGCTTTGAATAAGGATACGCATCAGCTCATGTACAGTTGAGCCATATGTCCAGCGCCTCGTTGGCACAGTAGGCAGCGCGTCAGTCTCATAATCTGAAGGTCGTGAGTTCGAGCCTCACATGGGGCAGTATTTTTTAAGGATAGAATTTCTATACAACGCTCGCTTAACATGTGAAAATATCAACCACTAGGGAAGCAAAGAGAACATGTGTTTAGCTTCTCCTTAATGAAAGTTCAAACTTGACAGCAAAAAGAACATGCATCAGCCGAGGGGAGGACATGCTATTTGCCGAAACCAGGGATCGAACCAGGGACCTTTAGATCTTCAGTCTAACGCTCTCCCAACTGAGCTATTTCGGCTTCGCTATGGCAGCAGGCTGCTGCTTTCACCCACTGGGCCAGTATTAAGTATGGCTTCTGAGAATTATGTGTTGTCCTGTGGCAGACATGGGTGGTGCAGCCTCTTGAGGTGTCTTTGAGAGCAGGCAATGGAGCAGGGGAATTAGCTCAAATGGTAGAGCGCCCACTTAGCATGCGAGAGGTCGCGTGATCGATGCCCGCATTCTCCAACACAGCCTTTCTTCCAAGCTCTCTGGGTAAATTAACAACTACTCTATAGTGACCTTCAGCCAAGAAAGACTTATTGCTTCACAACTGCTTTTAGAACCCACGTGTCAAAAAGACTGCTATGGTCTTTTAAGTGTTTAAAGATGAATAAATCAGGCAAAAGTGCAATTGTTTCTGCCCACTTTCCAACCGGGACCTTCAGTGTGCGAGGCGAAGGTGATAGCAGCTAGACTACCGAAACTGCAGGCTGCTCTGGAGATACAAAGTGTATTCTCCTTGCACAATGCAATAAGACTCAGTTAAATCTGCTTCAGGAGAATGCTTCAGAAAAAGCCAAATGTCTATGGTCTTTAGAAAATGACAGGTACGCTTTGAATAAGGATACGCATCAGCTCATGTACAGTTGAGCCATATGTCCAGCGCCTCGTTGGCGCAGTAGGCAGCGCGTCAGTCTCATAATCTGAAGGTCGTGAGTTCGAGCCTCACACGGGGCAGTATTTTTTAAGGATAGAATTTCTATACAATGCTTGCTTAACATGTGAAAATATCAACCACTAGGGAAGCAAAGAGAACATGTGTTTAGCTTCTCCTTAATGAAAGTTCAAACTTGACAGCAAAAAGAACATGCATCAGCCGAGGGGAGGACATGCTATTTGCCGAAACCAGGGATCAAACCAGGGACCTTTAGATCTTCAGTCTAACGCTCTCCCAACTGAGCTATTTCGGCTTCTCTATGGCAGCAGGCTGCTGCTTTCACCCACTGGGCCAGTATTAAGTATGGCTTCTGAGAATTATGTGTTGTCCTGTGGCAGACATGGGTGGTGCAGCCTCTTGAGGTGTCTTTGAGAGCAGACAATGGAGCAGGGGAATTAGCTCAAATGGTAGAGCGCTCGCTTAGCATGCGAGAGGTAGCGGGATCGATGCCCGCATTCTCCAACACAGCCTTTCTTCCAAGCTCTCTGGGTAAATTAACAACTACTCTATAGTGACCTTCAGCCAAGAAAGACTTATTGCTTCACAACTTCTTTTAGAACCCACGTGTCAAAAAGACTGCTATGGTCTTTTAAGTGTTTAAAGATTAATAAATCAGGCAAAAGTGCAATTGTTTCTGCCCACTTTCCAACCGGGACCTTCAGTGTGCGAGGCGAAGGTGATAGCAGCTAGACTACCGAAACTGCAGGCTGCTCTGGAGATACAAAGTGTATTCTCCTTGCACAATGCAATAAGACTCAGTTAAATCTGCTTCAGGAGAATGCTTCATAAAAAGCCAAATGTCTATGGTCTTTAGAAAATGACAGGTACGCTTTGAATAAGGATACGCATCAGCTCATGTACAGTTGAGCCATATGTCCAGCGCCTCGTTGGCACAGTAGGCAGCGCGTCAGTCTCATAATCTGAAGGTTGTGAGTTCGAGCCTCACACGGGGCTGTATTTTTTAAGGATAGAATTTCTATACAACGCTTGCTTAACATGTGAAAATATCAACCACTAGGGAAGCAAAGAGAACATGTGTTTAGCTTCTCCTTAATGAAAGTTCAAACTTGACAGCAAAAAGAACATGCATCAGCCGAGGGGAGGACATGTTATTTGCCGAAACCAGGGATCGAACCAGGGACCTTTAGATCTTCAGTCTAACGCTCTCCCAACTGAGCTATTTCGGCTTCGCTATGGCAGCAGGCTGCTGCTTTCACCCACTGGGCCAGTATTAAGTATGGCTTCTGAGAATTATGTGTTGTCCTGTGGCAGACATGGGTGGTGCAGCCTCTTGAGGTGTCTTTGAGAGCAGGCAATGGAGCAGGGGAATTAGCTCAAATGGTAGAGCGCCCACTTAGCATGCGAGAGGTCACGTGATCGATGCCCGCATTCTCCAACACAGCCTTTCTTCCAAGCTATCTGGGTAAATTAACAACTACTCTATAGTGACCTTCAGCCAAGAAAGACTTATTGCTTCACAACTGCTTTTAGAACCCACGTGTCAAAAAGACTCCTATGGTCTTTTAAGTGTTTAAAGATGAATAAATCAGGCAAAAGTGCAGTTGTTTCTGCCCACTTTCCAACCGGCACCTTCAGTGTGCGAGGCAAAGGTGATAGCAGCTAGACTACCGAAACTGCAGGCTGCTCTGGAGATACAAAGTGTATTCTCCTTGCACAATGCAATAAGACTCAGTTAAATCTGCTTCAGGAGAATGCTTCAGAAAAAGCCAAATGTCTATGGTCTTTAGAAAATGACAGGTACGCTTTGAATAAGGATACGCATCAGCTCATGTACAGTTGAGCCATATGTCCAGCGCCTCGTTGGCGCAGTAGGCAGCGCGTCAGTCTCATAATCTGAAGGTCGTGAGTTCGAGCCTCACACGGGGCAGTATTTTTTAAGGATAGAATTTCTATACAACGCTCGCTTAACATGTGAAAATATCAACCACTAGGGAAGCAAAGAGAACATGTGTTTAGCTTCTCCTTAATGAAAGTTCAAACTTGACAGCAAAAAGAACATGCATCAGCCAAGGGGAGGACATGCTATTTGCCAAAACCAGGGATCGAACCAGGGACCTTTAGATCTTCAGTCTAACGCTCTCCCAACTGAGCTATTTCGGTTTCGCTATGGCAGCAGGCTGCTGCTTTCACCCACTGGGCCAGTATTAAGTATGGCTTCTGAGAATTATGCGTTGTCCTGTGGCAGACATGGGTGGTGCAGCCTCTTGAGGTGTCTTTGAGAGCAGGCAATGGAGCAGGGGAATTAGCTGAAATTGTAGAGCGCTCACTTAGCATGCGAGAGGTAGCGGGATCGATGCCCGCATTCTCCAACACAGCCTTTCTTCCAAGCTCTCTGGGTAAATTAACAACTACTCTATAGTGACCTTCAGCCAAGAAAGACTTATTGCTTCACAACTGCTTTTAGAACCCACGTGTCAAAAAGACTGCTATGGTCTTTTAAGTGTTTAAAGATGAATAAATCAGGCAAAAGTGCAATTGTTTCTGCCCACTTTCCAACCGGGACCTTCAGTGTGCGAGGCGAAAGTGATAGCAGCTAGACTACCGAAACTGCAGGCTGCTCTGGAGATACAAAGTGTATTCTCCTTGCACAATGCAATAAGACTCAGTTAAATCTGCTTCAGGAGAATGCTTCAGAAAAAGCCAAATGTCTATGGTCTTTAGAAAATGACAGGTACGCTTTGAATAAGGATACGCATCAGCTCATGTACAGTTGAGCCATATGTCCAGCGCCTCGTTGGCACAGTAGGCAGCGCGTCAGTCTCATAATCTGAAGGTCGTGAGTTCGAGCCTCACATGGGGCAGTATTTTTTAAGGATAGAATTTCTATACAACGCTCGCTTAACATGTGAAAATATCAACCACTAGGGAAGCAAAGAGAACATGTGTTTAGCTTCTCCTTAATGAAAGTTCAAACTTGACAGCAAAAAGAACATGCATCAGCCAAGGGGAGGACATGCTATTTGCCGAAACCAGGGATCGAACCAGGGACCTTTAGATCTTCAGTCTAACGCTCTCCCAACTGAGCTATTTCGGCTTCGCTATGGCAGCAGGCTGCTGCTTTCACCCACTGGGCCAGTATTAAGTATGGCTTCTGAGAATTATGTGTTGTCCTGTGGCAGACATGGGTGGTGCAGCCTCTTGAGGTGTCTTTGAGAGCAGGCAATGGAGCAGGGGAATTAGCTCAAATGGTAGAGCGCCCACTTAGCATGCGAGAGGTCGCGTGATCGATGCCCGCATTCTCCAACACAGCCTTTCTTCCAAGCTCTCTGGGTAAATTAACAACTACTCTATAGTGACCTTCAGCCAAGAAAGACTTATTGCTTCACAACTGCTTTTAGAACCCACGTGTCAAAAAGACTGCTATGGTCTTTTAAGTGTTTAAAGATGAATAAATCAGGCAAAAGTGCAATTGTTTCTGCCCACTTTCCAACCGGGACCTTCAGTGTGCGAGGCGAAGGTGATAGCAGCTAGACTACCGAAACTGCAGGCTGCTCTGGAGATACAAAGTGTATTCTCCTTGCACAATGCAATAAGACTCAGTTAAATCTGCTTCAGGAGAATGCTTCAGAAAAAGCCAAATGTCTATGGTCTTTAGAAAATGACAGGTACGCTTTGAATAAGGATACGCATCAGCTCATGTACAGTTGAGCCATATGTCCAGCGCCTCGTTGGCGCAGTAGGCAGCGCGTCAGTCTCATAATCTGAAGGTCGTGAGTTCGAGCCTCACACGGGGCAGTATTTTTTAAGGATAGAATTTCTATACAATGCTTGCTTAACATGTGAAAATATCAACCACTAGGGAAGCAAAGAGAACATGTGTTTAGCTTCTCCTTAATGAAAGTTCAAACTTGACAGCAAAAAGAACATGCATCAGCCGAGGGGAGGACATGCTATTTGCCGAAACCAGGGATCAAACCAGGGACCTTTAGATCTTCAGTCTAACGCTCTCCCAACTGAGCTATTTCGGCTTCTCTATGGCAGCAGGCTGCTGCTTTCACCCACTGGGCCAGTATTAAGTATGGCTTCTGAGAATTATGTGTTGTCCTGTGGCAGACATGGGTGGTGCAGCCTCTTGAGGTGTCTTTGAGAGCAGACAATGGAGCAGGGGAATTAGCTCAAATGGTAGAGCGCTCGCTTAGCATGCGAGAGGTAGCGGGATCGATGCCCGCATTCTCCAACACAGCCTTTCTTCCAAGCTCTCTGGGTAAATTAACAACTACTCTATAGTGACCTTCAGCCAAGAAAGACTTATTGCTTCACAACTTCTTTTAGAACCCACGTGTCAAAAAGACTGCTATGGTCTTTTAAGTGTTTAAAGATTAATAAATCAGGCAAAAGTGCAATTGTTTCTGCCCACTTTCCAACCGGGACCTTCAGTGTGCGAGGCGAAGGTGATAGCAGCTAGACTACCGAAACTGCAGGCTGCTCTGGAGATACAAAGTGTATTCTCCTTGCACAATGCAATAAGACTCAGTTAAATCTGCTTCAGGAGAATGCTTCATAAAAAGCCAAATGTCTATGGTCTTTAGAAAATGACAGGTACGCTTTGAATAAGGATACGCATCAGCTCATGTACAGTTGAGCCATATGTCCAGCGCCTCGTTGGCACAGTAGGCAGCGCGTCAGTCTCATAATCTGAAGGTTGTGAGTTCGAGCCTCACACGGGGCTGTATTTTTTAAGGATAGAATTTCTATACAACGCTTGCTTAACATGTGAAAATATCAACCACTAGGGAAGCAAAGAGAACATGTGTTTAGCTTCTCCTTAATGAAAGTTCAAACTTGACAGCAAAAAGAACATGCATCAGCCGAGGGGAGGACATGTTATTTGCCGAAACCAGGGATCGAACCAGGGACCTTTAGATCTTCAGTCTAACGCTCTCCCAACTGAGCTATTTCGGCTTCGCTATGGCAGCAGGCTGCTGCTTTCACCCACTGGGCCAGTATTAAGTATGGCTTCTGAGAATTATGTGTTGTCCTGTGGCAGACATGGGTGGTGCAGCCTCTTGAGGTGTATTTGAGAGCAGGCAATGGAGCAGGGGAATTAGCTCAAATGGTAGAGCGCCCACTTAGCATGCGAGAGGTCACGTGATCGATGCCCGCATTCTCCAACACAGCCTTTCTTCCAAGCTATCTGGGTAAATTAACAACTACTCTATAGTGACCTTCAGCCAAGAAAGACTTATTGCTTCACAACTGCTTTTAGAACCCACGTGTCAAAAAGACTCCTATGGTCTTTTAAGTGTTTAAAGATGAATAAATCAGGCAAAAGTGCAGTTGTTTCTGCCCACTTTCCAACCGGCACCTTCAGTGTGCGAGGCAAAGGTGATAGCAGCTAGACTACCGAAACTGCAGGCTGCTCTGGAGATACAAAGTGTATTCTCCTTGCACAATGCAATAAGACTCAGTTAAATCTGCTTCAGGAGAATGCTTCAGAAAAAGCCAAATGTCTATGGTCTTTAGAAAATGACAGGTACGCTTTGAATAAGGATACGCATCAGCTCATGTACAGTTGAGCCATATGTCCAGCGCCTCGTTGGCGCAGTAGGCAGCGCGTCAGTCTCATAATCTGAAGGTCGTGAGTTCGAGCCTCACACGGGGCAGTATTTTTTAAGGATAGAATTTCTATACAACGCTCGCTTAACATGTGAAAATATCAACCACTAGGGAAGCAAAGAGAACATGTGTTTAGCTTCTCCTTAATGAAAGTTCAAACTTGACAGCAAAAAGAACATGCATCAGCCAAGGGGAGGACATGCTATTTGCCAAAACCAGGGATCGAACCAGGGACCTTTAGATCTTCAGTCTAACGCTCTCCCAACTGAGCTATTTCGGTTTCGCTATGGCAGCAGGCTGCTGCTTTCACCCACTGGGCCAGTATTAAGTATGGCTTCTGAGAATTATGCGTTGTCCTGTGGCAGACATGGGTGGTGCAGCCTCTTGAGGTGTCTTTGAGAGCAGGCAATGGAGCAGGGGAATTAGCTGAAATTGTAGAGCGCTCACTTAGCATGCGAGAGGTAGCGGGATCGATGCCCGCATTCTCCAACACAGCCTTTCTTCCAAGCTCTCTGGGTAAATTAACAACTACTCTATAGTGACCTTCAGCCAAGAAAGACTTATTGCTTCACAACTGCTTTTAGAACCCACGTGTCAAAAAGACTGCTATGGTCTTTTAAGTGTTTAAAGATGAATAAATCAGGCAAAAGTGCAATTGTTTCTGCCCACTTTCCAACCGGGACCTTCAGTGTGCGAGGCGAAAGTGATAGCAGCTAGACTACCGAAACTGCAGGCTGCTCTGGAGATACAAAGTGTATTCTCCTTGCACAATGCAATAAGACTCAGTTAAATCTGCTTCAGGAGAATGCTTCAGAAAAAGCCAAATGTCTATGGTCTTTACAAAATGACAGGTACGCTTTGAATAAGGATACGCATCAGCTCATGTACAGTTGAGCCATATGTCCAGCGCCTCGTTGGCACAGTAGGCAGCGCGTCAGTCTCATAATCTGAAGGTCGTGAGTTCGAGCCTCACATGGGGCAGTATTTTTTAAGGATAGAATTTCTATACAACGCTCGCTTAACATGTGAAAATATCAACCACTAGGGAAGCAAAGAGAACATGTGTTTAGCTTCTCCTTAATGAAAGTTCAAACTTGACAGCAAAAAGAACATGCATCAGCCGAGGGGAGGACATGCTATTTGCCGAAACCAGGGATCGAACCAGGGACCTTTAGATCTTCAGTCTAACGCTCTCCCAACTGAGCTATTTCGGCTTCGCTATGGCAGCAGGCTGCTGCTTTCACCCACTGGGCCAGTATTAAGTATGGCTTCTGAGAATTATGTGTTGTCCTGTGGCAGACATGTGTGGTGCAGCCTCTTGAGGTGTCTTTGAGAGCAGGCAATGGAGCAGGGGAATTAGCTCAAATGGTAGAGCGCCCACTTAGCATGCGAGAGGTCGCGTGATCGATGCCCGCATTCTCCAACACAGCCTTTCTTCCAAGCTCTCTGGGTAAATTAACAACTACTCTATAGTGACCTTCAGCCAAGAAAGACTTATTGCTTCACAACTGCTTTTAGAACCCACGTGTCAAAAAGACTCCTATGGTCTTTTAAGTGTTTAAAGATGAATAAATCAGGCAAAAGTGCAGTTGTTTCTGCCCACTTTCCAACCGGCACCTTCAGTGTGCGAGGCGAAGGTGATAGCAGCTAGACTACCGAAACTGCAGGCTGCTCTGGAGATACAAAGTGTATTCTCCTTGCACAATGCAATAAGACTCAGTTAAATCTGCTTCAGGAGAATGCTTCAGAAAAAGCCAAATGTCTATGGTCTTTAGAAAATGACAGGTACGCTTTGAATAAGGATACGCATCAGCTCATGTACAGTTGAGCCATATGTCCAGCGCCTCATTGGCGCAGTAGGCATCGCGTCAGTCTCATAATCTGAAGGTTGTGAGTTTGAGCCTCACACAGGGCAGTATTTTTTAAGGATAGAATTTCTATACAACGCTCGCTTAACATGTGAAAATATCAACCACTAGGGAAGCAAAGAGAACATGTGTTTAGCTTCTCCTTAATGAAAGTTCAAACTTGACAGCAAAAAGAACATGCATCAGCCGAGGGGAGGACATGCTATTTTCCGAAACCAGGGATCGAACCAGGGACCTTTAGATCTTCAGTCTAACGCTCTCCCAACTGAGCTATTTCGGCTTCGCTATGGCAGCAGGCTGCTGCTTTCACCCACTGGGCCAGTATTAAGTATGGCTTCTGAGAATTATGTGTTGTCCTGTGGCAGACATGGGTGGTGCAGCCTCTTGAGGTGTCTTTGAGAGCAGGCAATGGAGCAGGGGAATTAGCTCAAATGGTAGAGCGCTCGCTTAGCATGCGAGAGGTAGCGTGATCGATGCCCGCATTCACCAACACATCCTTTCTTCCAAGCTCTCTGGGTAAATTAACAACTACTCTATAGTGACCTTCAGCCAAGAAAGACTTATTGCTTCACAACTGCTTTTAGAACCCACGTGTCAAAAAGACTGCTATGGTCTTTTAAGTGTTTAAAGATGAATAAATCAGGCAAAAGTGCAATTGTTTCTGCCCACTTTCCAACCGGGACCTTCAGTGTGCGAGGCGAAGGTGATAGCAGCTAGACTACCGAAACTGCAGGCTGCTCTGGAGATACAAAGTGTATTCTCCTTGCACAATGCAATAAGACTCAGTTAAATCTGCTTCAGGAGAATGCTTCAGAAAAAGCCAAATGTCTATGGTCTTTACAAAATGACAGGTACGCTTTGAATAAGGATACGCATCAGCTCATGTACAGTTGAGCCATATGTCCAGCGCCTCGTTGGCACAGTAGGCAGCGCGTCAGTCTCATAATCTGAAGGTCGTGAGTTCGAGCCTCACATGGGGCAGTATTTTTTAAGGATAGAATTTCTATACAACGCTCGCTTAACATGTGAAAATATCAACCACTAGGGAAGCAAAGAGAACATGTGTTTAGCTTCTCCTTAATGAAAGTTCAAACTTGACAGCAAAAAGAACATGCATCAGCCGAGGGGAGGACATGCTATTTGCCGAAACCAGGGATCGAACCAGGGACCTTTAGATCTTCAGTCTAACGCTCTCCCAACTGAGCTATTTCGGCTTCGCTATGGCAGCAGGCTGCTGCTTTCACCCACTGGGCCAGTATTAAGTATGGCTTCTGAGAATTATGTGTTGTCCTGTGGCAGACATGTGTGGTGCAGCCTCTTGAGGTGTCTTTGAGAGCAGGCAATGGAGCAGGGGAATTAGCTCAAATGGTAGAGCGCCCACTTAGCATGCGAGAGGTCGCGTGATCGATGCCCGCATTCTCCAACACAGCCTTTCTTCCAAGCTCTCTGGGTAAATTAACAACTACTCTATAGTGACCTTCAGCCAAGAAAGACTTATTGCTTCACAACTGCTTTTAGAACCCACGTGTCAAAAAGACTCCTATGGTCTTTTAAGTGTTTAAAGATGAATAAATCAGGCAAAAGTGCAGTTGTTTCTGCCCACTTTCCAACCGGCACCTTCAGTGTGCGAGGCGAAGGTGATAGCAGCTAGACTACCGAAACTGCAGGCTGCTCTGGAGATACAAAGTGTATTCTCCTTGCACAATGCAATAAGACTCAGTTAAATCTGCTTCAGGAGAATGCTTCAGAAAAAGCCAAATGTCTATGGTCTTTAGAAAATGACAGGTACGCTTTGAATAAGGATACGCATCAGCTCATGTACAGTTGAGCCATATGTCCAGCGCCTCATTGGCGCAGTAGGCATCGCGTCAGTCTCATAATCTGAAGGTTGTGAGTTTGAGCCTCACACAGGGCAGTATTTTTTAAGGATAGAATTTCTATACAACGCTCGCTTAACATGTGAAAATATCAACCACTAGGGAAGCAAAGAGAACATGTGTTTAGCTTCTCCTTAATGAAAGTTCAAACTTGACAGCAAAAAGAACATGCATCAGCCGAGGGGAGGACATGCTATTTTCCGAAACCAGGGATCGAACCAGGGACCTTTAGATCTTCAGTCTAACGCTCTCCCAACTGAGCTATTTCGGCTTCGCTATGGCAGCAGGCTGCTGCTTTCACCCACTGGGCCAGTATTAAGTATGGCTTCTGAGAATTATGTGTTGTCCTGTGGCAGACATGGGTGGTGCAGCCTCTTGAGGTGTCTTTGAGAGCAGGCAATGGAGCAGGGGAATTAGCTCAAATGGTAGAGCGCTCGCTTAGCATGCGAGAGGTAGCGTGATCGATGCCCGCATTCACCAACACATCCTTTCTTCCAAGCTCTCTGGGTAAATTAACAACTACTCTATAGTGACCTTCAGCCAAGAAAGACGTATTGCTTCACAACTGCTTTTAGAACCCACGTGTCAAAAAGACTGCTATGGTCTTTTAAGTGTTTAAAGATGAATAAATCAGGCAAAAGTGCAATTGTTTCTGCCCACTTTCCAACCGGGACCTTCAGTGTGCGAGGCGAAGGTGATAGCAGCTAGACTACCGAAACTGCAGGCTGCTCTGGAGATACAAAGTGTATTCTCCTTGCACAATGCAATAAGACTCAGTTAAATCTGCTTCAGGAGAATGCTTCAGAAAAAGCCAAATGTCTATGGTCTTTAGAAAATGACAGGTACGCTTTGAATAAGGATACGCATCAGCTCATGTACAGTTGAGCCATATGTCCAGCGCCTCGTTGGCGCAGTAGGCAGCGCGTCAGTCTCATAATCTGAAGGTCGTGAGTTCGAGCCTCACACGGGGCAGCAGTTTTTAAGGATAGAATTTCTATACAACGCTTGCTTAACATGTGAAAATATCAACCACTAGGGAAGCAAAGAGAACATGTGTTTAGCTTCTCCTTAATGAAAGTTCAAACTTGACAGCAAAAAGAACATGCATCAGCCGAGGGGAGGACATGCTATTTGCCGAAACCAGGGATCAAACCAGGGACCTTTAGATCTTCAGTCTAACGCTCTCCCAACTGAGCTATTTCGGCTTCGCTATGGCAGCAGGCTGCTGCTTTCACCCACTGGGCCAGTATTAAGTATGGCTTCTGAGAATTATGTGTTGTCCTGTGGCAGACATGGGTGGTGCAGCCTCTTGAGGTGTCTTTGAGAGCAGACAATGGAGCAGGGGAATTAGCTCAAATGGTAGAGCGCTCGCTTAGCATGCGAGAGGTAGCGGGATCGATGCCCGCATTCTCCATCACAGCCTTTCTTCCAAGCTCTCTGGGTAAATTAACAACTACTCTATAGTGACCTTCAGCCAAGAAAGACTTATTGCTTCACAACTGCTTTTAGAACCCACGTGTCAAAAAGACTGCTATGGTCTTTTAAGTGTTTAAAGATTAATAAATCAGGCAAAAGTGCAATTGTTTCTGCCCACTTTCCAACCGGGACCTTCAGTGTGCGAGGCGAAGGTGATAGCAGCTAGACTACCGAAACTGCAGGCTGCTCTGGAGATACAAAGTGTATTCTCCTTGCACAATGCAATAAGACTCAGTTAAATCTGCTTCAGGAGAATGCTTCATAAAAAGCCAAATGTCTATGGTCTTTAGAAAATGACAGGTACGCTTTGAATAAGGATACGCATCAGTTCATGTACAGTTGAGCCATATGTCCAGCGCCTCGTTGGCACAGTAGGCAGCGCGTCAGTCTCATAATCTGAAGGTCGTGAGTTCGAGCCTCACACGGGGCAGTATTTTTTAAGGATAGAATTTCTATACAACGCTTGCTTAACATGTGAAAATATCAACCACTAGGGAAGCAAAGAGAACATGTGTTTAGCTTCTCCTTAATGAAAGTTCAAACTTGACAGCAAAAAGAACATGCATCAGCCGAGGGGAGGACATGTTATTTGCCGAAACCAGGGATCGAACCAGGGACCTTTAGATCTTCAGTCTAACGCTCTCCCAACTGAGCTATTTCGGCTTCGCTATGGCAGCAGGCTGCTGCTTTCACCCACTGGGCCAGTATTAAGTATGGCTTCTGAGAATGATGTGTTGTCCTGTGGCAGACATGGGTGGTGCAGCCTCTTGAGGTGTCTTTGAGAGCAGGCAATGGAGCAGGGGAATTAGCTCAAATTGTAGAGCGCTCGCTTAGCATGCGAGAGGTAGCGTGATCGATGCCCGCATTCACCAACACAGCCTTTCTTCCAAGCTCTCTGGGTAAATTAACAACTACTCTATAGTGACCTTCAGCAAAGAAATACTTATTGCTTCACAACTGCTTTTAGAACCCACGTGTCAAAAAGACTGCTATGGTCTTTTAAGTGTTTAAAGATTAATAAATCAGGCAAAAGTGCAATTGTTTCTGCCCACTTTCCAACCGGGACCTTCAGTGTGCGAGGCGAAGGTGATAGCAGCTAGACTACCAAAACTGCAGGCTGCTCTGGAGATACAAAGTGTATTCTCCTTGCACAATGCAATAAGACTCAGTTAAATCTGCTTCAGGAGAATGCTTCAGAAAAAGCCAAATGTCTATGGTCTTTAGAAAATGACAGGTACGCTTTGAATAAGGATACGCATCAGCTCATGTACAGTTGAGCCATATGTCCAGCGCCTCGTTGGCGCAGTAGGCAGCGCGTCAGTCTCATAATCTGAAGGTCGTGAGTTCGAGCCTCACACGGGGCAGTATTCTTTAAGGATAGAATTTCTATACAACGCTTGCTTAACATGTGAAAATATCAACCACTAGGGAAGCAAAGAGAACATGTGTTTAGCTTCTCCTTAATGAAAGTTCAAACTTGACAGCAAAAAGAACATGCATCAGCCGAGGGGAGGACATGTTATTTGCCGAAACCAGGGATCGAACCAGGGACCTTTAGATCTTCAGTCTAACGCTCTCCCAACTGAGCTATTTCGGCTTCGCTATGGCAGCAGGCTGCTGCTTTCACCCACTGGGCCAGTATTAAGTATGGCTTCTGAGAATGATGTGTTGTCCTGTGGCAGACATGGGTGGTGCAGCCTCTTGAGGTGTCTTTGAGAGCAGGCAATGGAGCAGGGGAATTAGCTCAAATTGTAGAGCGCTCGCTTAGCATGCGAGAGGTAGAGTGATCGATGCCCGCATTCACCAACACAGCCTTTCTTCCAAGCTCTCTGGGTAAATTAACAACTACTCTATAGTGACCTTCAGCCAAGAAAGACTTATTGCTTCACAACTGCTTTTAGAACCCACGTGTCAAAAAGACTTCTATGGTCTTTTAAGTGTTTAAAGATTAATAAATCAGGCAAAAGTGCAATTGTTTCTGCCCACTTTCCAACCGGGACCTTCAGTGTGCGAGGCGAAGGTGATAGCAGCTAGACTACCGAAACTGCAGGCTGCTCTGGAGATACAAAGTGTATTCTCCTTGCACAATGCAATAAGACTCAGTTAAATCTGCTTCAGGAGAATGCTTCAGAAAAAGCCAAATGTCTATGGTCTTTAGAAAATGACAGGTACGCTTTGAATAAGGATACGCATCAGCTCATGTACAGTTGAGCCATATGTCCAGCGCCTCGTTGGCGCAGTAGGCAGCGCGTCAGTCTCATAATCTGAAGGTCGTGAGTTCGAGCCTCACACGGGGCAGTATTTTTTAAGGATAGAATTTCTATACAACGCTTGCTTAACATGTGAAAATATCAACCACTAGGGAAGCAAAGAGAACATGTGTTTAGCTTCTCCTTAATGAAAGTTCAAACTTGACAGCAAAAAGAACATGCATCAGCCGAGGGGAGGACATGCTATTTGCCGAAACCGGGGATCAAAACAGGGACCTTTAGATCTTCAGTCTAACGCTCTCCCAACTGAGCTATTTCGGCTTCGCTATGGCAGCAGGCTGCTGCTTTCACCCACTGGGCCAGTATTAAGTATGGCTTCTGAGAATTATGTGTTGTCCTGTGGCAGACATGGGTGGTGCAGCCTCTTGAGGTGTCTTTGAGAGCAGACAATGGAGCAGGGGAATTAGCTCAAATGGTAGAGCGCTCGCTTAGCATGAGAGAGGTAGAGGGATCGATGCCCGCATTCTCCAACACAGCCTTTCTTCCAAGCTCTCTGGGTAAATTAACAACTACTCTATAGTGACCTTCAGCCAAGAAAGACTTATTGCTTCACAACTGCTTTTAGAACCCACGTGTCAAAAAGACTCCTATGGTCTTTTAAGTGTTTAAAGATGAATAAATCAGGCAAAAGTGCAGTTGTTTCTGCCCACTTTCCAACCGGCACCTTCAGTGTGCGAGGCGAAGGTGATAGCAGCTAGACTACCGAAACTGCAGGCTGCTCTGGAGATACAAAGTGTATTCTCCTTGCACAATGCAATAAGACTCAGTTAAATCTGCTTCAGGAGAATGCTTCAGAAAAAGCCAAATGTCTATGGTCTTTAGAAAATGACAGGTACGCTTTGAATAAGGATACGCATCAGCTCATGTACAGTTGAGCCATATGTCCAGCGCCTCGTTGGCGCAGTAGGCAGCGCGTCAGTCTCATAATCTGAAGGTCGTGAGTTCGAGCCTCACACGGGGCAGTATTTTTTAAGGATAGAATTTCTATACAACGCTTGCTTAACATGTGAAAATATCAACCACTAGGAAAGCAAAGAGAACATGTGTTTAGCTTCTCCTTAATGAAAGTTCAAACTTGACAGCAAAAAGAACATGCATCAGCCGAGGGGAGGACATGCTATTTGCCGAAACCAGGGACCAAACCAGGGACCTTTAGATCTTCAGTCTAACGCTCTCCCAACTGAGCTATTTCGGCTTCGCTATGGCAGCAGGCTGCTGCTTTCACCCACTGGGCCAGTATTAAGTATGGCTTCTGAGAATTATGTGTTGTCCTGTGGCAGACATGGGTGGTGCAGCCTCTTGAGGTGTCTTTGAGAGCAGACAATGGAGCAGGGGAATTAGCTCAAATGGTAGAGCGCTCGCTTAGCATGCGAGAGGTAGCGGGATCGATGCCCGCATTCTCCAACACAGCCTTTCTTCCAAGCTCTCTGGGTAAATTAACAACTACTCTATAGTGACCTTCAGCCAAGAAAGACTTATTGCTTCACAACTGCTTTTAGAACCCACGTGTCAAAAAGACTGCTATGGTCTTTTAAGTGTTTAAAGATTAATAAATCAGGCAAAAGTGCAATTGTTTCTGCCCACTTTCCAACCGGGACCTTCAGTGTGCGAGGCGAAGGTGATAGCAGCTAGACTACCGAAACTGCAGGCTGCTCTGGAGATACAAAGTGTATTCTCCTTGCACAATGCAATAAGACTCAGTTAAATCTGCTTCAGGAGAATGCTTCATAAAAAGCCAAATGTCTATGGTCTTTAGAAAATGACAGGTACGCTTTGAATAAGGATACGCATCAGCTCATGTACAGTTGAGCCATATGTCCAGCGCCTCGTTGGCACAGTAGGCAGCGCGTCAGTCTCATAATCTGAAGGTCGTGAGTTCGAGCCTCACACGGGGCAGTATTTTTTAAGGATAGAATTTCTATACAACGCTTGCTTAACATGTGAAAATATAAACCACTAGGGAAGCAAAGAGAACATGTGTTTAGCTTCTCCTTAATGAAAGTTCAAACTTGACAGCAAAAAGAACATGCATCAGCCGAGGGGAGGACATGCTATTTGCCGAAACCAGGGATCGAACCAGGGACCTTTAGATCTTCAGTCTAACGCTCTCCCAACTGAGCTATTTCGGTTTCGCTATGGCAGCAGGCTGCTGCTTTCACCCACTGGGCCAGTATTAAGTATGGCTTCTGAGAATTATGTGTTGTCCTGTGGCAGACATGGGTGGTGCAGCCTCTTGAGGTGTCTTTGAGAGCAGGCAATGGAGCAGGGGAATTAGCTGAAATTGTAGAGCGCTCGCTTAGCATGCGAGAGGTAGCGGGATCGATGCCCGCCTTCTCCAACACAGCCTTTCTTCCAAGCTCTCTGGGTAAATTAACAACTACTCTATAGTGACCTTCAGCCAAGAAAGACTTATTGCTTCACAACTGCTTTTAGAACCCACGTGTCAAAAAGACTGCTATGGTCTTTTAAGTGTTTAAAGATGAATAAATCAGGCAAAAGTGCAATTGTTTCTGCCCACTTTCCAACCGGGACCTTCAGTGTGCGAGGCGAAGGTGATAGCAGCTAGACTACCGAAACTGCAGGCTGCTCTGGAGATACAAAGTGTATTCTCCTTGCACAATGCAATAAGACTCAGTTAAATCTGCTTCAGGAGAATGCTTCAGAAAAAGCCAAATGTCTATGGTCTTTACAAAATGACAGGTACGCTTTGAATAAGGATACGCATCAGCTCATGTACAGTTGAGCCATATGTCCAGCGCCTCGTTGGCGCAGTAGGCAGCGCGTCAGTCTCATAATCTGAAGGTCGTGAGTTCGAGCCTCACATGGGGCAGTATTTTTTAAGGATAGAATTTCTATACAACGCTCGCTTAACATGTGAAAATATCAACCACTAGGGAAGCAAAGAGAACATGTGTTTAGCTTCTCCTTAATGAAAGTTCAAACTTGACAGCAAATAGAACATGCATCAGCCGAGGGGAGGACATGCTATTTGCCGAAACCAGGGATAGAACCAGGGACCTTTAGATCTTCAGTCTAACGCTCTCCAAACTGAGCTATTTTGGTTTCGCTATGGCAGCAGGCTGCTGCTTTCACCCACTGGGCCAGTATTAAGTATGGCTTCTGAGAATTATGTGTTGTCCTGTGGCAGACATGGGTGGTGCAGCCTCTTGAGGTGTCTTTGAGAGCAGCCAATGGAGCAGGGGAATTAGCTCAAATGGTAGAGCGCTCACTTAGCATGCGAGAGGTCGCGTGATCGATGCCCGCATTCTCCAACACAGCCTTTCTTCCAAGCTCTCTGGGTAAATTAACAACTACTCTATAGTGACCTTCAGCCAAGAAAGACTTATTGCTTCACAACTGCTTTTAGAACCCACGTGTCAAAAAGACTCCTATGGTCTTTTAAGTGTTTAAAGATGAATAAATCAGGCAAAAGTGCAGTTGTTTCTGCCCACTTTCCAACCGGCACCTTCAGTGTGCGAGGCGAAGGTGATAGCAGCTAGACTACCGAAACTGCAGGCTGCTCTGGAGATACAAAGTGTATTCTCCTTGCACAATGCAATAAGACTCAGTTAAATCTGCTTCAGGAGAATGCTTCAGAAAAAGCCAAATGTCTATGGTCTTTAGAAAATGACAGGTACGCTTTGAATAAGGATACGCATCAGCTCATGTACAGTTGAGCCATATGTCCAGCGCCTCGTTGGCGCAGTAGGCAGCGCGTCAGTCTCATAATCTGAAGGTCGTGAGTTTGAGCCTCACACGGGGCAGTATTTTTTAAGGATAGAATTTCTATACAACGCTTGCTTAACATGTGAAAATATCAACCACTAGGGAAGCAAAGACAACATGTGTTTAGCTTCTCCTTAATGAAAGTTCAAACTTGACAGCAAAAAGAACATGCATCAGCCGAGGGGAGGACATGCTATTTGCCGAAACCGGGGATCAAAACAGGGACCTTTAGATCTTCAGTCTAACGCTCTCCCAACTGAGCTATTTCGGCTTCGCTATGGCAGCAGGCTGCTGCTTTCACCCACTGGGCCAGTATTAAGTATGGCTTCTGAGAATTATGTGTTGTCCTGTGGCAGACATGGGTGGTGCAGCCTCTTGAGGTGTCTTTGAGAGCAGGCAATGGAGCAGGGGAATTAGCTCAAATGGTAGAGCGCCCACTTAGCATGCGAGAGGTCGCGTGATCGATGCCCGCATTCTCCAACACAGCCTTTCTTCCAAGCTCTCTGGGTAAATTAACAACTACTCTATAGTGACCTTCAGCCAAGAAAGACATATTGCTTCACAACTGCTTTTAGAACCCACGTGTCAAAAAGACTCCTATGGTCTTTTAAGTGTTTAAAGATGAATAAATCAGGCAAAAGTGCAGTTGTTTCTGCCCACTTTCCAACCGGCACCTTCAGTGTGCGAGGCGAAGGTGATAGCAGCTAGACTACCGAAACTGCAGGCTGCTCTGGAGATACAAAGTGTATTCTCCTTGCACAATGCAATAAGACTCAGTTAAATCTGCTTCAGGAGAATGCTTCAGAAAAAGCCAAATGTCTATGGTCTTTAGAAAATGACAGGTACGCTTTGAATAAGGATACGCATCAGCTCATGTACAGTTGAGCCATATGTCCAGCGCCTCGTTGGCGCAGTAGGCAGCGCGTCAGTCTCATAATCTGAAGGTCGTGAGTTCGAGCCTCACACGGGGCAGTATTTTTTAAGGATAGAATTTCTATACAACGCTTGCTTAACATGTGAAAATATCAACCACTAGGAAAGCAAAGAGAACATGTGTTTAGCTTCTCCTTAATGAAAGTTCAAACTTGACAGCAAAAAGAACATGCATCAGCCGAGGGGAGGACATGCTATTTGCCGAAACCAGGGACCAAACCAGGGACCTTTAGATCTTCAGTCTAACGCTCTCCCAACTGAGCTATTTCGGCTTCGCTATGGCAGCAGGCTGCTGCTTTCACCCACTGGGCCAGTATTAAGTATGGCTTCTGAGAATTATGTGTTGTCCTGTGGCAGACATGGGTGGTGCAGCCTCTTGAGGTGTCTTTGAGAGCAGACAATGGAGCAGGGGAATAAGCTCAAATGGTAGAGCGCTCGCTTAGCATGCGAGAGGTAGCGGGATAGATGCCCGCATTCTCCAACACAGCCTTTCTTCCAAGCTCTCTGGGTAAATTAACAACTACTCTATAGTGACCTTCAGCCAAGAAAGACTTATTGCTTCACAACTGCTTTTAGAACCCACGTGTCAAAAAGACTGCTATGGTCTTTTAAGTGTTTAAAGATTAATAAATCAGGCAAAAGTGCAATTGTTTCTGCCCACTTTCCAACCGGGACCTTCAGTGTGCGAGGCGAAGGTGATAGCAGCTAGACTACCGAAACTGCAGGCTGCTCTGGAGATACAAAGTGTATTCTCCTTGCACAATGCAATAAGACTCAGTTAAATCTGCTTCAGGAGAATGCTTCATAAAAAGCCAAATGTCTATGGTCTTTAGAAAATGACAGGTACGCTTTGAATAAGGATACGCATCAGCTCATGTACAGTTGAGCCATATGTCCAGCGCCTCGTTGGCACAGTAGGCAGCGCGTCAGTCTCATAATCTGAAGGTCGTGAGTTCGAGCCTCACACGGGGCAGTATTTTTTAAGGATAGAATTTCTATACAACGCTTGCTTAACATGTGAAAATATCAACCACTAGGGAAGCAAAGAGAACATGTGTTTAGCTTCTCCTTAATGAAAGTTCAAACTTGACAGCAAAAAGAACATGCATCAGCCGAGGGGAGGACATGCTATTTGCCGAAACCAGGGATCGAACCAGGGACCTTTAGATCTTCAGTTTAACGCTCTCCCAACTGAGCTATTTCGGTTTCGCTATGGCAGCAGGCTGCTGCTTTCACCCACTGGGCCAGTATTAAGTATGGCTTCTGAGAATTATGTGTTGTCCTGTGGCAGACATGGGTGGTGCAGCCTCTTGAGGTGTCTTTGAGAGCAGGCAGTGGAGCAGGGGAATTAGCTGAAATTGTAGAGCGCTCGCTTAGCATGCGAGAGGTAGCGGGATCGATGCCCGCCTTCTCCAACACAGCCTTTCTTCCAAGCTCTCTGGGTAAATTAACAACTACTCTATAGTGACCTTCAGCCAAGAAAGACTTATTGCTTCACAACTGCTTTTAGAACCCACGTGTCAAAAAGACTGCTATGGTCTTTTAAGTGTTTAAAGATGAATAAATCAGGCAAAAGTGCAATTGTTTCTGCCCACTTTCCAACCGGGACCTTCAGTGTGCGAGGCGAAGGTGATAGCAGCTAGACTACCGAAACTGCAGGCTGCTCTGGAGATACAAAGTGTATTCTCCTTGCACAATGCAATAAGACTCAGTTAAATCTGCTTCAGGAGAATGCTTCAGAAAAAGCCAAATGTCTATGGTCTTTACAAAATGACAGGTACGCTTTGAATAAGGATACGCATCAGCTCATGTACAGTTGAGCCATATGTCCAGCGCCTCGTTGGCGCAGTAGGCAGCGCGTCAGTCTCATAATCTGAAGGTCGTGAGTTCGAGCCTCACATGGGGCAGTATTTTTTAAGGATAGAATTTCTATACAACGCTCGCTTAACATGTGAAAATATCAACCACTAGGGAAGCAAAGAGAACATGTGTTTAGCTTCTCCTTAATGAAAGTTCAAACTTGACAGCAAATAGAACATGCATCAGCCGAGGGGAGGACATGCTATTTGCCGAAACCAGGGATCGAACCAGGGACCTTTAGATCTTCAGTCTAACGCTCTCCCAACTGAGCTATTTCGGTTTCGCTATGGCAGCAGGCTGCTGCTTTCACCCACTGGGCCAGTATTAAGTATGGCTTCTGAGAATTATGTGTTGTCCTGTGGCAGACATGGGTGGTGCAGCCTCTTGAGGTGTCTTTGAGAGCAGCCAATGGAGCAGGGGAATTAGCTCAAATGGTAGAGCGCTCACTTAGCATGCGAGAGGTCGTGTGATCGATGCCCGCATTCTCCAACACAGCCTTTCTTCCAAGCTCTCTGGGTAAATTAACAACTACTCTATAGTGACCTTCAGCCAAGAAAGACTTATTGCTTCACAACTGCTTTTAGAACCCACGTGTCAAAAAGACTCCTATGGTCTTTTAAGTGTTTAAAGATGAATAAATCAGGCAAAAGTGCAGTTGTTTCTGCCCACTTTCCAACCGGCACCTTCAGTGTGCGAGGCGAAGGTGATAGCAGCTAGACTACCGAAACTGCAGGCTGCTCTGGAGATACAAAGTGTATTCTCCTTGCACAATGCAATAAGACTCAGTTAAATCTGCTTCAGGAGAATGCTTCAGAAAAAGCCAAATGTCTATGGTCTTTAGAAAATGACAGGTACGCTTTGAATAAGGATACGCATCAGCTCATGTACAGTTGAGCCATATGTCCAGCGCCTCGTTGGCGCAGTAGGCAGCGCGTCAGTCTCATAATCTGAAGGTCGTGAGTTCGAGCCTCACACGGGGCAGTATTTTTTAAGGATAGAATTTCTATACAACGCTTGCTTAACATGTGAAAATATCAACCACTAGGGAAGCAAAGAGAACATGTGTTGAGCTTCTCCTTAATGAAAGTTCAAACTTGACAGCAAAAAGAACATGCATCAGCCGAGGGGAGGACATGCTATTTGCCGAAACCAGGGATCAAACCAGGGACCTTTAGATCTTCAGTCTAACGCTCTCCCAACTGAGCTATTTCGGCTTCGCTATGGCAGCAGGCTGCTGCTTTCACCCACTGGGCCAGTATTAAGTATGGCTTCTGAGAATTATGTGTTGTCCTGTGGCAGACATGGGTGGTGCAGCCTCTTGAGGTGTCTTTGAGAGCAGACAATGGAGCAGGGGAATTAGCTCAAATGGTAGAGCGCTCGCTTAGCATGCGATAGGTAGCGGGATCGAAGCCCGCATTCTCCAACACAGCCTTTCTTCCAAGCTCTCTGGGTAAATTAACAACTACTCTATAGTGACCTTCAGCCAAGAAAGACTTATTGCTTCATAACTGCTTTTAGAACCCACGTGTCAAAAAGACTCCTATGGTCTTTTAAGTGTTTAAAGATGAATAAATCAGGCAAAAGTGCAGTTGTTTCTGCCCACTTTCCAACCGGCACCTTCAGTGTGCGAGGCGAAGGTGATAGCAGCTAGACTACCGAAACTGCAGGCTGCTCTGGAGATACAAAGTGTATTCTCCTTGCACAATGCAATAAGACTCAGTTAAATCTGCTTCAGGAGAATGCTTCAGAAAAAGCCAAATGTCTATGGTCTTTAGAAAATGACAGGTACGCTTTGAATAAGGATACGCATCAGCTCATGTACAGTTGAGCCATATGTCCAGCGCCTCGTTGGCGCAGTAGGCAGCGCGTCAGTCTCATAATCTGAAGGTCGTGAGTTCGAGCCTCACACGGGGCAGTATTTTTTAAGGATAGAATTTCTATACAACGCTTGCTTAACATGTGAAAATATCAACCACTAGGGAAGCAAAGAGAACATGTGTTGAGCTTCTCCTTAATGAAAGTTCAAACTTGACAGCAAAAAGAACATGCATCAGCCGAGGGGAGGACATGCTATTTGCCGAAACCAGGGATCAAACCAGGGACCTTTAGATCTTCAGTCTAACGCTCTCCCAACTGAGCTATTTCGGCTTCGCTATGGCAGCAGGCTGCTGCTTTCACCCACTGGGCCAGTATTAAGTATGGCTTCTGAGAATTATGTGTTGTCCTGTGGCAGACATGGGTGGTGCAGCCTCTTGAGGTGTCTTTGAGAGCAGACAATGGAGCAGGGGAATTAGCTCAAATGGTAGAGCGCTCGCTTAGCATGCGAGAGGTAGCGGGATCGAAGCCCGCATTCTCCAACACAGCCTTTCTTCCAAGCTCTCTGGGTAAATTAACAACTACTCTATAGTGACCTTCAGCCAAGAAAGACTTATTGCTTCACAACTGCTTTTAGAACCCACGTGTCAAAAAGACTCCTATGGTCTTTTAAGTGTTTAAAGATTAATAAATCAGGCAAAAGTGCAATTGTTTCTGCCCACTTTCCAACCGGGACCTTCAGTGTGCGAGGCGAAGGTGATAGCAGCTAGACTACCGAAACTGCAGGCTGCTCTGGAGATACAAACTGTATTCTCCTTGCACAATGCAATAAGACTCAGTTAAATCTGCTTCAGGAGAATGCTTCATAAAAAGCCAAATGTCTATGGTCTTTAGAAAATGACAGGTACGCTTTGAATAAGGATACGCATCAGCTCATGTACAGTTGAGCCATATGTCCAGCGCCTCGTTGGCGCAGTAGGCAGCGCGTCAGTCTCATAATCTGAAGGTCGTGAGTTCGAGCCTCACACGGGGCAGTATTTTTTAAGGATAGAATTTCTATACAACGCTTGCTTAACATGTGAAAATATCAACCACTAGGGAAGCAAAGAGAACATGTGTTTAGCTTCTCCTTAATGAAAGTTCAAACTTGACAGCAAAAAGAACATGCATCAGCCAAGGGGAGGACATGTTATTTGCCGAAACCAGGGATCGAACCAGGGACCTTTAGATCTTCAGTCTAACGCTCTCCCAACTGAGCTATTTCGGCTTCGCTATGGCAGCAGGCTGCTGCTTTCACCCACTGGGCCAGTATTAAGTATGGCTTCTGAGAATTATGTGTTGTCCTGTGGCAGACATGGGTGGTGCAGCCTCTTGAGGTGTCTTTGAGAGCAGGCAATGGAGCAGGGGAATTAGCTCAAATGGTAGAGCGCTCGCTTAGCATGCGAGAGGTAGCGTGATCGATGCCCGCATTCACCAACACAGCCTTTCTTCCAAGCTCTCTTGGTAAATTAACAACTACTCTATAGTGACCTTCAGCAAAGAAAGACTTATTGCTTCACAACTGCTTTTAGAACCCACGTGTCAAAAAGACTGCTATGGTCTTTTAAGTGTTTAAAGATTAATAAATCAGGCAAAAGTGCAATTGTTTCTGCCCACTTTCCAACCGGGACCTTCAGTGTGCGAGGCGAAGGTGATAGCAGCTAGACTACCGAAACTGCAGGCTGCTCTGGAGATACAAAGTGTATTCTCCTTGCACAATGCAATAAGACTCAGTTAAATCTGCTTCAGGAGAATGCTTCAGAAAAAGCCAAATGTCTATGGTCTTTAGAAAATGACAGGTACGCTTTGAATAAGGATACGCATCAGCTCATGTACAGTTGAGCCATATGTCCAGCGCCTCGTTGGCGCAGTAGGCAGCGCGTCAGTCTCATAATCTGAAGGTCGTGAGTTCGAGCCTCACACGGGGCAGTATTTTTTAAGGATAGAATTTCTATACAACGCTCGCTTAACATGTGAAAATATCAACCACTAGGGAAGCAAAGAGAACATGTGTTTAGTTTCTCCTTAATGAAAGTTCAAACTTGACAGCAAAAAGAACATGCATCAGCCGAGGGGAGGACATGCTATTTGCCGAAACCAGGGATCGAACCAGGGACCTTTAGATCTTCAGTCTAACGCTCTCCCAACTGAGCTATTTCGGTTTCGCTATGGCAGCAGGCTGCTGCTTTCACCCACTGGGCCAGTATTAAGTATGGCTTCTGAGAATTATGTGTTGTCCTGTGGCAGACATGGGTGGTGCAGCCTCTTGAGGTGTCTTTGAGAGCAGGCAATGGAGCAGGGGAATTAGCTGAAATTGTAGAGCGCTCGCTTAGCATGCGAGAGGTAGCGGGATCGATGCCCGCATTCTCCAACACAGCCTTTCTTCCAAGCTCTCTGGGTAAATTAACAACTACTCTATAGTGACCTTCAGCCAAGAAAGACTTATTGCTTCATAACTGCTTTTAGAACCCACGTGTCAAAAAGAGTGCTATGGTCTTTTAAGTGTTTAAAGATGAATAAATCAGGCAAAAGTGCAATTGTTTCTGCCCACTTTCCAACCGGGACCTTCAGTGTGCGAGGCGAAAGTGATAGCAGCTAGACTACCGAAACTGCAGGCTGCTCTGGAGATACAAAGTGTATTCTCCTTGCACAATGCAATAAGACTCAGTTAAATCTGCTTCAGGAGAATGCTTCAGAAAAAGCCAAATGTCTATGGTCTTTAGAAAATGACAGGTACGCTTTGAATAAGGATACGCATCAGCTCATGTACAGTTGAGCCATATGTCCAGCGCCTCGTTGGCGCAGTAGGCAGCGCGTCAGTCTCATAATCTGAAGGTCGTGAGTTCGAGCCTCACACGGGGCAGTATTTTTTAAGGATAGAATTTCTATACAACGCTTGCTTAACATGTGAAAATATCAACCACTAGGGAAGCAAAGAGAACATGTGTTTAGCTTCTCCTTAATGAAAGTTCAAACTTGACAGCAAAACGAACATGCATCAGCCAAGGGGAGGACATGTTATTTGCCGAAACCAGGGATCGAACCAGGGACCTTTAGATCTTCAGTCTAACGCTCTCCCAACTGAGCTATTTCGGCTTCGCTATGGCAGCAGGCTGCTGCTTTCACCCACTGGGCCAGTATTAAGTATGGCTTCTGAGAATTATGTGTTGTCCTGTGGCAGACATGGGTGGTGCAGCCTCTTGAGGTGTCTTTGAGAGCAGGCAATGGAGCAGGGGAATTAGCTCAAATGGTAGAGCGCCCACTTAGCATGCGAGAGGTCGCGTGATCGATGCCCGCATTCACCAACACAGCCTTTCTTCCAAGCTCTCTGGGTAAATTAACAACTACTCTATAGTGACCTTCAGCCAAAAAAGACTTATTGCTTCACAACTGCTTTTAGAACCCACGTGTCAAAAAGACTCCTATGGTCTTTTAAGTGTTTAAAGATGAATAAATCAGGCAAAAGTGCAGTTGTTTCTGCCCACTTTCCAACCGGCACCTTCAGTGTGCGAGGCGAAGGTGATAGCAGCTAGACTACCGAAACTGCAGGCTGCTCTGGAGATACAAAGTGTATTCTCCTTGCACAATGCAATAAGACTCAGTTAAATCTGCTTCAGGAGAATGCTTCATAAAAAGCCAAATGTCTATGGTCTTTAGAAAATGACAGGTACGCTTTGAATAAGGATACGCATCAGCTCATGTACAGTTGAGCCATATGTCCAGCGCCTCGTTGGCGCAGTAGGCAGCGCGTCAGTCTCATAATCTGAAGGTCGTGAGTTCGAGCCTCACACGGGGCAGTAATTTTTAAGGATAGAATTTCTATACAACGCTTGCTTAACATGTGAAAATATCAACCACTAGGGAAGCAAAGAGAACATGTGTTTAGCTTCTCCTTAATGAAAGTTCAAACTTGACAGCAAAAAGAACATGCATCAGCCAAGGGGAGGACATGTTATTTGCCGAAACCAGGGATCGAACCAGGGACCTTTAGATCTTCAGTCTAACGCTCTCCCAACTGAGCTATTTCGGCTTCGCTATGGCAGCAGGCTGCTGCTTTCACCCACTGGGCCAGTATTAAGTATGGCTTCTGAGAATTATGTGTTGTCCTGTGGCAGACATGGGTGGTGCAGCCTCTTGAGGTGTCTTTGAGAGCAGGCAATGGAGCAGGGGAATTAGCTCAAATGGTAGAGCGCTCGCTTAGCATGCGAGAGGTAGCGTGATCGATGCCCGCATTCACCAACACAGCCTTTCTTCCAAGCTCTCTGGGTAAATTAACAACTACTCTATAGTGACCTTCAGCGAAGAAAGACTTATTGCTTCACAACTGCTTTTAGAACCCACGTGTCAAAAAGACTGCTATGGTCTTTTAAGTGTTTAAAGATTAATAAATCAGGCAAAAGTGCAATTGTTTCTGCCCACTTTCCAACCGGGACCTTCAGTGTGCGAGGCGAAGGTGATAGCAGCTAGACTACCGAAACTGCAGGCTGCTCTGGAGATACAAAGTGTATTCTCCTTGCACAATGCAATAAGACTCAGTTAAATCTGCTTCAGGAGAATGCTTCAGAAAAAGCCAAATGTCTATGGTCTTTAGAAAATGACAGGTACGCTTTGAATAAGGATACGCATCAGCTCATGTACAGTTGAGCCATATGTCCAGTGCCTCGTTGGCGCAGTAGGCAGCGCGTCAGTCTCATAATCTGAAGGTCGTGAGTTCGAGCCTCACACGGGGCAGTATTTTTTAAGGATAGAATTTCTATACAACGCTCGCTTAACATGTGAAAATATCAACCACTAGGGAAGCAAAGAGAACATGTGTTTAGTTTCTCCTTAATGAAAGTTCAAACTTGACAGCAAAAAGAACATGCATCAGCCGAGGGGAGGACATGCTATTTGCCGAAACCAGGGATCGAACCAGGGACCTTTAGATCTTCAGTCTAACGCTCTCCCAACTGAGCTATTTCGGTTTCGCTATGGCAGCAGGCTGCTGCTTTCACCCACTGGGCCAGTATTAAGTATGGCTTCTGAGAATTATGTGTTGTCCTGTGGCAGACATGGGTGGTGCAGCCTCTTGAGGTGTCTTTGAGAGCAGGCAATGGAGCAGGGGAATTAGCTCAAATGGTAGAGCGCCCACTTAGCATGCGAGAGGTCGCGTGATCGATGCCCGCATTCACCAACACAGCCTTTCTTCCAAGCTCTCTGGGTAAATTAACAACTACTCTATAGTGACCTTCAGCCAAGAAAGACTTATTGCTTCACAACTGCTTTTAGAACCCACGTGTCAAAAAGACTCCTATGGTCTTTTAAGTGTTTAAAGATGAATAAATCAGGCAAAAGTGCAGTTGTTTCTGCCCACTTTCCAACCGGCACCTTCAGTGTGCGAGGCGAAGGTGATAGCAGCTAGACTACCGAAACTGCAGGCTGCTCTGGAGATACAAAGTGTATTCTCCTTGCACAATGCAATAAGACTCAGTTAAATCTGCTTCAGGAGAATGCTTCAGAAAAAGCCAAATGTCTATGGTCTTTAGAAAATGACAGGTACGCTTTGAATAAGGATACGCATCAGCTCATGTACAGTTGAGCCATATGTCCAGCGCCTCGTTGGCGCAGTAGGCAGCGCGTCAGTCTCATAATCTGAAGGTCGTGAGTTCGAGCCTCACACGGGGCAGTATTTTTTAAGGATAGAATTTCTATACAACGCTCGCTTAACATGTGAAAATATCAACCACTAGGGAAGCAAAGAGAACATGTGTTTAGTTTCTCCTTAATGAAAGTTCAAACTTGACAGCAAAAAGAACATGCATCAGCCGAGGGGAGGACATGCTATTTGCCGAAACCAGGGATCGAACCAGGGACCTTTAGATCTTCAGTCTAACGCTCTCCAAACTGAGCTATTTCGGTTTCGCTATGGCAGCAGGCTGCTGCTTTCACCCACTGGGCCAGTATTAAGTATGGCTTCTGAGAATTATGTGTTGTCCTGTGGCAGACATGGGTGGTGCAGCCTCTTGAGGTGTCTTTGAGAGCAGGCAATGGAGCAGGGGAATTAGCTGAAATTGTAGAGCGCTCGCTTAGCATGCGAGAGGTAGCGGGATCGATGCCCGCATTCTCCAACACAGCCTTTCTTCCAAGCTCTCTGGGTAAATTAACAACTACTCTATAGTGACCTTCAGCCAAGAAAGACTTATTGCTTCATAACTGCTTTTAGAACCCACGTGTCAAAAAGACTGCTATGGTCTTTTAAGTGTTTAAAGATGAATAAATCAGGCAAAAGTGCAATTGTTTCTGCCCACTTTCCAACCGGGACCTTCAGTGTGCGAGGCGAAAGTGATAGCAGCTAGACTACCGAAACTGCAGGCTGCTCTGGAGATACAAAGTGTATTCTCCTTGCACAATGCAATAAGACTCAGTTAAATCTGCTTCAGGAGAATGCTTCAGAAAAAGCCAAATGTCTATGGTCTTTAGAAAATGACAGGTACGCTTTGAATAAGGATACGCATCAGCTCATGTACAGTTGAGCCATATGTCCAGCGCCTCGTTGGCGCAGTAGGCAGCGCGTCAGTCTCATAATCTGAAGGTCGTGAGTTCGAGCCTCACACGGGGCAGTATTTTTTAAGGATAGAATTTCTATACAACGCTTGCTTAACATGTGAAAATATCAACCACTAGGGAAGCAAAGAGAACATGTGTTTAGCTTCTCCTTAATGAAAGTTCAAACTTGACAGCAAAAAGAACATGCATCAGCCAAGGGGAGGACATGTTATTTGCCGAAACCAGGGATCGAACCAGGGACCTTTAGATCTTCAGTCTAACGCTCTCCCAACTGAGCTATTTCGGCTTCGCTATGGCAGCAGGCTGCTGCTTTCACCCACTGGGCCAGTATTAAGTATGGCTTCTGAGAATTATGTGTTGTCCTGTGGCAGACATGGGTGGTGCAGCCTCTTGAGGTGTCTTTGAGAGCAGGCAATGGAGCAGGGGAATTAGCTCAAATGGTAGAGCGCCCACTTAGCATGCGAGAGGTCGCGTGATCGATGCCCGCATTCTCCAACACAGCCTTTCTTCCAAGCTCTCTTGGTAAATTAACAACTACTCTATAGTGACCTTCAGCCAAGAAAGACTTATTGCTTCACAACTGCTTTTAGAACCCACGTGTCAAAAAGACTCCTATGGTCTTTTAAGTGTTTAAAGATGAATAAATCAGGCAAAAGTGCAGTTGTTTCTGCCCACTTTCCAACCGGCACCTTCAGTGTGCGAGGTGAAGGTGATAGCAGCTAGACTACCGAAACTGCAGGCTGCTCTGGAGATACAAAGTGTATTCTCCTTGCACAATGCAATAAGACTCAGTTAAATCTGCTTCAGGAGAATGCTTCAGAAAAAGCCAAATGTCTATGGTCTTTAGAAAATGACAGGTACGCTTTGAATAAGGATACGCATCAGCTCATGTACAGTTGAGCCATATGTCCAGAGCCTCGTTGGCGCAGTAGGCAGCGCCTCAGTCTCATAATCTGAAGGTCGTGAGTTCGAGCCTCACACGGGGCAGTATTTTTTAAGGATAGAATTTCTATACAACGCTCGCTTAACATGTGAAAATATCAACCACTAGGGAAGCAAAGAGAACATGTGTTTAGCTTCTCCTTAATGAAAGTTCAAACTTGACAGCAAAAAGAACATGCATCAGCCGAGGGGAGGACATGCTATTTGCCGAAACCAGGGATCGAACCAGGGACCTTTAGATCTTCAGTCTAACGCTCTCCCAACTGAGCTATTTCGGCTTCGCTATGGCAGCAGGCTGCTGCTTTCACCCACTGGGCCAGTATTAAGTATGGCTTCTGAGAATTATGTGTTGTCCTGTGGCAGACATGGGTGGTGCAGCCTTTTGAGGTGTCTTTGAGAGCAGGCAATGGAGCAGGGGAATTAGCTCAAATGGTAGAGCGCCCACTTAGCATGCGAGAGGTCGCGTGATCGATGCCCGCATTCTCCAACACAGCCTTTCTTCCAAGCTCTCTGGGTAAATTAACAACTACTCTATAGTGACCTTCAGCCAAGAAAGACTTATTGCTTCACAACTGCTTTTAGAACCCACGTGTCAAAAAGACTCCTATGGTCTTTTAAGTGTTTAAAGATGAATAAATCAGGCAAAAGTGCAGTTGTTTCTGCCCACTTTCCAACCGGCACCTTCAGTGTGCGAGGCGATGGTGATAGCAGCTAGACTACCGAAACTGCAGGCTGCTCTGGAGATACAAAGTGTATTCTCCTTGCACAATGCAATAAGACTCAGTTAAATCTGCTTCAGGAGAATGCTTCAGAAAAAGCCAAATGTCTATGGTCTTTAGAAAATGACAGGTACGCTTTGAATAAGGATACGCATCAGCTCATGTACAGTTGAGCCATATGTCCAGCGCCTCGTTGGCGCAGTAGGCAGCGCGTCAGTCTCATAATCTGAAGGTAGTGAGTTCGAGCCTCACACGGGGCAGTATTTTTTAAGGATAGAATTTCTATACAACGCTCGCTTAACATGTGAAAATATCAACCACTAGGGAAGCAAAGAGAACATGTGTTTAGTTTCTCCTTAATGAAAGTTCAAACTTGACAGCAAAAAGAACATGCATCAGCCGAGGGGAGGACATGCTATTTGCCGAAACCAGGGATCGAACCAGGGACCTTTAGATCTTCAGTCTAACGCTCTCCCAACTGAGCTATTACGGTTTCGCTATGGCAGCAGGCTGCTGCTTTCACCCACTGGGCCAGTATTAAGTATGGCTTCTGAGAATTATGTGTTGTCCTGTGGCAGACATGGGTGGTGCAGCCTCTTGAGGTGTCTTTGAGAGCAGGCAATGGAGCAGGGGAATTAGCTGAAATTGTAGAGCGCTCGCTTAGCATGCGAGAGGTAGCGGGATCGATGCCCGCATTCTCCAACACAGCCTTTCTTCCAAGCTCTCTGGGTAAATTAACAACTACTCTATAGTGACCTTCAGCCAAGAAAGACTTATTGCTTCATAACTGCTTTTAGAACCCACGTGTCAAAAAGACTGCTATGGTCTTTTAAGTGTTTAAAGATGAATAAATCAGGCAAAAGTGCAATTGTTTCTGCCCACTTTCCAACCGGGACCTTCAGTGTGCGAGGCGAAAGTGATAGCAGCTAGACTACCGAAACTGCAGGCTGCTCTGGAGATACAAAGTGTATTCTCCTTGCACAATGCAATAAGACTCAGTTAAATCTGCTTCAGGAGAATGCTTCAGAAAAAGCCAAATGTCTATGGTCTTTAGAAAATGACAGGTACGCTTTGAATAAGGATACGCATCAGCTCATGTACAGTTGAGCCATATGTCCAGCGCCTCGTTGGCGCAGTAGGCAGCGCGTCAGTCTCATAATCTGAAGGTCGTGAGTTCGAGCCTCACACGGGGCAGTATTTTTTAAGGATAGAATTTCTATACAACGCTTGCTTAACATGTGAAAATATCAACCACTAGGGAAGCAAAGAGAACATGTGTTTAGCTTCTCCTTAATGAAAGTTCAAACTTGACAGCAAAAAGAACATGCATCAGCCAAGGGGAGGACATGTTATTTGCCGAAACCAGGGATCGAACCAGGGACCTTTAGATCTTCAGTCTAACGCTCTCCCAACTGAGCTATTTCGGCTTCGCTATGGCAGCAGGCTGCTGCTTTCACCCACTGGGCCAGTATTAAGTATGGCTTCTGAGAATTATGTGTTGTCCTGTGGCAGACATGGGTGGTGCAGCCTCTTGAGGTGTCTTTGAGAGCAGGCAATGGAGCAGGGGAATTAGCTCAAATGGTAGAGCGCCCACTTAGCATGCGAGAGGTCGCGTGATCGATGCCCGCATTCTCCAACACAGCCTTTCTTCCAAGCTCTCTTGGTAAATTAACAACTACTCTATAGTGACCTTCAGCCAAGAAAGACTTATTGCTTCACAACTGCTTTTAGAACCCACGTGTCAAAAAGACTCCTATGGTCTTTTAAGTGTTTAAAGATGAATAAATCAGGCAAAAGTGCAGTTGTTTCTGCCCACTTTCCAACCGGCACCTTCAGTGTGCGAGGTGAAGGTGATAGCAGCTAGACTACCGAAACTGCAGGCTGCTCTGGAGATACAAAGTGTATTCTCCTTGCACAATGCAATAAGACTCAGTTAAATCTGCTTCAGGAGAATGCTTCAGAAAAAGCCAAATGTCTATGGTCTTTAGAAAATGACAGGTACGCTTTGAATAAGGATACGCATCAGCTCATGTACAGTTGAGCCATATGTCCAGAGCCTCGTTGGCGCAGTAGGCAGCGCCTCAGTCTCATAATCTGAAGGTCGTGAGTTCGAGCCTCACACGGGGCAGTATTTTTTAAGGATAGAATTTCTATACAACGCTCGCTTAACATGTGAAAATATCAACCACTAGGGAAGCAAAGAGAACATGTGTTTAGCTTCTCCTTAATGAAAGTTCAAACTTGACAGCAAAAAGAACATGCATCAGCCGAGGGGAGGACATGCTATTTGCCGAAACCAGGGATCGAACCAGGGACCTTTAGATCTTCAGTCTAACGCTCTCCCAACTGAGCTATTTCGGCTTCGCTATGGCAGCAGGCTGCTGCTTTCACCCACTGGGCCAGTATTAAGTATGGCTTCTGAGAATTATGTGTTGTCCTGTGGCAGACATGGGTGGTGCAGCCTTTTGAGGTGTCTTTGAGAGCAGGCAATGGAGCAGGGGAATTAGCTCAAATGGTAGAGCGCCCACTTAGCATGCGAGAGGTCGCGTGATCGATGCCCGCATTCTCCAACACAGCCTTTCTTCCAAGCTCTCTGGGTAAATTAACAACTACTCTATAGTGACCTTCAGCCAAGAAAGACTTATTGCTTCACAACTGCTTTTAGAACCCACGTGTCAAAAAGACTCCTATGGTCTTTTAAGTGTTTAAAGATGAATAAATCAGGCAAAAGTGCAGTTGTTTCTGCCCACTTTCCAACCGGCACCTTCAGTGTGCGAGGCGATGGTGATAGCAGCTAGACTACCGAAACTGCAGGCTGCTCTGGAGATACAAAGTGTATTCTCCTTGCACAATGCAATAAGACTCAGTTAAATCTGCTTCAGGAGAATGCTTCAGAAAAAGCCAAATGTCTATGGTCTTTAGAAAATGACAGGTACGCTTTGAATAAGGATACGCATCAGCTCATGTACAGTTGAGCCATATGTCCAGCGCCTCGTTGGCGCAGTAGGCAGCGCGTCAGTCTCATAATCTGAAGGTAGTGAGTTCGAGCCTCACACGGGGCAGTATTTTTTAAGGATAGAATTTCTATACAACGCTCGCTTAACATGTGAAAATATCAACCACTAGGGAAGCAAAGAGAACATGTGTTTAGTTTCTCCTTAATGAAAGTTCAAACTTGACAGCAAAAAGAACATGCATCAGCCGAGGGGAGGACATGCTATTTGCCGAAACCAGGGATCGAACCAGGGACCTTTAGATCTTCAGTCTAACGCTCTCCCAACTGAGCTATTACGGTTTCGCTATGGCAGCAGGCTGCTGCTTTCACCCACTGGGCCAGTATTAAGTATGGCTTCTGAGAATTATGTGTTGTCCTGTGGCAGACATGGGTGGTGCAGCCTCTTGAGGTGTCTTTGAGAGCAGGCAATGGAGCAGGGGAATTAGCTGAAATTGTAGAGCGCTTGCTTAGCATGCGAGAGGTAGCGGGATCGATGCCCGCATTCTCCAACACAGCCTTTCTTCCAAGCTCTCTGGGTAAATTAACAACTACTCTATAGTGACCTTCAGCCAAGAAAGACTTATTGCTTCATAACTGCTTTTAGAACCCACGTGTCAAAAAGACTGCTATGGTCTTTTAAGTGTTTAAAGATGAATAAATCAGGCAAAAGTGCAATTGTTTCTGCCCACTTTCCAACCGGGACCTTCAGTGTGCGAGGCGAAAGTGATAGCAGCTAGACTACCGAAACTGCAGGCTGCTCTGGAGATACAAAGTGTATTCTCCTTGCACAATGCAATAAGACTCAGTTAAATCTGCTTCAGGAGAATGCTTCAGAAAAAGCCAAATGTCTATGGTCTTTAGAAAATGACAGGTACGCTTTGAATAAGGATACGCATCAGCTCATGTACAGTTGAGCCATATGTCCAGCGCCTCGTTGGCGCAGTAGGCAGCGCGTCAGTCTCATAATCTGAAGGTCGTGAGTTCGAGCCTCACACGGGGCAGTATTTTTTAAGGATAGAATTTCTATACAACGCTTGCTTAACATGTGAAAATATCAACCACTAGGGAAGCAAAGAGAACATGTGTTTAGCTTCTCCTTAATGAAAGTTCAAACTTGACAGCAAAAAGAACATGCATCAGCCAAGGGGAGGACATGTTATTTGCCGAAACCAGGGATCGAACCAGGGACCTTTAGATCTTCAGTCTAACGCTCTCCCAACTGAGCTATTTCGGCTTCGCTATGGCAGCAGGCTGCTGCTTTCACCCACTGGGCCAGTATTAAGTATGGCTTCTGAGAATTATGTGTTGTCCTGTGGCAGACATGGGTGGTGCAGCCTCTTGAGGTGTCTTTGAGAGCAGGCAATGGAGCAGGGGAATTAGCTCAAATGGTAGAGCGCCCACTTAGCATGCGAGAGGTCGCGTGATCGATGCCCGCATTCTCCAACACAGCCTTTCTTCCAAGCTCTCTGGGTAAATTAACAACTACTCTATAGTGACCTTCAGCCAAGAAAGACTTATTGCTTCACAACTGCTTTTAGAACCCACGTGTCAAAAAGACTCCTATGGTCTTTTAAGTGTTTAAAGATGAATAAATCAGGCAAAAGTGCAGTTGTTTCTGCCCACTTTCCAACCGGCACCTTCAGTGTGCGAGGCGAAGGTGATAGCAGCTAGACTACCGAAACTGCAGGCTGCTCTGGAGATACAAAGTGTATTCTCCTTGCACAATGCAATAAGACTCAGTTAAATCTGCTTCAGGAGAATGCTTCAGAAAAAGCCAAATGTCTATGGTCTTTAGAAAATGACAGGTACGCTTTGAATAAGGATACGCATCAGCTCATGTACAGTTGAGCCATATGTCCAGCGCCTCGTTGGCGCAGTAGGCAGCGCCTCAGTCTCATAATCTGAAGGTCGTGAGTTCGAGCCTCACATGGGGCAGTATTTTTTAAGGATAGAATTTCTATACAACGCTCGCTTAACATGTGAAAATATCAACCACTAGGGAAGCAAAGAGAACATGTGTTTAGCTTCTCCTTAATGAAAGTTCAAACTTGACAGCAAAAAGAACATGCATCAGCCGAGGGGAGGACATGCTATTTGCCGTAACCAGGGATCGAACCAGGGACCTTTAGATCTTCAGTCTAACGCTCTCCCAACTGAGCTATTTCGGCTTCACTATGGCAGCAGGCTGCTGCTTTCACCCACTGGGCCAGTATTAAGTATGGCTTCTGAGAATTATGTGTTGTCCTGTGGCAGACATGGGTGGTGCAGCCTCTTGAGGTGTCTTTGAGAGCAGGCAATGGAGCAGGGGAATTAGCTCAAATGGTAGAGCGCCCACTTAGCATGCGAGAGGTCGCATGATCGATGCCCGCATTCTCCAACACAGCCTTTCTTCCAAGCTCTCTGGGTAAATTAACAACTACTCTATAGTGACCTTCAGCCAAGAAAGACTTATTGCTTCACAACTGCTTTTAGAACCCACGTGTCAAAAAGACTCCTATGGTCTTTTAAGTGTTTAAAGATGAATAAATCAGGCAAAAGTGCAGTTGTTTCTGCCCACTTTCCAACCGGCACCTTCAGTGTGCGAGGCGAAGGTGATAGCAGCTAGACTACCGAAACTGCAGGCTGCTCTGGAGATACAAAGTGTATTCTCCTTGCACAATGCAATAAGACTCAGTTAAATCTGCTTCAGGAGAATGCTTCAGAAAAAGCCAAATGTCTATGGTCTTTAGAAAATGACAGGTACGCTTTGAATAAGGATACGCATCAGCTCATGTACAGTTGAGCCATATGTCCAGCGCCTCGTTGGCGCAGTAGGCAGCGCCTCAGTCTCATAATCTGAAGGTCGTGAGTTCGAGCCTCACATGGGGCAGTATTTTTTAAGGATAGAATTTCTATACAACGCTCGCTTAACATGTGAAAATATCAACCACTAGGGAAGCAAAGAGAACATGTGTTTAGCTTCTCCTTAATGAAAGTTCAAACTTGACAGCAAAAAGAACATGCATCAGCCGAGGGGAGGACATGCTATTTGCCGTAACCAGGGATCGAACCAGGGACCTTTAGATCTTCAGTCTAACGCTCTCCCAACTGAGCTATTTCGGCTTCACTATGGCAGCAGGCTGCTGCTTTCACCCACTGGGCCAGTATTAAGTATGGCTTCTGAGAATTATGTGTTGTCCTGTGGCAGACATGGGTGGTGCAGCCTCTTGAGGTGTCTTTGAGAGCAGGCAATGGAGCAGGGGAATTAGCTCAAATGGTAGAGCGCCCACTTAGCATGCGAGAGGTCGCATGATCGATGCCCGCATTCTCCAACACAGCCTTTCTTCCAAGCTCTCTGGGTAAATTAACAACTACTCTATAGTGACCTTCAGCCAAGAAAGACTTATTGCTTCACAACTGCTTTTAGAACCCACGTGTCAAAAAGACTCCTATGGTCTTTTAAGTGTTTAAAGATGAATAAATCAGGCAAAAGTGCAGTTGTTTCTGCCCACTTTCCAACCGGCACCTTCAGTGTGCGAGGCGAAGGTGATAGCAGCTAGACTACCGAAACTGCAGGCTGCTCTGGAGATACAAAGTGTATTCTCCTTGCACAATGCAATAAGACTCAGTTAAATCTGCTTCAGGAGAATGCTTCAGAAAAAGCCAAATGTCTATGGTCTTTAGAAAATGACAGGTACGCTTTGAATAAGGATACGCATCAGCTCATGTACAGTTGAGCCATATGTCCAGCGCCTCGTTGGCGCAGTAGGCAGCGCGTCAGTCTCATAATCTGAAGGTCATGAGTTCGAGCCTCACACGGGGCAGTATTTTTTAAGGATAGAATTTCTATACAACGCTCGCTTAACATGTGAAAATATCAACCACTAGGGAAGCAAAGAGAACATGTGTTTAGCTTCTCCTTAATGAAAGTTCAAACTTGACAGCAAAAAGAACATGCATCAGCCAAGGGGAGGACATGTTATTTGCCGAAACCAGGGATCGAACCAGGGACCTTTAGATCTTCAGTCTAACGCTCTCCCAACTGAGCTATTTCGGCTTCGCTATGGCAGCAGGCTGCTGCTTTCACCCACTGGGCCAGTATTAAGTATGGCTTCTGAGAATTATGTGTTGTCCTGTGGCAGACATGGGTGGTGCAGCCTCTTGAGGTGTCTTTGAGAGCAGGCAATGGAGCAGGGGAATTAGCTCAAATGGTAGAGCGCCCACTTAGCATGCGAGAGGTCGCGTGATCGATGCCCGCATTCTCCAACACAGCCTTTCTTCCAAGCTCTCTGGGTAAATTAACAACTACTCTATAGTGACCTTCAGCCAAGAAAGACTTATTGCTTCACAACTGCTTTTAGAACCCACGTGTCAAAAAGACTCCTATGGTCTTTTAAGTGTTTAAAGATGAATAAATCAGGCAAAAGTGCAGTTGTTTCTGCCCACTTTCCAACCGGCACCTTCAGTGTGCGAGGCGAAGGTGATAGCAGCTAGACTACCGAAACTGCAGGCTGCTCTGGAGATACAAAGTGTATTCTCCTTGCACAATGCAATAAGACTCAGTTAAATCTGCTTCAGGAGAATGCTTCAGAAAAAGCCAAATGTCTATGGTCTTTAGAAAATGACAGGTACGCTTTGAATAAGGATACGCATCAGCTCATGTACAGTTGAGCCATATGTCCAGCGCCTCGTTGGCGCAGTAGGCAGCGCCTCAGTCTCATAATCTGAAGGTCGTGAGTTCGAGCCTCACATGGGGCAGTATTTTTTAAGGATAGAATTTCTATACAACGCTCGCTTAACATGTGAAAATATCAACCACTAGGGAAGCAAAGAGAACATGTGTTTAGCTTCTCCTTAATGAAAGTTCAAACTTGACAGCAAAAAGAACATGCATCAGCCGAGGGGAGGACATGCTATTTGCCGAAACCAGGGATCGAACCAGGGACCTTTAGATCTTCAGTCTAACGCTCTCCCAACTGAGCTATTTCGGCTTCACTATGGCAGCAGGCTGCTGCTTTCACCCACTGGGCCAGTATTAAGTATGGCTTCTGAGAATTATGTGTTGTCCTGTGGCAGACATGGGTGGTGCAGCCTCTTGAGGTGTCTTTGAGAGCAGGCAATGGAGCAGGGGAATTAGCTCAAATGGTAGAGCGCCCACTTAGCATGCGAGAGGTCGCATGATCGATGCCCGCATTCTCCAACACAGCCTTTCTTCCAAGCTCTCTGGGTAAATTAACAACTACTCTATAGTGACCTTCAGCCAAGAAAGACTTATTGCTTCACAACTGCTTTTAGAACCCACGTGTCAAAAAGACTCCTATGGTCTTTTAAGTGTTTAAAGATGAATAAATCAGGCAAAAGTGCAGTTGTTTCTGCCCACTTTCCAACCGGCACCTTCAGTGTGCGAGGCGAAGGTGATAGCAGCTAGACTACCGAAACTGCAGGCTGCTCTGGAGATACAAAGTGTATTCTCCTTGCACAATGCAATAAGACTCAGTTAAATCTGCTTCAGGAGAATGCTTCAGAAAAAGCCAAATGTCTATGGTCTTTAGAAAATGACAGGTACGCTTTGAATAAGGATACGCATCAGCTCATGTACAGTTGAGCCATATGTCCAGCGCCTCGTTGGCGCAGTAGGCAGCGCGTCAGTCTCATAATCTGAAGGTCGTGAGTTCGAGCCTCACACGGGGCAGTATTTTTTAAGGATAGAATTTCTATACAACGCTCGCTTAACATGTGAAAATATCAACCACTAGGGAAGCAAAGAGAACATGTGTTTAGTTTCTCCTTAATGAAAGTTCAAACTTGACAGCAAAAAGAACATGCATCAGCCGAGGGGAGGACATGCTATTTGCCGAAACCAGGGATCGAACCAGGGACCTTTAGATCTTCAGTCTAACGCTCTCCCAACTGAGCTATTTCGGTTTCGCTATGGCAGCAGGCTGCTGCTTTCACCCACTGGGCCAGTATTAAGTATGGCTTCTGAGAATTATGTGTTGTCCTGTGGCAGACATGGGTGGTGCAGCCTCTTGAGGTGTCTTTGAGAGCAGGCAATGGAGCAGGGGAATTAGCTCAAATGGTAGAGCGCCCACTTAGCATGCGAGAGGTCGCGTGATCGATGCCCGCATTCTCCAACACAGCCTTTCTTCCAAGCTCTCTGGGTAAATTAACAACTACTCTATAGTGACCTTCAGCCAAGAAAGACTTATTGCTTCACAACTGCTTTTAGAACCCACGTGTCAAAAAGACTCCTATGGTCTTTTAAGTGTTTAAAGATGAATAAATCAGGCAAAAGTGCAGTTGTTTCTGCCCACTTTCCAACCGGCACCTTCAGTGTGCGAGGCGAAGGTGATAGCAGCTAGACTACCGAAACTGCAGGCTGCTCTGGAGATACAAAGTGTATTCTCCTTGCACAATGCAATAAGACTCAGTTAAATCTGCTTCAGGAGAATGCTTCAGAAAAAGCCAAATGTCTATGGTCTTTAGAAAATGACAGGTACGCTTTGAATAAGGATACGCATCAGCTCATGTACAGTTGAGCCATATGTCCAGCGCCTCGTTGGCACAGTAGGCAGCGCGTCAGTCTCATAATCTGAAGGTCGTGAGTTCGAGCCTCACACGGGGCAGTATTTTTTAAGGATAGAATTTCTATACAACGCTTGCTTAACATGTGAAAATATCAACCACTAGGGAAGCAAAGAGAACATGTGTTTAGCTTCTCCTTAATGAAAGTTCAAACTTGACAGCAAAAAGAACATGCATCAGCCGAGGGGAGGACATGTTATTTGCCGAAACCAGGGATCGAACCAGGGACCTTTAGATCTTCAGTCTAACGCTCTCCCAACTGAGCTATTTGGGCTTCGCTATGGCAGCAGGCTGCTGCTTTCACCCACTGGGCCAGTATTAAGTATGGCTTCTGAGAATTATGTGTTGTCCTGTGGCAGACATGGGTGGTGCAGCCTCTTGAGGTGTCTTTGAGAGCAGGCAATGGAGCAGGGGAATTAGCTGAAATTGTAGAGCGCTCGCTTAGCATGCGAGAGGTAGCGGGATCGATGCCCGCATTCTCCAACACAGCCTTTCTTCCAAGCTCTCTGGGTAAATTAACAACTACTCTATAGTGACCTTCAGCCAAGAAAGACTTATTGCTTCACAACTGCTTTTAGAACCCACGTGTCAAAAAGACTGCTATGGTCTTTTAAGTGTTTAAAGATGAATAAATCAGGCAAAAGTGCAATTGTTTCTGCCCACTTTCCAACCGGGACCTTCAGTGTGCGAGGCGAAGGTGATAGCAGCTAGACTACCGAAACTGCAGGCTGCTCTGGAGATACAAAGTGTATTCTCCTTGCACAATGCAATAAGACTCAGTTAAATCTGCTTCAGGAGAATGCTTCCGAAAAAGCCAAATGTCTATGGTCTTTACAAAATGACAGGTACGCTTTGAATAAGGATACGCATCAGCTCATGTACAGTTGAGCCATATGTCCAGCGCCTCGTTGGCGCAGTAGGCAGCGCGTCAGTCTCATAATCTGAAGGTCGTGAGTTCGAGCCTCACATGGGGCAGTATTTTTTAAGGATAGAATTTCTATACAACGCTCGCTTAACATGTGAAAATATCAACCACTAGGGAAGCAAAGAGAACATGTGTTTAGCTTCTCCTTAATGAAAGTTCAAACTTGACAGCAAATAGAACATGCATCAGCCGAGGGGAGGACATGCTATTTGCCAAAACCAGGGATCGAACCAGGGACCTTTAGATCTTCAGTCTAACGCTCTTCCAACTGAGCTATTTCGGCTTCGCTATGGCAGCAGGCTGCTGCTTTCACCCACTGGGCCAGTATTAAGTATGGCTTCTGAGAATTATGTGTTGTCCTGTGGCAGACATGGGTGGTGCAGCCTCTTGAGGTGTCTTTGAGAGCAGCCAATGGAGCAGGGGAATTAGCTCAAATGGTAGAGCGCTCACTTAGCATGCGAGAGGTCGCTTGATCGATGCCCGCATTCTCCAACACAGCCTTTCTTCCAAGCTCTCTGGGTAAATTAACAACTACTCTATAGTGACCTTCAGCCAAGAAAGACTTATTGCTTCACAACTGCTTTTAGAACCCACGTGTCAAAAAGACTCCTATGGTCTTTTAAGTGTTTAAAGATGAATAAATCAGGCAAAAGTGCAGTTGTTTCTGCCCACTTTCCAACCGGCACCTTCAGTGTGCGAGGCGAAGGTGATAGCAGCTAGACTACCGAAACTGCAGGCTGCTCTGGAGATACAAAGTGTATTCTCCTTGCACAATGCAATAAGACTCAGTTAAATCTGCTTCAGGAGAATGCTTCAGAAAAAGCCAAATGTCTATGGTCTTTAGAAAATGACAGGTACGCTTTGAATAAGGATACGCATCAGCTCATGTACAGTTGAGCCATATGTCCAGCGCCTCATTGGCGCAGTAGGCAGCGCGTCAGTCTCATAATCTGAAGGTTGTGAGTTCGAGCCTCACACAGGGCAGTATTTTTTAAGGATAGAATTTCTATACAACGCTCGCTTAACATGTGAAAATATCAACCACTAGGGAAGCAAAGAGAACATGTGTTTAGCTTCTCCTTAATGAAAGTTCAAACTTGACAGCAAAAAGAACATGCATCAGCCGAGGGGAGGACATGCTATTTGCCGAAACCAGGGATCAAACCAGGGACCTTTAGATCTTCAGTCTAACGCTCTCCCAACTGAGCTATTTCGGCTTCGCTATGGCAGCAGGCTGCTGCTTTCACCCACTGGGCCAGTATTAAGTATGGCTTCTGAGAATTATGTGTTGTCCTGTGGCAGACATGGGTGGTGCAGCCTCTTGAGGTGTCTTTGAGAGCAGACAATGGAGCAGGGGAATTAGCTCAAATGGTAGAGCGCTCGCTTAGCATGCGAGAGGTAGCGGGATCGATGCCCGCATTCTCCAACACAGCCTTTCTTCCAAGCTCTCTGGGTAAATTAACAACTACTCTATAGTGACCTTCAGCCAAGAAAGACTTATTGCTTCACAACTGCTTTTAGAACCCACGTGTCAAAAAGACTGCTATGGTCTTTTAAGTGTTTAAAGATTAATAAATCAGGCAAAAGTGCAATTGTTTCTGCCCACTTTCCAACCGGGACCTTCAGTGTGCGAGGCGAAGGTGATAGCAGCTAGACTACCGAAACTGCAGGCTGCTCTGGAGATACAAAGTGTATTCTCCTTGCACAATGCAATAAGACTCAGTTAAATCTGCTTCAGGAGAATGCTTCAGAAAAAGCCAAATGTCTATGGTCTTTAGAAAATGACAGGTACGCTTTGAATAAGGATACGCATCAGCTCATGTACAGTTGAGCCATATGTCCAGCGCCTCGTTGGCACAGTAGGCAGCGTGTCAGTCTCATAATCTGAAGGTCGTGAGTTCGAGCCTCACACGGGGCAGTATTTTTTAAGGATAGAATTTCTATACAACGCTTGCTTAACATGTGAAAATATCAACCACTAGGGAAGCAAAGAGAACATGTGTTTAGCTTCTCCTTAATGAAAGTTCAAACTTGACAGCAAAAAGAACATGCATCAGCCGAGGGGAGGACATGTTATTTGCCGAAACCAGGGATCGAACCAGGGACCTTTAGATCTTCAGTCTAACGCTCTCCCAACTGAGCTATTTCGGCTTCGCTATGGCAGCAGGCTGCTGCTTTCACCCACTGGGCCAGTATTAAGTATGGCTTCTGAGAATTATGTGTTGTCCTGTGGCAGACATGGGTGGTGCAGCCTCTTGAGGTGTCTTTGAGAGCAGGCAATGGAGCAGGGGAATTAGCTGAAATTGTAGAGCGCTCGCTTAGCATGCGAGAGGTAGCGGGATCGATGCCCGCATTCTCCAACACAGCCTTTCTTCCAAGCTCTCTGGGTAAATTAACAACTACTCTATAGTGACCTTCAGCCAAGAAAGACTTATTGCTTCACAACTGCTTTTAGAACCCACGTGTCAAAAAGACTGCTATGGTCTTTTAAGTGTTTAAAGATGAATAAATCAGGCAAAAGTGCAATTGTTTCTGCCCACTTTCCAACCGGGACCTTCAGTGTGCGAGGCGAAGGTGATAGCAGCTAGACTACCGAAACTGCAGGCTGCTCTGGAGATACAAAGTGTATTCTCCTTGCACAATGCAATAAGACTCAGTTAAATCTGCTTCAGGAGAATGCTTCCGAAAAAGCCAAATGTCTATGGTCTTTACAAAATGACAGGTACGCTTTGAATAAGGATACGCATCAGCTCATGTACAGTTGAGCCATATGTCCAGCGCCTCGTTGGCGCAGTAGGCAGCGCGTCAGTCTCATAATCTGAAGGTCGTGAGTTCGAGCCTCACATGGGGCAGTATTTTTTAAGGATAGAATTTCTATACAACGCTCGCTTAACATGTGAAAATATCAACCACTAGGGAAGCAAAGAGAACATGTGTTTAGCTTCTCCTTAATGAAAGTTCAAACTTGACAGCAAATAGAACATGCATCAGCCGAGGGGAGGACATGCTATTTGCCAAAACCAGGGATCGAACCAGGGACCTTTAGATCTTCAGTCTAACGCTCTTCCAACTGAGCTATTTCGGCTTCGCTATGGCAGCAGGCTGCTGCTTTCACCCACTGGGCCAGTATTAAGTATGGCTTCTGAGAATTATGTGTTGTCCTGTGGCAGACATGGGTGGTGCAGCCTCTTGAGGTGTCTTTGAGAGCAGCCAATGGAGCAGGGGAATTAGCTCAAATGGTAGAGCGCTCACTTAGCATGCGAGAGGTCGCTTGATCGATGCCCGCATTCTCCAACACAGCCTTTCTTCCAAGCTCTCTGGGTAAATTAACAACTACTCTATAGTGACCTTCAGCCAAGAAAGACTTATTGCTTCACAACTGCTTTTAGAACCCACGTGTCAAAAAGACTCCTATGGTCTTTTAAGTGTTTAAAGATGAATAAATCAGGCAAAAGTGCAGTTGTTTCTGCCCACTTTCCAACCGGCACCTTCAGTGTGCGAGGCGAAGGTGATAGCAGCTAGACTACCGAAACTGCAGGCTGCTCTGGAGATACAAAGTGTATTCTCCTTGCACAATGCAATAAGACTCAGTTAAATCTGCTTCAGGAGAATGCTTCAGAAAAAGCCAAATGTCTATGGTCTTTAGAAAATGACAGGTACGCTTTGAATAAGGATACGCATCAGCTCATGTACAGTTGAGCCATATGTCCAGCGCCTCGTTGGCGCAGTAGGCAGCGCGTCAGTCTCATAATCTGAAGGTCGTGAGTTCGAGCCTCACATGGGGCAGTATTTTTTAAGGATAGAATTTCTATACAACGCTCGCTTAACATGTGAAAATATCAACCACTAGGGAAGCAAAGAGAACATGTGTTTAGCTTCTCCTTAATGAAAGTTCAAACTTGACAGCAAAAAGAACATGCATCAGCCGAGGGGAGGACATGCTATTTGCCGAAACCAGGGATCGAACCAGGGACCTTTAGATCTTCAGTCTAACGCTCTCCCAACTGAGCTATTTCGGCTTCGCTATGGCAGCAGGCTGCTGCTTTCACCCACTGGGCCAGTATTAAGTATGGCTTCTGAGAATTATGTGTTGTCCTGTGGCAGACATGGGTGGTGCAGCCTCTTGAGGTGTCTTTGAGAGCAGGCAATGGAGCAGGGGAATTAGCTCAAATGGTAGAGCGCCCACTTAGCATGCGAGAGGTCGCGTGATCGATGCCCGCATTCTCCAACACAGCCTTTCTTCCAAGCTCTCTGGGTAAATTAACAACTACTCTATAGTGACCTTCAGCCAAGAAAGACTTATTGCTTCACAACTGCTTTTAGAACCCACGTGTCAAAAAGACTGCTATGGTCTTTTAAGTGTTTAAAGATTAATAAATCAGGCAAAAGTGCAATTGTTTCTGCCCACTTTCCAACCGGGACCTTCAGTGTGCGAGGCGAAGGTGATAGCAGCTAGACTACCGAAACTGCAGGCTGCTCTGGAGATACAAAGTGTATTCTCCTTGCACAATGCAATAAGACTCAGTTAAATCTGCTTCAGGAGAATGCTTCATAAAAAGCCAAATGTCTATGGTCTTTAGAAAATGACAGGTACGCTTTGAATAAGGATACGCATCAGCTCATGTACAGTTGAGCCATATGTCCAGCGCCTCGTTGGCACAGTAGGCAGCGCGTCAGTCTCATAATCTGAAGGTCGTGAGTTCGAGCCTCACACGGGGCAGTATTTTTTAAGGATAGAATTTCTATACAACGCTTGCTTAACATGTGAAAATATCAACCACTAGGGAAGCAAAGAGAACATGTGTTTAGCTTCTCCTTAATGAAAGTTCAAACTTGACAGCAAAAAGAACATGCATCAGCCGAGGGGAGGACATGTTATTTGCCGAAACCAGGGATCGAACCAGGGACCTTTAGATCTTCAGTCTAACGCTCTCCCAACTGAGCTATTTCGGCTTCGCTATGGCAGCAGGCTGCTGCTTTCACCCACTGGGCCAGTATTAAGTATGGCTTCTGAGAATTATGTGTTGTCCTGTGGCAGACATGGGTGGTGCAGCCTCTTGAGGTGTCTTTGAGAGCAGGCAATGGAGCAGGGGAATTAGCTCAAATGGTAGAGCGCTCGCTTAGCATGCGAGAGGTAGTGTGATCGATGCCCGCATTCACCAACACAGCCTTTCTTCCAAGCTCTCTGGGTAAATTAACAACTACTCTATAGTGACCTTCAGCAAAGAAAGACTTATTGCTTCACAACTGCTTTTAGAACCCACGTGTCAAAAAGACTGCTATGGTCTTTTAAGTGTTTAAAGATTAATAAATCAGGCAAAAGTGCAATTGTTTCTGCCCACTTTCCAACCGGGACCTTCAGTGTGCGAGGCGAAGGTGATAGCAGCTAGACTACCGAAACTGCAGGCTGCTCTGGAGATACAAAGTGTATTCTCCTTGCACAATGCAATAAGACTCAGTTAAATCTGCTTCAGGAGAATGCTTCAGAAAAAGCCAAATGTCTATGGTCTTTAGAAAATGACAGGTACGCTTTGAATAAGGATACGCATCAGCTCATGTACAGTTGAGCCATATGTCCAGCGCCTCGTTCAGTCTAACGCTCTCCCAACTGAGCTATTTCGGTTTCACTATGGCAGCAGGCTGCTGCTTTCACCCACTGGGCCAGTATTAAGTATGGCTTCTGAGAATTATGTGTTGTCCTGTGGCAGACATGGGTGGTGCAGCCTCTTGAGGTGTCTTTGAGAGCAGGCAATGGAGCAGGGGAATTAGCTGAAATTGTAGAGAGCTCGCTTAGCATGCGAGAGGTAGCGGGATCGATGCCCGCATTCTCCAACACAGCCTTTCTTCCAAGCTCTCTGGGTAAATTAACAACTACTCTATAGTGACCTTCAGCCAAGAAAGACTTATTGCTTCACAACTGCTTTTAGAACCCACGTGTCAAAAAGACTGCTATGGTCTTTTAAGTGTTTAAAGATGAATAAATCAGGCAAAAGTGCAATTGTTTCTGCCCCCTTTCCAACCGGGACCTTCAGTGTGCGAGGCGAAGGTGATAGCAGCTAGACTACCGAAACTGCAGGCAGCTCTGGAGATACAAAGTGTATTCTCCTTGCACAATGCAATAAGACTCAGTTAAATCTGCTTCAGAAAAAGCCAAATGTCTATGGTCTTTACAAAATGACAGGTACGCTTTGAATAAGGATACGCATCAGCTCATGTACAGTTGAGCCATATGTCCAGCGCCTCGTTGGCGCAGTAGGCAGCGCGTCAGTCTCATAATCTGAAGGTCGTGAGTTCGAGCCTCACACGGGGCAGTATTTTTTAAGGATAGAATTTCTATACAACGCTCGCTTAACATGTGAAAATATCAACCACTAGGGAAGCAAAGAGAACATGTGTTTAGCTTCTCCTTAATGAAAGTTCAAACTTGACAGCAAAAAGAACATGCATCAGCCGAGGGGAGGACATGCTATTTGCCGAAACCAGGGATCGAACCAGGGACCTTTAGATCTTCAGTCTAACGCTCTTCCAACTGAGCTATTAAGTATGGCTTCTGAGAATTATGTGTTGTCCTGTGGCAGACATGGGTGGTGCAGCCTCTTGAGGTGTCTTTGAGAGCAGGCAATGGAGCAGGGGAATTAGCTGAAATTGTAGAGAGCTCGCTTAGCATGCGAGAGGTAGCGGGATCGATGCCCGCATTCTCCAACACAGCCTTTCTTCCAAGCTCTCTGGGTAAATTAACAACTACTCTATAGTGACCTTCAGCCAAGAAAGACTTATTGCTTCACAACTGCTTTTAGAACCCACGTGTCAAAAAGACTCCTATGGTCTTTTAAGTGTTTAAAGATGAATAAATCAGGCAAAAGTGCAATTGTTTCTGCCCACTTTCCAACCGGGACCTTCAGTGTGCGAGGCGAAAGTGATAGCAGCTAGACTACCGAAACTGCAGGCTGCTCTGGAGATACAAAGTGTATTCTCCTTGCACAATGCAATAAGACTCAGTTAAATATGCTTCAGGAGAATGCTTCAGAAAAAGCCAAATGTCTATGGTCTTTACAAAATGACAGGTACGCTTTGAATAAGGATACGCATCAGCTCATGTACAGTTGAGCCATATGTCCAGCGCCTCGTTGGCGCAGTAGGCAGCGCCTCAGTCTCATAATCTGAAGGTCGTGAGTTCGAGCCTCACATGGGGCAGTATTTTTTAAGGATAGAATTTCTATACAACGCTCGCTTAACATGTGAAAATATCAACCACTAGGGAAGCAAAGAGAACATGTGTTTAGCTTCTCCTTAATGAAAGTTCAAACTTGACAGCAAAAAGAACATGCATCAGCCGAGGGGAGGACATGCTATTTGCCGAAACCAGGGATCGAACCAGGGACCTTTAGATCTTCAGTCTAACGCTCTCCCAACTGAGCTATTTCGGCTTCGCTATGGCAGCAGGCTGCTGCTTTCACCCACTGGGCCAGTATTAAGTATGGCTTCTGAGAATTATGTGTTGTCCTGTGGCAGACATGGGTGGTGCAGCCTCTTGAGGTGTCTTTGAGAGCAGGCAATGGAGCAGGGGAATTAGCTCAAATGGTAGAGCGCCCACTTAGCATGCGAGAGGTCGCGTGATCGATGCCCGCATTCTCCAACACAGCCTTTCTTCCAAGCTCTCTGGGTAAATTAACAACTACTCTATAGTGACCTTCAGCCAAGAAAGACTTATTGCTTCACAACTGCTTTTAGAACCCACGTGTCAAAAAGACTGCTATGGTCTTTTAAGTGTTTAAAGATGAATAAATCAGGCAAAAGTGCAATTGTTTCTGCCCAATTTCCAACCGGGACCTTCAGTGTGCGAGGCGAAGGTGATAGCAGCTAGACTACCGAAACTGCAGGCTGCTCTGGAGATACAAAGTGTATTCTCCTTGCACAATGCAATAAGACTCAGTTAAATCTGCTTCAGGATAATGCTTCCGAAAAAGCCAAATGTCTATGGTCTTTACAAAATGACAGGTACGCTTTGAATAAGGATACGCATCAGCTCATGTACAGTTGAGCCATATGTCCAGCGCCTCGTTGGCGCAGTAGGCAGCGCGTCAGTCTCATAATCTGAAGGTCGTGAGTTCGAGCCTCACATGGGGCAGTATTTTTTAAGGATAGAATTTCTATACAACGCTCGCTTAACATGTGAAAATATCAACCACTAGGGAAGCAAAGAGAACATGTGTTTAGCTTCTCCTTAATGAAAGTTCAAACTTGACAGCAAATAGAACATGCATCAGCCGAGGGGAGGACATGCTATTTGCCAAAACCAGGGATCGAACCAGGGACCTTTAGATCTTCAGTCTAACGCTCTTCCAACTGAGCTATTTCGGCTTCGCTATGGCAGCAGGCTGCTGCTTTCACCCACTGGGCCAGTATTAAGTATGGCTTCTGAGAATTATGTGTTGTCCTGTGGCAGACATGGGTGGTGCAGCCTCTTGAGGTGTCTTTGAGAGCAGCCAATGGAGCAGGGGAATTAGCTCAAATGGTAGAGCGCTCACTTAGCATGCGAGAGGTCGCGTGATCGATGCCCGCATTCTCCAACACAGCCTTTCTTCCAAGCTCTCTGGGTAAATTAACAACTACTCTATAGTGACCTTCAGCCAAGAAAGACTTATTGCTTCACAACTGCTTTTAGAACCCACGTGTCAAAAAGACTCCTATGGTCTTTTAAGTGTTTAAAGATGAATAAATCAGGCAAAAGTGCAGTTGTTTCTGCCCACTTTCCAACCGGCACCTTCAGTGTGCGAGGCGAAGGTGATAGCAGCTAGACTACCGAAACTGCAGGCTGCTCTAGAGATACAAAGTGTATTCTCCTTGCACAATGCAATAAGACTCAGTTAAATCTGCTTCAGGAGAATGCTTCAGAAAAAGCCAAATGTCTATGGTCTTTAGAAAATGACAGGTACGCTTTGAATAAGGATACGCATCAGCTCATGTACAGTTGAGCCATATGTCCAGCGCCTCGTTGGCGCAGTAGGCAGCGCGTCAGTCTCATAATCTGAAGGTCGTGAGTTCGAGCCTCACATGGGGCAGTATTTTTTAAGGATAGAATTTCTATACAACGCTCGCTTAACATGTGAAAATATCAACCACTAGGGAAGCAAAGAGAACATGTGTTTAGCTTCTCCTTAATGAAAGTTCAAACTTGACAGCAAAAAGAACATGCATCAGCCGAGGGGAGGACATGCTATTTGCCGAAACCAGGGATCGAACCAGGGACCTTTAGATCTTCAGTCTAACGCTCTCCCAACTGAGCTATTTCGGCTTCGCTATGGCAGCAGGCTGCTGCTTTCACCCACTGGGCCAGTATTAAGTATGGCTTCTGAGAATTATGTGTTGTCCTGTGGCAGACATGGGTGGTGCAGCCTCTTGAGGTGTCTTTGAGAGCAGGCAATGGAGCAGGGGAATTAGCTCAAATGGTAGAGCGCCCACTTAGCATGCGAGAGGTCGCGTGATCGATGCCCGCATTCTCCAACACAGCCTTTCTTCCAAGCTCTCTGGGTAAATTAACAACTACTCTATAGTGACCTTCAGCCAAGAAAGACTTATTGCTTCACAACTGCTTTTAGAACCCACGTGTCAAAAAGACTGCTATGGTCTTTTAAGTGTTTAAAGATGAATAAATCAGGCAAAAGTGCAATTGTTTCTGCCCACTTTCCAACCGGGACCTTCAGTGTGCGAGGCGAAGGTGATAGCAGCTAGACTACCGAAACTGTAGGCTGCTCTGGAGATACAAAGTGTATTCTCCTTGCACAATGCAATAAGACTCAGTTAAATCTGCTTCAGGAGAATGCTTCCGAAAAAGCCAAATGTCTATGGTCTTTACAAAATGACAGGTACGCTTTGAATAAGGATACGCATCAGCTCATGTACAGTTGAGCCATATGTCCAGCGCCTCGTTGGCGCAGTAGGCAGCGCGTCAGTCTCATAATCTGAAGGTCGTGAGTTCGAGCCTCACATGGGGCAGTATTTTTTAAGGATAGAATTTCTATACAACGCTCGCTTAACATGTGAAAATATCAACCACTAGGGAAGCAAAGAGAACATGTGTTTAGCTTCTCCTTAATGAAAGTTCAAACTTGACAGCAAATAGAACATGCATCAGCCGAGGGGAGGACATGCTATTTGCCAAAACCAGGGATCGAACCAGGGACCTTTAGATCTTCAGTCTAACGCTCTTCCAACTGAGCTATTTCGGCTTCGCTATGGCAGCAGGCTGCTGCTTTCACCCACTGGGCCAGTATTAAGTATGGCTTCTGAGAATTATGTGTTGTCCTGTGGCAGACATGGGTGGTGCAGCCTCTTGAGGTGTCTTTGAGAGCAGCCAATGGAGCAGGGGAATTAGCTCAAATGGTAGAGCGCTCACTTAGCATGCGAGAGGTCGCGTGATCGATGCCCGCATTCTCCAACACAGCCTTTCTTCCAAGCTCTCTGGGTAAATTAACAACTACTCTATAGTGACCTTCAGCCAAGAAAGACTTATTGCTTCACAACTGCTTTTAGAACCCACGTGTCAAAAAGACTCCTATGGTCTTTTAAGTGTTTAAAGATGAATAAATCAGGCAAAAGTGCAGTTGTTTCTGCCCACTTTCCAACCGGCACCTTCAGTGTGCGAGGCGAAGGTGATAGCAGCTAGACTACCGAAACTGCAGGCTGCTCTGGAGATACAAAGTGTATTCTCCTTGCACAATGCAATAAGACTCAGTTAAATCTGCTTCAGGAGAATGCTTCAGAAAAAGCCAAATGTCTATGGTCTTTAGAAAATGACAGGTACGCTTTGAATAAGGATACGCATCAGCTCATGTACAGTTGAGCCATATGTCCAGCGCCTCGTTGGCGCAGTAGGCAGCGCGTCAGTCTCATAATCTGAAGGTCGTGAGTTCGAGCCTCACATGGGGCAGTATTTTTTAAGGATAGAATTTCTATACAACGCTCGCTTAACATGTGAAAATATCAACCACTAGGGAAGCAAAGAGAACATGTGTTTAGCTTCTCCTTAATGAAAGTTCAAACTTGACAGCAAAAAGAACATGCATCAGCCGAGGGGAGGACATGCTATTTGCCGAAACCAGGGATCGAACCAGGGACCTTTAGATCTTCAGTCTAACGCTCTCCCAACTGAGCTATTTCGGCTTCACTATGGCAGCAGGCTGCTGCTTTCACCCACTGGGCCAGTATTAAGTATGGCTTCTGAGAATTATGTGTTGTCCTGTGGCAGACATGGGTGGTGCAGCCTCTTGAGGTGTCTTTGAGAGCAGGCAATGGAGCAGGGGAATTAGCTCAAATGGTAGAGCGCCCACTTAGCATGCAAGAGGTCGCGTGATCGATGCCCGCATTCTCCAACACAGCCTTTCTTCCAAGCTCTCTGGGTAAATTAACAACTACTCTATAGTGACCTTCAGCCAAGAAAGACTTATTGCTTCACAACTGCTTTTAGAACCCACGTGTCAAAAAGACTGCTATGGTCTTTTAAGTGTTTAAAGATGAATAAATCAGGCAAAAGTGCAATTGTTTCTGCCCACTTTCCAACCGGGACCTTCAGTGTGCGAGGCGAAGGTGATAGCAGCTAGACTACCGAAACTGCAGGCTGCTCTGGAGATACAAAGTGTATTCTCCTTGCACAATGCAATAAGACTCAGTTAAATCTGCTTCAGGAGAATGCTTCAGAAAAAGCCAAATGTCTATGGTCTTTAGAAAATGACAGGTACGCTTTGAATAAGGATACGCATCAGCTCATGTACAGTTGAGCCATATGTCCAGCGCCTCGTTGGCGCAGTAGGCAGCGCGTCAGTCTCATAATCTGAAGGTCGTGAGTTCGAGCCTCACACGGAGCAGTATTTTTTAAGGATAGAATTTCTATACAACGCTTGCTTAACATGTGAAAATATCAACCACTAGGGAAGCAAAGAGAACATGTGTTTAGCTTCTCCTTAATGAAAGTTCAAACTTGACAGCAAAAAGAACATGCATCAGCCGAGGGGAGGACATGCTATTTGCCGAAACCAGGGATCAAACCAGGGACCTTTAGATCTTCAGTCTAACGCTCACCCAACTGAGCTATTTCGGCTTCGCTATGGCAGCAGGCTGCTGCTTTCACCCACTGGGCCAGTATTAAGTATGGCTTCTGAGAATTATGTGTTGTCCTGTGGCAGACATGGGTGGTGCAGCCTCTTGAGGTGTCTTTGAGAGCAGACAATGGAGCAGGGGAATTAGCTCAAATTGTAGAGCGCTCGCTTAGCATGCGAGAGGTAGCGGGATCGATGCCCGCATTCTCCAACACAGCCTTTCTTCCAAGCTCTCTGGGTAAATTAACAACTACTCTATAGTGACCTTCAGCCAAGAAAGACTTATTGCTTCACAACTGCTTTTAGAACCCACGTGTCAAAAAGACTGCTATGGTCTTTTAAGTGTTTAAAGATTAATAAATCAGGCAAAAGTGCAATTGTTTCTGCCCACTTTCCAACCGGGACCTTCAGTGTGCGAGGCGAAGGTGATAGCAGCTAGACTACCGAAACTGCAGGCTGCTCTGGAGATACAAAGTGTATTCTCCTTGCACAATGCAATAAGACTCAGTTAAATCTGCTTCAGGAGAATGCTTTATAAAAAGCCAAATGTCTATGGTCTTTAGAAAATGACAGGTACGCTTTGAATAAGGATACGCATCAGCTCATGTACAGTTGAGCCATATGTCCAGCGCCTCGTTGGCACAGTAGGCAGCGCGTCAGTCTCATAATCTGAAGGTTGTGAGTTCGAGCCTCACACGGGGCAGTATTTTTTAAGGATAGAATTTCTATACAACGCTTGCTTAACATGTGAAAATATCAACCACTAGGGAAGCAAAGAGAACATGTGTTTAGCTTCTCCTTAATGAAAGTTCAAACTTGACAGCAAAAAGAACATGCATCAGCCAAGGGGAGGACATGTTATTTGCCGAAACCAGGGATCGAACCAGGGACCTTTAGATCTTCAGTCTAACGCTCTCCCAACTGAGCTATTTCGGCTTCGCTATGGGAGCAGGCTGCTGCTTTCACCCACTGGGCCAGTATTAAGTATGGCTTCTGAGAATTATGTGTTGTCCTGTGGCAGACATGGGTGGTGCAGCCTCTTGAGGTGTCTTTGAGAGCAGGCAATGGAGCAGGGGAATTAGCTCAAATGGTAGAGCGCTCGCTTAGCATGCGAGAGGTAGTGTGATCGATGCCCGCATTCACCAACACAGCCTTTCTTCCAAGCTCTCTGGGTAAATTAACAACTACTCTATAGTGACCTTCAGCAAAGAAAGACTTATTGCTTCACAACTGCTTTTAGAACCCACGTGTCAAAAAGACTGCTATGGTCTTTTAAGTGTTTAAAGATTAATAAATCAGGCAAAAGTGCAATTGTTTCTGCCCACTTTCCAACCGGGACCTTCAGTGTGCGAGGCGAAGGTGATAGCAGCTAGACTACCGAAACTGCAGGCTGCTCTGGAGATACAAAGTGTATTCTCCTTGCACAATGCAATAAGACTCAGTTAAATCTGCTTCAGGAGAATGCTTCAGAAAAAGCCAAATGTCTATGGTCTTTAGAAAATGACAGGTACGCTTTGAATAAGGATACGCATCAGCTCATGTACAGTTGAGCCATATGTCCAGCGCCTCGTTCAGTCTAACGCTCTCCCAACTGAGCTATTTCGGTTTCACTATGGCAGCAGGCTGCTGCTTTCACCCACTGGGCCAGTATTAAGTATGGCTTCTGAGAATTATGTGTTGTCCTGTGGCAGACATGGGTGGTGCAGCCTCTTGAGGTGTCTTTGAGAGCAGGCAATGGAGCAGGGGAATTAGCTGAAATTGTAGAGAGCTCGCTTAGCATGCGAGAGGTAGCGGGATCGATGCCCGCATTCTCCAACACAGCCTTTCTTCCAAGCTCTCTGGGTAAATTAACAACTACTCTATAGTGACCTTCAGCCAAGAAAGACTTATTGCTTCACAACTGCTTTTAGAACCCACGTGTCAAAAAGACTGCTATGGTCTTTTAAGTGTTTAAAGATGAATAAATCAGGCAAAAGTGCAATTGTTTCTGCCCCCTTTCCAACCGGGACCTTCAGTGTGCGAGGCGAAGGTGATAGCAGCTAGACTACCGAAACTGCAGGCAGCTCTGGAGATACAAAGTGTATTCTCCTTGCACAATGCAATAAGACTCAGTTAAATCTGCTTCAGAAAAAGCCAAATGTCTATGGTCTTTACAAAATGACAGGTACGCTTTGAATAAGGATACGCATCAGCTCATGTACAGTTGAGCCATATGTCCAGCGCCTCGTTGGCGCAGTAGGCAGCGCGTCAGTCTCATAATCTGAAGGTCGTGAGTTCGAGCCTCACACGGGGCAGTATTTTTTAAGGATAGAATTTCTATACAACGCTCGCTTAACATGTGAAAATATCAACCACTAGGGAAGCAAAGAGAACATGTGTTTAGCTTCTCCTTAATGAAAGTTCAAACTTGACAGCAAAAAGAACATGCATCAGCCGAGGGGAGGACATGCTATTTGCCGAAACCAGGGATCGAACCAGGGACCTTTAGATCTTCAGTCTAACGCTCTTCCAACTGAGCTATTAAGTATGGCTTCTGAGAATTATGTGTTGTCCTGTGGCAGACATGGGTGGTGCAGCCTCTTGAGGTGTCTTTGAGAGCAGGCAATGGAGCAGGGGAATTAGCTGAAATTGTAGAGAGCTCGCTTAGCATGCGAGAGGTAGCGGGATCGATGCCCGCATTCTCCAACACAGCCTTTCTTCCAAGCTCTCTGGGTAAATTAACAACTACTCTATAGTGACCTTCAGCCAAGAAAGACTTATTGCTTCACAACTGCTTTTAGAACCCACGTGTCAAAAAGACTCCTATGGTCTTTTAAGTGTTTAAAGATGAATAAATCAGGCAAAAGTGCAATTGTTTCTGCCCACTTTCCAACCGGGACCTTCAGTGTGCGAGGCGAAAGTGATAGCAGCTAGACTACCGAAACTGCAGGCTGCTCTGGAGATACAAAGTGTATTCTCCTTGCACAATGCAATAAGACTCAGTTAAATCTGCTTCAGGAGAATGCTTCAGAAAAAGCCAAATGTCTATGGTCTTTACAAAATGACAGGTACGCTTTGAATAAGGATACGCATCAGCTCATGTACAGTTGAGCCATATGTCCAGCGCCTCGTTGGCACAGTAGGCAGCGCCTCAGTCTCATAATCTGAAGGTTGTGAGTTCGAGCCTCACATGGGGCAGTATTTTTTAAGGATAGAATTTCTATACAACGCTCGCTTAACATGTGAAAATATCAACCACTAGGGAAGCAAAGAGAACATGTGTTTAGCTTCTCCTTAATGAAAGTTCAAACTTGACAGCAAAAAGAACATGCATCAGCCGAGGGGAGGACATGCTATTTGCCGAAACCAGGGATCGAACCAGGGACCTTTAGATCTTCAGTCTAACGCTCTCCCAACTGAGCTATTTCGGCTTCGCTATGGCAGCAGGCTGCTGCTTTCACCCACTGGGCCAGTATTAAGTATGGCTTCTGAGAATTATGTGTTGTCCTGTGGCAGACATGGGTGGTGCAGCCTCTTGAGGTGTCTTTGAGAGCAGGCAATGGAGCAGGGGAATTAGCTCAAATGGTAGAGCGCCCACTTAGCATGCGAGAGGTCGCGTGATCGATGCCCGCATTCTCCAACACAGCCTTTCTTCCAAGCTCTCTGGGTAAATTAACAACTACTCTATAGTGACCTTCAGCCAAGAAAGACTTATTGCTTCACAACTGCTTTTAGAACCCACGTGTCAAAAAGACTCCTATGGTCTTTTAAGTGTTTAAAGATGAATAAATCAGGCAAAAGTGCAGTTGTTTCTGCCCACTTTCCAACCGGCACCTTCAGTGTGCGAGGCGAAGGTGATAGCAGCTAGACTACCGAAACTGCAGGCTGCTCTGGAGATACAAAGTGTATTCTCCTTGCACAATGCAATAAGACTCAGTTAAATCTGCTTCAGGAGAATGCTTCAGAAAAAGCCAAATGTCTATGGTCTTTAGAAAATGACAGGTACGCTTTGAATAAGGATACGCATCAGCTCATGTACAGTTGAGCCATATGTCCAGCGCCTCATTGGCGCAGTAGGCAGCGCGTCAGTCTCATAATCTGAAGGTTGTGAGTTCGAGCCTCACACAGGGCAGTATTTTTTAAGGATAGAATTTCTATACAACGCTCGCTTAACATGTGAAAATATCAACCACTAGGGAAGCAAAGAGAACATGTGTTTAGCTTCTCCTTAATGAAAGTTCAAACTTGACAGCAAAAAGAACATGCATCAGCCGAGGGGAGGACATGCTATTTTCCGAAACCAGGGATCGAACCAGGGACCTTTAGATCTTCAGTCTAACGCTCTCCCAACTGAGCTATTTCAGCTTCGCTATGGCAGCAGGCTGCTGCTTTCACCCACTGGGCCAGTATTAAGTATGGCTTCTGAGAATTATGTGTTGTCCTGTGGCAGACATGGGTGGTGCAGCCTCTTGAGGTGTCTTTGAGAGCAGGCAATGGAGCAGGGGAATTAGCTCAAATGGTAGAGCGCTCGCTTAGCATGCGAGAGGTAGCGGGATCGATGCCCGCATTCTCCAACACATCCTTTCTTCCAAGCTCTCTGGGTAAATTAACAACTACTCTATAGTGACCTTCAGCCAAGAAAGACTTATTGCTTCACAACTGCTTTTAGAACCCACGTGTCAAAAAGACTGCTATGGTCTTTTAAGTGTTTAAAGATGAATAAATCAGGCAAAAGTGCAATTGTTTCTGCCCACTTTCCAACCGGGACCTTCAGTGTGCGAGGCGAAGGTGATAGCAGCTAGACTACCGAAACTGCAGGCTGCTCTGGAGATACAAAGTGTATTCTCCTTGCACAATGCAATAAGACTCAGTTAAATCTGCTTCAGGAGAATGCTTCAGAAAAAGCCAAATGTCTATGGTCTTTAGAAAATGACAGGTACGCTTTGAATAAGGATACGCATCAGCTCATGTACAGTTGAGCCATATGTCCAGTGCCTCATTGGCGCAGTAGGCAGCGCGTCAGTCTCATAATCTGAAGGTCGTGAGTTCGAGCCTCACACGGGGCAGTATTTTTTAAGGATAGAATTTCTATACAACGCTTGCTTAACATGTGAAAATATCAACCACTAGGGAAGCAAAGAGAACATGTGTTTAGCTTCTCCTTAATGAAAGTTCAAACTTGACAGCAAAAAGAACATGCATCAGCCGAGGGGAGGACATGCTATTTGCCGAATCCAGGGATCAAACCAGGGACCTTTAGATCTTCAGTCTAACGCTCTCCCAACTGAGCTATTTCGGCTTCGCTATGGCAGCAGGCTGCTGCTTTCACCCACTGGGCCAGTATTAAGTATGGCTTCTGAGAATTATGTGTTGTCCTGTGGCAGACATGGGTGGTGCAGCCTCTTGAGGTGTCTTTGAGAGCAGACAATGGAGCAGGGGAATTAGCTCAAATGGTAGAGCGCTCGCTTAGCATGCGAGAGGTAGAGGGATCGATGCCCGCATTCTCCAACACAGCCTTACTTCCAAGCTCTCTGGGTAAATTAACAACTACTCTATAGTGACCTTCAGCCAAGAAAGACTTATTGCTTCACAACTGCTTTTAGAACCCACGTGTCAAAAAGACTGCTATGGTCTTTTAAGTGTTTAAAGATTAATAAATCAGGCAAAAGTGCAATTGTTTCTGCCCACTTTCCAACCGGGACCTTCAGTGTGCGAGGCGAAGGTGATAGCAGCTAGACTACCGAAACTGCAGGCTGCTCTGGAGATACAAAGTGTATTCTCCTTGCACAATGCAATAAGACTCAGTTAAATCTGCTTCAGGAGAATGCTTCATAAAAAGCCAAATGTCTATGGTCTTTAGAAAATGACAGGTACGCTTTGAATAAGGATACGCATCAGCTCATGTACAGTTGAGCCATATGTCCAGCGCCTCGTTGGCACAGTAGGCAGCGCGTCAGTCTCATAATCTGAAGGTCGTGAGTTCGAGCCTCACACGGGGCAGTATTTTTTAAGGATAGAATTTCTATACAACGCTTGCTTAACATGTGAAAATATCAACCACTAGGGAAGCAAAGAGAACATGTGTTTAGCTTCTCCTTAATGAAAGTTCAAACTTGACAGCAAAAAGAACATGCATCAGCCGAGGGGAGGACATGTTATTTGCCGAAACCAGGGATCGAACCAGGGACCTTTAGATCTTCAGTCTAACGCTCTCCCAACTGAGCTATTTCGGCTTCGCTATGGCAGCAGGCTGCTGCTTTCACCCACTGGGCCAGTATTAAGTATGGCTTCTGAGAATTATGTGTTGTCCTGTGGCAGACATGGGTGGTGCAGCCTCTTGAGGTGTCTTTGAGAGCAGGCAATGGAGCAGGGGAATTAGCTGAAATTGTAGAGCGCTCGCTTAGCATGCGAGAGGTAGCGGGATCGATGCCCGCATTCTCCAACACAGCCTTTCTTCCAAGCTCTCTGGGTAAATTAACAACTACTCTATAGTGACCTTCAGCCAAGAAAGACTTATTGCTTCACAACTGCTTTTAGAACCCACGTGTCAAAAAGACTGCTATGGTCTTTTAAGTGTTTAAAGATAATTAAATCAGGCAAAAGTGCAATTGTTTCTGCCCACTTTCCAACCGGGACCTTCAGTGTGCGAGGCGAAGGTGATAGCAGCTAGACTACCGAAACTGCAGGCTGCTCTGGAGATACAAAGTGTATTCTCCTTGCACAATGCAATAAGACTCAGTTAAATCTGCTTCAGGAGAATGCTTCCGAAAAAGCCAAATGTCTATGGTCTTTACAAAATGACAGGTACGCTTTGAATAAGGATACGCATCAGCTCATGTACAGTTGAGCCATATGTCCAGCGCCTCGTTGGCGCAGTAGGCAGCGCGTCAGTCTCATAATCTGAAGGTCGTGAGTTCGAGCCTCACATGGGGCAGTATTTTTTAAGGATAGAATTTCTATACAACGCTCGCTTAACATGTGAAAATATCAACCACTAGGGAAGCAAAGAGAACATGTGTTTAGCTTCTCCTTAATGAAAGTTCAAACTTGACAGCAAATAGAACATGCATCAGCCGAGGGGAGGACATGCTATTTGCCAAAACCAGGGATCGAACCAGGGACCTTTAGATCTTCAGTCTAACGCTCTTCCAACTGAGCTATTTCGGCTTCGCTATGGCAGCAGGCTGCTGCTTTCACCCACTGGGCCAGTATTAAGTATGGCTTCTGAGAATTATGTGTTGTCCTGTGGCAGACATGGGTGGTGCAGCCTCTTGAGGTGTCTTTGAGAGCAGCCAATGGAGCAGGGGAATTAGCTCAAATGGTAGAGCGCTCACTTAGCATGCGAGAGGTCGCGTGATCGATGCCCGCATTCTCCAACACAGCCTTTCTTCCAAGCTCTCTGGGTAAATTAACAACTACTCTATAGTGACCTTCAGCCAAGAAAGACTTATTGCTTCACAACTGCTTTTAGAACCCACGTGTCAAAAAGACTCCTATGGTATTTTAAGTGTTTAAAGATGAATAAATCAGGCAAAAGTGCAGTTGTTTCTGCCCACTTTCCAACCGGCACCTTCAGTGTGCGAGGCGAAGGTGATAGCAGCTAGACTACCGAAACTGCAGGCTGCTCTGGAGATACAAAGTGTATTCTCCTTGCACAATGCAATAAGACTCAGTTAAATCTGCTTCAGGAGAATGCTTCAGAAAAAGCCAAATGTCTATGGTCTTTAGAAAATGACAGGTACGCTTTGAATAAGGATACGCATCAGCTCATGTACAGTTGAGCCATATGTCCAGCGCCTCGTTGGCGCAGTAGGCAGCGCGTCAGTCTCATAATCTGAAGGTCGTGAGTTCGAGCCTCACATGGGGCAGTATTTTTTAAGGATAGAATTTCTATACAACGCTCGCTTAACATGTGAAAATATCAACCACTAGGGAAGCAAAGAGAACATGTGTTTAGCTTCTCCTTAATGAAAGTTCAAACTTGACAGCAAAAAGAACATGCATCAGCCGAGGGGAGGACATGCTATTTGCCGAAACCAGGGATCGAACCAGGGACCTTTAGATCTTCAGTCTAACGCTCTCCCAACTGAGCTATTTCGGCTTCGCTATGGCAGCAGGCTGCTGCTTTCACCCACTGGGCCAGTATTAAGTATGGCTTCTGAGAATTATGTGTTGTCCTGTGGCAGACATGGGTGGTGCAGCCTCTTGAGGTGTCTTTGAGAGCAGGCAATGGAGCAGGGGAATTAGCTCAAATGGTAGAGCGCCCACTTAGCATGCGAGAGGTCGCGTGATCGATGCCCGCATTCTCCAACACAGCCTTTCTTCCAAGCTCTCTGGGAAAATTAACAACTACTCTATAGTGACCTTCAGCCAAGAAAGACTTATTGCTTCACAACTGCTTTTAGAACCCACGTGTCAAAAAGACTGCTATGGTCTTTTAAGTGTTTAAAGATGAATAAATCAGGCAAAAGTGCAATTGTTTCTGCCCACTTTCCAACCGGGACCTTCAGTGTGCGAGGCGAAGGTGATAGCAGCTAGACTACCGAAACTGCAGGCTGCTCTGGAGATACAAAGTGTATTCTCCTTGCACAATGCAATAAGACTCAGTTAAATCTGCTTCAGGAGAATGCTTCAGAAAAAGCCAAATGTCTATGGTCTTTAGAAAATGGCAGGTACGCTTTGAATAAGGATACGCATCAGCTCATGTACAGTTGAGCCATATGTCCAGCGCCTCGTTGGCGCAGTAGGCAGCGCGTCAGTCTCATAATCTGAAGGTCGTGAGTTCGAGCCTCACACGGGGCAGTATTTTTTAAGGATAGAATTTCTATACAACGCTTGCTTAACATGTGAAAATATCAACCACTAGGGAAGCAAAGAGAACATGTGTTTAGCTTCTCCTTAATGAAAGTTCAAACTTGACAGCAAAAAGAACATGCATCAGCCGAGGGGAGGACATGCTATTTGCCGAAACCAGGGATCAAACCAGGGCCCTTTAGATCTTCAGTCTAACGCTCTCCCAACTGAGCTATTTCGGCTTCGCTATGGCAGCAGGCTGCTGCTTTCACCCACTGGGCCAGTATTAAGTATGGCTTCTGAGAATTATGTGTTGTCCTGTGGCAGACATGGGTGGTGCAGCCTCTTGAGGTGTCTTTGAGAGCAGACAATGGAGCAGGGGAATTAGCTCAAATGGTAGAGCGCTCGCTTAGCATGCGAGAGGTAGCGGGATCGATGCCCGCATTCTCCAACACAGCCTTTCTTCCAAGCTCTCTGGGTAAATTAACAACTACTCTATAGTGACCTTCAGCCAAGAAAGACTTATTGCTTCACAACTGCTTTTAGAACCCACGTGTCAAAAAGACTGCAATGGTCTTTTAAGTGTTTAAAGATTAATAAATCAGGCAAAAGTGCAATTGTTTCTGCCCACTTTCCAACCGGGACCTTCAGTGTGCGAGGCGAAGGTGATAGCAGCTAGACTACCGAAACTGCAGGCTGCTCTGGAGATACAAAGTGTATTCTCCTTGCACAATGCAATAAGACTCAGTTAAATCTGCTTCAGGAGAATGCTTCAGAAAAAGCCAAATGTCTATGGTCTTTAGAAAATGACAGGTACGCTTTGAATAAGGATACGCATCAGCTCATGTACAGTTGAGCCATATGTCCAGCGCCTCGTTGGCGCAGTAGGCAGCGCGTCATTCTCATAATCTGAAGGTCGTGAGTTCGAGCCTTACACGGGGCAGAATTTTTTAAGGATAGAATTTCTATACAACGCTCGCTTAACATGTGAAAATATCAACCACTAGGGAAGCAAAGAGAACATGTGTTTAGCTTCTCCTTAATGAAAGTTCAAACTTGACAGCAAAAAGAACATGCATCAGCCGAGGGGAGGACATGCTATTTGCTGAAACCAGGGATCGAACCAGGGACCTTTAGATCTTCAGTCTAACGCTCTCCCAACTGAGCTATTTCAGCTTTGCTATGGCAGCAGGCTGCTGCTTTCACCCACTGGGCCAGTATTAAGTATGGCTTCTGAGAATTATGTGTTGTCCTGTGGCAGACATGGGTGGTGCAGCCTCTTGAGGTGTCTTTGAGAGCAGGCAATGGAGCAGGGGAATTAGCTCAAATGGTAGAGCGCTCGCTTAGCATGCGAGAGGTAGCGGGATCGATGCCCGCATTCTCCAACACAGCCTTTCTTCCAAGCTCTCTGGGTAAATTAACAACTACTCTATAGTGACCTTCAGCCAAGAAAGACTTATTGCTTCACAACTGCTTTTAGAACCCACGTGTCAAAAAGACTGCTATGGTCTTTTAAGTGTTTAAAGATGAATAAATCAGGCAAAAGTGCAATTGTTTCTGCCCACTTTCCAACCGGGACCTTCAGTGTGCGAGGCGAAGGTGATAGCAGCTAGACTACCGAAACTGCAGGCTGCTCTGGAGATACAAAGTGTATTCTCCTTGCACAATGCAATAAGACTCAGTTAAATCTGCTTCAGGAGAATGCTTCAGAAAAAGCCAAATGTCTATGGTCTTTAGAAAATGACAGGTACGCTTTGAATAAGGATACGCATCAGCTCATGTACAGTTGAGCCATATGTCCAGCGCCTCGTTGGCGCAGTAGGCAGCGCGTCATTCTCATAATCTGAAGGTCGTGAGTTCGAGCCTCACACGGGGCAGTATTTTTTAAGGATAGAATTTCTATACAACGCTCGCTTAACATGTGAAAATATCAACCACTAGGGAAGCAAAGAGAACATGTGTTTAGCTTCTCCTTAATGAAAGTTCAAACTTGACAGCAAAAAGAACATGCATCAGCCGAGGGGAGGACATGCTATTTGCCGAAACCAGGGATCAAAACAGGGACCTTTAGATCTTCAGTCTAACGCTGTCCCAACTGAGCTATTTCGGCTTCGCTATGGCAGCAGGCTGCTGCTTTCACCCACTGGGCCAGTATTAAGTATGGCTTCTGAGAATTATGTGTTGTCCTGTGGCAGACATGGGTGGTGCAGCCTCTTGAGGTGTCTTTGAGAGCAGACAATGGAGCAGGGGAATTAGCTCAAATGGTAGAGCGCTCGCTTAGCATGCGAGAGGTAGCGGGATCGATGCCCGCATTCTCCAACACAGCCTTTCTTCCAAGCTCTCTGGGTAAATTAACAACTACTCTATAGTGACCTTCAGCCAAGAAAGACTTATTGCTTCACAACTGCTTTTAGAACCCACGTGTCAAAAAGACTGCTATGGTCTTTTAAGTGTTTAAAGATGAATAAATCAGGCAAAAGTGCAATTGTTTCTGCCCACTTTCCAACCGGGACCTTCAGTGTGCGAGGCGAAGGTGATAGCAGCTAGACTACCGAAACTGCAGGCTGCTCTGGAGATACAAAGTGTATTCTCCTTGCACAATGCAATAAGACTCAGTTAAATCTGCTTCAGGAGAATGCTTCATAAAAAGCCAAATGTCTATGGTCTTTAGAAAATGACAGGTACGCTTTGAATAAGGATACGCATCAGCTCATGTACAGTTGAGCCATATGTCCAGCGCCTTGTTGGCGCAGTAGGCAGCGCGTCATTCTCATAATCTGAAGGTCGTGAGTTCGAGCCTCACACGGGGCAGTATTTTTTAAGGATAGAATTTCTATACAACGCTTGCTTAACATGTGAAAATATCAACCACTAGGGAAGCAAAGAGAACATGTGTTTAGCTTCTCCTTAATGAAAGTTCAAACTTGACAGCAAAAAGAACATGCATCAGCCGAGGGGAGGACATGCTATTTGCCGAAACCAGGGATCAAAACAGGGACCTTTAGATCTTCAGTCTAACGCTCTCCCAACTGAGCTATTTCGGCTTCGCTATGGCAGCAGGCTGCTGCTTTCACCCACTGGGCCAGTATTAAGTATGGCTTCTGAGAATTATGTGTTGTCCTGTGGCAGACATGGGTGGTGCAGCCTCTTGAGGTGTCTTTGAGAGCAGACAATGGAGCAGGGGAATTAGCTCAAATGGTAGAGCGCTCGCTTAGCATGCGAGAGGTAGCGGGATCGATGCCCGCATTCTCCAACACAGCCTTTCTTCCAAGCTCTCTGGGTAAATTAACAACTACTCTATAGTGACCTTCAGCCAAGAAAGACTTATTGCTTCACAACTGCTTTTAGAACCCACGTGTCAAAAAGACTGCTATGGTCTTTTAAGTGTTTAAAGATGAATAAATCAGGCAAAAGTGCAATTGTTTCTGCCCACTTTCCAACCGGGACCTTCAGTGTGCGAGGCGAAGGTGATAGCAGCTAGACTACCGAAACTGCAGGCTGCTCTGGAGATATAAAGTGTATTCTCCTTGCACAATGCAATAAGACTCAGTTAAAACTGCTTCAGGAGAATGCTTCAGAAAAAGCCAAATGTCTATGGTCTTTAGAAAATGACAGGTACGCTTTGAATAAGGATACGCATCAGCTCATGTACAGTTGAGCCATATGTCCAGCGCCTTGTTGGCGCAGTAGGCACCGCGTCAGTCTCATAATCTGAAGGTCGTGAGTTCGAGCCTCACACAGGGCAGTATTTTTTAAGGATAGAATTTCTATACAACGCTCGCTTAACATGTGAAAATATCAACCACTAGGGAAGCAAAGAGAACATGTGTTTAGCTTCTCCTTAATGAAAGTTCAAACTTGACAGCAAAAAGAACATGCATCAGCCGAGGGGAGGACATGCTATTTGCCAAAACCAGGGATCGAACCAGGGACCTTTAGATCTTCAGTCTAACGCTCTCCCAAATGAGCTATTTCGGCTTCGCTATGGCAGCAGGCTGCTGCTTTCACCCACTGGGCCAGTATTAAGTATGGCTTCTGAGAATTATGTGTTGTCCTGTGGCAGACATGGGTGGTGCAGCCTCTTGAGGTGTCTTTGAGAGCAGGCAATGGAGCAGGGGAATTAGCTCAAATGGTAGAGCGCTCACTTAGCATGCGAGAGGTCGCGTGATCGATGCCCGCATTCTCCAACACAGCCTTTCTTCCAAGCTCTCTGGGTAAATTAACAACCACTCTATAGTGACCTTCAGCCAAGAAAGACTTATTGCTTCACAACTGCTTTTAGAACCCACGTGTCAAAAAGACTGCTATGGTCTTTTAAGTGTTTAAAGATGAATAAATCAGGCAAAAGTGCAATTGTTTCTGCCCACTTTCCAACCGGGACCTTCAGTGTGCGAGGCGAAGGTGATAGCAGCTAGACTACCGAAACTGCAGGCTGCTCTGGAGATACAAAGTGTATTCTCCTTGCACAATGCAATAAGACTCAGTTAAATCTGCTTCAGGAGAATGCTTCATAAAAAGCCAAATGTCTATGGTCTTTAGAAAATGACAGGTACGCTTTGAATAAGGATACGCATCAGCTCATGTACAGTTGAGCCATATGTCCAGCGCCTCGTTGGCGCAGTAGGCAGCGCGTCATTCTCATAATCTGAAGGTCGTGAGTTCGAGCCTCACACGGGGCAGTATTTTTTAAGGATAGAATTTCTATACAACGCTTGCTTAACATGTGAAAATATCAACCACTAGGGAAGCAAAGAGAACATGTGTTTAGCTTCTCCTTAATGAAAGTTCAAACTTGACAGCAAAAAGAACATGCATCAGCCGAGGGGAGGACATGCTATTTGCCGAAACCAGGGATCAAAACAGGGACCTTTAGATCTTCAGTCTAACGCTCTCCCAACTGAGCTATTTCGGCTTCGCTATGGCAGCAGGCTGCTGCTTTCACCCACTGGGCCAGTATTAAGTATGGCTTCTGAGAATTATGTGTTGTCCTGTGGCAGACATGGGTGGTGCAGCCTCTTGAGGTGTCTTTGAGAGCAGACAATGGAGCAGGGGAATTAGCTCAAATGGTAGAGCGCTCGCTTAGCATGCGAGAGGTAGCGGGATCGATGCCCGCATTCTCCAACACAGCCTTTCTTCCAAGCTCTCTGGGTAAATTAACAACTACTCTATAGTGACCTTCAGCCAAGAAAGACTTATTGCTTCACAACTGCTTTTAGAACCCACGTGTCAAAAAGACTGCTATGGTCTTTTAAGTGTTTAAAGATGAATAAATCAGGCAAAAGTGCAATTGTTTCTGCCCACTTTCCAACCGGGACCTTCAGTGTGCGAGGCGAAGGTGATAGCAGCTAGACTACCGAAACTGCAGGCTGCTCTGGAGATATAAAGTGTATTCTCCTTGCACAATGCAATAAGACTCAGTTAAAACTGCTTCAGGAGAATGCTTCAGAAAAAGCCAAATGTCTATGGTCTTTAGAAAATGACAGGTACGCTTTGAATAAGGATACGCATCAGCTCATGTACAGTTGAGCCATATGTCCAGCGCCTTGTTGGCGCAGTAGGCACCGCGTCAGTCTCATAATCTGAAGGTCGTGAGTTCGAGCCTCACACAGGGCAGTATTTTTTAAGGATAGAATTTCTATACAACGCTCGCTTAACATGTGAAAATATCAACCACTAGGGAAGCAAAGAGAACATGTGTTTAGCTTCTCCTTAATGAAAGTTCAAACTTGACAGCAAAAAGAACATGCATCAGCCGAGGGGAGGACATGCTATTTGCCAAAACCAGGGATCGAACCAGGGACCTTTAGATCTTCAGTCTAACGCTCTCCCAAATGAGCTATTTCGGCTTCGCTATGGCAGCAGGCTGCTGCTTTCACCCACTGGGCCAGTATTAAGTATGGCTTCTGAGAATTATGTGTTGTCCTGTGGCAGACATGGGTGGTGCAGCCTCTTGAGGTGTCTTTGAGAGCAGGCAATGGAGCAGGGGAATTAGCTCAAATGGTAGAGCGCTCACTTAGCATGCGAGAGGTCGCGTGATCGATGCCCGCATTCTCCAACACAGCCTTTCTTCCAAGCTCTCTGGGTAAATTAACAACCACTCTATAGTGACCTTCAGCCAAGAAAGACTTATTGCTTCACAACTGCTTTTAGAACCCACGTGTCAAAAAGACTGCTATGGTCTTTTAAGTGTTTAAAGATGAATAAATCAGGCAAAAGTGCAATTGTTTCTGCCCACTTTCCAACCGGGACCTTCAGTGTGCGAGGCGAAGGTGATAGCAGCTAGACTACCGAAACTGCAGGCTGCTCTGGAGATACAAAGTGTATTCTCCTTGCACAATGCAATAAGACTCAGTTAAATCTGCTTCAGGAGAATGCTTCATAAAAAGCCAAATGTCTATGGTCTTTAGAAAATGACAGGTACGCTTTGAATAAGGATACGCATCAGCTCATGTACAGTTGAGCCATATGTCCAGCGCCTCGTTGGCGCAGTAGGCAGCGCGTCAGTCTCATAATCTGAAGGTCGTGAGTTCGAGCCTCACACGGGGCAGTATTTTTTAAGGATAGAATTTCTATACAACGCTTGCTTAACATGTGAAAATATCAACCACTAGGGAAGCAAAGAGAACATGTGTTTAGCTTCTCCTTAATGAAAGTTCAAACTTGACAGCAAAAAGAACATGTATCAGCCGAGGGGAGGACATGCTATTTGCCAAAACCAGGGATCAAACCAGGGACCTTTAGATCTTCAGTCTAACGCTCTCCCAACTGAGCTATTTCGGCTTTGCTATGGCAGCAGGCTGCTGCTTTCACCCACTGGGCCAGTATTAAGTATGGCTTCTGAGAATTATGTGTTGTCCTGTGGCAGACATGGGTGGTGCAGCCTCTTGAGGTGTCTTTGAGAGCAGACAATGGAGCAGGGGAATTAGCTCAAATGGTAGAGCGCTCGCTTAGCATGCGAGAGGTAGCGGGATCGATGCCCGCATTCTCCAACACAGCCTTTCTTCCAAGCTCTCTGGGTAAATTAACAACTACTCTATAGTGACCTTCAGCCAAGAAAGACTTATTGCTTCACAACTTCTTTTAGAACCCACGTGTCAAAAAGACTGCTATGGTCTTTTAAGTGTTTAAAGATTAATAAATCAGGCAAAAGTGCAATTGTTTCTGCCCACTTTCCAACCGGGACCTTCAGTGTGCGAGGCGAAGGTGATAGCAGCTAGACTACCAAAACTGCAGGCTGCTCTGGAGATACAAAGTGTATTCTCCTTGCACAATGCAATAAGACTCAGTTAAATCTGCTTCAGGAGAATGCTTCATAAAAAGCCAAATGTCTATGGTCTTTAGAAAATGATAGGTACGCTTTGAATAAGGATACGCATCAGCTCATGTACAGTTGAGCCATATGTCCAGCGCCTCGTTGGCGCAGTAGGCAGCGCGTCAGTCTCATAATCTGAAGGTCGTGAGTTCGAGCCTCACACGGGGCAGTATTTTTTAAGGATAGAATTTCTATACAACGCTCGCTTAACATGTGAAAATATCAACCACTAGGGAAGCAAAGAGAACATGTGTTTAGCTTCTCCTTAATGAAAGTTCAAACTTGACAGCAAAAAGAACATGCATCAGCCGAGGGGAGGACATGCTATTTGCCGAAACCAGGGATCAAAACAGGGACCTTTAGATCTTCAGTCTAACGCTCTCCCAACTGAGCTATTTCGGCTTCGCTATGGCAGCAGGCTGCTGCTTTCACCCACTGGGCCAGTATTAAGTATGGCTTCTGAGAATTATGTGTTGTCCTGTGGCAGACATGGGTGGTGCAGCCTCTTGAGGTGTCTTTGAGAGCAGACAATGGAGCAAGGGAATTAGCTCAAATGGTAGAGCGCTCGCTTAGCATGCGAGAGGTAGCGGGATCGATGCCCGCATTCTCCAACACAGCCTTTCTTCCAAGCTCTCTGGGTAAATTAACAACTACTCTATAGTGACCTTCAGCCAAGAAAAACTTATTGCTTCACAACTGCTTTTAGAACCCACATGTCAAAAAGACTGCTATGGTCTTTTAAGTGTTTAAAGATTAATAAATCAGGCAAAAGTGCAATTGTTTCTGCCCACTTTCCAACCGGGACCTTCAGTGTGCGAGGCGAAGGTGATAGCAGCTAGACTACCGAAACTGCAGGCTGCTCTGGAGATACAAAGTGTATTCTCCTTGCACAATGCAATAAGACTCAGTTAAATCTGCTTCAGGAGAATGCTTCATAAAAAGCCAAATGTCTATGGTCTTTAGAAAATGACAGGTACGCTTTGAATAAGGATACGCATCAGCTCATGTACAGTTGAGCCATATGTCCAGCGCCTCGTTGGCGCAGTAGGCAGCGCGTCAGTCTCATAATCTGAAGGTCGTGAGTTCGAGCCTCACACGGGGCAGTAATTTTTAAGGATAGAATTTCTATACAACGCTTGCTTAACATGTGAAAATATCAACCACTAGGGAAGCAAAGAGAACATGTGTTTAGCTTCTCCTTAATGAAAGTTCAAACTTGACAGCAAAAAGAACATGCATCAGGCGAGGGGAGGACATGCTATTTGCCGAAACCAGGGATCAAACCAGGGACCTTTAGATCTTCAGTCTAACGCTCTCCCAACTGAGCTATTTCGGCTTCGCTATGGCAGCAGGCTGCTGCTTTCACCCACTGGGCCAGTATTAAGTATGGCTTCTGAGAATTATGTGTTGTCCTGTGGCAGACATGGGTGGTGCAGCCTCTTGAGGTGTCTTTGAGAGCAGACAATGGAGCAGGGGAATTAGCTCAAATGGTAGAGCGCTCGCTTAGCATGCGAGAGGTAGCGGTATCGATGCCCGCATTCTCCAACACAGCCTTTCTTCCAAGCTCTCTGGGTAAATTAACAACTACTCTATAGTGACCTTCAGCCAAGAAAGACTTATTGCTTCACAACTGCTTTTAGAACCCACGTGTCAAAAAGACTGCTATGGTCTTTTAAGTGTTTAAAGATGAATAAATCAGGCAAAAGTGCAATTGTTTCTGCCCACTTTCCAACCGGGACCTTCAGTGTGCGAGGCGAAGGTGATAGCAGCTAGACTACCGAAACTGCAGGCTGCTCTGGAGATACAAAGTGTATTCTCCTTGCACAATGCAATAAGACTCAGTTAAATCTGCTTCAGGAGAATGCTTCATAAAAAGCCAAATGTCTATGGTCTTTAGAAAATGACAGGTACGCTTTGAATAAGGATACGCATCAACTCATGTACAGTTGAGCCATATGTCCAGCGCCTCGTTGGCGCAGTTGGCAGCGCGTCAGTCTCATAATCTGAAGGTTGTGAGTTCGAGCCTCACACGGGGCAGTATTTTTTAAGGATAGAATTTCTATACAACGCTTGCTTAACATGTGAAAATATCAACCACTAGGGAAGCAAAGAGAACATGTGTTTAGCTTCTCCTTAATGAAAGTTCAAACTTGACAGCAAAAAGAACATGTATCAGCCGAGGGGAGGACATGCTATTTGCCAAAACCAGGGATCAAACCAGGGACCTTTAGATCTTCAGTCTAACGCTCTCCCAACTGAGCTATTTCGGCTTTGCTATGGCAGCAGGCTGCTGCTTTCACCCACTGGGCCAGTATTAAGTATGGCTTCTGAGAATTATGTGTTGTCCTGTGGCAGACATGGGTGGTGCAGCCTCTTGAGGTGTCTTTGAGAGCAGACAATGGAGCAGGGGAATTAGCTCAAATGGTAGAGCGCTCGCTTAGCATGCGAGAGGTAGCGGGATCGATGCCCGCATTCTCCAACACAGCCTTTCTTCCAAGCTCTCTGGGTAAATTAACAACTACTCTATAGTGACCTTCAGCCAAGAAAGACTTATTGCTTCACAACTTCTTTTAGAACCCACGTGTCAAAAAGACTGCTATGGTCTTTTAAGTGTTTAAAGATTAATAAATCAGGCAAAAGTGCAATTGTTTCTGCCCACTTTCCAACCGGGACCTTCAGTGTGCGAGGCGAAGGTGATAGCAGCTAGACTACCAAAACTGCAGGCTGCTCTGGAGATACAAAGTGTATTCTCCTTGCACAATGCAATAAGACTCAGTTAAATCTGCTTCAGGAGAATGCTTCATAAAAAGCCAAATGTCTATGGTCTTTAGAAAATGACAGGTACGCTTTGAATAAGGATACGCATCAGCTCATGTACAGTTGAGCCATATGTCCAGCGCCTCGTTGGCGCAGTAGGCAGCGCGTCAGTCTCATAATCTGAAGGTCGTGAGTTCGAGCCTCACACGGGGCAGTAATTTTTAAGGATAGAATTTCTATACAACGCTTGCTTAACATGTGAAAATATCAACCACTAGGGAAGCAAAGAGAACATGTGTTTAGCTTCTCCTTAATGAAAGTTCAAACTTGACAGCAAAAAGAACATGCATCAGCCGAGGGGAGGACATGCTATTTGCCGAAACCAGGGATCAAACCAGGGACCTTTAGATCTTCAGTCTAACGCTCTCCCAACTGAGCTATTTCGGCTTTGCTATGGCAGCAGGCTGCTGCTTTCACCCACTGGGCCAGTATTAAGTATGGCTTCTGAGAATTATGTGTTGTCCTGTGGCAGACATGGGTGGTGCAGCCTCTTGAGGTGTCTTTGAGAGCAGACAATGGAGCAGGGGAATTAGCTCAAATGGTAGAGCGCTCGCTTAGCATGCGAGAGGTAGCGGGATCGATGCCCGCATTCTCCAACACAGCCTTTCTTCCAAGCTCTCTGGGTAAATTAACAACTACTCTATAGTGACCTTCAGCCAAGAAAGACTTATTGCTTCACAACTTCTTTTAGAACCCACGTGTCAAAAAGACTGCTATGGTCTTTTAAGTGTTTAAAGATTAATAAATCAGGCAAAAGTGCAATTGTTTCTGCCCACTTTCCAACCGGGACCTTCAGTGTGCGAGGCGAAGGTGATAGCAGCTAGACTACCAAAACTGCAGGCTGCTCTGGAGATACAAAGTGTATTCTCCTTGCACAATGCAATAAGACTCAGTTAAATCTGCTTCAGGAGAATGCTTCATAAAAAGCCAAATGTCTATGGTCTTTAGAAAATGACAGGTACGCTTTGAATAAGGATACGCATCAGCTCATGTACAGTTGAGCCATATGTCCAGCGCCTCGTTGGCGCAGTAGGCAGCGCGTCAGTCTCATAATCTGAAGGTCGTGAGTTCGAGCCTCACACGGGGCAGTATTTTTTAAGGATAGAATTTCTATACAACGCTCGCTTAACATGTGAAAATATCAACCACTAGGGAAGCAAAGAGAACATGTGTTTAGCTTCTCCTTAATGAAAGTTCAAACTTGACAGCAAAAAGAACATGCATCAGCCGAGGGGAGGACATGCTATTTGCCGAAACCAGGGATCAAAACAGGGACCTTTAGATCTTCAGTCTAACGCTCTCCCAACTGAGCTATTTCGGCTTCGCTATGGCAGCAGGCTGCTGCTTTCACCCACTGGGCCAGTATTAAGTATGGCTTCTGAGAATTATGTGTTGTCCTGTGGCAGACATGGGTGGTGCAGCCTCTTGAGGTGTCTTTGAGAGCAGACAATGGAGCAGGGGAATTAGCTCAAATGGTAGAGCGCTCGCTTAGCATGCGAGAGGTAGCGGGATCGATGCCCGCATTCTCCAACACAGCCTTTCTTCCAAGCTCTCTGGGTAAATTAACAACTACTCTATAGTGACCTTCAGCCAAGAAAAACGTATTGCTTCACAACTGCTTTTAGAACCCACATGTCAAAAAGACTGCTATGGTCTTTTAAGTGTTTAAAGATTAATAAATCAGGCAAAAGTGCAATTGTTTCTGCCCACTTTCCAACCGGGACCTTCAGTGTGCGAGGCGAAGGTGATAGCAGCTAGACTACCGAAACTGCAGGCTGCTCTGGAGATACAAAGTGTATTCTCCTTGCACAATGCAATAAGACTCAGTTAAATCTGCTTCAGGAGAATGCTTCATAAAAAGCCAAATGTCTATGGTCTTTAGAAAATGACAGGTACGCTTTGAATAAGGATACGCATCAGCTCATGTACAGTTGAGCCATATGTCCAGCGCCTCGTTGGCGCAGTAGGCAGCGCGTCAGTCTCATAATCTGAAGGTCGTGAGTTCGAGCCTCACACGGGGCAGTATTTTTTAAGGATAGAATTTCTATACAACGCTTGCTTAACATGTGAAAATATCAACCACTAGGGAAGCAAAGAGAACATGTGTTTAGCTTCTCCTTAATGAAAGTTCAAACTTGACAGCAAAAAGAACATGCATCAGCCGAGGGGAGGACATGCTATTTGCCGAAACCAGGGATCAAACCAGGGACCTTTAGATCTTCAGTCTAACGCTCTCCCAACTGAGCTATTTCGGCTTCGCTATGGCAGCAGGCTGCTGCTTTCACCCACTGGGCCAGTATTAAGTATGGCTTCTGAGAATTATGTGTTGTCCTGTGGCAGACATGGGTGGTGCAGCCTCTTGAGGTGTCTTTGAGAGCAGACAATGGAGCAGGGGAATTAGCTCAAATGGTAGAGCGCTCGCTTAGCATGCGAGAGGTAGCGGGATCGATGCCCGCATTCTCCAACACAGCCTTTCTTCCAAGCTCTCTGGGTAAATTAACAACTACTCTATAGTGACCTTCAGCCAAGAAAGACTTATTGCTTCACAACTGCTTTTAGAACCCACGTGTCAAAAAGACTGCTATGGTCTTTTAAGTGTTTAAAGATGAATAAATCAGGCAAAAGTGCAATTGTTTCTGCCCACTTTCCAACCGGGACCTTCAGTGTGCGAGGCGAAGGTGATAGCAGCTAGACTACCGAAACTGCAGGCTGCTCTGGAGATACAAAGTGTATTCTCCTTGCACAATGCAATAAGACTCAGTTAAATCTGCTTCAGGAGAATGCTTCATAAAAAGCCAAATGTCTATGGTCTTTAGAAAATGACAGGTACGCTTTGAATAAGGATACGCATCAGCTCATGTACAGTTGAGCCATATGTCCAGCGCCTCGTTGGCGCAGTAGGCAGCGCGTCAGTCTCATAATCTGAAGGTCGTGAGTTCGAGCCTCACACGGGGCAGTATTTTTTAAGGATAGAATTTCTATACAACGCTTGCTTAACATGTGAAAATATCAACCACTAGGGAAGCAAAGAGAACATGTGTTTAGCTTCTCCTTAATGAAAGTTCAAACTTGACAGCAAAAAGAACATGCATCATGCAACATGCATCAGCCGAGGGGAGGACATGCTATTTGCCGAAACCAGGGATCAAACCAGGGACCTTTAGATCTTCAGTCTAACGCTCTCCCAACTGAGCTATTTCGGCTTCGCTATGGCAGCAGGCTGCTGCTTTCACCCACTGGGCCAGTATTAAGTATGGCTTCTGAGAATTATGTGTTGTCCTGTGGCAGACATGGGTGGTGCAGCCTCTTGAGGTGTCTTTGAGAGCAGACAATGGAGCAGGGGAATTAGCTCAAATGGTAGAGCGCTCGCTTAGCATGCGAGAGGTAGCGGGATCGATGCCCGCATTCTCCAACACAGCCTTTCTTCCAAGCTCTCTGGGTAAATTAACAACTACTCTATAGTGACCTTCAGCCAAGAAAGACTTATTGCTTCACAACTGCTTTTAGAACCCACGTGTCAAAAAGACTGCTATGGTCTTTTAAGTGTTTAAAGATGAATAAATCAGGCAAAAGTGCAATTGTTTCTGCCCACTTTCCAACCGGGACCTTCAGTGTGCGAGGCGAAGGTGATAGCAGCTAGACTACCGAAACTGCAGGCTGCTCTGGAGATACAAAGTGTATTCTCCTTGCACAATGCAATAAGACTCAGTTAAATCTGCTTCAGGAGAATGCTTCATAAAAAGCCAAATGTCTATGGTCTTTAGAAAATGACAGGTACGCTTTGAATAAGGATACGCATCAGCTCATGTACAGTTGAGCCATATGTCCAGCGCCTCGTTGGCGCAGTAGGCAGCGCGTCAGTCTCATAATCTGAAGGTCGTGAGTTCGAGCCTCACAAGGGGCAGTATTTTTTAAGGATAGAATTTCTATACAACGCTCGCTTAACATGTGAAAATATCAACCACTAGGGAAGCAAAGAGAACATGTGTTTAGCTTCTCCTTAATGAAAGTTCAAACTTGACAGCAAAAAGAACATGCATCAGCCGAGGGGAGGACATGCTATTTGCCGAAACCAGGGATCAAAACAGGGACCTTTAGATCTTCAGTCTAACGCTCTCCCAACTGAGCTATTTCGGCTTCGCTATGGCAGCAGGCTGCTGCTTTCACCCACTGGGCCAGTATTAAGTATGGCTTCTGAGAATTATGTGTTGTCCTGTGGCAGACATGGGTGGTGCAGCCTCTTGAGGTGTCTTTGAGAGCAGACAATGGAGCAGGGGAATTAGCTCAAATGGTAGAGCGCTCGCTTAGCATGCGAGAGGTAGCGGGATCGATGCCCGCATTCTCCAACACAGCCTTTCTTCCAAGCTCTCTGGGTAAATTAACAACTACTCTATAGTGACCTTCAGCCATGAAAAACGTATTGCTTCACAACTGCTTTTAGAATCCACATGTCAAAAAGACTGCTATGGTCTTTTAAGTGTTTAAAGATTAATAAATCAGGCAAAAGTGCAATTGTTTCTGCCCACTTTCCAACCGGGACCTTCAGTGTGCGAGGCGAAGGTGATAGCAGCTAGACTACCGAAACTGCAGGCTGCTCTGGAGATACAAAGTGTATTCTCCTTGCACAATGCAATAAGACTCAGTTAAATCTGCTTCAGGAGAATGCTTCATAAAAAGCCAAATGTCTATGGTCTTTAGAAAATGACAGGTACGCTTTGAATAAGGATACGCATCAGCTCATGTACAGTTGAGCCATATGTCCAGCGCCTCGTTGGCGCAGTAGGCAGCGCGTCAGTCTCATAATCTGAAGGTTGTGAGTTCGAGCCTCACACGGCGCAGTATTTTTTAAGGATAGAATTTCTATACAACGCTTGCTTAACATGTGAAAATATCAACCACTAGGGAAGCAAAGAGAACATGTGTTTAGCTTCTCCTTAATGAAAGTTCAAACTTGACAGCAAAATGAACATGCATCAGCCGAGGGGAGGACATGCTATTTGCCGAAACCAGGGATCAAACCAGGGACCTTTAGATCTTCAGTCTAACGCTCTCCCAACTGAGCTATTTCGGCTTCGCTATGGCAGCAGGCTGCTGCTTTCACCCACTGGGCCAGTATTAAGTATGGCTTCTGAGAATTATGTGTTGTCCTGTGGCAGACATGGGTGGTGCAGCCTCTTGAGGTGTCTTTGAGAGCAGACAATGGAGCAGGGGAATTAGCTCAAATGGTAGAGCGCTCGCTTAGCATGCGAGAGGTAGCGGGATCGATGCCCGCATTCTCCAACACAGCCTTTCTTCCAAGCTCTCTGGGTAAATGAACAACTACTCTATAGTGACCTTCAGCCAAGAAAGACTTATTGCTTCACAACTGCTTTTAGAACCCACGTGTCAAAAAGACTGCTATGGTCTTTTAAGTGTTTAAAGATTAATAAATCAGGCAAAAGTGCAATTGTTTCTGCCCACTTTCCAACCGGGACCTTCAGTGTGCGAGGCGAAGGTGATAGCAGCTAGACTACCAAAACTGCAGGCTGCTCTGGAGATACAAAGTGTATTCTCCTTGCACAATGCAATAAGACTCAGTTAAATCTGCTTCAGGAGAATGCTTCATAAAAAGCCAAATGTCTATGGTCTTTAGAAAATGACAGGTACGCTTTGAATAAGGATACGCATCAGCTCATGTACAGTTGAGCCATATGTCCAGCGCCTCGTTGGCGCAGTAGGCAGCGCGTCAGTCTCATAATCTGAAGGTCGTGAGTTCGAGCCTCACACGGGGCAGTATTTTTTAAGGATAGAATTTCTATACAACGCTTGCTTAACATGTGAAAATATCAACCACTAGGGAAGCAAAGAGAACATGTGTTTAGCTTCTCCTTAATGAAAGTTCAAACTTGACAGCAAAAAGAACATGCATCAGCCGAGGGGAGGACATGCTATTTGCCGAAACCAGGGATCAAACCAGGGACCTTTAGATCTTCAGTCTAACGCTCTCCCAACTGAGCTATTTCGGCTTCGCTATGGCAGCAGGCTGCTGCTTTCACCCACTGGGCCAGTATTAAGTATGGCTTCTGAGAATTATGTGTTGTCCTGTGGCAGACATGGGTGGTGCAGCCTCTTGAGGTGTCTTTGAGAGCAGACAATGGAGCAGGGGAATTAGCTCAAATGGTAGAGCGCTCGCTTAGCATGCGAGAGGTAGCGGGATCGATGCCCGCATTCTCCAACACAGCCTTTCTTCCAAGCTCTCTGGGTAAATTAACAACTACTCTATAGTGACCTTCAGCCAAGAAAGACTTATTGCTTCACAACTGCTTTTAGAACCCACGTGTCAAAAAGACTGCTATGGTCTTTTAAGTGTTTAAAGATGAATAAATCAGGCAAAAGTGCAATTGTTTCTGCCCACTTTCCAACCGGGACCTTCAGTGTGCGAGGCGAAGGTGATAGCAGCTAGACTACCGAAACTGCAGGCTGCTCTGGAGATACAAAGTGTATTCTCCTTGCACAATGCAATAAGACTCAGTTAAATCTGCTTCAGGAGAATGCTTCATAAAAAGCCAAATGTCTATGGTCTTTAGAAAATGACAGGTACGCTTTGAATAAGGATACGCATCAGCTCATGTACAGTTGAGCCATATGTCCAGCGCCTCGTTGGCGCAGTAGGCAGCGCGTCAGTCTCATAATCTGAAGGTCGTGAGTTCGAGCCTCACAAGGGGCAGTATTTTTTAAGGATAGAATTTCTATACAACGCTCGCTTAACATGTGAAAATATCAACCACTAGGGAAGCAAAGAGAACATGTGTTTAGCTTCTCCTTAATGAAAGTTCAAACTTGACAGCAAAAAGAACATGCATCAGCCGAGGGGAGGACATGCTATTTGCCGAAACCAGGGATCAAAACAGGGACCTTTAGATCTTCAGTCTAACGCTCTCCCAACTGAGCTATTTCGGCTTCGCTATGGCAGCAGGCTGCTGCTTTCACCCACTGGGCCAGTATTAAGTATGGCTTCTGAGAATTATGTGTTGTCCTGTGGCAGACATGGGTGGTGCAGCCTCTTGAGGTGTCTTTGAGAGCAGACAATGGAGCAGGGGAATTAGCTCAAATGGTAGAGCGCTCGCTTAGCATGCGAGAGGTAGCGGGATCGATGCCCGCATTCTCCAACACAGCCTTTCTTCCAAGCTCTCTGGGTAAATTAACAACTACTCTATAGTGACCTTCAGCCATGAAAAACTTATTGCTTCACAACTGCTTTTAGAACCCACATGTCAAAAAGACTGCTATGGTCTTTTAAGTGTTTAAAGATTAATAAATCAGGCAAAAGTGCAATTGTTTCTGCCCACTTTCCAACCGGGACCTTCAGTGTGCGAGGCGAAGGTGATAGCAGCTAGACTACCGAAACTGCAGGCTGCTCTGGAGATACAAAGTGTATTCTCCTTGCACAATGCAATAAGACTCAGTTAAATCTGCTTCAGGAGAATGCTTCATAAAAAGCCAAATGTCTATGGTCTTTAGAAAATGACAGGTACGCTTTGAATAAGGATACGCATCAGCTCATGTACAGTTGAGCCATATGTCCAGCGCCTCGTTGGCGCAGTAGGCAGCGCGTCAGTCTCATAATCTGAAGGTTGTGAGTTCGAGCCTCACACGGGGCAGTATTTTTTAAGGATAGAATTTCTATACAACGCTTGCTTAACATGTGAAAATATCAACCACTAGGGAAGCAAAGAGAACATGTGTTTAGCTTCTCCTTAATGAAAGTTCAAACTTGACAGCAAAAAGAACATGCATCAGCCGAGGGGAGGACATGCTATTTGCCGAAACCAGGGATCAAACCAGGGACCTTTAGATCTTCAGTCTAACGCTCTCCCAACTGAGCTATTTCGGCTTCGCTATGGCAGCAGGCTGCTGCTTTCACCCACTGGGCCAGTATTAAGTATGGCTTCTGAGAATTATGTGTTGTCCTGTGGCAGACATGGGTGGTGCAGCCTCTTGAGGTGTCTTTGAGAGCAGACAATGGAGCAGGGGAATTAGCTCAAATGGTAGAGCGCTCGCTTAGCATGCGAGAGGTAGAGGGATCGATGCCCGCATTCTCCAACACAGCCTTTCTTCCAAGCTCTCTGGGTAAATGAACAACTACTCTATAGTGACCTTCAGCCAAGAAAGACTTATTGCTTCACAACTGCTTTTAGAACCCACGTGTCAAAAAGACTGCTATGGTCTTTTAAGTGTTTAAAGATTAATAAATCAGGCAAAAGTGCAATTGTTTCTGCCCACTTTCCAACCGGGACCTTCAGTGTGCGAGGCGAAGGTGATAGCAGCTAGACTACCAAAACTGCAGGCTGCTCTGGAGATACAAAGTGTATTCTCCTTGCACAATGCAATAAGACTCAGTTAAATCTGCTTCAGGAGAATGCTTCATAAAAAGCCAAATGTCTATGGTCTTTAGAAAATGACAGGTACGCTTTGAATAAGGATACGCATCAGCTCATGTACAGTTGAGCCATATGTCCAGCGCCTCGTTGGCGCAGTAGGCAGCGCGTCAGTCTCATAATCTGAAGGTCGTGAGTTCGAGCCTCACACGGGGCAGTATTTTTTAAGGATAGAATTTCTATACAACGCTCGCTTAACATGTGAAAATATCAACCACTAGGGAAGCAAAGAGAACATGTGTTTAGCTTCTCCTTAATGAAAGTTCAAACTTGACAGCAAAAAGAACATGCATCAGCCGAGGGGAGGACATGCTATTTGCCGAAACCAGGGATCGAACCAGGGACCTTTAGATCTTCAGTCTAACGCTCTCCCAACTGAGCTATTTTGGCTTTGCTATGGCAGCAGGCTGCTGCTTTCACCCACTGGGCCAGTATTAAGTATGGCTTCTGAGAATTATGTGTTGTCCTGTGGCAGACATGGGTGGTGCAGCCTCTTGAGGTGTCTTTGAGAGCAGGCAATGGAGCAGGGGAATTAGCTCAAATGGTAGAGCGCTCGCTTAGCATGCGAGAGGTCGCGTGATCGATGCCCGCATTCTCCAACACAGCCTTTCTTCCAAGCTCTCTGGGTAAATTAACAACTACTCTATAGTGACCTTCAGCCAAGAAAGACTTATTGCTTCACAACTGCTTTTAGAACCCACGTGTCAAAAAGACTGCTATGGTCTTTTAAGTGTTTAAAGATGAATAAATCAGGCAAAAGTGCAATTGTTTCTGCCCACTTTCCAACCGGGACCTTCAGTGTGCGAGGCGAAGGTGATAGCAGCTAGACTACCGAAACTGCAGGCTGCTCTGGAGATATAAAGTGTATTCTCCTTGCACAATGCAATAAGACTCAGTTAAAACTGCTTCAGGAGAATGCTTCAGAAAAAGCCAAATGTCTATGGTCTTTAGAAAATGACAGGTACGCTTTGAATAAGGATACGCATCAGCTCATGTACAGTTGAGCCATATGTCCAGTGCCTCGTTGGCGCAGTAGGCAGCGCGTCAGTCTCATAATCTGAAGGTCGTGAGTTCGAGCCTCACACGGGGCAGTATTTTTTAAGGATAGAATTTCTATACAACGCTCGCTTAACATGTGAAAATATCAACCACTAGGGAAGCAAAGAGAACATGTGTTTAGCTTCTCCTTAATGAAAGTTCAAACTTGACAGCAAAAAGAACATGCATCAGCCGAGGGGAGGACATGCTATTTGCCGAAACCAGGGATCAAAACAGGGACCTTTAGATCTTCAGTCTAACGCTGTCCCAACTGAGCTATTTCGGCTTCGCTATGGCAGCAGGCTGCTGCTTTCACCCACTGGGCCAGTATTAAGTATGGCTTCTGAGAATTATGTGTTGTCCTGTGGCAGACATGGGTGGTGCAGCCTCTTGAGGTGTCTTTGAGAGCAGACAATGGAGCAGGGGAATTAGCTCAAATGGTAGAGAGCTCGCTTAGCATGCGAGAGGTAGAGGGATCGATGCCCGCATTCACCAACACAGCCTTTCTTCCAAGCTCTCTGGGTAAATTAACAACTACTCTATAGTGACCTTCAGCCAAGAAAGACTTATTGCTTCACAACTGCTTTTAGAACCCACGTGTCAAAAAGACTGCTATGGTCTTTTAAGTGTTTAAAGATTATTATACAACGGCATGCAAATTTCTCGATTCTGATTGGCCATTCACACGTCTTTATTGGTAACAATCCACGGTCCTGGGCTCAGGACCCGCCCACAACCAAATCACATAACCCTCCCCGGCTCACTCCGGGAGAAAACAGGATCGCGGAGATCAAATAGTTATGTTGAAAGCACCATAACGACTAAATATGAAGCGATTCTGTCAAGGGGAATGTGTTAGTATTTTAAACAATGTTGGATGATGTAATTGATGGGTCTTGACTCAATCTAGAACAAAAGAAAAATCGCGGATTGATTGATAGATTAATTGATTGATTTAAATTTCTTCCTTCCTACTTTCTTGCAGCGTTCTCTCTCACACTGTCCGACGCTGGCGTACCCACAAACACACGCACACACATACACACACACACACACACACACACACACACACACACACACACACACACACACACACACACACGCACACACACACACACACACTCCTGTCTGCAACAGCGGGGGAGTCAGACTGAGAGAGAAGCAGCGCTGTTTTAAGTGAGCATGGTCTATTGAATTGATTGATTGGTTGATTGCTAATTTTATTACTGTACCCCTGGTTTCCAACTGGTTAAGTTTAGGCTAAAAGAAATAAATAAAAAAATAGGGCGAAGAAAACGTTTTTTTCCTATAGGGCAAAGAAAACGTTTTAATAAATTTTCAATCAATCATTCCAATAATACACAGTTGGATGTGTTAGTTGGTTGGATGCACTTCAAGCTGCTTCCACATGAGGCAACTTCTCTCAATCATTCCAATAATACACAGTTGGATGTGTTAGTTTGGTTGGATGCACTTCAAGCTGCTTCCACATGGAGTTGTGGGAACTACTTTTTCTGGCGGATGGTTTTTTCAATAAATCTTCGATTAATGTGTGTTTATTGTATAGAAATAAGGTTGGATGAATCTGGCAGTTGTATAAAAGCTTTACACCACGTGCAGTCGTGATTTGTGACCAATAAACCATGCCTAGGGGGGTCTAACGACCCTCGGCTGCGCCTCGGGCCTAACAACCACCCCTAGGCATGGTTTATTGGTCACAAACCACTCCTGCGTGTGATGTAATGCTTAAATAAATCAGGCAAAAGTGCAATTGTTTCTGCCCACTTTCCAACCGGGACCTTCAGTGTGCGAGGCGAAGGTGATAGCAGCTAGACTACCGAAACTGCAGGCTGCTCTGGAGATACAAAGTGTATTCTCCTTGCACAATGCAATAAGACTCAGTTAAAACTGCTTCAGGAGAATGCTTCATAAAAAGCCAAATGTCTATGGTCTTTAGAAAATGACAGGTACGCTTTGAATAAGGATACGCATCAGCTCATGTACAGTTGAGCCATATGTCCAGCGCCTCGTTGGCGCAGTAGGCAGCGCGTCAGTCTCATAATCTGAAGGTCGTGAGTTCGAGCCTCACACGGGGCAGTATTTTTTAAGGATAGAATTTCTATACAACGCTTGCTTAACATGTGAAAATATCAACCACTAGGGAAGCAAAGAGAACATGTCTTTAGCTTCTCCTTAATGAAAGTTCAAACTTGACAGCAAAAAGAACATGCATCAGCCGAGGGGAGGACATGCTATTTGCCGAAACCAGGGATCAAAACAGGGACCTTTAGATCTTCAGTCTAACGCTCTCCCAACTGAGCTATTTCGGCTTCGCTATGGCAGCAGGCTGCTGCTTTCACCAACTGGGCCAGTATTAAGTATGGCTTCTGAGAATTATGTGTTGTCCTGTGGCAGACATGGGTGGTGCAGCCTCTTGAGGTGTCTTTGAGAGCTGGCAATGGAGCAGGGGAATTAGCTCAAATGGTAGAGCGCTCGCTTAGCATGCGAGAGGTAGCGTGATCGATGCCCGCATTCACCAACACAGCCTTTCTTCCAAGCTCTCTGGGTAAATTAACAACTACTCTATAGTGACCTTCAGCAAAGAAAGACTTATTGCTTCACAACTGCTTTTAGAACCCACGTGTCAAAAAGACTGCTATGGTCTTTTAAGTGTTTAAAGATTAATAAATCAGGCAAAAGTGCAATTGTTTCTGCCCACTTTCCAACCGGGACCTTCAGTGTGCGAGGCGAAGGTGATAGCAGCTAGACTACCAAAACTGCAGGCTGCTCTGGAGATACAAAGTGTATTCTCCTTGCACAATGCAATAAGACTCAGTTAAATCTGCTTCCGGAGAATGCTTCATAAAAAGCCAAATGTCTATGGTCTTTAGAAAATGACAGGTACGCTTTGAATAAGGATACGCATCAGCTCATGTACAGTTGAGCCATATGTCCAGCGCCTCGTTGGCGCAGTAGGCAGCGCGTCAGTCTCATAATCTGAAGGTCGTGAGTTCGAGCCTCACACGGGGCAGTATTTTTTAAGGATAGAATTTCTATACAACGCTTGCTTAACATGTGAAAATATCAACCACTAGGGAAGCAAAGAGAACATGTGTTTAGCTTCTCCTTAATGAAAGTTCAAACTTGACAGCAAAAAGAACATGCATCAGCCGAGGGGAGGACATGCTATTTGCCGAAACCAGGGATCAAAACAGGGACCTTTAGATCTTCAGTCTAACGCTCTCCCAACTGAGCTATTTCGGCTTCGCTATGGCAGCAGGCTGCTGCTTTCACCCACTGGGCCAGTATTAAGTATGGCTTCTGAGAATTATGTGTTGTCCTATGGCAGACATGGGTGGTGCAGCCTCTTGAGGTGTCTTTGAGAGCAGGCAATGGAGCAGGGGAATTAGCTCAAATGGTAGAGCGCTCGCTTAGCATGCGAGAGGTAGCGGGATTGATGCCTGCATTCTCCAACACAGCCTTTCTTCCAAGCTCTCTGGGTAAATTGACAACTACTCTATAGTGACCTTCAGCCAAGAAACACTTGTTGCTTCACAACTGCTTTTAGAACCCACGTGTCAAAAAGACTGCTATGGTCTTTTAAGTGTTTAAAGATGAATAAATCAGGCAAAAGTGCAATTGTTTCTGCCCACTTTCCAACCGGGACCTTCAGTGTGCGAGGCGAAGGTGATAGCAGCTAGACTACCGAAACTGCAGACTGCTCTGGAGATACAAAGTGTATTCTCCTTGCACAATGCAATAAGACTCAGTTAAATCTGCTTCAGGAGAATGCTTCAGAAAAAGCCAAATGTCTATGGTCTTTAGAAAATGACAGGTACGCCTTGAATAAGGATACGCATCAGCTCATGTACAGTTGAGCCATATGTCCAGCGCCTTGTTGGTGCAGTAGGCAGCGCGTCAGTCTCATAATCTGAAGGTCGTGAGTTCGCGCCTCACACGGGGCAGTATTTTTTAAGGATAGAATTTCTATACAACGCTCGCTTAACATGTGAAAATATCAACCACTAGGGAAGCAAAGAGAACATGTGTTTAGCTTCTCCTTAATGAAAGTTCAAACTTGACAGCAAAATGGACATGCATCAGCCGAGGGGAGGACATGCTATTTGCCGAAACCAGGGATCGAACCAGGGACCTTTAGATCTTCAGTCTAACGCTCTCCCAACTGACCTATTTCGGCTTCGCTATGGCAGCAGGCTGCTGCTTTCACCCACTGGGCCAGTATTAAGTATGGCTTCTGAGAATTATGTGTTGTCCTGTGGCAGACATGGGTGGTGCAGCCTCTTGAGGTGTCTTTGAGAGCAGGCAATGGAGCAGGGGAATTAGCTCAAATGGTAGAGCGCTCGCTTAGCATGCGAGAGGTAGCGGGATCGATGCCTGCATTCTCCAACACAGCCTTTCTTCCAAGCTCTCTGGGTAAATTGCCAACTACTCTATAGTGACCTTCAGCCAAGAAAGACTTGTTGCTTCACAACTGCTTTTAGAACCCACGTGTCAAAAAGACTGCTATGGTCTTTTAAGTGTTTAAAGATGAATAAATCAGGCAAAAGTGCAATTGTTTCTGCCCACTTTCCAACCGGGACCTTCAGTGTGCGAGGCGAAGGTGATAGCAGCTAGACTACCGAAACTGCAGGCTGCTCTGGAGATACAAAGTGTATTCTCCTTGCACAATGCAATAAGACTCAGTTAAATCTGCTTCAGGAGAATGCTTCAGAAAAAGCCAAATGTCTATGGTCTTTAGAAAATGACAGGTACGCTTTGAATAAGGATACGCATCAGCTCATGTACAGTTGAGCCATATGTCCAGCGCCTCGTTGGCGCAGTAGGCAGCGCGTCAGTCTCATAATCTGAAGGTCGTGAGTTCGGGCCTCACACGGGGCAGTATTTTTTAAGGATAGAATTTCTATACAACGCTCGCTTAACATGTGAAAATATCAACCACTAGGGAAGCAAAGAGAACATGTGTTTAGCTTCTCCTTAATGAAAGTTCAAACTTGACAGCAAAAAGAACATGCATCAGCCGAGGGGAGGACATGCTATTTGCCGAAACCAGGGATCGAACCAGGGACCTTTAGATCTTCAGTCTAACGCTCTCCCAACTGAGCTATTTCGGCTTCTCTATGGCAGCAGGCTGCTGCTTTCACCCACTGGGCCAGTATTAAGTATGGCTTCTGAGAATTATGTGTTGTCCTGTGGCAGACATGGGTGGTGCAGCCTCTTGAGGTGTCTTTGAGAGCAGGCAATGGAGCAGGGGAATTAGCTCGAATGGTAGAGTGCTCGCTTAGCATGCGAGAGGTAGTGGGATCGATGCCTGCATTCTCCAACACAGCCTTTCTTCCAAGCTCTCTGGGTAAATTGACAACTACTCTATAGTGACCTTCAGCCAAGAAAGACTTATTGCTTCACAACTGCTTTTAGAACCCACGTGTCAAAAAGACTGCTATGGTCTTTTAAGTGTTTAAAGATGAATAAATCAGGCAAAAGTGCAATTGTTTCTGCCCACTTTCCAACCGGGACCTTCAGTGTGCGAGGCGAAGGTGATAGCAGCTAGACTACCGAAACTGCAGGCTGCTCTGGAGATACAAAGTGTATTCTCCTTGCACAATGCAATAAGACTCAGTTAAATCTGCTTCAGGAGAATGCTTCAGAAAAAGCCAAATGTCTATGGTCTTTAGAAAATGACAGGTACGCTTTGAATAAGGATACGCATCAGCTCATGTACAGTTGAGCCATATGTCCAGCGCCTCGTTGGCGCAGTATGCAGCGCGTCAGTCTCATAATCTGAAGGTCGTGAGTTCGAGCCTCACACGGGGCCGTATTTTTTAAGGATAGAATTTCTATACAACGCTCGCTTAACATGTGAAAATATCAACCACTAGGGAAGCAAAGAGAACATGTGTTTAGCTTCTCCTTAATGAAAGTTCAAACTTGACAGCAAGGACATGCATCAGCCGAGGGGAGGACATGCTATTTGCCGAAACCAGGGATCGAACCAGGGACCTTTAGATCTTCAGTCTAACGCTCTCCCAACTGAGCTATTTCGGCTTCGCTACGGCAGCAGGCTGCTGCTTTCACCCACTGGGCCAGTATTAAGTATGGCTTCTGAGAATTATGTGTTGTCCTGTGGCAGACATGGGTGGTGCAGCCTCCTGAGGTGTCTTTGAGAGCAGGCAATGGAGCAGGGGAATTAGCTCAAATGGTAGAGCGCTCGCTTAGCATGCGAGAGGTAGCGGGATCGATGCCCGCATTCTCCAACACAGCCTTTCTTCCAAGCTCTCTGGGTAAATTGACAACTACTCTATAGTGACCTTCAGCCAAGAAAGACTTGTTGCTTCACAACTGCTTTTAGAACCCACGTGTCAAAAAGACTGCTATGGTCTTTTAAGTGTTTAAAGATGAATAAATCAGGCAAAAGTGCAATTGTTTCTGCCCACTTTCCAACCGGGACCTTCAGTGTGCGAGGCGAAGGTGATAGCAGCTAGACTACCGAAACTGCAGGCTGCTCTGGAGATACAAAGTGTATTCTCCTTGCACAATGCAATAAGACTCAGTTAAATCTGCTTCAGGAGAATGCTTCAGAAAAAGCCAAATGTCTATGGTCTTTAGAAAATGACAGGTACGCTTTGAATAAGGATACGCATCAGCTCATGTACAGTTGAGCCATATGTCCAGCGCCTCGTTGGCGCAGTAGGCAGCGCGTCAGTCTCATAATCTGAAGGTCTTGAGTTCGGGCCTCACACGGGGCAGTATTTTTTAAGGATAGAATTTCTATACAACGCTCGCTTAACATGTGAAAATATCAACCACTAGGGAAGCAAAGAGAACATGTGTTTAGCTTCTCCTTAATGAAAGTTCAAACTTGACAGCAAAAAGAACATGCATCAGCCGAGGGGAGGACATGCTATTTGCCGAAACCAGGGATCGAACCAGGGACCTTTAGATCTTCAGTCTAACGCTCTCCCAACTGAGCTATTTCGGCTTCTCTATGGCAGCAGGCTGCTGCTTTCACCCACTGGGCCAGTATTAAGTATGGCTTCTGAGAATTATGTGTTGTCCTGTGGCAGACATGGGTGGTGCAGCCTCTTGAGGTGTCTTTGAGAGGAGGCAATGGAGCAGGGGAATTAGCTCAAATGGTAGAGTGCTCGCTTAGCATGCGAGAGGTAGTGGGATCGATGCCTGCATTCTCCAACACACCCTTTCTTCCAAGCTCTCTGGGTAAATTGACAACTACTCTATAGTGACCTTCAGCCAAGAAAGACTTATTGCTTCACAACTGCTTTTAGAACCCACGTGTCAAAAAGACTGCTATGGTCTTTTAAGTGTTTAAAGATGAATAAATCAGGCAAAAGTGCAATTGTTTCTGCCCACTTTCCAACCGGGACCTTCAGTGTGCGAGGCGAAGGTGATAGCAGCTAGACTACCGAAACTGCAGGCTGCTCTGGAGATACAAAGTGTATTCTCCTTGCACAATGCAATAAGACTCAGTTAAATCTGCTTCAGGAGAATGCTTCAGAAAAAGCCAAATGTCTATGGTCTTTAGAAAATGACAGGTACGCTTTGAATAAGGATACGCATCAGCTCATGTACAGTTGAGCCATATGTCCAGCGCCTCGTTGGCGCAGTAGGCAGCGCGTCAGTCTCATAATCTGAAGGTCTTGAGTTCGGGCCTCACACGGGGCAGTATTTTTTAAGGATAGAATTTCTATACAACGCTCGCTTAACATGTGAAAATATCAACCACTAGGGAAGCAAAGAGAACATGTGTTTAGCTTCTCCTTAATGAAAGTTCAAACTTGACAGCAAAAAGAACATGCATCAGCCGAGGGGAGGACATGCTATTTGCCGAAACCAGGGATCGAACCAGGGACCTTTAGATCTTCAGTCTAACGCTCTCCCAACTGAGCTATTTCGGCTTCTCTATGGCAGCAGGCTGCTGCTTTCACCCACTGGGCCAGTATTAAGTATGGCTTCTGAGAATTATGTGTTGTCCTGTGGCAGACATGGGTGGTGCAGCCTCTTGAGGTGTCTTTGAGAGCAGGCAATGGAGCAGGGGAATTAGCTCAAATGGTAGAGTGCTCGCTTAGCATGCGAGAGGTAGTGGGATCGATGCCTGCATTCTCCAACACACCCTTTCTTCCAAGCTCTCTGGGTAAATTGACAACTACTCTATAGTTACCTTCAGCCAAGAAAGACTTATTGCTTCACAACTGCTTTTAGAACCCACGTGTCAAAAAGACTGCTATGGTCTTTTAAGTGTTTAAAGATGAATAAATCAGGCAAAAGTGCAATTGTTTCTGCCCACTTTCCAACCGGGACCTTCAGTGTGCGAGGCGAAGGTGATAGCAGCTAGACTACCGAAACTGCAGGCTGCTCTGGAGATACAAAGTGTATTCTCCTTGCACAATGCAATAAGACTCAGTTAAATCTGCTTCAGGAGAATGCTTCAGAAAAAGCCAAATGTCTATGGTCTTTAGAAAATGACAGGTACGCTTTGAATAAGGATACGCATCAGCTCATGTACAGTTGAGCCATATGTCCAGCGCCTCGTTGGCGCAGTAGGCAGCGCGTCAGTCTCATAATCTGAAGGTCGTGAGTTCGGGCCTCACACGGGGCAGTATTTTTTAAGGATAGAATTTCTATACAACGCTCGCTTAACATGTGAAAATATCAACCACTAGGGAAGCAAAGAGAACATGTGTTTAGCTTCTCCTTAATGAAAGTTCAAACTTGACAGCAAAAAGAACATGCATCAGCCAAGGGGAGGACATGCTATTTGCCGAAACCAGGGATCGAACCAGGGACCATTAGATCTTCAGTCTAACGCTCTCCCAACTGAGCTATTTCGGCTTCTCTATGGCAGCAGGCTGCTGCTTTCACCCACTGGGCCAGTATTAAGTATGGCTTCTGAGAATTATGTGTTGTCCTGTGGCAGACATGGGTGGTGCAGCCTCTTGAGGTGTCTTTGAGAGCAGGCAATGGAGCAGGGGAATTAGTTCAAATGGTAGAGCGCTTGCTTAGCATGCGAGAGGTAGTGGGATCGATGCCTGCATTCTCCAACACAGCCTTTCTTCCAAGCTCTCTGGGTAAATTGACAACTACTCTATAGTGACCTTCAGCCAAGAAAGACTTATTGCTTCACAACTGCTTTTAGAACCCACGTGTCAAAAAGACTGCTATGGTCTTTTAAGTGTTTAAAGATGAATAAATCAGGCAAAAGTGCAATTGTTTCTGCCCACTTTCCAACCGGGACCTTCAGTGTGCGAGGCGAAGGTGATAGCAGCTAGACTACCGAAACTGCAGGCTGCTCTGGAGATACAAAGTGTATTCTCCTTGCACAATGCAATAAGACTCAGTTAAATCTGTTTCAGGAGAATGCTTCAGAAAAAGCCAAATGTCTATGGTCTTTAGAAAATGACAGGTACGCTTTGAATAAGGATACGCTTCAGCTCATGTACAGTTGAGCCATATGTCCAGCGCCTCGTTGGCGCAGTAGGCAGCGCGTCAGTCTCATAATCTGAAGGTCGTGAGTTCGAGCCTCACATGGGGCAGTAGTTTTTAAGGATAGAATTTCTATACAACGCTCGCTTAACATGTGAAAATATCAACCACTAGGGAAGCAAAGAGAACATGTGTTTAGCTTCTCCTTAATGAAAGTTCAAACTTGACAGCAAAAAGATCATGCATCAGCCGAGGGGAGGACATGCTATTTGCCGAAACCAGGGATCGAACAAGGGACCTTTAGATCTTCAGTCTAACGCTCTCCCAACTGAGCTATTTCGGCTTCTCTATGGCAGCAGGCTGCTGCTTTCACCCACTGGGCCAGTATTAAGTATGGCTTCTGAGAATTATGTGTTGTCCTGTGGCAGACATGGGTGGTGCAGCCTCTTGAGGTGTCTTTGAGAGCAGGCAATGGAGCAGGGGAATTAGCTCAAATGGTAGAGCGCTCGCTTAGCATGCGAGAGGTAGTGGGATCGATGCCTGCATTCTCCAACACAGCCTTTCTTCCAAGCTCTCTGGGTAAATGAACAACTACTCTATAGTGACCTTCAGCCAAGAAAGACTTGTTGCTTCACAACTGCTTTTAGAACCCATGTGTCAAAAAGACTGCTATGGTCTTTTAAGTGTTTAAAGATGAATAAATCAGGCAAAAGTGCAATTGTTTCTGCCCACTTTCCAACCGGGACCTTCAGTGTGCGAGGCGAAGGTGATAGCAGCTAGACTACCGAAACTGCAGGCTGCTCTGGAGATACAAAGTGTATTCTCCTTGCACAATGCAATAAGACTCAGTTAAATCTGCTTCAGGAGAATGCTTCAGAAAAAGCCAAATGTCTATGGTCTTTAGAAAATGACAGGTACGCTTTGAATAAGGATACGCATCAGCTCATGTACAGTTGAGCCATATGTCCAGTGCCTCGTTGGCGCAGTAGGCAGCGCGTCAGTCTCATAATCTGAAGGTCGTGAGTTCGAGCCTCACACGGGGCAGTATTTTTTAAGGATCGAATTTCTATACAACGCTCGCTTAACATGTGAAAATATCAACCACTAGGGAAGCAAAGAGAACATGTGTTTAGCTTCTCCTTAACGAAAGTTCAAACTTGACAGCAAAAAGAACATGCATCAGCCGGGGGGAGGACATGCTATTTGCCGAAACCAGGGATCGAACCAGGGACCTTTAGATCTTCAGTCTAACGCTCTCCCAACTGAGCTATTTCGGCTTTGCTATGGCAGCAGGCTGCTGCTTTCACCCACTGGGCCAGTATTAAGTATAGCTTCTGAGAATTATGTGTTGTCCTGTGGCAGACATGGGTGGTGCAGCCTCTTGAGGTGTCTTTGAGAGCAGGCAATGGAGCAGCGGAATTAGCTCAAATGGTAGAGCGCTCGCTTAGCATGCGAGAGGTAGCGGGATCGATGCCCACATTCTCCAACACAGCCTTTCTTCCAAGCTCTCTGGGTAAATGAACTACTACTCTATAGTGACCTTCAGCCAAGAAAGACTTATTGCTTCACAACTGCTTTTAGAACCCACGTGTCAAAAAGACTGCTATGGTCTTTTAAGTGTTTAAAGATGAATAAATCAGGCAAAAGTGCAATTGTTTCTGCCCACTTTCCAACCGGGACCTTCAGTGTGCGAGGCGAAGGTGATAGCAGCTAGACTACCGTAACTGCAGGCTGCTCTGGAGATACAAAGTGTATTCTCCTTGCACAATGCAATAAGACTCAGTTAAATCTGCTTCAGGAGAATGCTTCAGAAAAAGCCAAATGTCTATGGTCTTTAGAAAATGACAGTTACGCTTTGAATAAGGATACGCATCAGCTCATGTATAGTTGAGCCATATGTCCAGTGCCTCCTTGGCGCAGTAGGCAGCGCGTCAGTCTCATAATCTGAAGGTCGTGAGTTCGAGCCTCACACGGGCAGTATTTTTTAAGGATAGAATTTCTATACACCGCTCGCTTAACATGTGAAAATATCAACCACTAGGGAAGCAAAGAGAACATGTGTTTAGCTTCTTCTTAATGAAAGTTCAAACTTGACAGCAAAAAGAACATGCATCAGCCGAGGGGAGGACATGCTATTTGCCGAAACCAGGGATCGAACAAGGGACCTTTAGATCTTCAGTCTAACGCTCTCCCAACTGAGCTATTTCGGCTTCTCTATGGCAGCAGGCTGCTGCTTTCACCCACTGGGCCAGTATTAAGTATGGCTTCTGAGAATTATGTGTTGTCCTGTGGCAGACATGGGTGGTGCAGCCTCTTGAGGTGTCTTTGAGAGCAGGCAATGGAGCAGGGGAATTAGCTCAAATGATAGAGCGCTCGCTTAGCATGCGAGAGGTAGCGGGATCGATGCCTGCATTCTCCCACACAGCCTTTCTTCCAAGCTCTCTGGGTAAATTGACAACTACTCTATAGTGACCTTCAGCCAAGAAAGACTTGTTGCTTCACAACTGCTTTTAGAACCCACGTGTCAAAAAGACTGCTATGGTCTTTTAAGTGTTTAAAGATGAATAAATCAGGCAAAAGTGCAATTGTTTCTGCCCACTTTCCAACCGGGACCTTCAGTGTGCGAGGCGAAGGTGATAGCAGCTAGACTACCGAAACTGCAGGCTGCTCTGGAGATACAAAGTGTATTCTCCTTGCACAATGCAATAAGACTCAGTTAAATCTGCTTCAGGAGAATGCTTCAGAAAAAGCCAAATGTCTATGGTCTTTAGAAAATGACAGGTACACTTTGAATAAGGATACGCATCAGCTCATGTACAGTTGAGCCATATGTCCAGCGCCTCGTTGGCGCAGTAGGCAGCGCGTCAGTCTCATAATCTGAAGGTCGTGAGTTCGGGCCTAACACGGGGCAGTATTTTTTAAGGATAGAATTTCTATACAACGCTCGCTTAACATGTGAAAATATCAACCACTAGGGAAGCAAAGAGAACATGTGTTTAGCTTCTCCTTAATGAAAGTTCAAACTTGACAGCAAAAAGAACATGCATCAGCCGAGGGGAGGACATGCTATTTGCCGAAACCAGGGATCGAACCAGGGACCTTTAGATCTTCAGTCTAACGCTCTCCCAACTGAGCTATTTCGGCTTCTCTATGGCAGCAGGCTGCTGCTTTCACCCACTGGGCCAGTATTAAGTATGGCTTCTGAGAATTATGTGTTGTCCTGTGGCAGACATGGGTGGTGCAGCCTCTTGAGGTGTCTTTGAGAGCAGGCAATGGAGCAGGGGAATTAGCTCAAATGGTAGAGCGCTCGCTTAGCATGCGAGAGGTAGCGCGATCGATGCCTGCATTCTCCAACACAGCCTTTCTTCCAAGCTCTCTGGGTAAATTGACAACTACTCTATAGTGACCTTCAGCCAAGAAAGACTTGTTGCTTCACAACTGCTTTTAGAACCCACGTGTCAAAAAGACTGCTATGGTCTTTTAAGTGTTTAAAGATGAATAAATCAGGCAAAAGTGCAATTGTTTCTGCCCACTTTCCAACCGGGACCTTCAGTGTGCGAGGCGAAGGTGATAGCAGCTAGACTACCGAAACTGCAGGCTGCTCTGGAGATACAAAGTGTATTCTCCTTGCACAATGCAATAAGACTCAGTTAAATCTGCTTCAGGAGAATGCTTCAGAAAAAGCCAAATGTCTATGGTCTTTAGAAAATGACAGGTACGCTTTGAATAAGGATACGCATCAGCTCATGTACAGTTGAGCCATATGTCCAGCGCCTCGTTGGCGCAGTAGGCAGCGCGTCAGTCTCATAATCTGAAGGTCGTGAGTTCGGGCCTCACACGGGGCAGTATTTTTTAAGGATAGAATTTCTATACAACGCTCGCTTAACATGTGAAAATATCAACCACTAGGGAAGCAAAGAGAACATGTGTTTAGCTTCTCCTTAATGAAAGTTCAAACTTGACAGCAAAAAGAACATGCATCAGCCAAGGGGAGGACATGCTATTTGCCGAAACCAGGGATCGAACCAGGGACCATTAGATCTTCAGTCTAACGCTCTCCCAACTGAGCTATTTCGGCTTCTCTATGGCAGCACGCTGCTGCTTTCACCCACTGGGCCAGTATTAAGTATGGCTTCTGAGAATTATGTGTTGTCCTGTGGCAGACATGGGTGGTGCAGCCTCTTGAGGTGTCTTTGAGAGCAGGCAATGGAGCAGGGGAATTAGTTCAAATGGTAGAGCGCTTGCTTAGCATGCGAGAGGTAGTGGGATCGATGCCTGCATTCTCCAACACAGCCTTTCTTCCAAGCTCTCTGGGTAAATTGACAACTACTCTATAGTGACCTTCAGCCAAGAAAGACTTATTGCTTCACAACTGCTTTTAGAACCCACGTGTCAAAAAGACTGCTATGGTCTTTTAAGTGTTTAAAGATGAATAAATCAGGCAAAAGTGCAATTGTTTCTGCCCACTTTCCAACCGGGACCTTCAGTGTGCGAGGCGAAGGTGATAGCAGCTAGACTACCGAAACTGCAGGCTGCTCTGGAGATACAAAGTGTATTCTCCTTGCACAATGCAATAAGACTCAGTTAAATCTGTTTCAGGAGAATGCTTCAGAAAAAGCCAAATGTCTATGGTCTTTAGAAAATGACAGGTACGCTTTGAATAAGGATACGCTTCAGCTCATGTACAGTTGAGCCATATGTCCAGCGCCTCGTTGGCGCAGTAGGCAGCGCGTCAGTCTCATAATCTGAAGGTCGTGAGTTCGAGCCTCACATGGGGCAGTAGTTTTTAAGGATAGAATTTCTATACAACGCTCGCTTAACATGTGAAAATATCAACCACTAGGGAAGCAAAGAGAACATGTGTTTAGCTTCTCCTTAATGAAAGTTCAAACTTGACAGCAAAAAGATCATGCATCAGCCGAGGGGAGGACATGCTATTTGCCGAAACCAGGGATCGAACAAGGGACCTTTAGATCTTCAGTCTAACGCTCTCCCAACTGAGCTATTTCGGCTTCTCTATGGCAGCAGGCTGCTGCTTTCACCCACTGGGCCAGTATTAAGTATGGCTTCTGAGAATTATGTGTTGTCCTGTGGCAGACATGGGTGGTGCAGCCTCTTGAGGTGTCTTTGAGAGCAGGCAATGGAGCAGGGGAATTAGCTCAAATGGTAGAGCGCTCGCTTAGCATGCGAGAGGTAGTGGGATCGATGCCTGCATTCTCCAACACAGCCTTTCTTCCAAGCTCTCTGGGTAAATGAACAACTACTCTATAGTGACCTTCAGCCAAGAAAGACTTGTTGCTTCACAACTGCTTTTAGAACCCATGTGTCAAAAAGACTGCTATGGTCTTTTAAGTGTTTAAAGATGAATAAATCAGGCAAAAGTGCAATTGTTTCTGCCCACTTTCCAACCGGGACCTTCAGTGTGCGAGGCGAAGGTGATAGCAGCTAGACTACCGAAACTGCAGGCTGCTCTGGAGATACAAAGTGTATTCTCCTTGCACAATGCAATAAGACTCAGTTAAATCTGCTTCAGGAGAATGCTTCAGAAAAAGCCAAATGTCTATGGTCTTTAGAAAATGACAGGTACGCTTTGAATAAGGATACGCATCAGCTCATGTACAGTTGAGCCATATGTCCAGTGCCTCGTTGGCGCAGTAGGCAGCGCGTCAGTCTCATAATCTGAAGGTCGTGAGTTCGAGCCTCACACGGGGCAGTATTTTTTAAGGATCGAATTTCTATACAACGCTCGCTTAACATGTGAAAATATCAACCACTAGGGAAGCAAAGAGAACATGTGTTTAGCTTCTCCTTAACGAAAGTTCAAACTTGACAGCAAAAAGAACATGCATCAGCCGAGGGGAGGACATGCTATTTGCCGAAACCAGGGATCGAACCAGGGACCTTTAGATCTTCAGTCTAACGCTCTCCCAACTGAGCTATTTCGGCTTCTCTATGGCAGCAGGCTGCTGCTTTCACCCACTGGGCCAGTATTAAGTATGGCTTCTGAGAATTATGTGTTGTCCTGTGGCAGACATGGGTGGTGCAGCCTCTTGAGGTGTCTTTGAGAGCAGGCAATGGAGCAGGGGAATTAGCTCAAATGGTAGAGCGCTCGCTTAGCATGCGAGAGGTAGCGCGATCGATGCCTGCATTCTCCAACACAGCCTTTCTTCCAAGCTCTCTGGGTAAATTGACAACTACTCTATAGTGACCTTCAGCCAAGAAAGACTTGTTGCTTCACAACTGCTTTTAGAACCCACGTGTCAAAAAGACTGCTATGGTCTTTTAAGTGTTTAAAGATGAATAAATCAGGCAAAAGTGCAATTGTTTCTGCCCACTTTCCAACCGGGACCTTCAGTGTGCGAGGCGAAGGTGATAGCAGCTAGACTACCGAAACTGCAGGCTGCTCTGGAGATACAAAGTGTATTCTCCTTGCACAATGCAATAAGACTCAGTTAAATCTGCTTCAGGAGAATGCTTCAGAAAAAGCCAAATGTCTATGGTCTTTAGAAAATGACAGGTACGCTTTGAATAAGGATACGCATCAGCTCATGTACAGTTGAGCCATATGTCCAGCGCCTCGTTGGCGCAGTAGGCAGCGCGTCAGTCTCATAATCTGAAGGTCGTGAGTTCGGGCCTCACACGGGGCAGTATTTTTTAAGGATAGAATTTCTATACAACGCTCGCTTAACATGTGAAAATATCAACCACTAGGGAAGCAAAGAGAACATGTGTTTAGCTTCTCCTTAATGAAAGTTCAAACTTGACAGCAAAAAGAACATGCATCAGCCAAGGGGAGGACATGCTATTTGCCGAAACCAGGGATCGAACCAGGGACCATTAGATCTTCAGTCTAACGCTCTCCCAACTGAGCTATTTCGGCTTCTCTATGGCAGCAGGCTGCTGCTTTCACCCACTGGGCCAGTATTAAGTATGGCTTCTGAGAATTATGTGTTGTCCTGTGGCAGACATGGGTGGTGCAGCCTCTTGAGGTGTCTTTGAGAGCAGGCAATGGAGCAGGGGAATTAGTTCAAATGGTAGAGCGCTTGCTTAGCATGCGAGAGGTAGTGGGATCGATGCCTGCATTCTCCAACACAGCCTTTCTTCCAAGCTCTCTGGGTAAATTGACAACTACTCTATAGTGACCTTCAGCCAAGAAAGACTTATTGCTTCACAACTGCTTTTAGAACCCACGTGTCAAAAAGACTGCTATGGTCTTTTAAGTGTTTAAAGATGAATAAATCAGGCAAAAGTGCAATTGTTTCTGCCCACTTTCCAACCGGGACCTTCAGTGTGCGAGGCGAAGGTGATAGCAGCTAGACTACCGAAACTGCAGGCTGCTCTGGAGATACAAAGTGTATTCTCCTTGCACAATGCAATAAGACTCAGTTAAATCTGTTTCAGGAGAATGCTTCAGAAAAAGCCAAATGTCTATGGTCTTTAGAAAATGACAGGTACGCTTTGAATAAGGATACGCTTCAGCTCATGTACAGTTGAGCCATATGTCCAGCGCCTCGTTGGCGCAGTAGGCAGCGCGTCAGTCTCATAATCTGAAGGTCGTGAGTTCGAGCCTCACATGGGGCAGTAGTTTTTAAGGATAGAATTTCTATACAACGCTCGCTTAACATGTGAAAATATCAACCACTAGGGAAGCAAAGAGAACATGTGTTTAGCTTCTCCTTAATGAAAGTTCAAACTTGACAGCAAAAAGATCATGCATCAGCCGAGGGGAGGACATGCTATTTGCCGAAACCAGGGATCGAACAAGGGACCTTTAGATCTTCAGTCTAACGCTCTCCCAACTGAGCTATTTCGGCTTCTCTATGGCAGCAGGCTGCTGCTTTCACCCACTGGGCCAGTATTAAGTATGGCTTCTGAGAATTATGTGTTGTCCTGTGGCAGACATGGGTGGTGCAGCCTCTTGAGGTGTCTTTGAGAGCAGGCAATGGAGCAGGGGAATTAGCTCAAATGGTAGAGCGCTCGCTTAGCATGCGAGAGGTAGTGGGATCGATGCCTGCATTCTCCAACACAGCCTTTCTTCCAAGCTCTCTGGGTAAATGAACAACTACTCTATAGTGACCTTCAGCCAAGAAAGACTTGTTGCTTCACAACTGCTTTTAGAACCCATGTGTCAAAAAGACTGCTATGGTCTTTTAAGTGTTTAAAGATGAATAAATCAGGCAAAAGTGCAATTGTTTCTGCCCACTTTCCAACCGGGACCTTCAGTGTGCGAGGCGAAGGTGATAGCAGCTAGACTACCGAAACTGCAGGCTGCTCTGGAGATACAAAGTGTATTCTCCTTGCACAATGCAATAAGACTCAGTTAAATCTGCTTCAGGAGAATGCTTCAGAAAAAGCCAAATGTCTATGGTCTTTAGAAAATGACAGGTACGCTTTGAATAAGGATACGCATCAGCTCATGTACAGTTGAGCCATATGTCCAGTGCCTCGTTGGCGCAGTAGGCAGCGCGTCAGTCTCATAATCTGAAGGTCGTGAGTTCGAGCCTCACACGGGGCAGTATTTTTTAAGGATCGAATTTCTATACAACGCTCGCTTAACATGTGAAAATATCAACCACTAGGGAAGCAAAGAGAACATGTGTTTAGCTTCTCCTTAACGAAAGTTCAAACTTGACAGCAAAAAGAACATGCATCAGCCGGGGGGAGGACATGCTATTTGCCGAAACCAGGGATCGAACCAGGGACCTTTAGATCTTCAGTCTAACGCTCTCCCAACTGAGCTATTTCGGCTTTGCTATGGCAGCAGGCTGCTGCTTTCACCCACTGGGCCAGTATTAAGTATAGCTTCTGAGAATTATGTGTTGTCCTGTGGCAGACATGGGTGGTGCAGCCTCTTGAGGTGTCTTTGAGAGCAGGCAATGGAGCAGCGGAATTAGCTCAAATGGTAGAGCGCTCGCTTAGCATGCGAGAGGTAGCGGGATCGATGCCCACATTCTCCAACACAGCCTTTCTTCCAAGCTCTCTGGGTAAATGAACTACTACTCTATAGTGACCTTCAGCCAAGAAAGACTTATTGCTTCACAACTGCTTTTAGAACCCACGTGTCAAAAAGACTGCTATGGTCTTTTAAGTGTTTAAAGATGAATAAATCAGGCAAAAGTGCAATTGTTTCTGCCCACTTTCCAACCGGGACCTTCAGTGTGCGAGGCGAAGGTGATAGCAGCTAGACTACCGAAACTGCAGGCTGCTCTGGAGATACAAAGTGTATTCTCCTTGCACAATGCAATAAGACTCAGTTAAATCTGCTTCAGGAGAATGCTTCAGAAAAAGCCAAATGTCTATGGTCTTTAGAAAATGACAGGTACGCTTTGAATAAGGATACGCATCAGCTCATGTACAGTTGAGCCATATGTCCAGTGCCTCGTTGGCGCAGTAGGCAGCGCGTCAGTCTCATAATCTGAAGGTCGTGAGTTCGAGCCTCACACGGGGCAGTATTTTTTAAGGATCGAATTTCTATACAACGCTCGCTTAACATGTGAAAATATCAACCACTAGGGAAGCAAAGAGAACATGTGTTTAGCTTCTCCTTAACGAAAGTTCAAACTTGACAGCAAAAAGAACATGCATCAGCCGGGGGGAGGACATGCTATTTGCCGAAACCAGGGATCGAACCAGGGACCTTTAGATCTTCAGTCTAACGCTCTCCCAACTGAGCTATTTCGGCTTTGCTATGGCAGCAGGCTGCTGCTTTCACCCACTGGGCCAGTATTAAGTATAGCTTCTGAGAATTATGTGTTGTCCTGTGGCAGACATGGGTGGTGCAGCCTCTTGAGGTGTCTTTGAGAGCAGGCAATGGAGCAGCGGAATTAGCTCAAATGGTAGAGCGCTCGCTTAGCATGCGAGAGGTAGCGGGATCGATGCCCACATTCTCCAACACAGCCTTTCTTCCAAGCTCTCTGGGTAAATGAACTACTACTCTATAGTGACCTTCAGCCAAGAAAGACTTATTGCTTCACAACTGCTTTTAGAACCCACGTGTCAAAAAGACTGCTATGGTCTTTTAAGTGTTTAAAGATGAATAAATCAGGCAAAAGTGCAATTGTTTCTGCCCACTTTCCAACCGGGACCTTCAGTGTGCGAGGCGAAGGTGATAGCAGCTAGACTACCGTAACTGCAGGCTGCTCTGGAGATACAAAGTGTATTCTCCTTGCACAATGCAATAAGACTCAGTTAAATCTGCTTCAGGAGAATGCTTCAGAAAAAGCCAAATGTCTATGGTCTTTAGAAAATGACAGTTACGCTTTGAATAAGGATACGCATCAGCTCATGTATAGTTGAGCCATATGTCCAGTGCCTCCTTGGCGCAGTAGGCAGCGCGTCAGTCTCATAATCTGAAGGTCGTGAGTTCAAGCCTCACACGGGGCAGTATTTTTTAAGGATAGAATTTCTATACACCGCTCGCTTAACATGTGAAAATATCAACCACTAGGGAAGCAAAGAGAACATGTGTTTAGCTTCTTCTTAATGAAAGTTCAAACTTGACAGCAAAAAGAACATGCATCAGCCGAGGGGAGGACATGCTATTTGCCGAAACCAGGGATCGAACAAGGGACCTTTAGATCTTCAGTCTAACGCTCTCCCAACTGAGCTATTTCGGCTTCTCTATGGCAGCAGGCTGCTGCTTTCACCCACTGGGCCAGTATTAAGTATGGCTTCTGAGAATTATGTGTTGTCCTGTGGCAGACATGGGTGGTGCAGCCTCTTGAGGTGTCTTTGAGAGCAGGCAATGGAGCAGGGGAATTAGCTCAAATGATAGAGCGCTCGCTTAGCATGCGAGAGGTAGCGGGATCGATGCCTGCATTCTCCCACACAGCCTTTCTTCCAAGCTCTCTGGGTAAATTGACAACTACTCTATAGTGACCTTCAGCCAAGAAAGACTTGTTGCTTCACAACTGCTTTTAGAACCCACGTGTCAAAAAGACTGCTATGGTCTTTTAAGTGTTTAAAGATGAATAAATCAGGCAAAAGTGCAATTGTTTCTGCCCACTTTCCAACCGGGACCTTCAGTGTGCGAGGCGAAGGTGATAGCAGCTAGACTACCGAAACTGCAGGCTGCTCTGGAGATACAAAGTGTATTCTCCTTGCACAATGCAATAAGACTCAGTTAAATCTGCTTCAGGAGAATGCTTCAGAAAAAGCCAAATGTCTATGGTCTTTAGAAAATGACAGGTACGCTTTGAATAAGGATACGCATCAGCTCATGTACAGTTGAGCCATATGTCCAGCGCCTCGTTGGCGCAGTAGGCAGCGCGTCAGTCTCATAATCTGAAGGTCGTGAGTTCGGGCCTAACACGGGGCAGTATTTTTTAAGGATAGAATTTCTATACAACGCTCGCTTAACATGTGAAAATATCAACCACTAGGGAAGCAAAGAGAACATGTGTTTAGCTTCTCCTTAATGAAAGTTCAAACTTGACAGCAAAAAGAACATGCATCAGCCGAGGGGAGGACATGCTATTTGCCGAAACCAGGGATCGAACCAGGGACCTTTAGATCTTCAGTCTAACGCTCTCCCAACTGAGCTATTTCGGCTTCTCTATGGCAGCAGGCTGCTGCTTTCACCCACTGGGCCAGTATTAAGTATGGCTTCTGAGAATTATGTGTTGTCCTGTGGCAGACATGGGTGGTGCAGCCTCTTGAGGTGTCTTTGAGAGCAGGCAATGGAGCAGGGGAATTAGCTCAAATGGTAGAGCGCTCGCTTAGCATGCGAGAGGTAGCGCGATCGATGCCTGCATTCTCCAACACAGCCTTTCTTCCAAGCTCTCTGGGTAAATTGACAACTACTCTATAGTGACCTTCAGCCAAGAAAGACTTGTTGCTTCACAACTGCTTTTAGAACCCACGTGTCAAAAAGACTGCTATGGTCTTTTAAGTGTTTAAAGATGAATAAATCAGGCAAAAGTGCAATTGTTTCTGCCCACTTTCCAACCGGGACCTTCAGTGTGCGAGGCGAAGGTGATAGCAGCTAGACTACCGAAACTGCAGGCTGCTCTGGAGATACAAAGTGTATTCTCCTTGCACAATGCAATAAGACTCAGTTAAATCTGCTTCAGGAGAATGCTTCAGAAAAAGCCAAATGTCTATGGTCTTTAGAAAATGACAGGTACGCTTTGAATAAGGATACGCATCAGCTCATGTACAGTTGAGCCATATGTCCAGCGCCTCGTTGGCGCAGTAGGCAGCGCGTCAGTCTCATAATCTGAAGGTCGTGAGTTCGGGCCTCACACGGGGCAGTATTTTTTAAGGATAGAATTTCTATACAACGCTCGCTTAACATGTGAAAATATCAACCACTAGGGAAGCAAAGAGAACATGTGTTTAGCTTCTCCTTAATGAAAGTTCAAACTTGACAGCAAAAAGAACATGCATCAGCCAAGGGGAGGACATGCTATTTGCCGAAACCAGGGATCGAACCAGGGACCATTAGATCTTCAGTCTAACGCTCTCCCAACTGAGCTATTTCGGCTTCTCTATGGCAGCACGCTGCTGCTTTCACCCACTGGGCCAGTATTAAGTATGGCTTCTGAGAATTATGTGTTGTCCTGTGGCAGACATGGGTGGTGCAGCCTCTTGAGGTGTCTTTGAGAGCAGGCAATGGAGCAGGGGAATTAGTTCAAATGGTAGAGCGCTTGCTTAGCATGCGAGAGGTAGTGGGATCGATGCCTGCATTCTCCAACACAGCCTTTCTTCCAAGCTCTCTGGGTAAATTGACAACTACTCTATAGTGACCTTCAGCCAAGAAAGACTTATTGCTTCACAACTGCTTTTAGAACCCACGTGTCAAAAAGACTGCTATGGTCTTTTAAGTGTTTAAAGATGAATAAATCAGGCAAAAGTGCAATTGTTTCTGCCCACTTTCCAACCGGGACCTTCAGTGTGCGAGGCGAAGGTGATAGCAGCTAGACTACCGAAACTGCAGGCTGCTCTGGAGATACAAAGTGTATTCTCCTTGCACAATGCAATAAGACTCAGTTAAATCTGTTTCAGGAGAATGCTTCAGAAAAAGCCAAATGTCTATGGTCTTTAGAAAATGACAGGTACGCTTTGAATAAGGATACGCTTCAGCTCATGTACAGTTGAGCCATATGTCCAGCGCCTCGTTGGCGCAGTAGGCAGCGCGTCAGTCTCATAATCTGAAGGTCGTGAGTTCGAGCCTCACATGGGGCAGTAGTTTTTAAGGATAGAATTTCTATACAACGCTCGCTTAACATGTGAAAATATCAACCACTAGGGAAGCAAAGAGAACATGTGTTTAGCTTCTCCTTAATGAAAGTTCAAACTTGACAGCAAAAAGATCATGCATCAGCCGAGGGGAGGACATGCTATTTGCCGAAACCAGGGATCGAACAAGGGACCTTTAGATCTTCAGTCTAACGCTCTCCCAACTGAGCTATTTCGGCTTCTCTATGGCAGCAGGCTGCTGCTTTCACCCACTGGGCCAGTATTAAGTATGGCTTCTGAGAATTATGTGTTGTCCTGTGGCAGACATGGGTGGTGCAGCCTCTTGAGGTGTCTTTGAGAGCAGGCAATGGAGCAGGGGAATTAGCTCAAATGGTAGAGCGCTCGCTTAGCATGCGAGAGGTAGTGGGATCGATGCCTGCATTCTCCAACACAGCCTTTCTTCCAAGCTCTCTGGGTAAATGAACAACTACTCTATAGTGACCTTCAGCCAAGAAAGACTTGTTGCTTCACAACTGCTTTTAGAACCCATGTGTCAAAAAGACTGCTATGGTCTTTTAAGTGTTTAAAGATGAATAAATCAGGCAAAAGTGCAATTGTTTCTGCCCACTTTCCAACCGGGACCTTCAGTGTGCGAGGCGAAGGTGATAGCAGCTAGACTACCGAAACTGCAGGCTGCTCTGGAGATACAAAGTGTATTCTCCTTGCACAATGCAATAAGACTCAGTTAAATCTGCTTCAGGAGAATGCTTCAGAAAAAGCCAAATGTCTATGGTCTTTAGAAAATGACAGGTACGCTTTGAATAAGGATACGCATCAGCTCATGTACAGTTGAGCCATATGTCCAGTGCCTCGTTGGCGCAGTAGGCAGCGCGTCAGTCTCATAATCTGAAGGTCGTGAGTTCGAGCCTCACACGGGGCAGTATTTTTTAAGGATCGAATTTCTATACAACGCTCGCTTAACATGTGAAAATATCAACCACTAGGGAAGCAAAGAGAACATGTGTTTAGCTTCTCCTTAACGAAAGTTCAAACTTGACAGCAAAAAGAACATGCATCAGCCGGGGGGAGGACATGCTATTTGCCGAAACCAGGGATCGAACCAGGGACCTTTAGATCTTCAGTCTAACGCTCTCCCAACTGAGCTATTTCGGCTTTGCTATGGCAGCAGGCTGCTGCTTTCACCCACTGGGCCAGTATTAAGTATAGCTTCTGAGAATTATGTGTTGTCCTGTGGCAGACATGGGTGGTGCAGCCTCTTGAGGTGTCTTTGAGAGCAGGCAATGGAGCAGCGGAATTAGCTCAAATGGTAGAGCGCTCGCTTAGCATGCGAGAGGTAGCGGGATCGATGCCCACATTCTCCAACACAGCCTTTCTTCCAAGCTCTCTGGGTAAATGAACTACTACTCTATAGTGACCTTCAGCCAAGAAAGACTTATTGCTTCACAACTGCTTTTAGAACCCACGTGTCAAAAAGACTGCTATGGTCTTTTAAGTGTTTAAAGATGAATAAATCAGGCAAAAGTGCAATTGTTTCTGCCCACTTTCCAACCGGGACCTTCAGTGTGCGAGGCGAAGGTGATAGCAGCTAGACTACCGTAACTGCAGGCTGCTCTGGAGATACAAAGTGTATTCTCCTTGCACAATGCAATAAGACTCAGTTAAATCTGCTTCAGGAGAATGCTTCAGAAAAAGCCAAATGTCTATGGTCTTTAGAAAATGACAGTTACGCTTTGAATAAGGATACGCATCAGCTCATGTATAGTTGAGCCATATGTCCAGTGCCTCCTTGGCGCAGTAGGCAGCGCGTCAGTCTCATAATCTGAAGGTCGTGAGTTCAAGCCTCACACGGGGCAGTATTTTTTAAGGATAGAATTTCTATACACCGCTCGCTTAACATGTGAAAATATCAACCACTAGGGAAGCAAAGAGAACATGTGTTTAGCTTCTTCTTAATGAAAGTTCAAACTTGACAGCAAAAAGAACATGCATCAGCCGAGGGGAGGACATGCTATTTGCCGAAACCAGGGATCGAACAAGGGACCTTTAGATCTTCAGTCTAACGCTCTCCCAACTGAGCTATTTCGGCTTCTCTATGGCAGCAGGCTGCTGCTTTCACCCACTGGGCCAGTATTAAGTATGGCTTCTGAGAATTATGTGTTGTCCTGTGGCAGACATGGGTGGTGCAGCCTCTTGAGGTGTCTTTGAGAGCAGGCAATGGAGCAGGGGAATTAGCTCAAATGATAGAGCGCTCGCTTAGCATGCGAGAGGTAGCCGGATCGATGCCTGCATTCTCCCACACAGCCTTTCTTCCAAGCTCTCTGGGTAAATTGACAACTACTCTATAGTGACCTTCAGCCAAGAAAGACTTGTTGCTTCACAACTGCTTTTAGAACCCACGTGTCAAAAAGACTGCTATGGTCTTTTAAGTGTTTAAAGATGAATAAATCAGGCAAAAGTGCAATTGTTTCTGCCCACTTTCCAACCGGGACCTTCAGTGTGCGAGGCGAAGGTGATAGCAGCTAGACTACCGAAACTGCAGGCTGCTCTGGAGATACAAAGTGTATTCTCCTTGCACAATGCAATAAGACTCAGTTAAATCTGCTTCAGGAGAATGCTTCAGAAAAAGCCAAATGTCTATGGTCTTTAGAAAATGACAGGTACGCTTTGAATAAGGATACGCATCAGCTCATGTACAGTTGAGCCATATGTCCAGCGCCTCGTTGGCGCAGTAGGCAGCGCGTCAGTCTCATAATCTGAAGGTCGTGAGTTCGGGCCTAACACGGGGCAGTATTTTTTAAGGATAGAATTTCTATACAACGCTCGCTTAACATGTGAAAATATCAACCACTAGGGAAGCAAAGAGAACATGTGTTTAGCTTCTCCTTAATGAAAGTTCAAACTTGACAGCAAAAAGAACATGCATCAGCCGAGGGGAGGACATGCTATTTGCCGAAACCAGGGATCGAACCAGGGACCTTTAGATCTTCAGTCTAACGCTCTCCCAACTGAGCTATTTCGGCTTCTCTATGGCAGCAGGCTGCTGCTTTCACCCACTGGGCCAGTATTAAGTATGGCTTCTGAGAATTATGTGTTGTCCTGTGGCAGACATGGGTGGTGCAGCCTCTTGAGGTGTCTTTGAGAGCAGGCAATGGAGCAGGGGAATTAGCTCAAATGGTAGAGCGCTCGCTTAGCATGCGAGAGGTAGCGCGATCGATGCCTGCATTCTCCAACACAGCCTTTCTTCCAAGCTCTCTGGGTAAATTGACAACTACTCTATAGTGACCTTCAGCCAAGAAAGACTTGTTGCTTCACAACTGCTTTTAGAACCCACGTGTCAAAAAGACTGCTATGGTCTTTTAAGTGTTTAAAGATGAATAAATCAGGCAAAAGTGCAATTGTTTCTGCCCACTTTCCAACCGGGACCTTCAGTGTGCGAGGCGAAGGTGATAGCAGCTAGACTACCGAAACTGCAGGCTGCTCTGGAGATACAAAGTGTATTCTCCTTGCACAATGCAATAAGACTCAGTTAAATCTGCTTCAGGAGAATGCTTCAGAAAAAGCCAAATGTCTATGGTCTTTAGAAAATGACAGGTACGCTTTGAATAAGGATACGCATCAGCTCATGTACAGTTGAGCCATATGTCCAGCGCCTCGTTGGCGCAGTAGGCAGCGCGTCAGTCTCATAATCTGAAGGTCGTGAGTTCGGGCCTCACACGGGGCAGTATTTTTTAAGGATAGAATTTCTATACAACGCTCGCTTAACATGTGAAAATATCAACCACTAGGGAAGCAAAGAGAACATGTGTTTAGCTTCTCCTTAATGAAAGTTCAAACTTGACAGCAAAAAGAACATGCATCAGCCAAGGGGAGGACATGCTATTTGCCGAAACCAGGGATCGAACCAGGGACCATTAGATCTTCAGTCTAACGCTCTCCCAACTGAGCTATTTCGGCTTCTCTATGGCAGCACGCTGCTGCTTTCACCCACTGGGCCAGTATTAAGTATGGCTTCTGAGAATTATGTGTTGTCCTGTGGCAGACATGGGTGGTGCAGCCTCTTGAGGTGTCTTTGAGAGCAGGCAATGGAGCAGGGGAATTAGTTCAAATGGTAGAGCGCTTGCTTAGCATGCGAGAGGTAGTGGGATCGATGCCTGCATTCTCCAACACAGCCTTTCTTCCAAGCTCTCTGGGTAAATTGACAACTACTCTATAGTGACCTTCAGCCAAGAAAGACTTATTGCTTCACAACTGCTTTTAGAACCCACGTGTCAAAAAGACTGCTATGGTCTTTTAAGTGTTTAAAGATGAATAAATCAGGCAAAAGTGCAATTGTTTCTGCCCACTTTCCAACCGGGACCTTCAGTGTGCGAGGCGAAGGTGATAGCAGCTAGACTACCGAAACTGCAGGCTGCTCTGGAGATACAAAGTGTATTCTCCTTGCACAATGCAATAAGACTCAGTTAAATCTGTTTCAGGAGAATGCTTCAGAAAAAGCCAAATGTCTATGGTCTTTAGAAAATGACAGGTACGCTTTGAATAAGGATACGCTTCAGCTCATGTACAGTTGAGCCATATGTCCAGCGCCTCGTTGGCGCAGTAGGCAGCGCGTCAGTCTCATAATCTGAAGGTCGTGAGTTCGAGCCTCACATGGGGCAGTAGTTTTTAAGGATAGAATTTCTATACAACGCTCGCTTAACATGTGAAAATATCAACCACTAGGGAAGCAAAGAGAACATGTGTTTAGCTTCTCCTTAATGAAAGTTCAAACTTGACAGCAAAAAGATCATGCATCAGCCGAGGGGAGGACATGCTATTTGCCGAAACCAGGGATCGAACAAGGGACCTTTAGATCTTCAGTCTAACGCTCTCCCAACTGAGCTATTTCGGCTTCTCTATGGCAGCAGGCTGCTGCTTTCACCCACTGGGCCAGTATTAAGTATGGCTTCTGAGAATTATGTGTTGTCCTGTGGCAGACATGGGTGGTGCAGCCTCTTGAGGTGTCTTTGAGAGCAGGCAATGGAGCAGGGGAATTAGCTCAAATGGTAGAGCGCTCGCTTAGCATGCGAGAGGTAGTGGGATCGATGCCTGCATTCTCCAACACAGCCTTTCTTCCAAGCTCTCTGGGTAAATGAACAACTACTCTATAGTGACCTTCAGCCAAGAAAGACTTGTTGCTTCCCAACTGCTTTTAGAACCCATATGTCAAAAAGACTGCTATGGTCTTTTAAGTGTTTAAAGATGAATAAATCAGGCAAAAGTGCAATTGTTTCTGCCCACTTTCCAACCGGGACCTTCAGTGTGCGAGGCGAAGGTGATAGCAGCTAGACTACCGAAACTGCAGGCTGCTCTGGAGATACAAAGTGTATTCTCCTTGCACAATGCAATAAGACTCAGTTAAATCTGCTTCAGGAGAATGCTTCAGAAAAAGCCAAATGTCTATGGTCTTTAGAAAATGACAGGTACGCTTTGAATAAGGATACGCATCAGCTCATGTACAGTTGAGCCATATGTCCAGTGCCTCGTTGGCGCAGTAGGCAGCGCGTCAGTCTCATAATCTGAAGGTCGTGAGTTCGAGCCTCACACGGGGCAGTATTTTTTAAGGATCGAATTTCTATACAACGCTCGCTTAACATGTGAAAATATCAACCACTAGGGAAGCAAAGAGAACATGTGTTTAGCTTCTCCTTAACGAAAGTTCAAACTTGACAGCAAAAAGAACATGCATCAGCCGGGGGGAGGACATGCTATTTGCCGAAACCAGGGATCGAACCAGGGACCTTTAGATCTTCAGTCTAACGCTCTCCCAACTGAGCTATTTCGGCTTTGCTATGGCAGCAGGCTGCTGCTTTCACCCACTGGGCCAGTATTAAGTATAGCTTCTGAGAATTATGTGTTGTCCTGTGGCAGACATGGGTGGTGCAGCCTCTTGAGGTGTCTTTGAGAGCAGGCAATGGAGCAGCGGAATTAGCTCAAATGGTAGAGCGCTCGCTTAGCATGCGAGAGGTAGCGGGATCGATGCCCACATTCTCCAACACAGCCTTTCTTCCAAGCTCTCTGGGTAAATGAACTACTACTCTATAGTGACCTTCAGCCAAGAAAGACTTATTGCTTCACAACTGCTTTTAGAACCCACGTGTCAAAAAGACTGCTATGGTCTTTTAAGTGTTTAAAGATGAATAAATCAGGCAAAAGTGCAATTGTTTCTGCCCACTTTCCAACCGGGACCTTCAGTGTGCGAGGCGAAGGTGATAGCAGCTAGACTACCGTAACTGCAGGCTGCTCTGGAGATACAAAGTGTATTCTCCTTGCACAATGCAATAAGACTCAGTTAAATCTGCTTCAGGAGAATGCTTCAGAAAAAGCCAAATGTCTATGGTCTTTAGAAAATGACAGTTACGCTTTGAATAAGGATACGCATCAGCTCATGTATAGTTGAGCCATATGTCCAGTGCCTCCTTGGCGCAGTAGGCAGCGCGTCAGTCTCATAATCTGAAGGTCGTGAGTTCGAGCCTCACACGGGGCAGTATTTTTTAAGGATAGAATTTCTATACACCGCTCGCTTAACATGTGAAAATATCAACCACTAGGGAAGCAAAGAGAACATGTGTTTAGCTTCTTCTTAATGAAAGTTCAAACTTGACAGCAAAAAGAACATGCATCAGCCGAGGGGAGGACATGCTATTTGCCGAAACCAGGGATCGAACAAGGGACCTTTAGATCTTCAGTCTAACGCTCTCCCAACTGAGCTATTTCGGCTTCTCTATGGCAGCAGGCTGCTGCTTTCACCCACTGGGCCAGTATTAAGTATGGCTTCTGAGAATTATGTGTTGTCCTGTGGCAGACATGGGTGGTGCAGCCTCTTGAGGTGTCTTTGAGAGCAGGCAATGGAGCAGGGGAATTAGCTCAAATGATAGAGCGCTCGCTTAGCATGCGAGAGGTAGCGGGATCGATGCCTGCATTCTCCCACACAGCCTTTCTTCCAAGCTCTCTGGGTAAATTGACAACTACTCTATAGTGACCTTCAGCCAAGAAAGACTTGTTGCTTCACAACTGCTTTTAGAACCCACGTGTCAAAAAGACTGCTATGGTCTTTTAAGTGTTTAAAGATGAATAAATCAGGCAAAAGTGCAATTGTTTCTGCCCACTTTCCAACCGGGACCTTCAGTGTGCGAGGCGAAGGTGATAGCAGCTAGACTACCGAAACTGCAGGCTGCTCTGGAGATACAAAGTGTATTCTCCTTGCACAATGCAATAAGACTCAGTTAAATCTGCTTCAGGAGAATGCTTCAGAAAAAGCCAAATGTCTATGGTCTTTAGAAAATGACAGGTACGCTTTGAATAAGGATACGCATCAGCTCATGTACAGTTGAGCCATATGTCCAGCGCCTCGTTGGCGCAGTAGGCAGCGCGTCAGTCTCATAATCTGAAGGTCGTGAGTTCGAGCCTCACACGGGGCAGTATTTTTTAAGGATAGAATTTCTATACAACGCTTGCTTAACATGTGAAAATATCAACCACTAGGGAAGCAAAGAGAACATGTGTTTAGCTTCTCCTTAATGAAAGTTCAAACTTGACAGCAAAAAGAACATGCATCAGCCGAGGGGAGGACATGCTATTTGCCGAAACCAGGGATCGAACAAGGGACCTTTAGATCTTCAGTCTAACGCTCTCCCAACTGAGCTATTTCGGCTTCTCTATGGCAGCAGGCTGCTGCTTTCACCCACTGGGCCAGTATTAAGTATGGCTTCTGAGAATTATGTGTTGTCCTGTGGCAGACATGGGTGGTGCAGCCTCTTGAGGTGTCTTTGAGAGCAGGCAATGGAGCAGCGGAATTAGCTCAAATGTTAGAGCGCTTGCTTAGCATGCGAGAGGTAGCGGGATCGATGCCTGCATTCTCCAACACAGCCTTTCTTCCAAGCTCTCTGGGTAAATTGACAACTACTCTATAGTGACCTTCAGCCAAGAAACACTTATTGCTTCACAACTGCTTTTAGAACCCACGTGTCAAAAAGACTGCTATGGTCTTTTAAGTGTTTAAAGATGAATAAATCAGGCAAAAGTGCAATTGTTTCTGCCCACTTTCCAACCGTGACCTTCAGTGTGCGAGGCGAAGGTGATAGCAGCTAGACTACCGAAACTGCAGGCTGCTCTGGAGATACAAAGTGTATTCTCCTTGCACAATGCAATAAGACTCAGTTAAATCTGCTTCAGGAGAATGCTTCAGAAAAAGCCAAATGTCTATGGTCTTTAGAAAATGACAGGTACGCTTTGAATAAGGATACGCTTCAGCTCATGTACAGTTGAGCCATATGTCCAGCGCCTCGTTGGCGCAGTAGGCAGCGCGTCAGTCTCATAATCTGAAGGTCGTGAGTTCGAGCCTCACATGGGGCAGTAGTTTTTAAGGATAGAATTTCTATACAACGCTCGCTTAACATGTGAAAATATCAACCACTAGGGAAGCAAAGAGAACATGTGTTTAGCTTCTCCTTAATGAAAGTTCAAACTTGACAGCAAAAAGATCATGCATCAGCCGAGGGGAGGACATGCTATTTGCCGAAACCAGGGATCGAACAAGGGACCTTTAGATCTTCAGTCTAACGCTCTCCCAACTGAGCTATTTCGGCTTCTCTATGGCAGCAGGCTGCTGCTTTCACCCACTGGGCCAGTATTAAGTATGGCTTCTGAGAATTATGTGTTGTCCTGTGGCAGACATGGGTGGTGCAGCCTCTTGAGGTGTCTTTGAGAGCAGGCAATGGAGCAGGGGAATTAGCTCAAATGGTAGAGCGCTCGCTTAGCATGCGAGAGGTAGTGGGATCGATGCCTGCATTCTCCAACACAGCCTTTCTTCCAAGCTCTCTGGGTAAATGAACAACTACTCTATAGTGACCTTCAGCCAAGAAAGACTTGTTGCTTCACAACTGCTTTTAGAACCCATGTGTCAAAAAGACTGCTATGGTCTTTTAAGTGTTTAAAGATGAATAAATCAGGCAAAAGTGCAATTGTTTCTGCCCACTTTCCAACCGGGACCTTCAGTGTGCGAGGCGAAGGTGATAGCAGCTAGACTACCGAAACTGCAGGCTGCTCTGGAGATACAAAGTGTATTCTCCTTGCACAATGCAATAAGACTCAGTTAAATCTGCTTCAGGAGAATGCTTCAGAAAAAGCCAAATGTCTATGGTCTTTAGAAAATGACAGGTACGCTTTGAATAAGGATACGCATCAGCTCATGTACAGTTGAGCTATATGTCCAGTGCCTCGTTGGCGCAGTAGGCAGCGCGTCAGTCTCATAATCTGAAGGTCGTGAGTTCGAGCCTCACACGGGGCAGTATTTTTTAAGGATCGAATTTCTATACAACGCTCGCTTAACATGTGAAAATATCAACCACTAGGGAAGCAAAGAGAACATGTGTTTAGCTTCTCCTTAACGAAAGTTCAAACTTGACAGCAAAAAGAACATGCATCAGCCGGGGGGAGGACATGCTATTTGCCGAAACCAGGGATCGAACCAGGGACCTTTAGATCTTCAGTCTAACGCTCTCCCAACTGAGCTATTTCGGCTTTGCTATGGCAGCAGGCTGCTGCTTTCACCCACTGGGCCAGTATTAAGTATAGCTTCTGAGAATTATGTGTTGTCCTGTGGCAGACATGGGTGGTGCAGCCTCTTGAGGTGTCTTTGAGAGCAGGCAATGGAGCAGCGGAATTAGCTCAAATGGTAGAGCGCTCGCTTAGCATGCGAGAGGTAGCGGGATCGATGCCCACATTCTCCAACACAGCCTTTCTTCCAAGCTCTCTGGGTAAATGAACTACTACTCTATAGTGACCTTCAGCCAAGAAAGACTTATTGCTTCACAACTGCTTTTAGAACCCACGTGTCAAAAAGACTGCTATGGTCTTTTAAGTGTTTAAAGATGAATAAATCAGGCAAAAGTGCAATTGTTTCTGCCCACTTTCCAACCGGGACCTTCAGTGTGCGAGGCGAAGGTGATAGCAGCTAGACTACCGTAACTGCAGGCTGCTCTGGAGATACAAAGTGTATTCTCCTTGCACAATGCAATAAGACTCAGTTAAATCTGCTTCAGGAGAATGCTTCAGAAAAAGCCAAATGTCTATGGTCTTTAGAAAATGACAGTTACGCTTTGAATAAGGATACGCATCAGCTCAGGTATAGTTGAGCCATATGTCCAGTGCCTCCTTGGCGCAGTAGGCAGCGCGTCAGTCTCATAATCTGAAGGTCGTGAGTTCGAGCCTCACACGGGGCAGTATTTTTTAAGGATAGAATTTCTATACACCGCTCGCTTAACATGTGAAAATATCAACCACTAGGGAAGCAAAGAGAACATGTGTTTAGCTTCTTCTTAATGAAAGTTCAAACTTGACAGCAAAAAGAACATGCATCAGCCGAGGGGAGGACATGCTATTTGCCGAAACCAGGGATCGAACAAGGGACCTTTAGATCTTCAGTCTAACGCTCTCCCAACTGAGCTATTTCGGCTTCTCTATGGCAGCAGGCTGCTGCTTTCACCCACTGGGCCAGTATTAAGTATGGCTTCTGAGAATTATGTGTTGTCCTGTGGCAGACATGGGTGGTGCAGCCTCTTGAGGTGTCTTTGAGAGCAGGCAATGGAGCAGGGGAATTAGCTCAAATGATAGAGCGCTCGCTTAGCATGCGAGAGGTAGCGGGATCGATGCCTGCATTCTCCCACACAGCCTTTCTTCCAAGCTCTCTGGGTAAATTGACAACTACTCTATAGTGACCTTCAGCCAAGAAAGACTTGTTGCTTCACAACTGCTTTTAGAACCCACGTGTCAAAAAGACTGCTATGGTCTTTTAAGTGTTTAAAGATGAATAAATCAGGCAAAAGTGCAATTGTTTCTGCCCACTTTCCAACCGGGACCTTCAGTGTGCGAGGCGAAGGTGATAGCAGCTAGACTACCGAAACTGCAGGCTGCTCTGGAGATACAAAGTGTATTCTCCTTGCACAATGCAATAAGACTCAGTTAAATCTGCTTCAGGAGAATGCTTCAGAAAAAGCCAAATGTCTATGGTCTTTAGAAAATGACAGGTACGCTTTGAATAAGGATACGCATCAGCTCATGTACAGTTGAGCCATATGTCCAGCGCCTCGTTGGCGCAGTAGGCAGCGCGTCAGTCTCATAATCTGAAGGTCGTGAGTTCGAGCCTCACACGGGGCAGTATTTTTTAAGGATAGAATTTCTATACAACGCTTGCTTAACATGTGAAAATATCAACCACTAGGGAAGCAAAGAGAACATGTGTTTAGCTTCTCCTTAATGAAAGTTCAAACTTGACAGCAAAAAGAACATGCATCAGCCGAGGGGAGGACATGCTATTTGCCGAAACCAGGGATCGAACAAGGGACCTTTAGATCTTCAGTCTAACGCTCTCCCAACTGAGCTATTTCGGCTTCTCTATGGCAGCAGGCTGCTGCTTTCACCCACTGGGCCAGTATTAAGTATGGCTTCTGAGAATTATGTGTTGTCCTGTGGCAGACATGGGTGGTGCAGCCTCTTGAGGTGTCTTTGAGAGCAGGCAATGGAGCAGCGGAATTAGCTCAAATGTTAGAGTGCTTGCTTAGCATGCGAGAGGTAGCGGGATCGATGCCTGCATTCTCCAACACAGCCTTTCTTCCAAGCTCTCTGGGTAAATTGACAACTACTCTATAGTGACCTTCAGCCAAGAAAGACTTATTGCTTCACAACTGCTTTTAGAACCCACGTGTCAAAAAGACTGCTATGGTCTTTTAAGTGTTTAAAGATGAATAAATCAGGCAAAAGTGCAATTGTTTCTGCCCACTTTCCAACCGGGACCTTCAGTGTGCGAGGCGAAGGTGATAGCAGCTAGACTACCGTAACTGCAGGCTGCTCTGGAGATACAAAGTGTATTCTCCTTGCACAATGCAATAAGACTCAGTTAAATCTGCTTCAGGAGAATGCTTCAGAAAAAGCCAAATGTCTATGGTCTTTAGAAAATGACAGTTACGCTTTGAATAAGGATACGCATCAGCTCATGTATAGTTGAGCCATATGTCCAGTGCCTCGTTGGCGCAGTAGGCAGCGCGTCAGTCTCATAATCTGAAGGTCGTGAGTTCGAGCCTCACACGGGGCAGTATTTTTTAAGGATAGAATTTCTATACACGGCTCGCTTAACATGTGAAAATATCAACCACTAGGGAAGCAAAGAGAACATGTGTTTAGCTTCTTCTTAATGAAAGTTCAAACTTGACAGCAAAAAGAACATGCATCAGCCGAGGGGAGGACATGCTATTTGCCGAAACCAGGGATCGAACAAGGGACCTTTAGATCTTCAGTCTAACGCTCTCCCAACTGAGCTATTTTGGCTTCTCTATGGCAGCAGGCTGCTGCTTTCACCCACTGGGCCAGTATTAAGTATGGCTTCTGAGAATTATGTGTTGTCCTGTGGCAGACATGGGTGGTGCAGCCTCTTGAGGTGTCTTTGAGAGCAGGCAATGGAGCAGGGGAATTAGCTCAAATGTTAGAGCGCTTGCTTAGCATGCGAGAGGTAGCGGGATCGATGCCTGCATTCTCCAACACAGCCTTTCTTCCAAGCTCTCTGGGTAAATTGACAACTACTCTATAGTGACCTTCAGCCAAGAAAGACTTATTGCTTCACAACTGCTTTTAGAACCCACGTGTCAAAAAGACTGCTATGGTCTTTTAAGTGTTTAAAGATGAATAAATCAGGCAAAAGTGCAATTGTTTCTGCCCACTTTCCAACCGGGACCTTCAGTGTGCGAGGCGAAGGTGATAGCAGCTAGACTACCGTAACTGCAGGCTGCTCTGGAGATACAAAGTGTATTCTCCTTGCACAATGCAATAAGACTCAGTTAAATCTGCTTCAGGAGAATGCTTCAGAAAAGGCCAAATGTCTATGGTCTTTAGAAAATGACAGTTACGCTTTGAATAAGGATACGCATCAGCTCATGTATAGTTGAGCCATATGTCCAGTGCCACGATGGCGCAGTAGGCAGCGCGTCAGTCTCATAATCTGAAGGTCGTGAGTTCGAGCCTCACACGGGGCAGTATTTTTTAAGGATAGAATTTCTATACACCGCTCGCTTAACATGTGAAAATATCAACCACTAGGGAAGCAAAGAGAACATGTGTTTAGCTTCTTCTTAATGAAAGTTCAAACTTGACAGCAAAAAGAACATGCATCAGCCGAGGGGAGGACATGCTATTTGCCGAAACCAGGGATCGAACCAGGGACCTTTAGATCTTCAGTCTAACGCTCTCCCAACTGAGCTATTTCGGCTTCTCTATGGCAGCAGGCTGCTGCTTTCACCCACTGGGCCAGTATTAAGTATGGCTTCTGAGAATTATGTGTTGTCCTGTGGCAGACATGGGTGGTGCAGCCTCTTGAGGTGTCTTTGAGAGCAGGCAATGGAGCAGGGGAATTAGCTCAAATGGTAGAGTGCTCGCTTAGCATGCGAGAGGTAGTGGGATCGATGCCTGCATTCTCCAACACACCCTTTCTTCCAAGCTCTCTGGGTAAATTGACAACTACTCTATAGTTACCTTCAGCCAAGAAAGACTTATTGCTTCACAACTGCTTTTAGAACCCACGTGTCAAAAAGACTGCTATGGTCTTTTAAGTGTTTAAAGATGAATAAATCAGGCAAAAGTGCAATTGTTTCTGCCCACTTTCCAACCGGGACCTTCAGTGTGCGAGGCGAAGGTGATAGCAGCTAGACTACCGAAACTGCAGGCTGCTCTGGAGATACAAAGTGTATTCTCCTTGCACAATGCAATAAGACTCAGTTAAATCTGCTTCAGGAGAATGCTTCAGAAAAAGCCAAATGTCTATGGTCTTTAGAAAATGACAGGTACGCTTTGAATAAGGATACGCATCAGCTCATGTACAGTTGAGCCATATGTCCAGCGCCTCGTTGGCGCAGTAGGCAGCGCGTCAGTCTCATAATCTGAAGGTCGTGAGTTCGGGCCTAACACGGGGCAGTATTTTTTAAGGATAGAATTTCTATACAACGCTCGCTTAACATGTGAAAATATCAACCACTAGGGAAGCAAAGAGAACATGTGTTTAGCTTCTCCTTAATGAAAGTTCAAACTTGACAGCAAAAAGAACATGCATCAGCCGAGGGGAGGACATGCTATTTGCCGAAACCAGGGATCGAACCAGGGACCTTTAGATCTTCAGTCTAACGCTCTCCCAACTGAGCTATTTCGGCTTCTCTATGGCAGCAGGCTGCTGCTTTCACCCACTGGGCCAGTATTAAGTATGGCTTCTGAGAATTATGTGTTGTCCTGTGGCAGACATGGGTGGTGCAGCCTCTTGAGGTGTCTTTGAGAGCAGGCAATGGAGCAGGGGAATTAGCTCAAATGGTAGAGCGCTCGCTTAGCATGCGAGAGGTAGCGCGATCGATGCCTGCATTCTCCAACACAGCCTTTCTTCCAAGCTCTCTGGGTAAATTGACAACTACTCTATAGTGACCTTCAGCCAAGAAAGACTTGTTGCTTCACAACTGCTTTTAGAACCCACGTGTCAAAAAGACTGCTATGGTCTTTTAAGTGTTTAAAGATGAATAAATCAGGCAAAAGTGCAATTGTTTCTGCCCACTTTCCAACCGGGACCTTCAGTGTGCGAGGCGAAGGTGATAGCAGCTAGACTACCGAAACTGCAGGCTGCTCTGGAGATACAAAGTGTATTCTCCTTGCACAATGCAATAAGACTCAGTTAAATCTGCTTCAGGAGAATGCTTCAGAAAAAGCCAAATGTCTATGGTCTTTAGAAAATGACAGGTACGCTTTGAATAAGGATACGCATCAGCTCATGTACAGTTGAGCCATATGTCCAGCGCCTCGTTGGCGCAGTAGGCAGCGCGTCAGTCTCATAATCTGAAGGTCGTGAGTTCGGGCCTCACACGGGGCAGTATTTTTTAAGGATAGAATTTCTATACAACGCTCGCTTAACATGTGAAAATATCAACCACTAGGGAAGCAAAGAGAACATGTGTTTAGCTTCTCCTTAATGAAAGTTCAAACTTGACAGCAAAAAGAACATGCATCAGCCAAGGGGAGGACATGCTATTTGCCGAAACCAGGGATCGAACCAGGGACCATTAGATCTTCAGTCTAACGCTCTCCCAACTGAGCTATTTCGGCTTCTCTATGGCAGCAGGCTGCTGCTTTCACCCACTGGGCCAGTATTAAGTATGGCTTCTGAGAATTATGTGTTGTCCTGTGGCAGACATGGGTGGTGCAGCCTCTTGAGGTGTCTTTGAGAGCAGGCAATGGAGCAGGGGAATTAGTTCAAATGGTAGAGCGCTTGCTTAGCATGCGAGAGGTAGTGGGATCGATGCCTGCATTCTCCAACACAGCCTTTCTTCCAAGCTCTCTGGGTAAATTGACAACTACTCTATAGTGACCTTCAGCCAAGAAAGACTTATTGCTTCACAACTGCTTTTAGAACCCACGTGTCAAAAAGACTGCTATGGTCTTTTAAGTGTTTAAAGATGAATAAATCAGGCAAAAGTGCAATTGTTTCTGCCCACTTTCCAACCGGGACCTTCAGTGTGCGAGGCGAAGGTGATAGCAGCTAGACTACCGAAACTGCAGGCTGCTCTGGAGATACAAAGTGTATTCTCCTTGCACAATGCAATAAGACTCAGTTAAATCTGTTTCAGGAGAATGCTTCAGAAAAAGCCAAATGTCTATGGTCTTTAGAAAATGACAGGTACGCTTTGAATAAGGATACGCTTCAGCTCATGTACAGTTGAGCCATATGTCCAGCGCCTCGTTGGCGCAGTAGGCAGCGCGTCAGTCTCATAATCTGAAGGTCGTGAGTTCGAGCCTCACATGGGGCAGTAGTTTTTAAGGATAGAATTTCTATACAACGCTCGCTTAACATGTGAAAATATCAACCACTAGGGAAGCAAAGAGAACATGTGTTTAGCTTCTCCTTAATGAAAGTTCAAACTTGACAGCAAAAAGATCATGCATCAGCCGAGGGGAGGACATGCTATTTGCCGAAACCAGGGATCGAACAAGGGACCTTTAGATCTTCAGTCTAACGCTCTCCCAACTGAGCTATTTCGGCTTCTCTATGGCAGCAGGCTGCTGCTTTCACCCACTGGGCCAGTATTAAGTATGGCTTCTGAGAATTATGTGTTGTCCTGTGGCAGACATGGGTGGTGCAGCCTCTTGAGGTGTCTTTGAGAGCAGGCAATGGAGCAGGGGAATTAGCTCAAATGGTAGAGCGCTCGCTTAGCATGCGAGAGGTAGTGGGATCGATGCCTGCATTCTCCAACACAGCCTTTCTTCCAAGCTCTCTGGGTAAATTGACAACTACTCTATAGTGACCTTCAGCCAAGAAAGACTTGTTGCTTCACAACTGCTTTTAGAACCCACGTGTCAAAAAGACTGCTATGGTCTTTTAAGTGTTTAAAGATGAATAAATCAGGCAAAAGTGCAATTGTTTCTGCCCACTTTCCAACCGGGACCTTCAGTGTGCGAGGCGAAGGTGATAGCAGCTAGACTACCGAAACTGCAGGCTGCTCTGGAGATACAAAGTGTATTCTCCTTGCACAATGCAATAAGACTCAGTTAAATCTGCTTCAGGAGAATGCTTCAGAAAAAGCCAAATGTCTATGGTCTTTAGAAAATGACAGGTACGCTTTGAATAAGGATACGCATCAGCTCATGTACAGTTGAGCCATATGTCCAGCGCCTCGTTGGCGCAGTAGGCAGCGCGTCAGTCTCATAATCTGAAGGTCGTGAGTTCGGGCCTCACACGGGGCAGTATTTTTTAAGGATAGAATTTCTATACAACGCTCGCTTAACATGTGAAAATATCAACCACTAGGGAAGCAAAGAGAACATGTGTTTAGCTTCTCCTTAATGAAAGTTCAAACTTGACAGCAAAAAGAACATGCATCAGCCAAGGGGAGGACATGCTATTTGCCGAAACCAGGGATCGAACCAGGGACCATTAGATCTTCAGTCTAACGCTCTCCCAACTGAGCTATTTCGGCTTCTCTATGGCAGCAGGCTGCTGCTTTCACCCACTGGGCCAGTATTAAGTATGGCTTCTGAGAATTATGTGTTGTCCTGTGGCAGACATGGGTGGTGCAGCCTCTTGAGGTGTCTTTGAGAGCAGGCAATGGAGCAGGGGAATTAGTTCAAATGGTAGAGCGCTTGCTTAGCATGCGAGAGGTAGTGGGATCGATGCCTGCATTCTCCAACACAGCCTTTCTTCCAAGCTCTCTGGGTAAATTGACAACTACTCTATAGTGACCTTCAGCCAAGAAAGACTTATTGCTTCACAACTGCTTTTAGAACCCACGTGTCAAAAAGACTGCTATGGTCTTTTAAGTGTTTAAAGATGAATAAATCAGGCAAAAGTGCAATTGTTTCTGCCCACTTTCCAACCGGGACCTTCAGTGTGCGAGGCGAAGGTGATAGCAGCTAGACTACCGAAACTGCAGGCTGCTCTGGAGATACAAAGTGTATTCTCCTTGCACAATGCAATAAGACTCAGTTAAATCTGTTTCAGGAGAATGCTTCAGAAAAAGCCAAATGTCTATGGTCTTTAGAAAATGACAGGTACGCTTTGAATAAGGATACGCTTCAGCTCATGTACAGTTGAGCCATATGTCCAGCGCCTCGTTGGCGCAGTAGGCAGCGCGTCAGTCTCATAATCTGAAGGTCGTGAGTTCGAGCCTCACATGGGGCAGTAGTTTTTAAGGATAGAATTTCTATACAACGCTCGCTTAACATGTGAAAATATCAACCACTAGGGAAGCAAAGAGAACATGTGTTTAGCTTCTCCTTAATGAAAGTTCAAACTTGACAGCAAAAAGATCATGCATCAGCCGAGGGGAGGACATGCTATTTGCCGAAACCAGGGATCGAACAAGGGACCTTTAGATCTTCAGTCTAACGCTCTCCCAACTGAGCTATTTCGGCTTCTCTATGGCAGCAGGCTGCTGCTTTCACCCACTGGGCCAGTATTAAGTATGGCTTCTGAGAATTATGTGTTGTCCTGTGGCAGACATGGGTGGTGCAGCCTCTTGAGGTGTCTTTGAGAGCAGGCAATGGAGCAGGGGAATTAGCTCAAATGGTAGAGCGCTCGCTTAGCATGCGAGAGGTAGTGGGATCGATGCCTGCATTCTCCAACACAGCCTTTCTTCCAAGCTCTCTGGGTAAATGAACAACTACTCTATAGTGACCTTCAGCCAAGAAAGACTTGTTGCTTCACAACTGCTTTTAGAACCCATGTGTCAAAAAGACTGCTATGGTCTTTTAAGTGTTTAAAGATGAATAAATCAGGCAAAAGTGCAATTGTTTCTGCCCACTTTCCAACCGGGACCTTCAGTGTGCGAGGCGAAGGTGATAGCAGCTAGACTACCGAAACTGCAGGCTGCTCTGGAGATACAAAGTGTATTCTCCTTGCACAATGCAATAAGACTCAGTTAAATCTGCTTCAGGAGAATGCTTCAGAAAAAGCCAAATGTCTATGGTCTTTAGAAAATGACAGGTACGCTTTGAATAAGGATACGCATCAGCTCATGTACAGTTGAGCCATATGTCCAGTGCCTCGTTGGCGCAGTAGGCAGCGCGTCAGTCTCATAATCTGAAGGTCGTGAGTTCGAGCCTCACACGGGGCAGTATTTTTTAAGGATCGAATTTCTATACAACGCTCGCTTAACATGTGAAAATATCAACCACTAGGGAAGCAAAGAGAACATGTGTTTAGCTTCTCCTTAACGAAAGTTCAAACTTGACAGCAAAAAGAACATGCATCAGCCGGGGGGAGGACATGCTATTTGCCGAAACCAGGGATCGAACCAGGGACCTTTAGATCTTCAGTCTAACGCTCTCCCAACTGAGCTATTTCGGCTTTGCTATGGCAGCAGGCTGCTGCTTTCACCCACTGGGCCAGTATTAAGTATAGCTTCTGAGAATTATGTGTTGTCCTGTGGCAGACATGGGTGGTGCAGCCTCTTGAGGTGTCTTTGAGAGCAGGCAATGGAGCAGCGGAATTAGCTCAAATGGTAGAGCGCTCGCTTAGCATGCGAGAGGTAGCGGGATCGATGCCCACATTCTCCAACACAGCCTTTCTTCCAAGCTCTCTGGGTAAATGAACTACTACTCTATAGTGACCTTCAGCCAAGAAAGACTTATTGCTTCACAACTGCTTTTAGAACCCACGTGTCAAAAAGACTGCTATGGTCTTTTAAGTGTTTAAAGATGAATAAATCAGGCAAAAGTGCAATTGTTTCTGCCCACTTTCCAACCGGGACCTTCAGTGTGCGAGGCGAAGGTGATAGCAGCTAGACTACCGTAACTGCAGGCTGCTCTGGAGATACAAAGTGTATTCTCCTTGCACAATGCAATAAGACTCAGTTAAATCTGCTTCAGGAGAATGCTTCAGAAAAAGCCAAATGTCTATGGTCTTTAGAAAATGACAGTTACGCTTTGAATAAGGATACGCATCAGCTCATGTATAGTTGAGCCATATGTCCAGTGCCTCCTTGGCGCAGTAGGCAGCGCGTCAGTCTCATAATCTGAAGGTCGTGAGTTCGAGCCTCACACGGGGCAGTATTTTTTAAGGATAGAATTTCTATACACCGCTCGCTTAACATGTGAAAATATCAACCACTAGGGAAGCAAAGAGAACATGTGTTTAGCTTCTTCTTAATGAAAGTTCAAACTTGACAGCAAAAAGAACATGCATCAGCCGAGGGGAGGACATGCTATTTGCCGAAACCAGGGATCGAACAAGGGACCTTTAGATCTTCAGTCTAACGCTCTCCCAACTGAGCTATTTCGGCTTCTCTATGGCAGCAGGCTGCTGCTTTCACCCACTGGGCCAGTATTAAGTATGGCTTCTGAGAATTATGTGTTGTCCTGTGGCAGACATGGGTGGTGCAGCCTCTTGAGGTGTCTTTGAGAGCAGCCAATGGAGCAGGGGAATTAGCTCAAATGATAGAGCGCTCGCTTAGCATGCGAGAGGTAGCGGGATCGATGCCTGCATTCTCCCACACAGCCTTTCTTCCAAGCTCTCTGGGTAAATTGACAACTACTCTATAGTGACCTTCAGCCAAGAAAGACTTGTTGCTTCACAACTGCTTTTAGAACCCACGTGTCAAAAAGACTGCTATGGTCTTTTAAGTGTTTAAAGATGAATAAATCAGGCAAAAGTGCAATTGTTTCTGCCCACTTTCCAACCGGGACCTTCAGTGTGCGAGGCGAAGGTGATAGCAGCTAGACTACCGAAACTGCAGGCTGCTCTGGAGATACAAAGTGTATTCTCCTTGCACAATGCAATAAGACTCAGTTAAATCTGCTTCAGGAGAATGCTTCAGAAAAAGCCAAATGTCTATGGTCTTTAGAAAATGACAGGTACGCTTTGAATAAGGATACGCATCAGCTCATGTACAGTTGAGCCATATGTCCAGCGCCTCGTTGGCGCAGTAGGCAGCACGTCAGTCTCATAATCTGAAGGTCGTGAGTTCGAGCCTCACACGGGGCAGTATTTTTTAAGGATAGAATTTCTATACAACGCTTGCTTAACATGTGAAAATATCAACCACTAGGGAAGCAAAGAGAACATGTGTTTAGCTTCTCCTTAATGAAAGTTCAAACTTGACAGCAAAAAGAACATGCATCAGCCGAGGGGAGGACATGCTATTTGCCGAAACCAGGGATCGAACAAGGGACCTTTAGATCTTCAGTCTAACGCTCTCCCAACTGAGCTATTTCGGCTTCTCTATGGCAGCAGGCTGCTGCTTTCACCCACTGGGCCAGTATTAAGTATGGCTTCTGAGAATTATGTGTTGTCCTGTGGCAGACATGGGTGGTGCAGCCTCTTGAGGTGTCTTTGAGAGCAGGCAATGGAGCAGCGGAATTAGCTCAAATGTTAGAGCGCTTGCTTAGCATGCGAGAGGTAGCGGGATCGATGCCTGCATTCTCCAACACAGCCTTTCTTCCAAGCTCTCTGGGTAAATTGACAACTACTCTATAGTGACCTTCAGCCAAGAAACACTTATTGCTTCACAACTGCTTTTAGAACCCACGTGTCAAAAAGACTGCTATGGTCTTTTAAGTGTTTAAAGATGAATAAATCAGGCAAAAGTGCAATTGTTTCTGCCCACTTTCCAACCGTGACCTTCAGTGTGCGAGGCGAAGGTGATAGCAGCTAGACTACCGAAACTGCAGGCTGCTCTGGAGATACAAAGTGTATTCTCCTTGCACAATGCAATAAGACTCAGTTAAATCTGCTTCAGGAGAATGCTTCAGAAAAAGCCAAATGTCTATGGTCTTTAGAAAATGACAGGTACGCTTTGAATAAGGATACGCTTCAGCTCATGTACAGTTGAGCCATATGTCCAGCGCCTTGTTGGCGCAGTAGGCAGCGCGTCAGTCTCATAATCTGAAGGTCGTGAGTTCGAGCCTCACATGGGGCAGTAGTTTTTAAGGATAGAATTTCTATACAACGCTCGCTTAACATGTGAAAATATCAACCACTAGGGAAGCAAAGAGAACATGTGTTTAGCTTCTCCTTAATGAAAGTTCAAACTTGACAGCAAAAAGATCATGCATCAGCCGAGGGGAGGACATGCTATTTGCCGAAACCAGGGATCGAACAAGGGACCTTTAGATCTTCAGTCTAACGCTCTCCCAACTGAGCTATTTCGGCTTCTCTATGGCAGCAGGCTGCTGCTTTCACCCACTGGGCCAGTATTAAGTATGGCTTCTGAGAATTATGTGTTGTCCTGTGGCAGACATGGGTGGTGCAGCCTCTTGAGGTGTCTTTGAGAGCAGGCAATGGAGCAGGGGAATTAGCTCAAATGGTAGAGCGCTCGCTTAGCATGCGAGAGGTAGTGGGATCGATGCCTGCATTCTCCAACACAGCCTTTCTTCCAAGCTCTCTGGGTAAATGAACAACTACTCTATAGTGACCTTCAGCCAAGAAAGACTTGTTGCTTCACAACTGCTTTTAGAACCCATGTGTCAAAAAGACTGCTATGGTCTTTTAAGTGTTTAAAGATGAATAAATCAGGCAAAAGTGCAATTGTTTCTGCCCACTTTCCAACCGGGACCTTCAGTGTGCGAGGCGAAGGTGATAGCAGCTAGACTACCGAAACTGCAGGCTGCTCTGGAGATACAAAGTGTATTCTCCTTGCACAATGCAATAAGACTCAGTTAAATCTGCTTCAGGAGAATGCTTCAGAAAAAGCCAAATGTCTATGGTCTTTAGAAAATGACAGGTACGCTTTGAATAAGGATACGCATCAGCTCATGTACAGTTGAGCTATATGTCCAGTGCCTCGTTGGCGCAGTAGGCAGCGCGTCAGTCTCATAATCTGAAGGTCGTGAGTTCGAGCCTCACACGGGGCAGTATTTTTTAAGGATCGAATTTCTATACAACGCTCGCTTAACATGTGAAAATATCAACCACTAGGGAAGCAAAGAGAACATGTGTTTAGCTTCTCCTTAACGAAAGTTCAAACTTGACAGCAAAAAGAACATGCATCAGCCGGGGGGAGGACATGCTATTTGCCGAAACCAGGGATCGAACCAGGGACCTTTAGATCTTCAGTCTAACGCTCTCCCAACTGAGCTATTTCGGCTTTGCTATGGCAGCAGGCTGCTGCTTTCACCCACTGGGCCAGTATTAAGTATAGCTTCTGAGAATTATGTGTTGTCCTGTGGCAGACATGGGTGGTGCAGCCTCTTGAGGTGTCTTTGAGAGCAGGCAATGGAGCAGCGGAATTAGCTCAAATGGTAGAGCGCTCGCTTAGCATGCGAGAGGTAGCGGGATCGATGCCCACATTCTCCAACACAGCCTTTCTTCCAAGCTCTCTAGGTAAATGAACTACTACTCTATAGTGACCTTCAGCCAAGAAAGACTTATTGCTTCACAACTGCTTTTAGAACCCACGTGTCAAAAAGACTGCTATGGTCTTTTAAGTGTTTAAAGATGAATAAATCAGGCAAAAGTGCAATTGTTTCTGCCCACTTTCCAACCGGGACCTTCAGTGTGCGAGGCGAAGGTGATAGCAGCTAGACTACCGTAACTGCAGGCTGCTCTGGAGATACAAAGTGTATTCTCCTTGCACAATGCAATAAGACTCAGTTAAATCTGCTTCAGGAGAATGCTTCAGAAAAAGCCAAATGTCTATGGTCTTTAGAAAATGACAGTTACGCTTTGAATAAGGATACGCATCAGCTCAGGTATAGTTGAGCCATATGTCCAGTGCCTCCTTGGCGCAGTAGGCAGCGCGTCAGTCTCATAATCTGAAGGTCGTGAGTTCGAGCCTCACACGGGGCAGTATTTTTTAAGGATAGAATTTCTATACACCGCTCGCTTAACATGTGAAAATATCAACCACTAGGGAAGCAAAGAGAACATGTGTTTAGCTTCTTCTTAATGAAAGTTCAAACTTGACAGCAAAAAGAACATGCATCAGCCGAGGGGAGGACATGCTATTTGCCGAAACCAGGGATCGAACAAGGGACCTTTAGATCTTCAGTCTAACGCTCTCCCAACTGAGCTATTTCGGCTTCTCTATGGCAGCAGGCTGCTGCTTTCACCCACTGGGCCAGTATTAAGTATGGCTTCTGAGAATTATGTGTTGTCCTGTGGCAGACATGGGTGGTGCAGCCTCTTGAGGTGTCTTTGAGAGCAGGCAATGGAGCAGGGGAATTAGCTCAAATGATAGAGCGCTCGCTTAGCATGCGAGAGGTAGCGGGATCGATGCCTGCATTCTCCCACACAGCCTTTCTTCCAAGCTCTCTGGGTAAATTGACAACTACTCTATAGTGACCTTCAGCCAAGAAAGACTTGTTGCTTCACAACTGCTTTTAGAACCCACGTGTCAAAAAGACTGCTATGGTCTTTTAAGTGTTTAAAGATGAATAAATCAGGCAAAAGTGCAATTGTTTCTGCCCACTTTCCAACCGGGACCTTCAGTGTGCGAGGCGAAGGTGATAGCAGCTAGACTACCGAAACTGCAGGCTGCTCTGGAGATACAAAGTGTATTCTCCTTGCACAATGCAATAAGACTCAGTTAAATCTGCTTCAGGAGAATGCTTCAGAAAAAGCCAAATGTCTATGGTCTTTAGAAAATGACAGGTACGCTTTGAATAAGGATACGCATCAGCTCATGTACAGTTGAGCCATATGTCCAGCGCCTCGTTGGCGCAGTAGGCAGCGCGTCAGTCTCATAATCTGAAGGTCGTGAGTTCGAGCCTCACACGGGGCAGTATTTTTTAAGGATAGAATTTCTATACAACGCTTGCTTAACATGTGAAAATATCAACCACTAGGGAAGCAAAGAGAACATGTGTTTAGCTTCTCCTTAATGAAAGTTCAAACTTGACAGCAAAAAGAACATGCATCAGCCGAGGGGAGGACATGCTATTTGCCGAAACCAGGGATCGAACAAGGGACCTTTAGATCTTCAGTCTAACGCTCTCCCAACTGAGCTATTTCGGCTTCTCTATGGCAGCAGGCTGCTGCTTTCACCCACTGGGCCAGTATTAAGTATGGCTTCTGAGAATTATGTGTTGTCCTGTGGCAGACATGGGTGGTGCAGCCTCTTGAGGTGTCTTTGAGAGCAGGCAATGGAGCAGCGGAATTAGCTCAAATGTTAGAGCGCTTGCTTAGCATGCGAGAGGTAGCGGGATCGATGCCTGCATTCTCCAACACAGCCTTTCTTCCAAGCTCTCTGGGTAAATTGACAACTACTCTATAGTGACCTTCAGCCAAGAAAGACTTATTGCTTCACAACTGCTTTTAGAACCCACGTGTCAAAAAGACTGCTATGGTCTTTTAAGTGTTTAAAGATGAATAAATCAGGCAAAAGTGCAATTGTTTCTGCCCACTTTCCAACCGGGACCTTCAGTGTGCGAGGCGAAGGTGATAGCAGCTAGACTACCGTAACTGCAGGCTGCTCTGGAGATACAAAGTGTATTCTCCTTGCACAATGCAATAAGACTCAGTTAAATCTGCTTCAGGAGAATGCTTCAGAAAAAGCCAAATGTCTATGGTCTTTAGAAAATGACAGTTACGCTTTGAATAAGGATACGCATCAGCTCATGTATAGTTGAGCCATATGTCCAGTGCCTCGTTGGCGCAGTAGGCAGCGCGTCAGTCTCATAATCTGAAGGTCGTGAGTTCGAGCCTCACACGGGGCAGTATTTTTTAAGGATAGAATTTCTATACACGGCTCGCTTAACATGTGAAAATATCAACCACTAGGGAAGCAAAGAGAACATGTGTTTAGCTTCTTCTTAATGAAAGTTCAAACTTGACAGCAAAAAGAACATGCATCAGCCGAGGGGAGGACATGCTATTTGCCGAAACCAGGGATCGAACAAGGGACCTTTAGATCTTCAGTCTAACGCTCTCCCAACTGAGCTATTTTGGCTTCTCTATGGCAGCAGGCTGCTGCTTTCACCCACTGGGCCAGTATTAAGTATGGCTTCTGAGAATTATGTGTTGTCCTGTGGCAGACATGGGTGGTGCAGCCTCTTGAGGTGTCTTTGAGAGCAGGCAATGGAGCAGGGGAATTAGCTCAAATGTTAGAGCGCTTGCTTAGCATGCGAGAGGTAGCGGGATCGATGCCTGCATTCTCCAACACAGCCTTTCTTCCAAGCTCTCTGGGTAAATTGACAACTACTCTATAGTGACCTTCAGCCAAGAAAGACTTATTGCTTCACAACTGCTTTTAGAACCCACGTGTCAAAAAGACTGCTATGGTCTTTTAAGTGTTTAAAGATGAATAAATCAGGCAAAAGTGCAATTGTTTCTGCCCACTTTCCAACCGGGACCTTCAGTGTGCGAGGCGAAGGTGATAGCAGCTAGACTACCGTAACTGCAGGCTGCTCTGGAGATACAAAGTGTATTCTCCTTGCACAATACAATAAGACTCAGTTAAATCTGCTTCAGGAGAATGCTTCAGAAAAGGCCAAATGTCTATGGTCTTTAGAAAATGACAGTTACGCTTTGAATAAGGATACGCATCAGCTCATGTATAGTTGAGCCATATGTCCAGTGCCACGATGGCGCAGTAGGCAGCGCGTCAGTCTCATAATCTGAAGGTCGTGAGTTCGAGCCTCACACGGGGCAGTATTTTTTAAGGATAGAATTTCTATACACCGCTCGCTTAACATGTGAAAATATCAACCACTAGGGAAGCAAAGAGAACATGTGTTTAGCTTCTTCTTAATGAAAGTTCAAACTTGACAGCAAAAAGAACATGCATCAGCCGAGGGGAGGACATGCTATTTGCCGAAACCAGGGATCGAACAAGGGACCTTTAGATCTTCAGACTAACGCTCTCCCAACTGAGCTATTTCGGCTTCTCTATGGCAGCAGGCTGCTGCTTTCACCCACTGGGCCAGTATTAAGTATGGCTTCTGAGAATTATGTGTTGTCCTGTGGCAGACATGGGTGGTGCAGCCTCTTGAGGTGTCTTTGAGAGCAGGCAATGGAGCAGGGGAATTAGCTCAAATGTTAGAGCGCTTGCTTAGCATGCGAGAGGTAGCGGGATCGATGCCTGCATTCTCCAACACAGCCTTTCTTCCAAGCTCTCTGGGTAAATTGACAACTACTCTATAGTGACCTTCAGCCAAGAAAGACTTATTGCTTCACAACTGCTTTTAGAACCCACGTGTCAAAAAGACTGCTATGGTCTTTTAAGTGTTTAAAGATGAATAAATCAGGCAAAAGTGCAATTGTTTCTGCCCACTTTCCAACCGGGACCTTCAGTGTGCGAGGCGAAGGTGATAGCAGCTAGACTACCGAAACTGCAGGCTGCTCTGGAGATACAAAGTGTATTCTCCTTGCACAATGCAATAAGACTCAGTTAAATCTGCTTCAGGAGAATGCTTCAGAAAAAGCCAAATGTCTATGGTCTTTAGAAAATGACAGGTACGCTTTGAATAAGGATACGCATCAGTTCATGTACAGTTGAGCCATATGTCCAGCGCCTCGTTGGCGCAGTAGGCAGCGCGTCAGTCTCATAATCTGAAGGTCGTGAGTTTGAGCCTCACACGGGGCAGTATTTTTTAAGGATAGAATTTCTATACAACGCTCGCTTAACATGTGAAAATATCAACCACTAGGGAAGCAAAGAGAACATGTGTTTAGCTTCTCCTTAATGAAAGTTCAAACTTGACAGCAAAAAGAACATGCATCAGCCGAGGGGAGGACATGCTATTTGCCGAAACCAGGGATCGAACCAGGGACCTTTAGATCTTCAGTATAACGCTCTCCCAACTGAGCTATTTCGGCTTCGCTATGGCAGCAGGCTGCTGCTTTCACCCACTGGGCCAGTATTAAGTATAGCTTCTGAGAATTATGTGTTGTCCTGTGGCAGACATGGGTGGTGCAGCCTCTTGAGGTGTCTTTGAGAGCAGGCAATGGAGCAGGGGAATTAGCTCAAATGGTAGAGCGCTCGCTTAGCATGCGAGAGGTAGCGGGATCGATGCCCACATTCTCCAACACAGCCTTTCTTCCAAGCTCTCTGGGTAAATGAACAACTACTCTATAGTGACCTTCAGCCAAGAAAGACTTATTGCTTCACAACTGCTTTTAGAACCCACGTGTCAAAAAGACTGCTATGGTCTTTTAAGTGTTTAAAGATGAATAAATCAGGCAAAAGTGCAATTGTTTCTGCCCACTTTCCAACCGGGACCTTCAGTGTGCGAGGCGAAGGTGATAGCAGCTAGACTACCGTAACTGCAGGCTGCTCTGGAGATACAAAGTGTATTCTCCTTGCACAATGCAATAAGACTCAGTTAAATCTGCTTCAGGAGAATGCTTCAGAAAAAGCCAAATGTCTATGGTCTTTAGAAAATGACAGTTACGCTTTGAATAAGGATACGCATCAGCTCATGTATAGTTGAGCCATATGTCCAGTGCCTCGTTGGCGCAGTAGGCAGCGCGTCAGTCTCATAATCTGAAGGTCGTGAGTTCGAGCCTCACACGGGGCAGTATTTTTTAAGGATAGAATTTCTATACACCGCTCGCTTAACATGTGAAAATATCAACCACTAGGGAAGCAAAGAGAACATGTGTTTAGCTTCTTCTTAATGAAAGTTCAAACTTGACAGCAAAAAGAACATGCATCAGCCGAGGGGAGGACATGCTATTTGCCGAAACCAGGGATCGAACAAGGGACCTTTAGATCTTCAGTCTAACGCTCTCCCAACTGAGCTATTTCGGCTTCTCTATGGCAGCAGGCTGCTGCTTTCACCCACTGGGCCAGTATTAAGTATGGCTTCTGAGAATTATGTGTTGTCCTGTGGCAGACATGGGTGGTGCAGCCTCTTGAGGTGTCTTTGAGAGCAGGCAATGGAGCGGGGGAATTAGCTCAAATGGTAGAGCGCTCGCTTAGCATGCGAGAGGTAGCGGGATCGATGCCTGCTTTCTCCAACACAGCCTTTCTTCCAAGCTCTCTGGGTAAATTGACAACTACTCTATAGTGACCTTCAGCCAAGAAAGACTTGTTGCTTCACAACTGCTTTTAGAACCCACGTGTCAAAAAGACTGCTATGGTCTTTTAAGTGTTTAAAGATGAATAAATCAGGCAAAAGTGCAATTGTTTCTGCCCACTTTCCAACCGGGACCTTCAGTGTGCGAGGCGAAGGTGATAGCAGCTAGACTACCGAAACTGCAGGCTGCTCTGGAGATACAAAGTGTATTCTCCTTGCACAATGCAATAAGACTCAGTTAAATCTGCTTCAGGAGAATGCTTCAGAAAAAGCCAAATGTCTATGGTCTTTAGAAAATGACAGGTACGCTTTGAATAAGGATACGCATCAGCTCATGTACAGTTGAGCCATATGTCCAGCGCCTCGTTGGCGCAGTAGGCAGCGCGTCAGTCTCATAATCTGAAGGTCGTGAGTTCGAGCCTCACATGGGGCAGTATTTTTTAAGGATAGAATTTCTATACAACGCTCGCTTAACATGTGAAAATATCAACCACTAGGGAAGCAAAGAGAACATGTGTTTAGCTTCTCCTTAATGAAAGTTCAAACTTGACAGCAAAAAGAACATGCATCAGCCGAGGGGAGGACATGCTATTTGCCGAAACCAGGGATCGAACAAGGGACCTTTAGATCTTCAGTCTAACGCTCTCCCAACTGAGCTATTTCGGCTTCTCTATGGCAGCAGGCTGCTGCTTTCACCCACTGGGCCAGTATTAAGTATGGCTTCTGAGAATTATGTGTTGTCCTGTGGCAGACATGGGTGGTGCAGCCTCTTGAGGTGTCTTTGAGAGCAGGCAATGGAGCAGGGGAATTAGCTCAAATGTTAGAGCGCTTGCTTAGCATGCGAGAGGTAGCGGGATCGATGCCTGCATTCTCCAACACAGCCTTTCTTCCAAGCTCTCTGGGTAAATTGACAACTACTCTATAGTGACCTACAGCCAAGAAAGATTTATTGCTTCACAACTGCTTTTAGAACCCACGTGTCAAAAAGACTGCTATGGTCTTTTAAGTGTTTAAAGATGAATAAATCAGGCAAAAGTGCAATTGTTTCTGCCCACTTTCCAACCGGGACCTTCAGTGTGCGAGGCGAAGGTGATAGCAGCTAGACTACCGAAACTGCAGGCTGCTCTGGAGATACAAAGTGTATTCTCCTTGCACAATGCAATAAGACTCAGTTAAATCTGCTTCAGGAGAATGCTTCAGAAAAAGCCAAATGTCTATGGTCTTTAGAAAATGACAGGTACGCTTTGAATAAGGATACGCATCAGTTCATGTACAGTTGAGCCATATGTCCAGCGCCTCGTTGGCGCAGTAGGCAGCGCGTCAGTCTCATAATCTGAAGGTCGTGAGTTTGAGCCTCACACGGGGCAGTATTTTTTAAGGATAGAATTTCTATACAACGCTCGCTTAACATGTGAAAATATCAACCACTAGGGAAGCAAAGAGAACATGTGTTTAGCTTCTCCTTAATGAAAGTTCAAACTTGACAGCAAAAAGAACATGCATCAGCCGAGGGGAGGACATGCTATTTGCCGAAACCAGGGATCGAACCAGGGACCTTTAGATCTTCAGTATAACGCTCTCCCAACTGAGCTATTTCGGCTTCGCTATGGCAGCAGGCTGCTGCTTTCACCCACTGGGCCAGTATTAAGTATAGCTTCTGAGAATTATGTGTTGTCCTGTGGCAGACATGGGTGGTGCAGCCTCTTGAGGTGTCTTTGAGAGCAGGCAATGGAGCAGGGGAATTAGCTCAAATGGTAGAGCGCTCGCTTAGCATGCGAGAGGTAGCGGGATCGATGCCCACATTCTCCAACACAGCCTTTCTTCCAAGCTCTCTGGGTAAATGAACAACTACTCTATAGTGACCTTCAGCCAAGAAAGACTTATTGCTTCACAACTGCTTTTAGAACCCACGTGTCAAAAAGACTGCTATGGTCTTTTAAGTGTTTAAAGATGAATAAATCAGGCAAAAGTGCAATTGTTTCTGCCCACTTTCCAACCGGGACCTTCAGTGTGCGAGGCGAAGGTGATAGCAGCTAGACTACCGAAACTGCAGGCTGCTCTGGAGATACAAAGTGTATTCTCCTTGCACAATGCAATAAGACTCAGTTAAATCTGCTTCAGGAGAATGCTTCAGAAAAAGCCAAATGTCTATGGTCTTTAGAAAATGACAGGTACGCTTTGAATAAAGATACGCATCAGCTCATGTACAGTTGAGCCATATGTCCAGCGCCTTGTTGGCGCAGTAGGCAGCGCGTCAGTCTCATAATCTGAAGGTCGTGAGTTCGGGCCTCACACGGGGCAGTATTTTTTAAGGATAGAATTTCTATACAACGCTCGCTTAACATGTGAAAATATCAACCACTAGGGAAGCAAAGAGAACATGTGTTTAGCTTCTCCTTAATGAAAGTTCAAACTTGACAGCAAAAAGAACATGCATCAGCCGAGGGGAGGACATGCTATTTGCCGAAACCAGGGATCGAACCAGGGACCTTTAGATCTTCAGTCTAACGCTCTCCCAACTGAGCTATTTCGGCTTCTCTATGGCAGCAGGCTGCTGCTTTCACCCACTGGGCCAGTATTAAGTATGGCTTCTGAGAATTATGTGTTGTCCTGTGGCAGACATGGGTGGTGCAGCCTCTTGAGGTGTCTTTGAGAGCAGGCAATGGAGCAGGGGAATTAGCTCAAATGGTAGAGTGCTCGCTTAGCATGCGAGAGGTAGTGGGATCGATGCCTGCATTCTCCAACACAGCCTTTCTTCCAAGCTCTCTGGGTAAATTGACAACTACTCTATAGTGACCTTCAGCCAAGAAAGACTTATTGCTTCACAACTGCTTTTAGAACCCACGTGTCAAAAAGACTGCTATGGTCTTTTAAGTGTTTAAAGATGAATAAATCAGGCAAAAGTGCAATTGTTTCTGCCCACTTTCCAACCGTGACCTTCAGTGTGCGAGGCGAAGGTGATAGCAGCTAGACTACCAAAACTGCAGGCTGCTCTGGAGATACAAAGTGTATTCTCCTTGCACAATGCAATAAGACTCAGTTAAATCTGCTTCAGGAGAATGCTTCAGAAAAAGCCAAATGTCTATGGTCTTTAGAAAAAGACAGGTACGCTTTGAATAAGGATACGCTTCAGCTCATGTACAGTTGAGCCATATGTCCAGCGCCTCTTTGGCGCAGTAGGCAGCGCGTCAGTCTCATAATCTGAAGGTCGTGAGTTCGAGCCTCACATGGGGCAGTATTTTTTAAGGATAGAATTTCTATACAACGCTCGCTTAACATGTGAAAATATCAACCACTAGGGAAGCAAAGAGAACATGTGTTTAGCTTCTCCTTAATGAAAGTTCAAACTTGACAGCAAAAAGAACATGCATCAGCCGAGGGGAGGACATGCTATTTGCCGAAACCAGGGATCGAACCAGGGACCTTTAGATCTTCAGTCTAACGCTCTCCCAACTGAGCTATTTCGGCTTCGCTATGGCAGCAGGCTGCTGCTTTCACCCACTGGGCCAGTATTAAGTATGGCTTCTGAGAATTATGTGTTGTCCTGTGGCAGACATGGGTGGTGCAGCCTCTTGAGGTGTCTTTGAGAGCAGGCAATGGAGCAGGGGAATTAGCTCAAATGGTAGAGCGCTCGCTTAGCATGCGAGAGGTAGTGCGATCGATGCCTGCATTCTCCAACACAGCCTTTCTTCCAAGCTCTCTGGGTAAATTGACAACTACTCTATAGTGACCTTCAGCCAAGAAAGACTTGTTGCTTCACAACTGCTTTTAGAACCCACGTGTCAAAAAGACTGCTATGGTCTTTTAAGTGTTTAAAGATGAATAAATCAGGCAAAAGTGCAATTGTTTCTGCCCACTTTCCAACCGGGACCTTCAGTGTGCGAGGCGAAGGTGATAGCAGCTAGACTACCGAAACTGCAGGCTGCTCTGGAGATACAAAGTGTATTCTCCTTGCACAATGCAATAAGACTCAGTTAAATCTGCTTCAGGAGAATGCTTCAGAAAAAGCCAAATGTCTATGGTCTTTAGAAAATGACAGGTACGCTTTGAATAAGGATACGCATCAGCTCATGTACAGTTGAGCCATATGTCCAGCGCCTTGTTGGCGCAGTAGGCAGCGCGTCAGTCTCATAATCTGAAGGTCGTGAGTTCGGGCCTCACACGGGGCAGTATTTTTTAAGGATAGAATTTCTATACAACGCTCGCTTAACATGTGAAAATATCAACCACTAGGGAAGCAAAGAGAACATGTGTTTAGCTTCTCCTTAATGAAAGTTCAAACTTGACAGCAAAAAGAACATGCATCAGCCGAGGGGAGGACATGCTATTTGCCGAAACCAGGGATCGAACCAGGGACCTTTAGATCTTCAGTCTAAGGCTCTCCCAACTGAGCTATTTCGGCTTCTCTATGGCAGCAGGCTGCTGCTTTCACCCACTGGGCCAGTATTAAGTATGGCTTCTGAGAATTATGTGTTGTCCTGTGGCAGACATGGGTGGTGCAGCCTCTTGAGGTGTCTTTGAGAGCAGGCAATGGAGCAGGGGAATTAGCTCAAATGGTAGAGTGCTCGCTTAGCATGCGAGAGGTAGTGGGATCGATGCCTGCATTCTCCAACACAGCCTTTCTTCCAAGCTCTCTGGGTAAATTGACAACTACTCTATAGTGACCTTCAGCCAAGAAAGACTTATTGCTTCACAACTGCTTTTAGAACCCACGTGTCAAAAAGACTGCTATGGTCTTTTAAGTGTTTAAAGATGAATAAATCAGGCAAAAGTGCAATTGTTTCTGCCCACTTTCCAACCGTGACCTTCAGTGTGCGAGGCGAAGGTGATAGCAGCTAGACTACCAAAACTGCAGGCTGCTCTGGAGATACAAAGTGTATTCTCCTTGCACAATGCAATAAGACTCAGTTAAATCTGCTTCAGGAGAATGCTTCAGAAAAAGCCAAATGTCTATGGTCTTTAGAAAAAGACAGGTACGCTTTGAATAAGGATACGCTTCAGCTCATGTACAGTTGAGCCATATGTCCAGCGCCTCTTTGGCGCAGTAGGCAGCGCGTCAGTCTCATAATCTGAAGGTCGTGAGTTCGAGCCTCACATGGGGCAGTATTTTTTAAGGATAGAATTTCTATACAACGCTCGCTTAACATGTGAAAATATCAACCACTAGGGAAGCAAAGAGAACATGTGTTTAGCTTCTCCTTAATGAAAGTTCAAACTTGACAGCAAAAAGAACATGCATCAGCCGAGGGGAGGACATGCTATTTGCCGAAACCAGGGATCGAACCAGGGACCTTTAGATCTTCAGTCTAACGCTCTCCCAACTGAGCTATTTCGGCTTCGCTATGGCAGCAGGCTGCTGCTTTCACCCACTGGGCCAGTATTAAGTATGGCTTCTGAGAATTATGTGTTGTCCTGTGGCAGACATGGGTGGTGCAGCCTCTTGAGGTGTCTTTGAGAGCAGGCAATGGAGCAGGGGAATTAGCTCAAATGGTAGAGCGCTCGCTTAGCATGCGAGAGGTAGTGCGATCGATGCCTGCATTCTCCAACACAGCCTTTCTTCCAAGCTCTCTGGGTAAATTGACAACTACTCTATAGTGACCTTCAGCCAAGAAAGACTTGTTGCTTCACAACTGCTTTTAGAACCCACGTGTCAAAAAGACTGCTATGGTCTTTTAAGTGTTTAAAGATGAATAAATCAGGCAAAAGTGCAATTGTTTCTGACCACTTTCCAACCGGGACCTTCAGTGTGCGAGGCGAAGGTGATAGCAGCTAGACTACCGAAACTGCAGGCTGCTCTGGAGATACAAAGTGTATTCTCCTTGCACAATGCAATAAGACTCAGTTAAATCTGCTTCAGGAGAATGCTTCAGAAAAAGCCAAATGTCTATGGTCTTTAGAAAATGACAGGTACGCTTTGAATAAGGATACGCATCAGCTCATGTACAGTTGAGCCATATGTCCAGCGCCTTGTTGGCGCAGTAGGCAGCGCGTCAGTCTCATAATCTGAAGGTCGTGAGTTCGGGCCTCACACGGGGCAGTATTTTTTAAGGATAGAATTTCTATACAACGCTCGCTTAACATGTGAAAATATCAACCACTAGGGAAGCAAAGAGAACATGTGTTTAGCTTCTCCTTAATGAAAGTTCAAACTTGACAGCAAAAAGAACATGCATCAGCCGAGGGGAGGACATGCTATTTGCCGAAACCAGGGATCGAACCAGGGACCTTTAGATCTTCAGTCTAACGCTCTCCCAACTGAGCTATTTCGGCTTCGCTATGGCAGCAGGCTGCTGCTTTCACCCACTGGGCCAGTATTAAGTATGGCTTCTGAGAATTATGTGTTGTCCTGTGGCAGACATGGGTGGTGCAGCCTCTTGAGGTGTCTTTGAGAGCAGGCAATGGAGCAGGGGAATTAGCTCAAATGGTAGAGCGCTCGCTTAGCATGCGAGAGGTAGCGCGATCGATGCCTGCATTCTCCAACACAGCCTTTCTTCCAAGCTCTCTGGGTAAATTGACAACTACTCTATAGTGACCTTCAGCCAAGAAAGACTTGTTGCTTCACAACTGCTTTTAGAACCCACGTGTCAAAAAGACTGCTATGGTCTTTTAAGTGTTTAAAGATGAATAAATCAGGCAAAAGTGCAATTGTTTCTGCCCACTTTCCAACCGGGACCTTCAGTGTGCGAGGCGAAGGTGATAGCAGCTAGACTACCGAAACTGCAGGCTGCTCTGGAGATACAAAGTGTATTCTCCTTGCACAATGCAATAAGACTCAGTTAAATCTGCTTCAGGAGAATGCTTCAGAAAAAGCCAAATGTCTATGGTCTTTAGAAAATGACAGGTACGCTTTGAATAAGGATACGCATCAGCTCATGTACAGTTGAGCCATATGTCCAGCGCCTCGTTGGCGCAGTAGGCAGCGCGTCAGTCTCATAATCTGAAGGTCGTGAGTTCGGGCCTCACACGGGGCAGTATTTTTTAAGGATAGAATTTCTATACAACGCTCGCTTAACATGTGAAAATATCAACCACTAGGGAAGCAAAGAGAACATGTGTTTAGCTTCTCCTTAATGAAAGTTCAAACTTGACAGCAAAAAGAACATGCATCAGCCGAGGGGAGGACATGCTATTTGCCGAAACCAGGGATCGAACCAGGGACCTTTAGATCTTCAGTCTAACGCTCTCCCACCTGAGCTATTTCGGCTTCTCTATGGCAGCAGGCTGCTGCTTTCACCCACTGGGCCAGTATTAAGTATGGCTTCTGAGAATTATGTGTTGTCCTGTGGCAGACATGGGTGGTGCAGCCTCTTGAGGTGTCTTTGAGAGCAGGCAATGGAGCAGGGGAATTAGCTCAAATGGTAGAGCGCTCGCTTAGCATGCGAGAGGTAGTGGGATCGATGCCTGCATTCTCCAACAGAGCCTTTCTTCCAAGCTCTCTGGGTAAATTGACAACTACTCTATAGTGACCTTCAGCCAAGAAAGACTTATTGCTTCACAACTGCTTTTAGAACCCACGTGTCAAAAAGACTGCTATGGTCTTTTAAGTGTTTAAAGATGAATAAATCAGGCAAAAGTGCAATTGTTTCTGCCCACTTTCCAACCGTGACCTTCAGTGTGCGAGGCGAAGGTGATAGCAGCTAGACTACCAAAACTGCAGGCTGCTCTGGAGATACAAAGTGTATTCTCCTTGCACAATGCAATAAGACTCAGTTAAATCTGCTTCAGGAGAATGCTTCAGAAAAAGCCAAATGTCTATGGTCTTTAGAAAAAGACAGGTACGCTTTGAATAAGGATACGCTTCAGCTCATGTACAGTTGAGCCATATGTCCAGCGCCTCGTTGGCGCAGTAGGCAGCGCGTCAGTCTCATAATCTGAAGGTCGTGAGTTCGAGCCTCACATGGGGCAGTATTTTTTAAGGATAGAATTTCTATACAACGCTCGCTTAACATGTGAAAATATCAACCACTAGGGAAGCAAAGAGAACATGTGTTTAGCTTCTCCTTAATGAAAGTTCAAACTTGACAGCAAAAAGAACATGCATCAGCCGAGGGGAGGACATGCTATTTGCCGAAACCAGGGATCGAACCAGGGACCTTTAGATCTTCAGTCTAACGCTCTCCCAACTGAGCTATTTCGGCTTCGCTATGGCAGCAGGCTGCTGCTTTCACCCACTGGGCCAGTATTAAGTATGGCTTCTGAGAATTATGTGTTGTCCTGTGGCAGACATGGGTGGTGCAGCCTCTTGAGGTGTCTTTGAGAGCAGGCAATGGAGCAGGGGAATTAGCTCAAATGGTAGAGCGCTCGCTTAGCATGCGAGAGGTAGCGCGATCGATGCCTGCATTCTCCAACACAGCCTTTCTTCCAAGCTCTCTGGGTAAATTGACAACTACTCTATAGTGACCTTCAGCCAAGAAAGACTTGTTGCTTCACAACTGCTTTTAGAACCCACGTGTCAAAAAGACTGCTATGGTCTTTTAAGTGTTTAAAGATGAATAAATCAGGCAAAAGTGCAATTGTTTCTGCCCACTTTCCAACCGGGACCTTCAGTGTGCGAGGCGAAGGTGATAGCAGCTAGACTACCGAAACTGCAGGCTGCTCTGGAGATACAAAGTGTATTCTCCTTGCACAATGCAATACGACTCAGTTAAATCTGCTTCAGGAGAATGCTTCAGAAAAAGCCAAATGTCTATGGTCTTTAGAAAATGACAGGTACGCTTTGAATAAGGATACGCATCAGCTCATGTACAGTTGAGCCATATGTCCAGCGCCTCGTTGGCGCAGTAGGCAGCGCGTCAGTCTCATAATCTGAAGGTCGTGAGTTCGGGCCTCACACGGGGCAGTATTTTTTAAGGATAGAATTTCTATACAACGCTCGCTTAACATGTGAAAATATCAACCACTAGGGAAGCAAAGAGAACATGTGTTTAGCTTCTCCTTAATGAAAGTTCAAACTTGACAGCAAAAAGAACATGCATCAGCCGAGGGGAGGACATGCTATTTGCCGAAACCAGGGATCGAACCAGGGACCTTTAGATCTTCAGTCTAACGCTCTCCCAACTGAGCTATTTCGGCTTCTCTATGGCAGCAGGCTGCTGCTTTCACCCACTGGGCCAGTATTAAGTATGGCTTCTGAGAATTATGTGTTGTCCTGTGGCAGACATGGGTGGTGCAGCCTCTTGAGGTGTCTTTGAGAGCAGGCAATGGAGCAGGGGAATTAGCTCAAATGGTAGAGCGCTCGCTTAGCATGCGAGAGGTAGTGGGATCGATGCCTGCATTCTCCAACAGAGCCTTTCTTCCAAGCTCTCTGGGTAAATTGACAACTACTCTATAGTGACCTTCAGCCAAGAAAGACTTATTGCTTCACAACTGCTTTTAGAACCCACGTGTCAAAAAGACTGCTATGGTCTTTTAGTGTTTAAAGATGAATAAATCAGGCAAAAGTGCAATTGTTTCTGCCCACTTTCCAACCGGGACCTTCAGTGTGCGAGGCGAAGGTGATAGCAGCTAGACTACCGAAACTGCAGGCTGCTCTGGAGATACAAAGTGTATTCTCCTTGCACAATGCAATAAGACTCAGTTAAATCTGCGTCAGGAGAATGCTTCAGAAAAAGCCAAATGTCTATGGTCTTTAGAAAATGACAGGTACGCTTTGAATAAGGATACGCTTCAGCTCATGTACAGTTGAGCCATATGTCCAGCGCCTCGTTGGCGCAGTAGGCAGCGTGTCAGTCTCATAATCTGAAGGTCGTGAGTTCGAGCCTCACATGGGGCAGTAGTTTTTAAGGATAGAATTTCTATACAACGCTCGCTTAACATGTGAAAATATCAACCACTAGGGAAGCAAAGAGAACATGTGTTTAGCTTCTCCTTAATGAAAGTTCAAACTTGACAGCAAAAAGAACATGCATCAGCCGAGGGGAGGACATGCTATTTGCCAAAACCAGGGATCGAACCAGGGACCTTTAGATCATCAGTCTAACGCTCTCCCAACTGAGCTATTTCGGCTTCTCTATTGCAGCAGGCTGCTGCTTTCACCCACTGGGCCAGTATTAAGTATGGCTTCTGAGAATTATGTGTTGTCCTGTGGCAGACATGGGTGGTGCAGCCTCTTGAGGTGTCTTTGAGAGCAGGCAATGGAGCAGGGGTATTAGCTCAAATGGTAGAGCGCTCGCTTAGCATGCGAGAGGTAGCGGGATCGATGCCTGCATTCTCCAACACAGCCTTTCTTCCAAGCTCTCTGGGTAAATTGACAACTACTCTATAGTGACCTTCAGCCAAGAAAGACTTATTGCTTCACAACTGCTTTTAGAACCCACGTGTCAAAAAGACTGCTATGGTCTTTTAAGTGTTTAAAGATGAATAAATCAGGCAAAAGTGCAATTGTTTCTGCCCACTTTCCAACCGGGACCTTCAGTGTGCGAGGCGAAGGTGATAGCAGCTAGACTACCGAAACTGCAGTCTGCTCTGGAGATACAAAGTGTATTCTCCTTGCACAATGCAATAAGACTCAGTTAAATCTGCTTCAGGAGAATGCTTCAGAAAAAGCCAAATGTCTATGGTCTTTAGAAAAGGACAGGTACGCTTTGAATAAGGATACGCATCAGCTCATGTACAGTTGAGCCATATGTCCAGTGCCTCATTGGCGCAGTATGCAGCGCGTCAGTCTCATAATCTGAAGGTCGTGAGTTCGAGCCTCACACGGGGCAGTATTTTTTAAGGATAGAATTTCTATACAACGCTCGCTTAACATGTGAAAATATCAACCACTAGGGAAGCAAAGAGAACATGTGTTTAGCTTCTCCTTAATGAAAGTTCAAACTTGACAGCAAAAAGAACATGCATCAGCCGAGGGGAGGACATGCTATTTGCCGAAACCAGGGATCGAACCAGGGACCTTTAGATCTTCAGTCTAACGCTCTCCCAACTGAGCTATTTCGGCTTCTTTATGGCAGCAGGCTGCTGCTTTCACCCACTGGGCCAGTATTAAGTATGGCTTCTGAGAATTATGTGTTGTCCTGTGGCAGACATGGGTGGTGCAGCCTCTTGAGGTGTCTTTGAGAGCAGGCAATGGAGCAGGGTAATTAGCTCAAATGGTAGAGCGCTCGCTTAGCATGCAAGAGGTAGCGGCATCGATGCCCGCATTCTCCAACACAGCCTTTCTTCCAAGCTCTCTGGGTAAATTAACAACTACTCTATAGTGACCTTCAGCCAAGAAAGACTTATTGCTTCACAACTGCTTTTAGAACCCACGTGTCAAAAAGACTGCTATGGTCTTTTAAGTGTTTAAAGATTAATAAATCAGGCAAAAGTGCAATTGTTTCTGCCCACTTTCCAACCGGGACCTTCAGTGTGCGAGGCGAAGGTGATAGCAGCTAGACTACCGTAACTGCAGGCTGCTCTGGAGATACAAAGTGTATTCTCCTTGCACAATGCAATAAGACTCAGTTAAATCTGCTTCAGGAGAATGCTTCAGAAAAAGCCAAATGTCTTTGGTCTTTAGAAAATGACAGGTACGCTTTGAATAAGGATACGCATCAGCTCATGTATAGTTGAGCCATATGTCCAGTGCCTCGTTGGCGCAGTAGGCAGCGCGTCAGTCTCATAATCTGAAGGTCGTGAGTTTGAGCCTCACACGGGGCAGTATTTTTTAAGGATAGAATTTCTATACACCGCTCGCTTAACATGTGAAAATATCAACCACTAGGGAAGCAAAGAGAACATGTGTTTAGCTTCTCCTTAATGAAAGTTCAAACTTGACAGCAAAAAGAACATGCATCAGCCGAGGGGAGGACATGCTACTTGCCGAAACCAGGGATCGAACCAGGGACCTTTAGATCTTCAGTCTAACGCTCTCCCAACTGAGCTATTTCGGCTTCTCTATGGCAGCAGGCTGCTGCTTTCACCCACTGGGCCAGTATTAAGTATGGCTTCTGAGAATTATGTGTTGTCCTGTGGCAGACATGGGTGGTGCAGCCTCTTGAGGTGTCTTTGAGAGCAGGCAATGGAGCAGGGGAATTAGCTCAAATGGTAGAGCGCTTGCTTAGCATGCGAGAGGTAGCGGGATTGATGCCTGCATTCTCCAACACAGCCTTTCTTCCAAGCTCTCTGGGTAAATTCACAACTACTCTATAGTGACCTTCAGCCAAGAAACACTTGTTGCTTCACAACTGCTTCTAGAACCCACGTGTCAAAAAGACTGCTATGGTCTTTTAAGTGTTTAAAGATGAATAAATCAGGCAAAAGTGCAATTGTTTCTGCCCACTTTCCAACCGGGACCTTCAGTGTGCGAGGCGAAGGTGATAGCAGCTAGACTACCGAAACTGCAGACTGCTCTGGAGATACAAAGTGTATTCTCCTTGCACAATGCAATAAGACTCAGTTAAATCTGCTTCAGGAGAATGCTTCAGAAAAAGCCAAATGTCTATGGTCTTTAGAAAATGACAGGTACGCTTTGAATAAGGATACGCATCAGCTCATGTACAGTTGAGCCATATGTCCAGCGCCTTGTTGGCGCAGTAGGCAGCGCGTCAGTCTCATAATCTGAAGGTCGTGAGTTCGGGCCTCACACGGGGCAGTATTTTTTAAGGATAGAATTTCTATACAACGCTCGCTTAACATGTGAAAATATCAACCACTAGGGAAGCAAAGAGAACATGTGTTTAGCTTCTCCTTAATGAAAGTTCAAACTTGACAGCAAAAAGAACATGCATCAGCCGATGGGAGGACATGCTATTTGCCGAAACCAGGGATCGAACCAGGGACCTTTAGATCTTCAGTCTAACGCTCTCCCAACTGAGCTATTTCGGCTTCTCTATGGCAGCAGGCTGCTGCTTTCACCCACTGGGCCAGTATTAAGTATGGCTTCTGAGAATTATGTGTTGTCCTGTGGCAGACATGGGTGGTGCAGCCTCTTGAGGTGTCTTTGAGAGCAGGCAATGGAGCAGGGTAATTAGCTCAAATGGTAGAGCGCTCGCTTAGCATGCAAGAGGTAGCGGCATCGATGCCCGCATTCTCCAACACAGCCTTTCTTCCAAGCTCTCTGGGTAATTTAACAACTACTCTATAGTGACCTTCAGCCAAGAAAGACTTATTGCTTCACAACTGCTTTTAGAACCCACGTGTCAAAAAGACTGCTATGGTCTTTTAAGTGTTTAAAGATTAATAAATCAGGCAAAAGTGCAATTGTTTCTGCCCACTTTCCAACCGGGACCTTCAGTGTGCGAGGCGAAGGTGATAGCAGCTAGACTACCGTAACTGCAGGCTGCTCTGGAGATACAAAGTGTATTCTCCTTGCACAATGCAATAAGACTCAGTTAAATCTGCTTCAGGAGAATGCTTCAGAAAAAGCCAAATGTCTATGGTCTTTAGAAAATGACAGGTACGCTTTGAATAAGGATACGCGTCAGCTCATGTACAGTTGAGCCATATGTCCAGCGCCTTGTTGGCGCAGTAGGCAGCGCGTCAGTCTCATAATCTGAAGGTCGTGAGTTTGAGCCTCACACGGGGCAGTATTTTTTAAGGATAGAATTTCTATACACCGCTCGCTTAACATGTGAAAATATCAACCACTAGGGAAGCAAAGAGAACATGTGTTTAGCTTCTCCTTAATGAAAGTTCAAACTTGACAGCAAAAAGAACATGCATCAGCCGAGGGGAGGACATGCTATTTGCCGAAACCAGGGATAGAACCAGGGACCTTTAGATCTTCAGTCTAACGCTCTCCCAACTGAGCTATTTCGGCTTCTCTATGGCAGCAGGCTGCTGCTTTCACCCACTGGGCCAGTATTAAGTATGGCTTCTGAGAATTATGTGTTGTCCTGTGGCAGACATGGGTGGTGCAGCCTCTTGAGGTGTCTTTGAGAGCAGGCAATGGAGCAGGGGAATTAGCTCAAATGGTAGAGCGCTCGCTTAGCATGCGAGAGGTAGCGGGATCGATGCCTGCATTCTCCAACACAGCCTTTCTTCCAAGCTCTCTGGGTAAATTGACAACTACTCTATAGTGACCTTCAGCCAAGAAAGACTTGTTGCTTCACAACTGCTTTTAGAACCCACGTGTCAAAAAGACTGCTATGGTCTTTTAAGTGTTTAAAGATGAATAAATCAGGCAAAAGTGCAATTGTTTCTGCCCACTTTCCAACCGGGACCTTCAGTGTGCGAGGCGAAGGTGATAGCAGCTAGACTACCGAAACTGCAGGCTGCTCTGGAGATACAAAGTGTATTCTCCTTGCACAATGCAATAAGACTCAGTTAAATCTGCTTCAGGAGAATGCTTCAGAAAAAGCCAAATGTCTATGGTCTTTAGAAAATGACAGGTACGCTTTGAATAAGGATACACATCAGCTCATGTACAGTTGAGCCATATGTCCAGCGCCTCGTTGGCGCAGTAGGCAGCGCGTCAGTCTCATAATCTGAAGGTCGTGAGTTCGGGCCTCACACGGGGCAGTATTTTTTAAGGATAGAATTTCTATACAACGCTCGCTTAACATGTGAAAATATCAACCACTAGGGAAGCAAAGAGAACATGTGTTTAGCTTCTCCTTAATGAAAGTTCAAACTTGACAGCAAAAAGAACATGCATCAGCCGATGGGAGGACATGCTATTTGCCGAAACCAGGGATCGAACCAGGGACCTTTAGATCTTCAGTCTAACGCTCTCCCAACTGAGCTATTTCGGCTTCTCTATGGCAGCAGGCTGCTGCTTTCACCCACTGGGCCAGTATTAAGTATGGCTTCTGAGAATTATGTGTTGTCCTGTGGCAGACATGGGTGGTGCAGCCTCTTGAGGTGTCTTTGAGAGCAGGCAATGGAGCAGGGTAATTAGCTCAAATGGTAGAGCGCTCGCTTAGCATGCAAGAGGTAGCGGCATCGATGCCCGCATTCTCCAACACAGCCTTTCTTCCAAGCTCTCTGGGTAAATTAACAACTACTCTATAGTGACCTTCAGCCAAGAAAGACTTATTGCTTCACAACTGCTTTTAGAACCCACGTGTCAAAAAGACTGCTATGGTCTTTTAAGTGTTTAAAGATTAATAAATCAGGCAAAAGTGCAATTGTTTCTGCCCACTTTCCAACCGGGACCTTCAGTGTGCGAGGCGAAGGTGATAGCAGCTAGACTACCGTAACTGCAGGCTGCTCTGGAGATACAAAGTGTATTCTCCTTGCACAATGCAATAAGACTCAGTTAAATCTGCTTCAGGAGAATGCTTCAGAAAAAGCCAAATGTCTATGGTCTTTAGAAAATGACAGGTACGCTTTGAATAAGGATACGCATCAGCTCATGTATAGTTGAGCCATATGCCCAGCGCCTCGTTGGCGCAGTAGGCAGCGCGTCAGTCTCATAATCTGAAGGTCGTGAGTTTGAGCCTCACACGGGGCAGTATTTTTTAAGGATAGAATTTCTATACACCGCTCGCTTAACATGTGAAAATATCAACCACTAGGGAAGCAAAGAGAACATGTGTTTAGCTTCTCCTTAATGAAAGTTCAAACTTGACAGCAAAAAGAACATGCATCAGCCGAGGGGAGGACATGCTATTTGCCGAAACCAGGGATCGAACCAGGGACCTTTAGATCTTCAGTCTAACGCTCTCCCAACTGAGCTATTTCGGCTTCTCTATGGCAGCAGGCTGCTGCTTTCACCCACTGGGCCAGTATTAAGTATGGCTTCTGAGAATTATGTGTTGTCCTGTGGCAGACATGGGTGGTGCAGCCTCTTGAGGTGTCTTTGAGAGCAGGCAATGGAGCAGGGGAATTAGCTCAAATGGTAGAGCGCTCGCTTAGCATGCGAGAGGTAGCGGGATCGATGCCTGCATTCTCCAACACAGCCTTTCTTCCAAGCTCTCTGGGTAAATTGACAACTACTCTATAGTGACCTTCAGCCAAGAAAGACTTGTTGCTTCACAACTGCTTTTAGAACCCACGTGTCAAAAAGACTGCTATGGTCTTTTAAGTGTTTAAAGATGAATAAATCAGGCAAAAGTGCAATTGTTTCTGCCCACTTTCCAACCGGGACCTTCAGTGTGCGAGGCGAAGGTGATAGCAGCTAGACTACCGAAACTGCAGGCTGCTCTGGAGATACAAAGTGTATTCTCCTTGCACAATGCAATAAGACTCAGTTAAATCTGCTTCAGGAGAATGCTTCAGAAAAAGCCAAATGTCTATGGTCTTTAGAAAATGACAGGTACGCTTTGAATAAGGATACGCATCAGCTCATGTACAGGTGAGCCATATGTCCAGCGCCTTGTTGGCGCAGTAGGCAGCGCGTCAGTCTCATAATCTGAAGGTCGTGAGTTCGCGCCTCACACGGGGCAGTATTTTTTAAGGATAGAATTTCTATACAACGCTCGCTTAACATGTGAAAATATCAACCACTAGGGAAGCAAAGAGAACATGTGTTTAGCTTCTCCTTAATGAAAGTTCAAACTTGACAGCAAAAAGGACATGCATCAGCCGAGGGGAGGACATGCTATTTGCCGAAACCAGGGATCGAACCAGGGACCTTTAGATCTTCAGTCTAACGCTCTCCCAACTGAGCTATTTCGGCTTCGCTATGGCAGCAGGCTGCTGCTTTCACCCACTGGGCCAGTATTAAGTATGGCTTCTGAGAATTATGTGTTGTCCTGTGGCAGACATGGGTGGTGCAGCCTCTTGAGGTGTCTTTGAGAGCAGGCAATGGAGCAGGGGAATTAGCTCAAATGGTAGATCGCTCGCTTAGCATGCGAGAGGTAGCGGGATCGATGCCTGCATTCTCCAACACAGCCTTTCTTCCAAGCTCTCTGGGTAAATTGCCAACTACTCTATAGTGACCTTCAGCCAAGAAAGACTTGTTGCTTCACAACTGCTTTTAGAACCCACGTGTCAAAAAGACTGCTATGGTCTTTTAAGTGTTTAAAGATGAATAAATCAGGCAAAAGTGCAATTGTTTCTGCCCACTTTCCAACCGGGACCTTCAGTGTGCGAGGCGAAGGTGATAGCAGCTAGACTACCGAAACTGCAGGCTGCTCTGGAGATACAAAGTGTATTCTCCTTGCACAATGCAATAAGACTCAGTTAAATCTGCTTCAGGAGAATGCTTCAGAAAAAGCCAAATGTCTATGGTCTTTAGAAAATGACAGGTACGCTTTGAATAAGGATACGCATCAGCTCATGTACAGTTGAGCCATATGTCCAGCGCCTCGTTGGCGCAGTAGGCAGCGCGTCAGTCTCATAATCTGAAGGTCGTGAGTTCGGGCCTCACACGGGGCAGTATTTTTTAAGGATAGAATTTCTATACAACGCTCGCTTAACATGTGAAAATATCAACCACTAGGGAAGCAAAGAGAACATGTGTTTAGCTTCTCCTTAATGAAAGTTCAAACTTGACAGCAAAAAGAACATGCATCAGCCGAGGGGAGGACATGCTATTTGCCGAAACCAGGGATCGAACCAGGGACCTTTAGATCTTCAGTCTAACGCTCTCCCAACTGAGCTATTTCGGCTTCTCTATGGCAGCAGGCTGCTGCTTTCACCCACTGGGCCAGTATTAAGTATGGCTTCTGAGAATTATGTGTTGTCCTGTGGCAGACATGGGTGGTGCAGCCTCTTGAGGTGTCTTTGAGAGCAGGCAATGGAGCAGGGGAATTAGCTCAAATGGTAGAGTGCTCGCTTAGCATGCGAGAGGTAGTGGGATCGATGCCTGCATTCTCCAACACAGCCTTTCTTCCAAGCTCTCTGGGTAAATTGACAACTACTCTATAGTGACCTTCAGCCAACAAAGACTTGTTGCTTCACAACTGCTTTTAGAACCCACGTGTCAAAAAGACTGCTATGGTCTTTTAAGTGTTTAAAGATGAATAAATCAGGCAAAAGTGCAATTGTTTCTGCCCACTTTCCAACCGGGACCTTCAGTGTGCGAGGCGAAGGTGATAGCAGCTAGACTACCGAAACTGCAGGCTGCTCTGGAGATACAAAGTGTATTCTCCTTGCACAATGCAATAAGACTCAGTTAAATCTGCTTCAGGAGAATGCTTCAGAAAAAGCCAAATGTCTATGGTCTTTAGAAAATGACAGGTACGCTTTGAATAAGGATACGCATCAGCTCATGTACAGTTGAGCCATATGTCCAGCGCCTCGTTGGCGCAGTAGGCAGCGCGTCAGTCTCATAATCTGAAGGTCGTGAGTTCGGGCCTCACACGGGGCAGTATTTTTTAAGGATAGAATTTCTATACAACGCTCGCTTAACATGTGAAAATATCAACCACTAGGGAAGCAAAGAGAACATGTGTTTAGCTTCTCCTTAATGAAAGTTCAAACTTGACAGCAAAAAGAACATGCATCAGCCGAGGGGAGGACATGCTATTTGCCGAAACCAGGGATCGAACCAGGGACCTTTAGATCTTCAGTCTAACGCTCTCCCAACTGAGCTATTTCGGCTTCTCTATGGCAGCAGGCTGCTGCTTTCACCCACTGGGCCAGTATTAAGTATGGCTTCTGAGAATTATGTGTTGTCCTGTGGCAGACATGGGTGGTGCAGCCTCTTGAGGTGTCTTTGAGAGCAGGCAATGGAGCAGGGGAATTAGCTCAAATGGTAGAGTGCTCGCTTAGCATGCGAGAGGTAGTGGGATCGATGCCTGCATTCTCCAACACACCCTTTCTTCCAAGCTCTCTGGGTAAATTGACAACTACTCTATAGTGACCTTCAGCCAAGAAAGACTTATTGCTTCACAACTGCTTTTAGAACCCACGTGTCAAAAAGACTGCTATGGTCTTTTAAGTGTTTAAAGATGAATAAATCAGGCAAAAGTGCAATTGTTTCTGCCCACTTTCCAACCGGGACCTTCAGTGTGCGAGGCGAAGGTGATAGCAGCTAGACTACCGAAACTGCAGGCTGCTCTGGAGATACAAAGTGTATTCTCCTTGCACAATGCAATAAGACTCAGTTAAATCTGCTTCAGGAGAATGCTTCAGAAAAAGCCAAATGTCTATGGTCTTTAGAAAATGACAGGTACGCTTTGAATAAGGATACGCATCAGCTCATGTACAGTTGAGCCATATGTCCAGCGCCTCGTTGGCGCAGTAGGCAGCGCGTCAGTCTCATAATCTGAAGGTCGTGAGTTCGGGCCTAACACGGGGCAGTATTTTTTAAGGATAGAATTTCTATACAACGCTCGCTTAACATGTGAAAATATCAACCACTAGGGAAGCAAAGAGAACATGTGTTTAGCTTCTCCTTAATGAAAGTTCAAACTTGACAGCAAAAATAACATGCATCAGCCGAGGGGAGGACATGCTATTTGCCGAAACCAGGGATCGAACCAGGGACCTTTAGATCTTCAGTCTAACGCTCTCCCAACTGAGCTATTTCGGCTTCTCTATGGCAGCAGGCTGCTGCTTTCACCCACTGGGCCAGTATTAAGTATGGCTTCTGAGAATTATGTGTTGTCCTGTGGCAGACATGGGTGGTGCAGCCTCTTGAGGTGTCTTTGAGAGCAGGCAATGGAGCAGGGGAATTAGCTCAAATGGTAGAGTGCTCGCTTAGCATGCGAGAGGTAGTGGAATCGATGCCTGCATTCTCCAACACAGCCTTTCTTCCAAGCTCTCTGGGTAAATTGACAACTACTCTATAGTGACCTTCAGCCAAGAAAGACTTATTGCTTCACAACTGCTTTTACAACCCACGTGTCAAAAAGACTGCTATGGTCTTTTAAGTGTTTAAAGATGAATAAATCAGGCAAAAGTGCAATTGTTTCTGCCCACTTTCCAACCGTGACCTTCAGTGTGCGAGGCGAAGGTGATAGCAGCTAGACTACCGAAACTGCAGGCTGCTCTGGAGATACAAAGTGTATTCTCCTTGCACAATGCAATAAGACTCAGTTAAATCTGCTTCAGGAGAATGCTTCAGAAAAAGCCAAATGTCTATGGTCTTTAGAAAAAGACAGGTACGCTTTGAATAAGGATACGCTTCAGCTCATGTACAGTTGAGCCATATGTCCAGCGCCTCGTTGGCGCAGTAGGCAGCGCGTCAGTCTCATAATCTGAAGGTCGTGAGTTCGAGCCTCACATGGGGCAATATTTTTTAAGGATAGAATTTCTATACAACGCTCGCTTAACATGTGAAAATATCAACCACTAGGGAAGCAAAGAGAACATGTGTTTAGCTTCTCCTTAATGAAAGTTCAAACTTGACAGCAAAAAGAACATGCATCAGCCGAGGGGAGGACATGCTATTTGCCGAAACCAGGGATCGAACCAGGGACCTTTAGATCTTCAGTCTAACGCTCTCCCAACTGAGCTATTTCGGCTTCTCTATGGCAGCAGGCTGCTGCTTTCACCCACTGGGCCAGTATTAAGTATGGCTTCTGAGAATTATGTGTTGTCCTGTGGCAGACATGGGTGGTGCAGCCTCTTGAGGTGTCTTTGAGAGCAGGCAATGGAGCAGGGGAATTAGCTCAAATGGTAGAGTGCTCGCTTAGCATGCGAGATGGTAGTGGGATCGATGCCTGCATTCTCCAACACAGCCTTTCTTCCAAGCTCTCTGGGTAAATTGACAACTACTCTATAGTGACCTTCAGCCAACAAAGACTTGTTGCTTCACAACTGCTTTTAGAACCCACGTGTCAAAAAGACTGCTATGGTCTTTTAAGTGTTTAAAGATGAATAAATCAGGCAAAAGTGCAATTGTTTCTGCCCACTTTCCAACCGGGACCTTCAGTGTGCGAGGCGAAGGTGATAGCAGCTAGACTACCGAAACTGCAGGCTGCTCTGGAGATACAAAGTGTATTCTCCTTGCACAATGCAATAAGACTCAGTTAAATCTGCTTCAGGAGAATGCTTCAGAAAAAGCCAAATGTCTATGGTCTTTAGAAAATGACAGGTACGCTTTGAATAAGGATACGCATCAGCTCATGTACAGTTGAGCCATATGTCCAGCGCCTCGTTGGCGCAGTAGGCAGCGCGTCAGTCTCATAATCTGAAGGTCGTGAGTTCGGGCCTCACACGGGGCACTATTTTTTAAGGATAGAATTTCTATACAACGCTCGCTTAACATGTGAAAATATCAACCACTAGGGAAGCAAAGAGAACATGTGTTTAGCTTCTCCTTAATGAAAGTTCAAACTTGACAGCAAAAAGAACATGCATCAGCCGAGGGGAGGACATGCTATTTGCCGAAACCAGGGATCGAACCAGGGACCTTTAGATCTTCAGTCTAACGCTCTCCCAACTGAGCTATTTCGGCTTCTCTATGGCAGCAGGCTGCTGCTTTCACCCACTGGGCCAGTATTAAGTATGGCTTCTGAGAATTATGTGTTGTCCTGTGGCAGACATGGGTGGTGCAGCCTCTTGAGGTGTCTTTGAGAGCAGGCAATGGAGCAGGGGAATTAGCTCAAATGGTAGAGTGCTCGCTTAGCATGCGAGAGGTAGTGGGATCGATGCCTGCATTCTCCAACACACCCTTTCTTCCAAGCTCTCTGGGTAAATTGACAACTACTCTATAGTGACCTTCAGCCAAGAAAGACTTATTGCTTCACAACTGCTTTTAGAACCCACGTGTCAAAAAGACTGCTATGGTCTTTTAAGTGTTTAAAGATGAATAAATCAGGCAAAAGTGCAATTGTTTCTGCCCACTTTCCAACCGGGACCTTCAGTGTGCGAGGCGAAGGTGATAGCAGCTAGACTACCGAAACTGCAGGCTGCTCTGGAGATACAAAGTGTATTCTCCTTGCACAATGCAATAAGACTCAGTTAAATCTGCTTCAGGAGAATGCTTCAGAAAAAGCCAAATGTCTATGGTCTTTAGAAAATGACAGGTACGCTTTGAATAAGGATACGCATCAGCTCATGTACAGTTGAGCCATATGTCCAGCGCCTCGTTGGCGCAGTAGGCAGCGCGTCAGTCTCATAATCTGAAGGTCGTGAGTTCGGGCCTAACACGGGGCAGTATTTTTTAAGGATAGAATTTCTATACAACGCTCGCTTAACATGTGAAAATATCAACCACTAGGGAAGCAAAGAGAACATGTGTTTAGCTTCTCCTTAATGAAAGTTCAAACTTGACAGCAAAAATAACATGCATCAGCCGAGGGGAGGACATGCTATTTGCCGAAACCAGGGATCGAACCAGGGACCTTTAGATCTTCAGTCTAACGCTCTCCCAACTGAGCTATTTCGGCTTCTCTATGGCAGCAGGCTGCTGCTTTCACCCACTGGGCCAGTATTAAGTATGGCTTCTGAGAATTATGTGTTGTCCTGTGGCAGACATGGGTGGTGCAGCCTCTTGAGGTGTCTTTGAGAGCAGGCAATGGAGCAGGGGAATTAGCTCAAATGGTAGAGTGCTCGCTTAGCATGCGAGAGGTAGTGGAATCGATGCCTGCATTCTCCAACACAGCCTTTCTTCCAAGCTCTCTGGGTAAATTGACAACTACTCTATAGTGACCTTCAGCCAAGAAAGACTTATTGCTTCACAACTGCTTTTACAACCCACGTGTCAAAAAGACTGCTATGGTCTTTTAAGTGTTTAAAGATGAATAAATCAGGCAAAAGTGCAATTGTTTCTGCCCACTTTCCAACCGTGACCTTCAGTGTGCGAGGCGAAGGTGATAGCAGCTAGACTACCGAAACTGCAGGCTGCTCTGGAGATACAAAGTGTATTCTCCTTGCACAATGCAATAAGACTCAGTTAAATCTGCTTCAGGAGAATGCTTCAGAAAAAGCCAAATGTCTATGGTCTTTAGAAAAAGACAGGTACGCTTTGAATAAGGATACGCTTCAGCTCATGTACAGTTGAGCCATATGTCCAGCGCCTCGTTGGCGCAGTAGGCAGCGCGTCAGTCTCATAATCTGAAGGTCGTGAGTTCGAGCCTCACATGGGGCAATATTTTTTAAGGATAGAATTTCTATACAACGCTCGCTTAACATGTGAAAATATCAACCACTAGGGAAGCAAAGAGAACATGTGTTTAGCTTCTCCTTAATGAAAGTTCAAACTTGACAGCAAAAAGAACATGCATCAGCCGAGGGGAGGACATGCTATTTGCCGAAACCAGGGATCGAACAAGGGACCTTTAGATCTTCAGTCTAACGCTCTCCCAACTGAGCTATTTCGGCTTCTCTATGGCAGCAGGCTGCTGCTTTCACCCACTGGGCCAGTATTAAGTATGGCTTCTGAGAATTATGTGTTGTCCTGTGGCAGACATGGGTGGTGCAGCCTCTTGAGGTGTCTTTGAGAGCAGGCAATGGAGCAGGGGAATTAGCTCAAATGGTAGAGCGCTTGCTTTGCATGCGAGAGGTAGTGGGATCGATGCCTGCATTCTCCAACACAGCCTTTCTTCCAAGCTCTCTGGGTAAATTGACAACTACTCTATAGTGACCTTCAGCCAAGAAAGACTTATTGCTTCACAACTGCTTTTAGAACCCACGTGTCAAAAAGACTGCTATGGTCTTTTAAGTGTTTAAAGATGAATAAATCAGGCAAAAGTGCAATTGTTTCTGCCCACTTTCCAACCGTGACCTTCAGTGTGCGAGGCGAAGGTGATAGCAGCTAGACTACCGAAACTGCAGGCTGCTCTGGAGATACAAAGTGTATTCTCCTTGCACAATGCAATAAGACTCAGTTAAATCTGCTTCAGGAGAATGCTTCAGAAAAAGCCAAATGTCTATGGTCTTTAGAAAATGACAGGTACGCTTTGAATAAGGATACGCTTCAGCTCATGTACAGTTGAGCCATATGTCCAGCGCCTCGTTGGCGCAGTAGGCAGCGCGTCAGTCTCATAATCTGAAGGTCGTGAGTTCGGGCCTCACACGGGGCAGTATTTTTTAAGGATAGAATTTCTATACAACGCTCGCTTAACATGTGAAAATATCAACCACTAGGGAAGCAAAGAGAACATGTGTTTAGCTTCTCCTTAATGAAAGTTCAAACTTGACAGCAAAAAGAACATGCATCAGCCGAGGGGAGGACATGCTATTTGCCGAAACCAGGGATCGAACCAGGGACCTTTAGATCTTCAGTCTAACGCTCTCCCAACTGAGCTATTTCGGCTTCGCTATGGCAGCAGGCTGCTGCTTTCACCCACTGGGCCAGTATTAAGTATGGCTTCTGAGAATTATGTGTTGTCCTGTGGCAGACATGGGTGGTGCAGCCTCTTGAGGTGTCTTTGAGAGCAGGCAATGGAGCAGGGGAATTAGCTCAAATGGTAGAGCGCTCGCTTAGCATGCGAGAGGTAGCGCGATCGATGCCTGCATTCTCCAACACAGCCTTTCTTCCAAGCTCTCTGGGTAAATTGACAACTACTCTATAGTGACCTTCAGCCAAGAAAGACTTGTTGCTTCACAACTGCTTTTAGAACCCACGTGTCAAAAAGACTGCTATGGTCTTTTAAGTGTTTAAAGATGAATAAATCAGGCAAAAGTGCAATTGTTTCTGCCCACTTTCCAACCGGGACCTTCAGTGTGCGAGGCGAAGGTGATAGCAGCTAGACTACCGAAACTGCAGGCTGCTCTGGAGATACAAAGTGTATTCTCCTTGCACAATGCAATAAGACTCAGTTAAATCTGCTTCAGGAGAATGCTTCAGAAAAAGCCAAATGTCTATGGTCTTTAGAAAATGACAGGTACGCTTTGAATAAGGATACGCATCAGCTCATGTACAGTTGAGCCATATGTCCAGCGCCTCGTTGGCGCAGTAGGCAGCGCGTCAGTCTCATAATCTGAAGGTCGTGAGTTCGGGCCTCACACGGGGCAGTATTTTTTAAGGATAGAATTTCTATACAACGCTCGCTTAACATGTGAAAATATCAACCACTAGGGAAGCAAAGAGAACATGTTTTTAGCTTCTCCTTAATGAAAGTTCAAACTTGACAGCAAAAAGAACATGCATCAGCCGAGGGGAGGACATGCTATTTGCCAAAACCAGGGATCGAACCAGGGACCTTTAGATCTTCAGTCTAACGCTCTCCCAACTGAGCTATTTCGGCTTCTCTATGGCAGCAGGCTGCTGCTTTCACCCACTGGGCCAGTATTAAGTATGGCTTCTGAGAATTATGTGTTGTCCTGTGGCAGACATGGGTGGTGCAGCCTCTTGAGGTGTCTTTGAGAGCAGGCAATGGAGCAGGGGAATTAGCTGAAATGGTAGAGAGCTTGCTTAGCATGCGAGAGGTAGTGGGATCGATGCCTGCATTCTCCAACACAGCCTTTCTTCCAAGCTCTCTGGGTAAATTGACAACTACTCTATAGTGACCTTCAGCCAAGAAAGACTTATTGCTTCACAACTGCTTTTAGAACCCACGTGTCAAAAAGACTGCTATGGTCTTTTAAGTGTTTAAAGATGAATAAATCAGGCAAAAGTGCAATTGTTTCTGCCCACTTTCCAACCGTGACCTTCAGTGTGCGAGGCGAAGGTGATAGCAGCTAGACTACCGAAACTGCAGGCTGCTCTGGAGATACAAAGTGTATTCTCCTTGCACAATGCAATAAGACTCAGTTAAATCTGCTTCAGGAGAATGCTTCAGAAAAAGCCAAATGTCTTTGGTCTTTAGAAAATGACAGGTACGCTTTGAATAAGGATACGCTTCAGCTCATGTACAGTTGAGCCATATGTCCAGCGCCTCGTTGGCGCAGTAGGCAGCGCGTCAGTCTCATAATCTGAATGTCGTGAGTTCGGGCCTCACACGGGGCAGTATTTTTTAAGGATAGAATTTCTATACAACGCTCGCTTAACATGTGAAAATATCAACCACTAGGGAAGCAAAGAGAACATGTTTTTAGCTTCTCCTTAATGAAAGTTCAAACTTGACAGCAAAAAGAACATGCATCAGCCAAGGGGAGGACATGCTATTTGCCGAAACCAGGGATCGAACCAGGGACCTTTAGATCTTCAGTCTAACGCTCTCCCAACTGAGCTATTTCGGCTTCTCTATGGCAGCAGGCTGCTGCTTTCACCCACTGGGCCAGTATTAAGTATGGCTTCTGAGAATTATGTGTTGTCCTGTGGCAGACATGGGTGGTGCAGCCTCTTGAGGTGTCTTTGAGAGCAGGCAATGGAGCAGGGGAATTAGCTCAAATGGTAGAGCGCTTGCTTTGCATGCGAGAGGTAGTGGGATCGATGCCTGCATTCTCCAACACAGCCTTTCTTCCAAGCTCTCTGGGTAAATTGACAACTACTCTATAGTGACCTTCAGCCAAGAAAGACTTATTGCTTCACAACTGCTTTTAGAACCCACGTGTCAAAAAGACTGCTATGGTCTTTTAAGTGTTTAAAGATGAATAAATCAGGCAAAAGTGCAATTGTTTCTGCCCACTTTCCAACCGTGACCTTCAGTGTGCGAGGCGAAGGTGATAGCAGCTAGACTACCGAAACTGCAGGCTGCTCTGGAGATACAAAGTGTATTCTCCTTGCACAATGCAATAAGACTCAGTTAAATCTGCTTCAGGAGAATGCTTCAGAAAAAGCCAAATGTCTATGGTCTTTAGAAAATGACAGGTACGCTTTGAATAAGGATACGCTTCAGCTCATGTACAGTTGAGCCATATGTCCAGCGCCTCGTTGGCGCAGTAGGCAGCGCGTCAGTCTCATAATCTGAAGGTCGTGAGTTCGGGCCTCACACGGGGCAGTATTTTTTAAGGATAGAATTTCTATACAACGCTCGCTTAACATGTGAAAATATCAACCACTAGGGAAGCAAAGAGAACATGTGTTTAGCTTCTCCTTAATGAAAGTTCAAACTTGACAGCAAAAAGAACATGCATCAGCCGAGGGGAGGACATGCTATTTGCCGAAACCAGGGATCGAACCAGGGACCTTTAGATCTTCAGTCTAACGCTCTCCCAACTGAGCTATTTCGGCTTCGCTATGGCAGCAGGCTGCTGCTTTCACCCACTGGGCCAGTATTAAGTATGGCTTCTGAGAATTATGTGTTGTCCTGTGGCAGACATGGGTGGTGCAGCCTCTTGAGGTGTCTTTGAGAGCAGGCAATGGAGCAGGGGAATTAGCTCAAATGGTAGAGCGCTCGCTTAGCATGCGAGAGGTAGCGCGATCGATCCTTGCATTCTCCAACACAGCCTTTCTTCCAAGCTCTCTGGGTAAATTGACAACTACTCTATAGTGACCTTCAGCCAAGAAAGACTTGTTGCTTCACAACTGCTTTTAGAACCCACGTGTCAAAAAGACTGCTATGGTCTTTTAAGTGTTTAAAGATGAATAAATCAGGCAAAAGTGCAATTGTTTCTGCCCACTTTCCAACCGGGACCTTCAGTGTGCGAGGCGAAGGTGATAGCAGCTAGACTACCGAAACTGCAGGCTGCTCTGGAGATACAAAGTGTATTCTCCTTGCACAATGCAATAAGACTCAGTTAAATCTGCTTCAGGAGAATGCTTCAGAAAAAGCCAAATGTCTATGGTCTTTAGAAAATGACAGGTACGCTTTGAATAAGGATACGCATCAGCTCATGTACAGTTGAGCCATATGTCCAGCGCCTCGTTGGCGCAGTAGGCAGCGCGTCAGTCTCATAATCTGAAGGTCGTGAGTTCGGGCCTCACACGGGGCAGTATTTTTTAAGGATAGAATTTCTATACAACGCTCGCTTAACATGTGAAAATATCAACCACTAGGGAAGCAAGGAGAACATGTTTTTAGCTTCTCCTTAATGAAAGTTCAAACTTGACAGCAAAAAGAACATGCATCAGCCGAGGGGAGGACATGCTATTTGCCAAAACCAGGGATCGAACCAGGGACCTTTAGATCTTCAGTCTAACGCTCTCCCAACTGAGCTATTTCGGCTTCTCTATGGCAGCAGGCTGCTGCTTTCACCCACTGGGCCAGTATTAAGTATGGCTTCTGAGAATTATGTGTTGTCCTGTGGCAGACATGGGTGGTGCAGCCTCTTGAGGTGTCTTTGAGAGCAGGCAATGGAGCAGGGGAATTAGCTCAAATGGTAGAGCGCTTGCTTAGCATGCGAGAGGTAGTGGGATCGATGCCTGCATTCTCCAACACAGCCTTTCTTCCAAGCTCTCTGGGTAAATTGACAACTACTCTATAGTGACCTTCAGCCAAGAAAGACTTATTGCTTCACAACTGCTTTTAGAACCCACGTGTCAAAAAGACTGCTATGGTCTTTTAAGTGTTTAAAGATGAATAAATCAGGCAAAAGTGCAATTGTTTCTGCCCACTTTCCAACCGGGACCTTCAGTGTGCGAGGCGAAGGTGATAGCAGCTAGACTACCGAAACTGCAGGCTGCTCTGGAGATACAAAGTGTATTCTCCTTGCACAATGCAATAAGACTCAGTTAAATCTGCTTCAGGAGAATGCTTCAGAAAAAGCCAAATGTCTATGGTCTTTAGAAAATGACAGGTACGCTTTGAATAAGGATACGCTTCAGCTCATGTACAGTTGAGCCATATGTCCAGCGCCTCGTTGGCGCAGTAGGCAGCGCGTCAGTCTCATAATCTGAAGGTCGTGAGTTCGGGCCTCACACGGGGCAGTATTTTTTAAGGATAGAATTTCTATACAACGCTCGCTTAACATGTGAAAATATCAACCACTAGGGAAGCAAAGAGAACATGTTTTTAGCTTCTCCTTAATGAAAGTTCAAACTTGACAGCAAAAAGAACATGCATCAGCCAAGGGGAGGACATGCTATTTGCCGAAACCAGGGATCGAACCAGGGACCTTTAGATCTTCAGTCTAACGCTCTCCCAACTGAGCTATTTCGGCTTCTCTATTGCAGCAGGCTGCTGCTTTCACCCACTGGGCCAGTATTAAGTATGGCTTCTGAGAATTATGTGTTGTCCTGTGGCAGACATGGGTGGTGCAGCCTCTTGAGGTGTCTTTGAGAGCAGGCAATGGAGCAGGGGAATTAGCTCAAATGGTAGAGCGCTCGCTTAGCATGCGAGAGGTAGCGGGATCGATGCCCACATTCTCCAACACAGCCTTTCTTCCAAGCTCTCTGGGTAAATTAACAACTACTCTATAGTGACCTTCAGCCAAGAAAGACTTATTGCTTCACAACTGCTTTTAGAACCCACGTGTCAAAAAGACTGCTATGGTCTTTTAAGTGTTTAAAGATGAATAAATCAGGCAAAAGTGCAATTGTTTCTGCCCACTTTCCAACCGGGACCTTCAGTGTGCGAGGCGAAGGTGATAGCAGCTAGACTACCGTAACTGCAGGCTGCTCTGGAGATACAAAGTGTATTCTCCTTGCACAATGCAATAAGACTCAGTTAAATCTGCTTCAGGAGAATGCTTCAGAAAAAGCCAAATGTCTATGGTCTTTAGAAAATGACAGGTACGCTTTGAATAAGGATACGCATCAGCTCATGTATAGTTGAGCCATATGTCCAGCGCCTCGTTGGCGCAGTAGGCAGCGCGTCAGTCTCATAATCTGAAGGTCGTGAGTTCGAGCCTCACACGGGGCAGTATTTTTTAAGGATAGAATTTCTATACACCGCTCGCTTAACATGTGAAAATATCAACCACTAGGGAAGCAAAGAGAACATGTGTTTAGCTTCTCCTTAATGAAAGTTCAAACTTGACAGCAAAATGAACATGCATTAGCCGAGGGGAGGACATGCTATTTGCCGAAACCAGGGATCGAACAAGGGACCTTTAGATCTTCAGTCTAACGCTCTCCCAACTGAGCTATTTCGGCTTCTCTATGGCAGCAGGCTGCTGCTTTCACCCACTGGGCCAGTATTAAGTATGGCTTCTGAGAATTATGTGTTGTCCTGTGGCAGACATGGGTGGTGCAGCCTCTTGATGTGTCTTTGAGAGCAGGCAATGGAGCAGGGGAATTAGCTCAAATGGTAGAGCGCTCGCTTAGCATGCGAGAGGTAGCGGGATCGATGCCCGCATTCTCCAACACAGCCTTTCTTCCAAGCTCTCTGGGTAAATTGACAACTACTCTATAGTGAGCTTCAGCCAAGAAAGACTTATTGCTTCACAACTGCTTTTAGAACCCACGTGTCAAAAAGACTGCTATGGTCTTTTAAGTGTTTAAAGATGAATAAATCAGGCAAAAGTGCAATTGTTTCTGCCCACTTTCCAACCGGGACCTTCAGTGTGCGAGGCGAAGGTGATAGCAGCTAGACTACCGTAACTGCAGGCTGCTCTGGAGATACAAAGTGTATTCTCCTTGCACAATGCAATAAGACTCAGTTAAATCTGCTTCAGGAGAATGCTTCAGAAAAAGCCAAATGTCTATGGTCTTTAGAAAATGACAGGTACGCTTTGAATAAGGATACGCATCAGCTCATGTACAGTTGAGCCATATGTCCAGCGCCTCGTTGGCGCAGTAGGCAGCGTGTCAGTCTCATAATCAGAAGGTCGTGAGTTTGAGCCTCACACGGGGCAGTATTTTTTAAGGATAGAATTTCTATACAACGCTCGCTTAACATGTGAAAATATCAACCACTAGGGAAGCAAAGAGAACATGTGTTTAGCTTCTCCTTAATGAAAGTTCAAACTTGACAGCAAAAAGAACATGCATCAGCCGAGGGGAGGACATGCTATTTGCCGAAACCAGGGATCGAACCAGGGACCTTTAGATCTTCAGTCTAACGCTCTCCCAACTGAGCTATTTCGGCTTCGCTATGGCAGCAGGCTGCTGCTTTCACCCACTGGGCCAGTATTAAGTATGGCTTCTGAGAATTATGTGTTGTCCTGTGGCAGACATGGGTGGTGCAGCCTCTTGAGGTGTCTTTGAGAGCAGGCAATGGAGCAGGGGAATTAGCTCAAATGGTAGAGCGCTCGCTTAGCATGCGAGAGGTAGCGGGATCGATGCCCACATTCTCCAACACAGCCTTTCTTCCAAGCTCTCTGGGTAAATTAACAACTACTCTATAGTGACCTTCAGCCAAGAAAGACTTATTGCTTCACAACTGCTTTTAGAACCCACGTGTCAAAAAGACTGCTATGGTCTTTTAAGTGTTTAAAGATGAATAAATCAGGCAAAAGTGCAATTGTTTCTGCCCACTTTCCAACCGGGACCTTCAGTGTGCGAGACGAAGGTGATATCAGCTAGACTACCGTAACTGCAGGCTGCTCTGGAGATACAAAGTGTATTCTCCTTGCACAATGCAATAAGACTCAGTTAAATCTGCTTCAGGAGAATGCTTCAGAAAAAGCCAAATGTCTATGGTCTTTAGAAAATGACAGGTACGCTTTGAATAAGGATACGCATCAGCTCATGTATAGTTGAGCCATATGTCCAGCGCCTCGTTGGCGCAGTAGGCAGTGCGTCAGTCTCATAATCTGAAGGTCGTGAGTTCGAGCCTCACACGGGGCAGTATTTTTTAAGGATAGAATTTCTATACACCGCTCGCTTAACATGTGAAAATATCAACCACTAGGGAAGCAAAGAGAACATGTGTTTAGCTTCTCCTTAATGAAAGTTCAAACTTGACAGCAAAAAGAACATGCATCAGCCGAGGGGAGGACATGCTATTTGCCGAAACCAGGGATCGAACCAGGGACCTTTAGATCTTCAGTCTAACGCTCTCCCAACTGAGCTATTTCGGCTTCGCTATGGCAGCAGGCTGCTGCTTTCACCCACTGGGCCAGTATTAAGTATGGCTTCTGAGAATTATGTGTTGTCCTGTGGCAGACATGGGTGGTGCAGCCTCTTGAGGTGTCTTTGAGAGCAGGCAATGGAGCAGGGGAATAAGCTCAAATGGTAAAGCGCTCGCTTAGCATGCGAGAGGTAGCGGGATCGATGCCCGCATTCTCCAACACAGCCTTTCTTCCAAGCTCTCTGGGTAAATTGACAACTACTCTATAGTGAGCTTCAGCCAAGAAAGACTTATTGCTTCACAACTGCTTTTAGAACCCACGTGTCAAAAAGACTGCTATGGTCTTTTAAGTGTTTAAAGATGAATAAATCAGGCAAAAGTGCAATTGTTTCTGCCCACTTTCCAAACGGGACCTTCAGTGTGCGAGGCGAAGGTGATAGCAGCTAGACTACCGAAACTGCAGGCTGCTCTGGAGATACAAAGTGTATTCTCCTTGCACAATGCAATAAGACTCAGTTAAATCTGCTTCAGGAGAATGCTTCAGAAAAAGCCAAATGTCTATGGTCTTTAGAAAATGACAGGTACGCTTTGAATAAGGATACGCATCAGCTCATGTACAGTTGAGCCATATGTCCAGCGCCTCGTTGCCGCAGTAGGCAGCGCTTCAGTCTCATAATCTGAAGGTAGTGAGTTCGAGCCTCACACGGGGCAGTATTTTTTAAGGATAGAATTTCTATACAACGCTCGCTTAACATGTGAAAATATCAACCACTAGGGAAGCAAAGAGAACATGTGTTTAGCTTCTCCTTAATGAAAGTTCAAACTTGAGAGCAAAAAGAACATGCATCAGCCGAGGGGAGGACATGCTATTTGCCGAAACCAGGGATCGAACCAGGGACCTTTAGATCTTCAGTCTAACGCTCTCCCAACTGAGCTATTTCGGCTTCGCTATGGCAGCAGGCTGCTGCTTTCACCCACTGGGCCAGTATTAAGTATGGCTTCTGAGAATTATGTGTTGTCCTGTGGCAGACATGGGTGGTGCAGCCTCTTGAGGTGTCTTTGAGAGCAGGCAATGGAGCAGGGGAATAAGCTCAAATGGTAAAGCGCTCGCTTAGCATGCGAGAGGTAGCGGGATCGATGCCCGCATTCTCCAACACAGCCTTTCTTCCAAGCTCTCTGGGTAAATTGACAACTACTCTATAGTGAGCTTCAGCCAAGAAAGACTTATTGCTTCACAACTGCTTTTAGAACCCACGTGTCAAAAAGACTGCTATGGTCTTTTAAGTGTTTAAAGATGAATAAATCAGGCAAAAGTGCAATTGTTTCTGCCCACTTTCCAAACGGGACCTTCAGTGTGCGAGGCGAAGGTGATAGCAGCTAGACTACCGAAACTGCAGGCTGCTCTGGAGATACAAAGTGTATTCTCCTTGCACAATGCAATAAGACTCAGTTAAATCTGCTTCAGGAGAATGCTTCAGAAAAAGCCAAATGTCTATGGTCTTTAGAAAATGACAGGTACGCTTTGAATAAGGATACGCATCAGCTCATGTACAGTTGAGCCATATGTCCAGCGCCTCGTTGCCGCAGTAGGCAGCGCTTCAGTCTCATAATCTGAAGGTAGTGAGTTCGAGCCTCACACGGGGCAGTATTTTTTAAGGATAGAATTTCTATACAACGCTCGCTTAACATGTGAAAATATCAACCACTAGGGAAGCAAAGAGAACATGTGTTTAGCTTCTCCTTAATGAAAGTTCAAACTTGAGAGCAAAAAGAACATGCATCAGCCGAGGGGAGGACATGCTATTTGCCGAAACCAGGGATCGAACCAGGGACCTTTAGATCTTCAGTCTAACGCTCTCCCAACTGAGCTATTTCGGCTTCGCTATGGCAGCAGGCTGCTGCTTTCACCCACTGGGCCAGTATTAAGTATGGCTTCTGAGAATTATGTGTTGTCCTGTGGCAGACATGGGTGGTGCAGCCTCTTGACGTGTCTTTGAGAGCAGGCAATGGAGCAGGGGAATAAGCTCAAATGGTAAAGCGCTCGCTTAGCATGCGAGAGGTAGCGGGATCTATGCCCGCATTCTCCAACATAGCCTTTCTTCCAAGCTCTCTGGGTAAATTGACAACTACTCTATAGTGACCTTCAGCCAAGAAAGACATATTGCTTCACAACTGCTTTTAGAACCCATGTGTCAAAAAGACTGCCATGGTCTTTTAAGTGTCGATGCCCGCATTCTCCAACACAGCCTTTCTTCCAAGCTCTCTGGGTAAATTGACAACTACTCTATAGTGACCTTCAGCCAAGAAAGACTTATTGCTTCACAACTGCTTTTAGAACCCACGTGTCAAAAAGACTGCTATGGTCTTTTAAGTGTTTAAAGTGAAACGGCCCTTTAATGAAACGCTCACCTCTGTTTTATTGAGAGGAAGCACTTTGTACTCATCCTCCTTGTGTGGCTTCAGGGCCTGGAGGGAGAAGTAATCAATATGTAATCAATAATCAATCGTCATAATCATCAGGGTTTTGGGAACATACAGAAGTGTCAACAGTAATAATCATATGTAATCAATAATCATTCACAAAGATAGATGAATGAATGAATGAATGAAAACTTAATTTAACAGATTGCAGAATGGGTACAATACAGTACGGCTCAATAAACACAATTGTTAAGGGGATGCAGACCAGAGAAAGACGTTTGTCTTGTTTACATCAGGGTCCCCCATTTTCAATTCATATCGACATTTATGACATACACAACATACATGACATTTATGGCATAGGGACATACAGGTATTTAGTACTGATACATTTGTGACATAAAATGTATTCAAATATACAGTACTGTTACCCATAGAGCCTGACAGAGTATATACATATGATGGGGAGGGGACTGTACATTAGGAGGGGGTGGGTGGGTGGGAGAGGAATATACATATGGCGGGGGGGAGACTGTACATTTGGAGGGGGTGGGTGGGTGGGAGAGGAATATACATACGGCGGGGAGGGAATATATACATGCGGTGGAGAGGAGACTGTCTATTAGGAGGTGGTGGGGGGTTTGGGCATTTACGGTGGCCAGTTTCGAATTGCAGCCTCCCGTAGGTGCTCTTTAAGAGCGGTTTTGAATGTGGGTAGGGATTCACATTCCTTTACAGCTTTGGGTAGGGCGTTCCACATTGATGTGGCATAATTGCGAAATGTGTTTAGTCCCTTGTTTGAGCCAAATCTGGGTTTAACATGATTTGTGGAGCTCCCTCTGGTGTTGTGGTTGTGGTATTCACTGACCACAAAAAAAAAAAAAAAAAATCAAAAAACCTTTGGGAAGTATTTTGACATGTACATGGGTACCTTGGTTGTGTAGTGTATCTTGTAGACCAGGCCCATTGCAAGTTGCTGTACTCTGTCGTATACTCTAAGCCATCCTAGGAGCTCAACAAATTATGTTAAACCCAGATTCGGCTCAAACAAGAATGACACAAGAGGCTTATGGCAGGGACTGAAGACGATAACTGACTACAAAGTCAGCACCCCCTCAATGGGGAGCGTCGACGCCTCCCTTGCGGACCAGCTCAACACCTTCTATGCGCGGTTTGGGGCAAACAGTGGCGCTGCTAGCTCAACGGCTAGTGACGTCACTGGTGCGCCGGCTGTTGTGGAGGGGGGGGGGCATCCGCGGGGGGGCGGGGACGCTCTCTCATTGACGGTACACAGTGTGAGAAGAGCATTTATGCAGGTGAACACCAGGAAGGCGGCTGGCCCAGATGGAATAACAGGACGCATACTTAAGTCCTGTGCTAACCAGCTAGCCCGTGTTCACCACCATATTTAATCGATCCCTGAAGGAGTCAGTGGTCCCTGCCTGCTTCAAGATGTCTACCATTATCCCGGTACCAAAGAAACCCTCCCCAGCAGGTCTCAATGACTACAGACCGGTGGCACTCACCTCTGTGGCCATGAAATGTTTCGAGAGGCTGGTCAAGGATCACATTTGTGCCTCCCTCCCCAGTGATATGGACCCCATGCAATTTGCATACAGGCCAAACAGGTCCACTGATGATGCGGTCTCCCAAGTACTGCACAGCACCCTCTCTCACCTGGACCGTCAGAAGGGGGGCTATGTGAGACTGTTGTTCATTGACTACAGCTCAGCGTTCAACACCATAATCCCCACCAGACTGGTGGACAAGCTGATCGAGCTGGGTCTGAGCTCCACTCTGAGCGCCTGGGTACTGGACTTTCTGAGTGAAAGACCCCAGGCGGTCAGGGTGGGGGGTCAGACCTCCAACACCATCACCCTGAGCATCGGGTCCCCCCAGGGCTGTGTTCTGAGCCCCCTGCTGTACTCACTCTACACACACGACTGTGTGGCCAAGTTCAGCTCCAACTCCATAGTGAAGTTTGCAGACGACACAGTGGTGGTGGGGCTGATCTCGGACAACGATGAGAAGGCCTACCGGGAGGAGGTTGAGGTACTGGAACGCTGGTGCCAGGACAACAGCCTGCTCCTGCACATTGGTAAAACCAAGGAGCTGATCGTGGATTATAGGAGAGGACAGCAGGAGACACACACACCACTGAGGATAAACGGGGCCACCGTGGACAGGGTGAGCAGCTTTAAGTACCTGGGGGTCCACATCTCAGAGGATCTGACATGGTCAACACACATAGACACAGTCGTAAAAAAGGCGAAGCAGCGCCTCTACCACCTGAGACAGTTAAGGAAGTTCAGAGTATCGGGGAAGATACTCCAGTCCTTCTACTCCGGAGCTGTAGAGCATCTTGACCGGAAACATCACTGCCTGGTATGGAAACAGCACGGCACAGGACAAGAAGGCCCTACAGAGAGTGGTGCGCTCTGCCGAGCGTACCACGGGTATAGCACTACCTCCCCTGCACGTTCTATATAACAAGAGGTGCAAATCCAGAGCTGGCAGAATAATGAAAGACCCTCACCACCCCAGTAACAGCCTGTTCCAGCTGCTGAGGTCAGGCAGACGCCTGCGAACACCAGCTACTAGGAGAGAGAGGCTTCGGCTCAGCTTCTTCCCCCAGGCCATCAGAGCCTTGAACAATGAACACTGAGTGTCACAGAACACTGAACTCTACACACACAAGCACACATTAGCACACACACGACACGCACGCTGTGCACGCTCGCACACTAGCAGCCACTTTAACATGAGAAAGCACTCACTCATGCTGCACAAGCCCACACTTATGGCCACAAAGGAAAGGTCACTTTAAAAATAGTATAGTGTATTGCACTGTTACTATTTACATGTATATGCCCAAGGGGATTAATAAAGGAATATCTTATCTTATCTTATCTTACCTAGCATGTCCTTCATGCTCTGTAGATAACTATGTACAAATACCGCCCCCCCCCACCCCACCCCACCGACCCAACCTCCTCCAATGTACAGTTTTTACATCAAATGTATATACTGTAGTGATTGTTAATGATACATAATTCACCCACGGAACTATTGTTAGGAACAAGAGTTCCGCCCGAACATTATAGGAGGTGGCACTTCCTGCCACCACGGGTCAGTCGAGTGCACGCAACTTAGGAGTAGCATGTTGTTTTTGTGTACTAAATAAATGCTGTTCGCTCTACCTCGAGCTACCGTCTCCGCCTCCCATCTCTCGGCACTACACTGGTGACCCCGACATTGGTCTCGCTGAAGTATCAGGGACCGAACCGAACATGGCAAACGATGCCGTTATTATTCGATTGCCGGAGTTTTGGGAGCATTCTGCGGCGGCGTGGTTCGCGCAAACAGAGGCGCAGTTCGCCCTACGAGGGGTTGACGACGACGCCGCGCGATATTACCACGTCGTCTCGAGCCTCGGGAGCGCTACAGCGGCGAGGACGGTAGGCTTCATAACAGCTCCGCCTGCACGGAATAAATATGAGGCGTTTAAGACGCACCTACTCAGGATATTCGAGTTGTCACAGTCAGAGCGGGCCCGACGCTTGCTGGCTATACGAGGCTTGGGGGACAGCAAGCCTTCGGAGCACATGGAGATGATGTTGAACCTGCTGGGTGCAGAACGGCCTGATTTCCTGTTTATCGAACTGTTTCTCAGGCACATGCCGCCACACGTGCAGACGGCACTTGCCAATACAGCGACTGCTGATCCCCGTGCTTTAGCAGAGGAGGCTGACCGCTTCTACCTGGCCACTCGACACTTTGCCCCAGGGCTAATAGCCTCGACATGCGGTTACACGCCGCAGGGGGGAGGGGCGAGGAAGATCAGGAGCAGCGCTGCCGCAGGCCTGTGTTATTACCACGCACGTTTCGGCGCGAGGGCGACAAGATGCCGTTCCCCTTGCACTTTCGGCATAACGCATAAACGCAGACACCTGCGCCCAGTAGCAGCGGTGAGCGCGGGTATGTCGAACCGGCTGCTTTTCATTAGAGACACACTCTCCGGTTGCAAATTCCTCTGCGACACCGGAGCTCAGAGGAGCGTCCTGCCAGCTACGAAAGAGGACACCGCCGGCGATAATAGAGGTCCACGCCTGACGACCGCCAACGATACCCCTATCCGCACCTACGGTACAAGGACCGTGGAACTGTGTTTTGGGGGCCAGCGGTTCACGTGGGACTGCATCACGGCCGACATTTCGTTCCCACTACTTGGGGCAGATTTCCTGGGTGCACACGGTCTCCTCGTGGACATTAGACATGGCCGCCTAATAAATGCACAGACACGGGCTTCGTTGGCATGTGTCCGCGATGAGGCGACATACGGCGGCCTTCTTACAGCGTTCACCGACCACGAACCCCTCACGACGTCTGAGTCAAAGGTAGCGGAGCCATGGTCGGCACGACAAGAGCTCACGTACGATTCCGAGGGCGCCGCGGGACACGTCGCCGAGAAGCCCAACGTCGTCATCGGAGCTGTACAGCCGGACCTCGACTACGTCGACAGGGGCTCGGAACAGGCCTCCGACCACGACATCCAGGCCCTCGGGACTGCAGATTCCAGTCTACGCCTGGAGGACGTCGCGATTGGTCACGCGGATCCGACGCTGCTGAATGACCTATCCACCGGACACCCTAGCCCACAGGCCCCTGAGGACTGGCGAAGGCTCGCCTTTGAGGTGGGGTACAACCACCACAGGGTTGAACCCGCCCACGTAGACATTTCCCAGCCCTTAGAGCTGGCCCTCTCCCCCCGCCGAGGCCGTCCGCCGCTACCCCGGGACCCGCCAACGACGGAGCCGCCGTTGGCCTCGTCGACGTCTGTGCCCCCGGGTGTCGGGGAGGACACGGGCGCTTGCGCCGCCCCTACCTCCCCGCCCCTGGCTTTCCGCACTCACCGTGGCCGGTTCATGCCCCCGGGCGCCGTGGAGGGCGCAATCGCTTGCACCGCGCCCCGGGTTGTCCGCTCACGCCGCGGCCGGGTCGTTGTCTCTCCCCGCCGTGGGGATTTTGACCATGGTTGAATTCTGGGGGGGCTTGTGTAGTGATTGTTAATGATACATAATTCACCCACGGAACTATTGTTAGGAACAAGAGTTCCGCCCGAACATTATAGGAGGTGGCACTTCCTGCCACCACGGGTCAGTCGAGTGCACGCAACTTAGGAGTAGCATGTTGTTTTTGTGTACTAAATAAATGCTGTTCGCTCTACCTCGAGCTACCGTCTCCGCCTCCCATCTCTCGGCACTACAATACTCTCTTTTCTGGACTCTTTTTGTATCACAAACAGTACTGTATTTGCAAATCTGGTATGTCATAAATGTATAGATGTAGCAGTACTGTCTATCTGTATGTCATGTATGTCATATATGTCCTGATGAATTGAAAATGGGGATGAATGAGTGAATGAATGAATGAATGAATGAAAACTTTATTTAACAGATTGCAGAATGGGTACAATACAGTATGGCTCAATACACACAATTGTTAAGGGGATGCAGACCTGAGAAAGACGTTTGTCTTGTTTCCATCAGGGTCCCCCATTTTCAATTCATATAGACATTTATGACATACACAACATACATTTACATTTAGTACTGATACATTTGTGACATACGGTATTCAAATATACAGTACTGTTACCCCTAGATCCTGACAGAGTATATACATATGATGGGGATGGGACTGTACATTAGGAGGGGGTGGGTGGGAGAGAAATATACATACGGCGGGGAGGGAATATATACATGCGGTGGGGAGGAGACTGTCTATTAGGAGGTGGTGGGGGTTTTGGGCATTTACGGTGGCCAGTTTCGAATTGCAGCCTCCCGTAGGTGCTCTTTAAGAGCGGTTTTGAATGTGGGTAGGGATTCACATTCCTTTACAGCTTTGGGTAGGGCGTTCCACATTGATGTGGCATAATTGCGAAACGTGTTTAGTCCCTTGTTTGAGCCGAATCTGGGTTTAACATGATTTGTTAAGCTTCCTCTGGTGTTGTGATCGTGGTATTCACTGACCTTTGGGAAGTATTTTGACATGTACATGGGTACCTTAGTCGTATAGTGTATCTTGTAGACCAGGCCCATTGCAAGTTGCTGTACTCTGTCGTCTACTCTAAGCCATCCTAGGTTGTCAAAGTGGGCAGGGGTGAGGTGGGTTCTGGGGGTAAGGTCAAGTAGTAGTCTGACCAGTTTGTTTTGTGATGTTTGTAATCTTGTTTTTAGCGCCTTTGAGGTGCTTTGGTACCATGAGGTGCAAGCATAGTCATAGTACCCTTGAATGAGTGCTCCTGCCAGAGTCTTCAGGGTATTCTTGTTTACCAGAGAGGAGATCCGGTACAAGAATCTAGTTAGTTGGTTGACTTTTTTTATTACATTGGATGCCATTTTGTCACAGGAAAGATTTGCCTCTAGGATGGAACCCAGGTAGGTAATTTCGTCTTTCCTTGTGACAATATTGTCACCCACTGTAACTGAGAAGCCGTCGGTCTTGCTGAGTTTGTTATTTGAACCGAAGAGAATGGATTCTGTTTTGCCCATGTGTAATGATAGTTTGTTACCAGCGAGCCATATGCAGATTTTGCCGAGTTCCGAGCTGAGGGTTTTTTCAACCTGTAACTTGTTCTTGTCAGAGACCAGCAGGGCTGAGTCGTCCGCAAACAGGTGTAGATGAGAAGTGTTTTCATGGAAACCTGCCGTTGTAAACAACAATAAAACAGGGACCCAGTTTTCTTGGTTTGTTTTATTCAGTTAAGAATACAAAACAGAATACAATATACCAATTTTTTTTTAATCTAAATCAAATCAAATATATTTGTAAGGCCCGACAACACACGTTAATGTCCCCATGGGCCGGACACGTCTTCTTTAAACAAGTCAAGAAGAAACATAACAATAAGTCAAGAATAAAACAAGAACACCATAAGGTCCAACAAATTTAAAATAAATGCAAATAAATGAATGAATGCAAGCACTCCCAGACATACCCCACGCGAAAGTAAGGAACAACTTACTAAAATCTAACAATAGGGGAAAAATGCTCCACAGGCAGTGTGGAGGAGAGAAACCTTAGAAGGGCCATTCAAGGGGGAATCTCCCTTCTTAGATGTCGGTGATAGTAGTGTTGCAGACTAATAGTTGGTCAGCATGCACTCATGTCATGTGTGTAGTGAAACACAGATGAGTGCATGCAATAGCAACTGAACATTTAGAAAAATAATAATAATAATAATAATAATAATAATAATAATAATAATAATAATAATAATAATAATAATAATAATAATAATAATAATAATAATAATAATAATAATAATAATAATAATAATAATAATAATAATAATAATAATAATAATAATAATAATAATAATAATAATAATAATAATAATAATAATAATAATAATAATAATAATAATAATAATAATAATAATAATAATAATAATAATAATAATAATAATAATAATAATAATAATAATAATAATAATGACACACTTGTGAAAAATGAATATATAATGGTCTTTGTCATGAGTATAGATAGATAGATAGATATAGATAGATAGAACACTTTATTTTAATTTATTTATTATTTATGACTTGGTGCGAAGCAATTATGCATAGTAAAATGATGTTTAACTGTACAGGAGCATAGTAAAATGATGTTTAACTGTACAGGAGCATAGTAAAATGATATTAGCCACCTCTGTTAACCATTCAACGGGTGACAGCAACACTAAACAGTCAACTGGGAACTGTTCTCACAGATCCAAGGATAGTCACCCCCACAATTTAAATCGTCCCATTGTCCATTACTGTACCACATTGATACACAGTTCTGGGTGCCGTCAACGTCATCAGGTCTGTCCTTGAACCAGTACCTGTCATGGGAACAACATGGTGGTTAATACTTTCCATTTATTATCCAGTCCACCACCTGAAAAAAGATCTGATCCAGGTAGTGAAATGGGAATATTTAAGAAATTAGAGTGAGAGGCCAGAGCTGCTTACAGGGATGAGGACAGGGGCCCGACGGCGGAGGCCTGGCACGGGGACAGGGGCCCGACGGCGGAGGCCTGGCACGGGAACAGGGGCCCGACGGCGGAGGCCTGGCACGGGGACAGGGGCCCGACGGCGTGGGCCTGGCACGGTAACAGGGGCCCGACAGCGGGGCCTGGCACGGAGATCCTCCTCCTCCTCTTCGGATGCTGCAGACGGGCAGCGCAGAACAAAGGGGGTCCCAGGGGACCGGGATGGGAACACGCCGTCCTCCCGTGGAATACTAGGGAGCGACGACGAGCCTGGGTCCAAGGGGAACGGGATGGGCACACGCCGTCCTCCCGTGGAATACTAGGGAGCGACGACGAGCCTCACCCCCAGGAACGAGGATCACGAAGAGACGCCTTCCTCCCGTGGAATCGGGAGCGATGACGAGCCGGCTTGACGTCTGGAGTGGGAACACTGGAAAACCTCCCGTAGAGAATTAGAGAGCGAAGACGGTGTCCCACTCCAGGCAAACGGCGACAGGTGGTGATGGCTGGCACGTCGTCTCACGCCGGAGACGCGGCAGGTGATGGTAACGTACAGAACTCCATGAACACAGAGTGTACACAGATACAGATACAGAACGAACACAGAGTCCAGAACACAGAGTCCAGAACACAGAACCAGCATACAGAACGACCCGACCAGGACTGGAAGGGAGGTCCAGGTATTTAAAGCCCTCTGGGGCGCTAATCATAAACTATGACAGCTGCGAAAGGTAGTCCAAGGGTGGGGGCTGGTGAAGAGTAGAGGAGAGTAAATCATCGCAAGGGTGGGGGCTGGTGAAGGAGAGTAGACAGGGAAAGGTTTAGGGAACAGGCGAATCCTCACAAGATTGTTTTTTTATCGCTTCATTTCCGCTTGATAGCATTTTGAAAATCACTTGTTTTCACGGAAAAAAGAACACATTCTATGATAATCGCGTTTTACTGGAATATTCTAGAACGTTGTCATTTTTCTGCCTATTTATGAATCGTTTTCAAATAAACGCTAGATGATCGATAGTATAGGTGTACGCATGCACGCTCGTGCCGCCAGTTGAAAATTGATTCTCCTATTTCCTGACCGCGAGCAGAGTCAAACAGCCTATCACCATAATCACATAAAAGCTTATATATCCGTGAAAACTGGTCTGATTATCCTAATACTGATAACATAGATTCCTTACCTGAGATCAGATGGTATCCAAATGGATTATTCCAATTCCTGATCGCCATTCGAAAAAATCGCTCATTTGATTGATCCATTGTGTAATACAGTAAAACACATATTCCCCGCGGCTCCGAGGCTCCAGAATGAACTCTGGTAGACCCCGGTTACATGAGTGAGAAGTAAAATGTGGAGTGCAGGGTTTTTTTCCCCATTCATTTTCATTGAGTCCAATCCAAAAGGGTGATTTACCACCTGAGAGACGATAGGGGGCACTTTTTTCACATCTGAGCGCCTGGGGTGACTGGATCTCCAACGGTAGACTCGCTTGATGCAATATGATTTCAGATCGCTAATAATAAAAAAAAAAACTAATAAAACGAATATTCTCGTGATGGGCATTCAACCCGCGGGGGGTAAACCCGAGAAATCTCTGGCGTGGCAATCAAAGTGTTAATGCACATTTTGTTGTATGCAATATTATTTAAGTTGTTTTGCCATAATCATGTCTTTTGCCATAATCAGGTAGCTGAACAACATTGGTAAAAAAATAAATATATTATATATATTTTTATATTAATCATATTCGGCCTTTCGGCATTCGGTTTTCGGCCAACTGTTTTCCTATTTTCGGTATTCGGTTTCGGCCAAGAATTTCCCATTCGGTGCATCCCTTACCGTAAGTTAATGTTAGCAACGTTCACTGTCAGTAAGCAAAACGTTACATGGTCAGTAGCTCACGTTATGTAGCCATTCACCCCTAACGTTACCGGAGGAATTAGCTAGCTAGATAACATTACTAAGGATAGAGGCTAGTAATGCTACTACTAATGCACAGCTACTGACCATGTAACATGCTTACTGACAGTTCCTAATTCTTACAAGACAACTGAAAGATTGAGGTGTAAAAGTTGTCACTTTTATTATCATTAGTAAGGATGGGAAAGCCGAAATGTAGTCTGGTCCGGTCAGACTCCCGGCTATTCCAGTGAGATGGCTATCAGCGCGAAACAGTGCATAATACCTCGGTGGTTCTAGTCACTCAGGACCGCTGCGTGAATGATTGATTTTGGGAAAGCTTAGCTTGGTTATAGTTGACCAGATATAGCCTAGGTAGGACCTGTATACAGTAATAGCCTATCTGCCTATGCCTATATATAACATTATTTTCATGTTGCTCAAGCCAAAGTGGACCAGAATGCAAGAAGAGGAGGAGAGATGGAGGTTGAGCTGGCTGAGAGAGATGAGAGAGAGAGGAGAGACAGACAGCAAGAGACAGAAGACAGACAGTATGGGCCTGAGAGAGATGAGAGAGGAGAGACAGACAGCAAGAGACAGAAGACAGACAGTATGGGCCTGAGAGAGATGAGAGAGAGAGGAGAGACAGACAGCAAGAGACAGAAGACAGACAGTATGGGCCTGAGAGAGATGAGAGAGAGGAGAGACAGACAGCAAGAGACAGAAGACAGACAGTATGGGCCTGAGAGAGATGAGAGAGAGGAGAGACAGACAGCAAGAGACAGAAGACAGACAGTATGGGCCTGAGAGAGATGAGAGAGAGAGGAGAGACAGACAGCAAGAGACAGAAGACAGACAGTATGGGCCTGAGAGAGATGAGAGAGAGAGGAGAGACAGACAGCAAGAGACAGAAGACAGACAGTATGGGCCTGAGAGAGATGAGAGAGAGGAGAGACAGACAGCAAGAGACAGAAGACAGACAATATGGGCCTGAGAGAGATGAGAGAGAGAGGAGAGACAGACAGCAAGAGACAGAAGACAGACAGTATGGGCCTGAGAGAGATGAGAGAGAGAGGAGAGACAGACAGCAAGAGACAGAAGACAGACAGTATGGGCCTGAGAGAGATGAGAGAGAGGAGAGACAGACAGCAAGAGACAGAAGACAGACAATATGGGCCTGAGAGAGATGAGAGAGAGAGGAGAGACAGACAGCAAGAGACAGAAGACAGACAGTATGGGCCTGAGAGAGATGAGAGAGAGAGGAGAGACAGACAGCAAGAGACAGAAGACAGACAATATGGGCCTGAGAGAGATGAGAGAGAGAGGAGAGACAGACAGCAAGAGACAGAAGACAGACAGTATGGGCCTGAGAGAGATGAGAGAGAGAGGAGAGACAGACAGCAAGAGACAGAAGACAGACAGTATGGGCCTGAGAGAGATGAGAGAGAGAGGAGAGACAGACAGCAAGAGACAGAAGACAGACAGTATGGGCCTGAGAGAGATGAGAGAGAGAGGAGACAGACAGCAAGAGACAGAAGACAGACAGTATGGGCCTGAGAGAGATGAGAGAGAGAGGAGACAGACAGCAAGAGACAGAAGACAGACAGTATGGGCCTGAGAGAGATGAGAGAGAGAGGAGAGACAGACAGCAAGAGACAGAAGACAGACAGTATGGGCCTGAGAGAGATGAGAGAGAGGAGACAGACAGCAAGAGACAGAAGACAGACAGTATGGGCCTGAGAGAGATGAGAGAGAGGAGAGACAGACAGCAAGAGACAGAAGACAGACAGTATGGGCCTGAGAGAGATGAGAGAGAGAGGAGAGACAGACAGCAAGAGACAGAAGACAGACAGTATGGGCCTGAGAGAGATGAGAGAGAGGAGAGACAGACAGCAAGAGACAGAAGACAGACAGTATGGGTCTGAGAGAGATGAGAGAGATGAGAGACAGACAGCAAGAGACAGAAGACAGACAGTATGGGCCTGAGAGAGAGGAGAGAGAGGAGAGACAGACAGCAAGAGACAGAAGACAGACAGTATGGGCCTGAGAGATGAGAGAGATGAGAGACAGACAGCAAGAGACAGAAGACAGACAGTATGGGCCTGAGAGAGATGAGAGAGAGGAGAGACAGACAGCAAGAGACAGAAGACACAGTATGGGCCTGAGAGAGATGAGAGAGAGGAGAGACAGACAGCAAGAGACAGAAGACAGACAGTATGGGCCTGAGAGAGATGAGAGAGAGAGGAGAGACAGACAGCAAGAGACAGAAGACAGACAGTAAGTATGGGCCTGAGAGAGATGAGAGAGAGAGGAGAGACAGACAGCAAGAGACAGAAGACAGACAGTATGGGCCTGAGAGAGATGAGAGAGAGGAGAGACAGACAGCAAGAGACAGAAGACAGACAGTATGGGCCTGAGAGAGATGAGAGAGAAAGGAGAGACAGACAGCAAGAGACAGAAGCCAGACAGTAAGTATGGGCCTGAGAGAGATGAGAGAGAGAGGAGAGACAGACAGCAAGAGACAGAAGACAGACAGTATGGGCCTGAGAGAGATGAGAGAGAGAGAAGAGACAGACAGCAAGAGACAGAAGACAGACAGTATGGGCCTGAGAGAGATGAGAGAGAGGAGAGACAGACAGCAAGAGACAGAAGACAGACAGTATGGGCCTGAGAGAGATGAGAGAGAGGAGAGACAGACAGCAAGAGACAGAAGACAGACAGTATGGGCCTGAGAGAGATGAGAGAGAGAGGAGAGACAGACAGCAAGAGACAGAAGACAGACAGTATGGGCCTGAGAGAGATGAGAGAGAGAGGAGAGACAGACAGCAAGAGACAGAAGACAGACAGTATGGGCCTGAGAGAGATGAGAGAGAGGAGAGACAGACAGCAAGAGACAGAAGACAGACAGTATGGGCCTGAGAGAGATGAGAGAGAGAGAAGAGACAGACAGCAAGAGACAGAAGACAGACAGTATGGGCCTGAGAGAGATGAGAGAGAGGAGAGACAGACAGCAAGAGACAGAAGACAGACAGTATGGGCCTGAGAGAGATGAGAGAGAGAGGAGAGACAGACAGCAAGAGACAGAAGACAGACAGTATGGGCCTGAGAGAGATGAGAGAGAGAGGAGAGACAGACAGCAAGAGACAGAAGACAGACAGTATGGGCCTGAGAGAGATGAGAGAGAGAGGAGAGACAGACAGCAAGAGACAGAAGACAGACAGTATGGGCCTGAGAGAGATGAGAGAGAGAGGAGAGACAGACAGCAAGAGACAGAAGACAGACAGTATGGGCCTGAGAGAGATGAGAGAGGAGAGACAGACAGCAAGAGACAGAAGACAGACAGTATGGGCCTGAGAGAGATGAGAGAGAGAGGAGAGACAGACAGCAAGAGACAGAAGACACAGTATGGGCCTGAGAGAGATGAGAGAGAGAGGAGACAGACAGCAAGAGACAGAAGACAGACAATATGGGCCTGAGAGAGATGAGAGAGAGGAGAGACAGACAGCAAGAGACAGAAGACAGACAATATGGGCCTGAGAGAGATGAGAGAGAGAGGAGAGACAGACAGCAAGAGACAGAAGACAGACAGTATGGGCCTGAGAGAGATGAGAGAGAGGAGAGACAGACAGCAAGAGACAGAAGACAGACAGTATGGGCCTGAGAGAGATGAGAGAGAGAGGAGAGACAGACAGCAAGAGACAGAAGTCAGACAGTATGGGCCTGAGAGAGATGAGAGAGAGGAGAGACAGACAGCAAGAGACAGAAGACAGACAGTATGGGCCTGAGAGAGATGAGAGAGAGGAGAGACAGACAGCAAGAGACAGAAGACAGACAGTATGGGCCTGAGAGAGATGAGAGAGAGGAGAGACAGACAGCAAGAGACAGAAGACAGACAGTATGGGCCTGAGAGAGATGAGAGAGAGAGGAGAGACAGACAGCAAGAGACAGAAGTCAGACAGTATGGGCCTGAGAGAGATGAGAGAGAGGAGAGACAGACAGCAAGAGACAGAAGACAGACAGTATGGGCCTGAGAGAGATGAGAGAGAGGAGAGACAGACAGCAAGAGACAGAAGACAGACAGTATGGGCCTGAGAGAGATGAGAGAGAGAGGAGAGACAGACAGCAAGAGACAGAAGACAGACAGTATGGGCCTGAGAGAGATGAGAGAGAGAGGAGAGACAGACAGCAAGAGACAGAAGACAGACAGTATGGGCCTGAGAGAGATGAGAGAGAGGAGAGACAGACAGCAAGAGACAGAAGACAGACAGTATGGGCCTGAGAGAGATGAGAGAGAGGAGAGAGACAGACAGCAAGAGACAGAAGTCAGACAGTATGGGCCTGAGAGAGATGAGAGAGAGGAGAGACAGACAGCAAGAGACAGAAGACAGACAGTATGGGCCTGAGAGAGATGAGAGAGAGAGGAGAGACAGACAGCAAGAGACAGAAGACAGACAGTATGGGCCTGAGAGAGATGAGAGAGAGGAGAGACAGACAGCAAGAGACAGAAGACAGACAGTATGGGCCTGAGAGAGATGAGAGAGAGAGGAGAGACAGACAGCAAGAGACAGAAGACAGACAGTATGGGCCTGAGAGAGATGAGAGAGAGAGGAGAGACAGACAGCAAGAGACAGAAGACAGACAGTATGGGCCTGAGAGAGATGAGAGAGAGGAGAGACAGACAGCAAGAGACAGAAGACAGACAATATGGGCCTGAGAGAGATGAGAGAGAGAGGAGAGACAGACAGCAAGAGACAGAAGACAGACAGTATGGGCCTGAGAGAGATGAGAGAGAGAGGAGAGACAGACAGCAAGAGACAGAAGACAGACAATATGGGCCTGAGAGAGATGAGAGAGAGAGGAGAGACAGACAGCAAGAGACAGAAGACAGACAGTATGGGCCTGAGAGAGATGAGAGAGAGAGGAGAGACAGACAGCAAGAGACAGAAGTCAGACAGTATGGGCCTGAGAGAGATGAGAGAGAGGAGAGACAGACAGCAAGAGACAGAAGACAGACAGTATGGGCCTGAGAGAGATGAGAGAGAGAGGAGACAGACAGCAAGAGACAGAAGACAGACAATATGGGCCTGAGAGATGAGAGAGAGAGGAGAGACAGACAGCAAGAGACAGAAGACAGACAGTATGGGCCTGAGAGAGATGAGAGAGAGGAGAGACAGACAGCAAGAGACAGAAGACAGACAGTATGGGCCTGAGAGAGATGAGAGAGAGGAGAGACAGACAGCAAGAGACAGAAGACAGACAGTATGGGCCTGAGAGAGATGAGAGAGAGAGGAGAGACAGACAGCAAGAGACAGAAGACAGACAGTATGGGCCTGAGAGAGATGAGAGAGAGAGGAGACAGACAGCAAGAGACAGAAGACAGACAATATGGGCCTGAGAGAGATGAGAGAGAGAGGAGACAGACAGCAAGAGACAGAAGACAGACAGTATGGGCCTGAGAGAGATGAGAGAGAGGAGAGACAGACAGCAAGAGACAGAAGACAGACAGTATGGGCCTGAGAGAGATGAGAGAGAGAGGAGACAGACAGCAAGAGACAGAAGACAGACAATATGGGCGTGAGAGAGATGAGAGAGAGAGGAGACAGACAGCAAGAGACAGAAGACAGACAGTATGGGCCTGAGAGAGATGAGAGAGAGAGGAGACAGACAGCAAGAGACAGAAGACAGACAATATGGGCCTGAGAGATGAGTGAGAGGAGAGACAGACAGCAAGAGACAGAAGACAGACAGTATGGGCCTGAGAGAGATGAGAGAGAGGAGTCTGACTAGAGGTGACACTGAGAGGTGAGTAGAGATGGATATAGAAATTCGATGCTTGTTGAAGTGAATCGATTCTTCAGACGATTCCGCTATCGATTCTCAATTCACTCATTCCAAAGAATCAATTCATTTCAGTCCATTGACTTGCATTAATGTTCTAGTCATTTTGTCAAAATGTTGTAGTGTGTAGGGAAAATATTAGGTTAATGTTGTAGTGATATGCAACTGAACAAGTGAACTGAACTGTTGAACTGACTGAAGTGAAATACTAGAACTAGTGAACTGAACTGAACTGGTGAACTAAACTGAACTAGTGAAGTGAACTGAATTGAACTAGTAAACTGAATGATCAAACTGATTCAACTGAACCAGTGAAGTGAATTATTGAACTGAAATGAACGGAACTAGTGAAGTGAATTTAACTAGTGAACTGAACGAGTGAACTGAACTATTGAACTGAACTATTGAACTGAACTATTGAACTGAACTGAACTATTGAACTGAACTGAATCAGTGAACTAGTGAACTGAACTAGTGAACTGAATTTTACTAGTGAGATGAACGAGTGAACTGAACTATTGAACTGAACTAGTGAACTGAACTGAACCAGTGAACTAGTGAACTGAACTAGTGAACTAAACGAGTGAACTGAACTATTGAACTGAACTAGTGAACTGACCTAAACAAGTGAACTGAACTAGTGAACTGAACTGAACCAAACAAGTTCAAGTTTCAAGTTTCTTTAATAGTTGTCATACAGAAGTACAGAATACTTTTGTACAAAATGCTTCTTACTGTTGCGCTCCAGAGACTGTGCATGACAAGATAAGTATGAAATAAAAACATAGTAAAAATTAGAAGAAAAAAAAGAGGTCACAGTGTTCAGTTTAGACATATGTACAATGTTCGTAGACGTAGTTACCATACAATATACAATACTGTGCAGTGTACTAATATACAATACTATATAGTGCAAGGCATAAATGGACGAGGTGCAGTTTAGGTACAATTCACAGTAGGTGTACGAGTTGTAGTGCAAATCCTTTATCAATAAATATAAAGTGTAAGTGTGTTTGTGTGATCTAAAGTGTGGAGAGTGGGTGCTGCAGTGTGTTGTTTGTTTGAGTGAGTGTGTGTGTGCGTGTGGGTGTGTGTGCTGTGTGCATTTGATGGTTGTTGCATAGTGATTATTGTTCGTTTAGCGATTATTGTTCGTTTAGCAGCCTGATGGCCTGGGGATAGAAGCTCCTTCTGAGTCTTTCTGTGCTCGCCATAAGACTCCGGTATCGCTTGCCTGACGGCAGCAGTTCAAAGAGGCAGTTGTTCGGGTGGCTCGAGTCCTTAATAATTCTCTTAGCCTTCCCCTTGCACCGCTTGTTGTAAATGTTCTGGAGGGTGGGAAGCCCCCCTCTAATTGTGCGTTCGGCTGAACGTGTCACTCTTTGTAGTCTGCTACGGTCTTGTGCAGTGCTATTCCCAAACCAGGAGGTGATGTTGCCGGTCAGGATGCTCTCTATTGTACATGAGTAGAAGTTCCTAAGGATCTTCTGACTGACTTGGAACTTCCTTAGGCGCCTGAGGAAGTAGAGGCGTTGTCGTGCCTTCTTCACAACACTGTCAATGTGTGTGGTCCATGTCAAGTCCTCGGATATGTGGGCTCCGAGGTACTTGAAACTGTTCACTCTCTCAACTGGTGCCCCGTCGATGCTGAGGGGGCTGTAGTCCTTGACCCCCGACCTCCTGAAGTCCACAATCATCTCTTTTGTTTTGCTGACGTTCAGGGAGAGGCAGTTTTCCTGACACCACTGTGACAGGTTCTCTACCTCTTCCAGGTAGGCCCTTTCGTCGTTGGCAGAGATCAGGCCCACCACTACTGTGTCATCAGCAAATTTGATGATGGTGTTGTTGTTCCGCTGTGCTACACAGTCATGTGTGTACAGGGAGTAGAGGAGGGGGCTCAGAACACAGCCCTGGGGGGCCCCTATGTTGAGCGTGATGGATGAGGAGGTGCAGTTGCCGGCTCTTACCACCTGGGGTCTGCCCGTCAGGAAGTCCAGGACCCACTGGCACAGGTCATAGTTCAAGCCCAGGTCCCTGAGCTTGGCTATGAGTTTGGAGGGGACTATGGTATTGAATGCTGAGCTGTAGTCGATGAACAGCATTCTCACATAGTTCCCCTTCCTCTTGTCCAGATGTGATGCTGCTGTGTGCAGCACATGGGCTATGGCGTCCTCCGTGGACCTGTTGGGGCGATATGCAAATTGCAGAGGGTCCAGGTTGATGGGGAGGGAGGAACAGATGTAGCCCTTCACTAGCTTCTCAAAGCACTTCATGGCTATGGAGGTGAGGGCTACAGGGCGGTAGTCGTTGAGGCAAGCGGGCGTAGATTTTTTGGGTACAGGGATGATGGTGGACTTCTTCAGACAGGTGGGGATGACGGCCTGTTCCAAGGACAGGTTGAAGATGTCAGTGAATACCGGGGCCAGTTGGTCGGCACAGACTTTTAGGACGCGGCCGGGGATGCCGTCCGGTCCTGCTGCCTTCCTGATATCCACTTTTTTAAAGATCCGTCTCACCTCATGCTCTGTTACCCTGAACACTGAGTCTCCATCAGCAGACCCCCCCCCCCCCCATTGCCGTGGTTTGTAGGCTGGTGTTGTTGTTCACAGCCTCAAACCTCGCATAGAAGGAGTTGAGATCATTTGCTAAGGAGATGTCACTGTTCAGTTTGAGGGGGGTTCCTTTGTAGTCTGTCATTGTTCTGAGGCCCTGCCACATGCCTCTAGAGTCAGCCTGTTCAAACTGAAGTTCAACTTTATCCCTGTAACGCCGTTTTGCCTCTATTACTGCTCTCCTGACGTTGTATCTTGCCATCTTGTGTTCTTCCATGTTGCCTGTCACCAGCCCGGTGTTGTATGCTGATGTGCGCACTTTCAGAGCCTCACGGACGGATTTGTCTACCCAGGGCTTTTGGTTTGGGTGGATATTAATTTTGGTGGTGGGGATTATTACTTCTACCTGAGTACAGACATAGTCAATCACCGTTTCGGTGTATTCGTTAATATTGGCTGTGTTATCACGGAGTACACTCCATTCTGTGCTTCCCAGCACTGCTTGGAGTGACTCTACTGACGTCACGGTCCAACGCTTAACCTCTCGCGAGACCACCGGCGTTCGCTTGAGACACTGTTTGTACTTAGGCAAAAGAAAAATTGCGGCGTGATCGCTTTTACCGAATGGACTAAGAGCCTGTGACTTGTACCCATTCTTAAATTGCGAGTATACATGGTCTAATATGTTCTCGCCTCTGGTGGGACAGGTCACATGCTGATAGAAATTCGGCAGCACCTTTTTAAGACGCGCGCTGTTGAAATCCCCCAAGACCAAAATGGCCGCGTCAACGTTAGCTGCCTGGAGTTTGTTTACCTCGTCGTGAAGTTTTGAAAGTGCGACCTCAGTGTTCGCGTGTGGTGGAATGTACACTCCGATGAGGATGATGGACGTTAACTCTCTTGGGAGGAAGAAGGGTCGACATTTTATCGTGATAAACTCCAGGTCTGGGGAGCAGTGGTTAGACATTTCCTTTGTGTTGCCTAAATCGCACCACTCCTTGTTTATCATGAAGGCAATGCCGCCTCCTTTCTTCTTTAGTGACTCTAATGCCGTCCGGTCTTTTCGTAGAACGAAGAAGTGGTCTGCCGGTTCTATTGCATGATTCGGGACATCTGGACTCAGCCAAGTTTCTGTGAAACAGAGGACGTTACAATCCCGAATGTCCCTCTGGAATTGGATCCTTGCTCTGATGTCGTCCAATTTGTTTCCTATCGATTGCACATTGGCCAACAATATGCTGGGCAATGTGGTTCTGTGTCGTTTGGACCTCAGTCTGTTCCGGACCCCGGCTCTCTTTCCTCGTCTTCGCGGCGGCTTCTTGGCGTCTTGTCCGTGGCCGGCATAACAAAGGATCTCGGTGGGCCATTTCTGCTGTTCAGCGATCCGATCCAGAGAGCAATCCAAACGGTAAGTTTTTCTTAATCCAATGTCAATGATTGACTGACGGTCATACACATATAATGCACCAACAGTTGGTGCAAATAAAACTCCTAATACTATAAAAATTAACAAAATAAAGCACAGTCTCGTCGGAGCGATCAGAAAGGCAGCCATCAGAGCGGCGCCAGTGTTAGTTAGTTGCGATGCATTTAATGGGTTAGTGCAGTCTAATGGTGAAAATGTCATCAATCAGTGAAACTGAGAGGTGAGACCTGGCTGACAAGCTATAGCTAGCTAAGCTAACTAACTTGCAGATCTAAAATGATCTGATGCTACAGTTGATCACATTAAATCTTTTTTTATTTTGCACCAGACAGGAGGAGAGTAGAGGAGAAGAAGGAGAGATTGAGCTGGCTGAGTCAGGAGAAACCGAGAGAGAGGAGAGAGACAGGCAGCAAGAGACAGGCGACAGACAGGAGACCCCACAACCCAGAGATGAGAGTGAAGAAGAGACAGGAGACAGACAGGAGACCCCACAACCCAGAGATGAGACTGAAGAGACAGGAGACAGACAGGAGACCCCACAACCCAGAGATGAGAGTGAAGAAGAGACAGGAGACAGACAGGAGACCCCACAACCCAGAGATGAGAGTGAAGAAGAGACAGGAGACAGACAGGAGACCCCACAACCCAGAGATGAGAGTGAAGAAGAGACAGGCGACAGACAGGAGACCCGACAACCCAGAGATGAGAGTGAAGAAGAGACAAGAGACAGACAGGAGACCCCACAACCCAGAGATGAGAGTGAATAAGAGACAAGAGACAGACAGGAGACCCCACAACCCAGAGATGAGAGTGAAGAAGAGACAGGAGACAGACAGGAGACCCCACAACCCAGAGATGAGACTGAAGAAGAGACAGGAGACAGACAGGAGACCCCACAACCCAGAGATGAGACTGAAGAAGAGACAGGAGACAGACAGGAGACCCCACAACCCAGAGATGAGACTGAAGAAGAGACAGGCGACAGACAGGAGACCCCACAACCCAGAGATGAGAGTGAAGAAGAGACAGGAGACAGACAGGAGACCCCACAACCCAGAGATGAGAGTGAAGAAGAGACAGGAGACAGACAGGAGACCCCACAACCCAGAGATGAGACTGAAGAGACAGGAGACAGACAGGAGACCCCACAACCCAGAGATGAGATTGAAGAGACAGGAGACAGACAGGAGACCCCACAACCCAGAGATGAGACTGAAGAAGAGACAGGAGACAGACAGGAGACCCCACAACCCAGAGATGAGAGTGAAGAAGAGACAGGAGACAGACAGGAGACCCCACAACCCAGAGATGAGAGTGAAGAAGAGACAGGAGACAGACAGGAGACCCCACAACCCAGAGATGAGACTGAAGAAGAGACAGGAGACAGACAGGAGACCCCACAACCCAGAGATGAGACTGAAGAGACAGGAGACAGACAGGAGACCCCACAACCCAGAGATGAGAGTGAAGAAGAGACAGGAGACAGACAGGAGACCCCACAACCCAGAGATGAGAGTGAAGAAGAGACAGGAGACAGACAGGAGACCCCACAACCCAGAGATGAGACTGAAGAGACAGGAGACAGACAGGAGACCCCACAACCCAGAGATGAGACTGAAGAAGAGACAGGAGACAGACAGGAGACCCCACAACCCAGAGATGAGAGTGAAGAAGAGACAGGAGACAGACAGGAGACCCCACAACCCAGAGATGAGAGTGAAGAAGAGACAGGAGACAGACAGGAGACCCCACAACCCAGAGATGAGAGTGAAGAAGAGACAGGAGACAGACAGGAGACCCCACAACCCAGAGATGAGACTGAAGAGACAGGCGACAGACAGGAGACCCCACAACCCAGAGATGAGACTGAAGAAGAGACAGGAGACAGACAGGAGACCCCACAACCCATAGATGAGAGTGAAGAAGAGACAGGAGACAGACAGGAGACCCCACAACCCAGAGATGAGAGTGAAGAAGAGACAGGAGACAGACAGGAGACCCCACAACCCAGAGATGAGACTGAAGAAGAGACAGGAGACAGACAGGAGACCCCACAACCCAGAGATGAGAGTGAAGAAGAGACAGGAGACAGACAGGAGACCCCACAACCCAGAGATGAGACTGAAGAGACAGGAGACAGACAGGAGACCCCACAACCCAGAGATGAGTGAAGAAGAGACAGGAGACAGACAGGAGACCCCACAACCCAGAGATGAGAGTGAAGAAGAGACAGGAGACAGACAGGAGACCCCACAACCCAGAGATGAGAGTGAAGAAGAGACAGGAGACAGACAGGAGACCCCACGACCCAGAGATGAGAGTGAAGAAGAGACAGGAGACAGACAGGAGACCCCACAACCCAGAGATGAGACTGAAGAAGAGACAGGCGACAGACAGGAGACCCCACAACCCAGAGATGAGAGTGAAAAAGAGACAGGAGACAGACAGGAGACCCCACAACACAGATGAGACTGAAGAAGAGACAGGCGACAGACAGGAGACCCCACAACCCAGAGATGAGAGTGAAGAAGAGACAGGCGACAGACAGGAGACCCCACAACCCAGAGATGAGACTGAAGAAGAGACAGGAGACAGACAGGAGACCCCACAACCCAGAGATGAGAGTGAAGAAGAGACAGGAGACAGACAGGAGACCCCACAACCCAGAGATGAGACTGAAGAGACAGGAGACAGACAGGAGACCCCACAACCCAGAGATGAGAGTGAAGAAGAGACAGGAGACAGACAGGAGACCCCACAACCCAGAGATGAGAGTGAAGAAGAGACAGGAGACAGACAGGAGACCCCACAACCCAGAGATGAGAGTGAAGAAGAGACAGGAGACAGACAGGAGACCCCACAACCCAGAGATGAGAGTGAAGAAGAGACAGGAGACAGACAGGAGACCCCACAACCCAGAGATGAGAGTGAAGAAGAGACAGGAGACAGACAGGAGACCCCACAACCCAGAGATGAGAGTGAAGAAGAGACAGGAGACAGACAGGAGACCCCACAACCCAGATGAGAGTGAAGAAGAGACAGGAGACAGACAGGAGACCCCACAACCCAGAGATGAGAGTGAAGAAGAGACAGGAGACAGACAGGAGACCCCACAACCCAGAGATGAGAGTGAAGAGACAGGAGACAGACAGGAGACCCCACAACCCAGAGATGAGAGTGAAGAAGAGACAGGAGACAGACAGGAGACCCCACAACCCAGAGATGAGAGTGAAGAAGAGACAGGAGACAGACAGGAGACCCCACAACCCAGAGATGAGAGTGAAGAAGAGACAGGAGACAGACAGGAGACCCCACAACCCAGAGATGAGAGTGAAGAGACAGGAGACAGACAGGAGACCCCACAACCCAGAGATGAGAGTGAAGAAGCCGTTACCAGAGCAGTAGAGAACATCAGACTGGGGGCAAGGGGGAAAAGCTGTGAGGGGTACAGTATGTTAGTGACCTAGGGGGAAAGGATTCTGGCCCAAACCAAGTAAAGTTGACCCAATATCCCCAGCACAACTTTGGTGTCAAGAAGAGATCCTTTAATGCTCCCTGGTTTGACAGCTTTACATGGCGGTAGTAGTAATCCAAGTCTAGAAATGCAGCCTTCTGTTTTTCTTGTAGGATATTTGGGAAACATGTTAAGCATGTGGAAAAAAAGTCAGCACACCGTCTGCAGTGCTCCCAAGTTTAATATACTTTAACACAATGTTTCGGCTTGTGGCAACATTGTGTTAAAGTATATTAAGTATATTAAATTTGGGAACACTACAGACGGTGTGCTCACTTTTTTTCCACAACTTTACATATCTATTTGAGTCAAGCACCCGTGACTATACTTTGTATGTGCGTGAGTCTTTTCTACTAACTAAACATGTTAAGCATGACACCTTTGTAAATACTGGCCTACAGAATTGACAAATAATCAAAAACAGTGCCCCCCTGTGCCCCAGCACAGTGCTTGGTCTAGATACGCCCCTGCAAGGGGCTACAACCATGTGGGTTCAACCCCATTACATTATTGGTGTAACATTCTAAAAATAGAATTCGGGTGCCGAGGTGACTGCACTTTTGGTGACAACTTTTTGTTGTTGTCAAGGAGATTTGTTTTGTTCTGTTGTTCTGTTCCGTTTGCTCTGTTCTGTTTTTGTAATTTGTTTCTCAGTTTAGGCCACCATTATCCCCCCCCCCCCCCCCCCCCCTTCTTTTGTAAAGTGCATTGGGTATGTGAAAGGTGAAATCCAAGCCATTATTATTATTATTATTATTATTATTATTATTATTATTATTATTATTATTAGAGATAAAATAGATACATTAACAAGATTCTATGGCTGTAGCTACCAATGGAGATAAAATATGATACATTAGGAAAGGTCATTTCTATCTATGCTAGTCCGTGCTGTATCCAGTGACTAAAACAACTTTTAAAACATGGAAGTCTGAACTGAAAGAACTTACGTGTCATTCAGTGGTGTGTTATCCACCCACTGCCAGGTCCCCTCGTTCCAATTCAGACCAATCCAGACTTTTTGCATTTTTTTTTTCAGATCAGCATCATTCTCTTTATCATAGAGAATCTTGGTGAAGACCTGACAATGTAGTAAATAAACAACAATGGTCTGATTTACCACAACTTTATGGTTGTTTTTATTAAACTGTACTTTGAAGAAGTTTATTCGTTCCACACATTGCGACGTAGTCATGCAGCGAACACACATGCGATGGGCGACACACACAGGAAACACGCACACAGGAAACACACACAGGAAACACACACAGGAAACACACACACAGGAAGCACACACAGGAAACACACACACAGGAAACACACAGGAAACACACACAGGAAACACACACACAGGAAACACACAGGAAACACACACAGGAAACACACACACACAGGAAACACACACAGGAAACACACACATAGGAAACACACACAGGATCTTTCGCAGATGAAATTAAATCTGCACTTGACCCATCCCGATCCCGTCGTCCTCCCCAAGGGCAGCCGGGAGCAGAATGATCACATTTGCAATTGATCATTTTGATCAGTTGCAAATCGCTTCCGTGCCACCTGTTGAATACGGGGGTCAGCACGGAGCAGATGCAACGCTGAGCCTCTCACTGTTTTGCACACGGCCCTTGCCTTATAAGGAGCTGGAGGGGCGTGTCTGTATGGACATTCAGGTGTACGAGAACGCGCTTCCTGTTTAAGAATGAGTGAAGTTTTTTAGCTGCAATGATTTTTGGCCACTTACGGAGACCGTTTTCACATGTTCAGGAATGAACATAAACCTCACCCACTGTTCTCCCAGAGCTCTGGTCCTGAATAAACCTCAACCACTGTTCTCCCAGAGCTCTGGTCCTGAATAAACCTCACCCACTGTTCTCCCAGAGCTCTGGTCCTGAATAAACCTCACCCACTGTTCTCCCAGAGCTCTGGTCCTGAATAAACCTCACCCGCTGTTCTCCCAGAGCTCTGGTCTAGAATAAACCTCACCCACTGTTCTCCCAGAGCTCTGGTCCTGAATAAACCTCACCCACTGTTCTCCCAGAGCTCTGGTCCTGAATAAACCTCACCCACTGTTCTCCCAGAGCTCTGGTCTGTAATAAACCTCACCCACTGTTCTCCCAGAGCTCTGGTCTAGAATAAACCTCACCCACTGTTCTCCCAGAGCTCTGGTCTGTAATAAACCTCACCCACTGTTCTCCCAGAGCTCTGGTCCTGAATAAACCTCACCCGCTGTTCTCCCAGAGCTCTGGTCCTGAATAAACCTCAACCACTGTTCTCCCAGAGCTCTGGTCTGGAATAAACCTCACCCACTGTTCTCCCAGAGCTCTGGTCCTGAATAAACATCACCCACTGTTCTCCCAGAGCTCTTGTCTGTAATAAACCTCACCCACTGTTCTCCCAGAGCTCTGGGTCTGAATAAACCTCACCCACTGTTCTGCCAGAGCTCTGGTCTGTAATAAACCTCACCCACTGTTCTCCCAGAGCTCTGGTCCTGAATAAACCTCACCCACTGCTCTCCCAGAGCTCTGGTCTGTAATAAACCTCACCCACTGTTCTCCCAGAGCTCTGGTCTGTAATAAACCTCACCCACTGTTCTCCCAGAGCTCTGGTCCTGAATAAACCTCACCCACTGTTCTCCCAGAGCTCTGGTCTAGAATAAACCTCACCCACTGTTCTCCCAGAGCTCTGGTCCTGAATAAACCTCACCCACTGTTCTCCCAGAGCTCTGGTCTGTAATAAACCTCACCCACTGTTCTCCCAGAGCTCTGGTCCTGAATAAACCTCACCCACTGTTCTCCCAGAGCTCTGGTCCTGAATAAACCTCACCCACTGTTCTCCCAGAGCTCTGGTCCTGAATAAACCTCACCCACTGTTCTCCCAGAGCTCTGGTCCTGAATAAACCTCACCCACTGTTCTCCCAGAGCTCTGGTCTGGAATAAACCTCATCCACTGTTCTCCCAGAGCTCTGGTCCTAAATAAACCTCACCCACTGTTCTCCCAGAGCTCTGGTCTGTAATAAACCTCGCCCACTGTTCTCCCAGAGCTCTGGGTCTGAATAAACCTCACCCACTGTTCTCCCAGAGCTCTGGTCTGTAATAAACCTCACCCACTGTTCTCCCAGAGCTCTGGTCCTGAATAAACCTCACCCACTGTTCTCCCAGAGCTCTGGTCTGGAATAAACCTCACCCACTGTTCTCCTAGAGCTCTGGTCCTGAATAAACCTCACCCACTGTTCTCCCAGAGCTCTGGTCTAGAATAAACCTCACCCACTGTTCTCCCAGAGCTCTGGTCTAGAATAAACCTCACCCACTGTTCTCCCAGAGCTCTGGTCCTGAATAAACCTCACCCACTGTTCTGCCAGAGCTCTGGTCTGTAATAAACCTCACCCACTGTTCTCCCAGAGCTCTGGTCCTGAATAAACCTCACCCACTGCTCTCCCAGAGCTCTGGTCTGTAATAAACCTCACCCACTGTTCTCCCAGAGCTCTGGTCTGTAATAAACCTCACCCACTGTTCTCCCAGAGCTCTGGTCCTGAATAAACCTCACCCACTGTTCTCCCAGAGCTCTGGTCCTGAATAAACCTCACCCACTGTTCTCCCAGAGCTCTGGTCTGTAATAAACCTCACCCACTGTTCTCCCAGAGCTCTGGTCCTGAATAAACCTCACCCACTGTTCTCCCAGAGCTCTGGTCCTGAATAAACCTCACCCACTGTTCTCCCAGAGCTCTGGTCCTGAATAAACCTCACCCACTGTTCTCCCAGAGCTCTGGTCCTGAATAAACCTCACCCACTGTTCTCCCAGAGCTCTGGTCTGGAATAAACCTCACCCACTGTTCTCCCAGAGCTCTGGTCCTAAATAAACCTCACCCACTGTTCTCCCAGAGCTCTGGTCTGTAATAAACCTCACCCACTGTTCTCCCAGAGCTCTGGGTCTGAATAAACCTCACCCACTGTTCTCCCAGAGCTCTGGTCTGTAATAAACCTCACCCACTGTTCTCCCAGAGCTCTGGTCCTGAATAAACCTCACCCACTGTTCTCCCAGAGCTCTGGTCTGGAATAAACCTCACCCACTGTTCTCCTAGAGCTCTGGTCCTGAATAAACCTCACCCACTGTTCTCCCAGAGCTCTGGTCTAGAATAAACCTCACCCACTGTTCTCCCAGAGCTCTGGTCTAGAATAAACCTCACCCACTGTTCTCCCAGAGCTCTGGTCTGTAATAAACCTCACCCACTGTTCTCCCAGAGCTCTGGTCTGTAATAAACCTCACCCACTGTTCTCCCAGAGCTCTGGTCTGTAATAAACCTCACCCACTGTTCTCCCAGAGCTCTGGTCTAGAATAAACCTCACCCACTGTTCTCCCAGAGCTCTGGTCTAGAATAAACCTCACCCACTGTTCTCCCAGAGCTCTGGTCTGTAATAAACCTCACCCACTGTTCTCCCAGAGCTCTGGTCTGTAATAAACCTCACCCACTGTTCTCCCAGAGCTCTGGGTCTGAATAAACCTCACCCACTGTTCTCCCAGAGCTCTGGTCTGTAATAAACCTCACCCACTGTTCTCCCAGAGCTCTGGTCCTGAATAAACCTCACCCACTGTTCTCCCAGAGCTCTGGTCCTGAATAAACCTCACCCACTGTTCTCCCAGAGCTCTGGTCCTGAATAAACCTCACCCACTGTTCTCCCAGAGCTCTGGTCTGGAATAAACCTCACCCACTGTTCTCCCAGAGCTCTGGTCCTGAATAAACCTCACCCACTGTTCTCCCAGAGCTCTGGTCCTGAATAAACCTCAACCACTGTTCTCCCACAGCTCTGGGTCTGAATAAACCTCACCCACTGTTCTCCCAGAGCTCTGGTCTGGAATAAACCTCACCCACTGTTCTCCCAGAGCTCTGGTCTGGAATAAACCTCACCCACTGTTCTCCCAGAGCTCTGGTCCTGAATAAACCTCACCCACTGTTCTCCCAGAGCTCTGGTCTAGAATAAACCTCACCCACTGTTCTCCCAGAGCTCTGGTCCTGAATAAACCTCACCCACTGTTCTCCCAGAGCTCTGGTCCTGAATAAACCTCACCCACTGTTCTCCCAGAGCTCTGGTCCTGAATAAACCTCACCCACTGTTCTCCCAGAGCTCTGGTCCTGAATAAACCTCACCCACTGTTCTCCCAGAGCTCTGGTCTGGAATAAACCTCAACCACTGTTCTCCCAGAGCTCTGGTCCTGAATAAACCTCACCCACTGTTCTCCCAGAGCTCTGGTCTGTAATAAACCTCACCCACTGTTCTCCCAGAGCTCTGGTCTGGAATAAACCTCACCCACTGTTCTCTCAGAGCTCTGGTCTGGAATAAACCTCACCCACTGTTCTCCCAGAGCTCTGGTCCTGAATAAACCTCACCCACTGTTCTCCCAGAGCTCTGGGTCTGGAATAAACCTCACCCACTGTTCTCCCAGAGCTCTGGTCTGTAATAAAACTCACCCACTGTTCTCCCAGAGCTCTGGTCCTGAATAAACCTCACCCACTGTTCTCCCAGAGCTCTGGTCTGTAATAAACCTCACCCACTGTTCTCCCAGAGCTCTGGTCTATAATAAACCTCACCCACTGTTCTCCCAGAGCTCTGGTCCTGAATAAACCTCACCCACTGTTCTCCCAGAGCTCTGGTCCTGAATAAACCTCACCCACTGTTCTCCCAGAGCTCTGGTCCTGAATAAACCTCACCCACTGTTCTCCCAGAGCTCTGGTCCTGAATAAACCTCACCCACTGTTCTCCCAGAGCTCTGGTCTGGAATAAACCTCACCCACTGTTCTCCCAGAGCTCTGGTCCTGAATAAACCTCACCCACTGTTCTCCCAGAGCTCTGGTCTAGAATAAACCTCACCCACTGTTCTCCCAGAGCTCTGGTCTGGAATAAACCTCACCCACTGTTCTCCCAGAGCTCTGGTCCTGAATAAACCTCAACCACTGTTCTCCCAGAGCTCTGGTCTAGAATAAACCTCACCCACTGTTATCCCAGAGCTCTGGTCCTGAATAAACCTCACCCACTGTTCTCCCAGAGCTCTGGTCTAGAATAAACCTCACCCACTGTTCTCCCAGAGCTCTGGTCCTGAATAAACCTCAACCACTGTTCTCCCAGAGCTCTGGTCTAGAATAAACCTCACCCACTGTTCTCCCAGAGCTCTGGTCTAGAATAAACCTCACCCACTGTTCTCCCAGAGCTCTGGTCTAGAATAAACCTCACCCACTTGTGGTGATTTATACTAACCACTAGATGGCCCCATCTACCAGGGTACCACGACTACACAGTCTCTATAAATGTCATAATGAGACACCTGTTGCATGTTGACATGTACGTTACCTACCTACCTGTTGTATGCTACCTAACTACTACCAGGACCTAAATAAATGATATTCAAAGAACCCCAGTTTCTTCATTGATGGACAGAAACATTACATGTTACCAGGAGTGTAATCACGAGTCGTCATGATGGAAAGTGTGAAGCCGCCGGACGCTGTGAATTGGACTGGTAATGTGGATTATGAGTGGCGTACCTTCAAACAGCGTTTCATGCTGTACCTGATGGCTGTTGGACTGGAAGGAAAGTCTGAAACGAGGCGAATTGCACTGCTTCTGACCATCGCGGGACAACAAGCCGTGGAAGTATATAACACGTTTGTGTTCGCCGAGGCAGAGGACAGAGAGAAGTTTGCGGAGGTTGTCAAGAAGTTTGATGAACACTGTTCCCCGAAGAAGAACGAAACCTTTGAAAGGTATGTGTTTCGCTCGAGGATGCAACAGTCTGCTGAAAGTTGTGATGTGTTTCTAACGGACTTAAAGCTAAAAGCTAGAACGTGTAATTTTGGAGATGTGCACGACTCTATGATCCGTGATCAAATTGTGTTTGGCGTACTGGATTCGAAACTGAGGGAGAGGTTACTGCGGGAGACAGAGCTAACCCTTGAATCAGCTGTGAGAATATGTCACGCAAGTGAATTAGCGGTACAGCATGCCAGAACATTTGCGGGAGACGCTAGAGACGGAGCAGCGGTTGCTATGGTAACGAGAAAGCCCTACAACAAGGGAGAAAGGGGGCGGTACAATCAACAAAAGGGATCAGACACTTTTCAATGTAAAAGATGTGGTACTCGTCATGCACCAAGACAATGCCCAGCATATGGAAAAATGTGCCATAAGTGTCAAGGACAAAATCACTTTTCCAAGCAATGCTTTGCCAAGGAAAAAAAAGGCAGAGGGGAACGTGTACACACAGTAGAGGAAAATGACCTGTGTGATTCCTTCTTTGTGGGCATGGTGACACAGGATGAGGACAAACAGACAAGAGTGAATAGAGTGGAGCAGGACAAGTGGACCGAGCCCTTGCATATAAATGGAGCTGTAATTGCTTTTAAACTGGATACAGGAGCAAAGGCTAATATGATAAATGAACTTCACATCAGAAAAATGAAAGTGAAGCCCCACATTCGTCCTAATCCCATTCCACTCAAAGCCTACAATGGACAGCCCATCCCCACAAGAGGAGTGTGCAAACTGAAGGTGAGAGTTAAAGGCAAAGAGCATCACCTCATGTTTGTAATAGTTCCAGATGGACATGACTCACTGTTGGGAGATGAGGCATGTGAACAATTGGGTTTAGTCAAAAGGATGTATAGCATCAAAACAAATGCACAGAATGACATAGAGACAATAGTGGATCAGTATACTGATGTATTCAAAGGGTTTGGTGTCTTACCATACACCTACAAGATCCAACTGAAAGAGGATGCACAGCCAGTCATACATGCTCCCAGGCGGGTTCCAACACCGCTCAGAGAAAAGGTGAAGCAAGAGCTCGACCGAATGATGTCACTGGGGGTGATAAAGAGAGTGGAGGAGCCCACTGAGTGGGTGAATTCGATGGTGTGTGCCAAGAAGCCAAATGGTGATATACGTCTGTGCATGGATCCAAAAGACCTAAATGCAAACATAAAAAGAGAGCATTATCAGATTCCAACAAGAGAGGAAATAACGAGTGAGATGGCCGGTGCAAGGTATTTCAGTAAATTGGATGCTTCACAGGGCTTTTGGCAGATCAAACTGCACGAAGACAGCACAAAGTACTGTACATTCAATACACCGTTTGGCCGCTACTCGTTCCAAAGGATGCCTTTTGGAATATGCTCTGCTCCTGAAGTGTTCCACAGATCTATGGAGCACATACTGGAAGGTATAGAGGGAGCACGAGTGTATGTGGATGATGTGGTGGTGTGGGGATCCACACTGGAGCAGCACAATGAGAGACTCATCAAGGTTCTGCAAAATGTCAAAAAGCATGGACTAAAGCTCAACAGAGCAAAATGCCAGTTTGGTGTGAGAGAAATCACCTTTCTGGGAGACAAGCTTTCGAGTGCAGGTGTCGAGCCTGACATCCGCAAGGTGAAAGCTATAGTGGAGATGCCGAGACCTGAGGATAAGCAAGGTGTGTTGAGAATGATGGGAATGATAAACTTTGTTGGAAAGTTCATACCAACTTTGTCAACCAAGACAGTGCACCTCAGACAGCTGTTACACCACAAGTGTGACTTCAAGTGGACTGACAGTCATGAAGGGGAGTGGACAACACTGAAAACCATGCTCACAACGGAGCCGGTGTTGACATTTTTTGACCCGTCCAAAAGGATAAAGATTTCCACTGACTCATCCAAAAATGGGATTGGAGCGGTGCTGCTACAAGCGGATGGAGATGATTGGAGGCCAGTTGCCTATGCATCAAGAACGATGACAGTAACTGAATGTCGCTATGCACAAATTGAAAAGGAGTGTTTAGGACTAGTCTATGGATTTGAAAAATTCCACAGTTATGTGTATGGCCTACCAAGATTTGTGGCAGAGACAGACCACAAGCCGTTGATCTCCATCATAAAGAAAAACCTCAGTGAGATGTCACCACGCATACAGAGACTGATGATGAAGCTGCAACGTTATGATTTTGAGCTGATATACACACCAGGTAAACACATTGTGATGGCTGATGCTCTGTCCAGGGCAACGACACAGAGTGACGCACCTGTGAGCTCGACAGAGGCTGATGTTGAATTTCATGTGAACTTGATTGCAAAATCCCTTCCTGTGTCAGACAGAAAATCTAAACAGATTTCAGCAGAAACGGAGAAGGACCCCCTGCTACAGAGGGTTATGACTAATATGAAAGAGAGCTGGCCTAAAGGAGACTGTCAGCAATATTACAACATCCGAGCAGAGCTGAGTGTGATAGATGGACTGTTACTCAGAAAGAACACAATTGTCATTCCTCAGTCACTGAGACAAGAGATGTTGAAGAGACTTCACGAGGGGCACCTCGGAATGGAGAAATGTAAGAGAAGGGCCAGAACGTCAATATATTGGCCAGGCATCAACACAGACATTGACAAGATGGTCTCGAGCTGTGTAACCTGTCTGAAACACCATACGACGCAGCAGAAAGAGCCTATGGTAACTGCAGACCTACCTAAGGTGCCTTGGCAAAAAGTGGGAGCTGACTTGTTCCACCTGGATGGAAAGAATTATCTACTGGTTATAGACTATTTTTCTAACTATCCAGAGATAGCACTGCTTTCCAGCATGACAGCTACTTGTGTGATTACACATATGAAATCTATCTTTGCGAGACATGGAATTTGCCAGGTTCTCGTTTCTGACAACGGACCAGCTTACAACTGTAAGGAGTTCCAAAACTTTGCAGAAGAATATGATTTCCAGCATGTAACCTCAAGTCCCCTGTATGCCCAATCCAATGGTAAAGCAGAGAAAGGTGTGGGCATAGTAAAGAGGCTGCTCCTGAAGGCAAAAGAGAGTGGTTCTGATCCATATCTAGCTCTACTGAGTTACAGAGCATCACCACTAGAACATGGACTGTCTCCTGCTGAGCTTCTGATGGGACGGAGGCTGCGAACCACACTTCCTTGCACTGCAAAACAGAAGAAGAATAACATTGTGAGACAGAAACAGAAGTGTCTGCAAAACAGACAGAAAACAAACTATGACAAAGTCTCAAAAGGTCTAGTACCACTGTCACGGCGTGACACAGTGAGACTACAGGATTCTAAATACTGGGACAGGAGAGCCACAGTTCTGGAGGAAGTGGGTCCTAGATCCTACACCGTCAGAACAGAAGAGGGTCAAGTCCTAAGAAGGAATCGACGAAGCTTGTTGAAAACACCAGAGACACTTGGAGAACGGTCAACAGCTGATGACGAAGTTTGCACCACAGCAGCACCACCGACAGCTGGGCTGACAAACTTGCCACCACCAGCTGACCAGACACCTTCAACACCAGTACTGAGAAGATCTACACGTCAGTCTAGACCACCTGACAGACTTCAGTATTTGTAAAGAACAGCACAGAGCTCTATCCTTTTGCATTAAAAAAATATAAAAAGAAAAGAAAAATTGAAGAGGCAAAAGGAAAATAATTATAGAGCATGATGTATATATATAACGTTGATTTATGGTATGCAGGTTAAAGTAAATAGAGATAATTGTATTTGGAAATAGCAACAGTAGAAAAAAACTAAATGATAACTGTGGTGTTTTGAGTCAACAGAAATTTTTACATTTATTGTTGTATGCCGGTATATAATTCATAGAAAGGAGGATGTGGTGATTTATACTAACCACTAGATGGCCCCATCTACCAGGGTACCACGACTACACAGTCTCTATAAATGTCATAATGAGACACCTGTTGCATGTTGACATGTACGTTACCTACCTACCTGTTGTATGCTACCTAACTACTACCAGGACCTAAATAAATGATATTCAAAGAACCCCAGTTTCTTCATTGATGGACAGAAACATTACACCACTGTTCTCCCAGAGCTCTGGTCTAGAATAAACCTCACCCACTGTTCTCCCAGAGCTCTGGTCTAGAATAAACCTCACCCACTGTTCTCCCAGAGCTCTGGTCTAGAATAAACCTCACCCACTGTTCTCCCAGAGCTCTGGTCCTGAATAAACCTCACCCACTGTTCTCCCAGAGCTCTGGTCCTGAATAAACCTCACCCACTGTTCTCACATCCTTACAGTAGTAACTAACACATGACATCTAATGGTTTCATGGTATCAACACAGTACCGTTAAATTTCCTTTTTCCTCCTTGCTGTTGATGATCACCAGGCGAGCCTCTCTGTTCTCACAGTCCACTCTGCTCTCAGCCCAGTTCTTTACTGTAGCATTAGAGAAGTAGTAGCAACGGCCAAGAATCTCTTGCCATCCATTCTTACATTTCTCTGCCGCTGTACATGAATCATAACAGTCATAACATTAAGAAAATGTATGCAAAATTTAACTAATTTGCACAAGGAAGAGCTAGAAATGTGTATCATAGTGATGAGGAATGCTGAGCAATAGACATACATCATTAAAATACACCACTTTTACATTTGGTCACGCCATATGACAATTGTACTCACTAGCACATTATACTAATGAAAAAGATAAATGTATTACTACTCGAATAAAATCTACAATACCACAAATAGTTTTAGAAAGATTAGAGTTCTAAAACAGAACTGAATGATTTCCATTACCCATATCTGAAATATTTAAAAAGTTGAGGAAAAAAAGAACATACCCGGAGAAGTAGTTGTAGGTGGTGCTGTTGTAGTTGTAGGTGGTGCTGTTGTTGTTGTAGGTGGTGCTGTTGTTGTTGTAGGTGGTGCTGTTGTTGTCATCATCATTGTTGTGGTTGGATCTTCTGTGGATACTGTTGAATGTGTCATGGAAAAACAAAGATAATTTCAATAAATTATTAAATGAATAATTATTGAAATAATAATTACAATAAATTATTAAGTCTATTGTCCTATAAAATATGTAACACCAAAGTATAACAAAGGCTAACGTGCAGCCAGATAGCCTTCTACTGAATGCACAGAGCACCATATTCTCCCCACGAAGAAGGTGCAGGTTTTCCCAAACCGGAAACCGTGGGTAGCAGCTTATATGCTACGCAAAGAGGTGCAGGCTGCAAACCGGTGATATGCAAACAAGATGGAGACACAGATGGCACAGAACGACACGAGAGGCTTATGGCGGAGAGTACGAACGATAACTGATTATAAAGTCAGCCCCCCCTCAATAGTGAGTGCCGATGCCTCTCTCGCGGATTAACTCAACTCCTTTTACGCCACGTTTGGGGCGAGCAGTGGCGACGTTAGCTCACCGGCTAACGACGTCACTGCCGTTCCGGCTGCGTGTATGCTTTCCGCAACGCAGTTCGGTTTCCGGGTTCCTCTGATTGGCCGCGACCCCCACGTGACCCGCGCTAGCACGGCCCCTTATCCACCGCTGCCGCTACAGCTCGCCGCTGTGTTGCAGCGCAGAGCGGCTTTGACGCTCGCTTCCTGAGTCAAGAAACGCGCCACTCTGAGTCAAGAAGCTCGCTGTTGGTAACACCACCCACTTCAATGACAGAGCTCTCTTGTTTAATAATATTGTCGCGTCATCTTAATATGCTGCTGCTGCTGAGGCGGTCGTTTCTTGACTGGCGTTGCATAAGATTTACATTTAGTCAGCTAGCTGATAACTGCATAAGCAGCATATTAAGATGACTGCGTTTCTTGACTCAGAGTGGCGGCGCGACAATAGCGTTTCTTGACTCAGGCGTCTATGCCAAATACAGCTGATAACTGCATAAGCAGCATATTAAGATGACGCGACAATATTATTAAACAAGAGAGCTCTGTCATTGAAGTGGGTGGTGTTACCAACAGCGCGCTTCTTGACTCAGAGTGGCGCGTTTCTTGACTCAGGAAGCGAGCGTCAAAGCCGCTCTGCGCTGCAACACAGCGGCGAGCTGTAGGGGCAGCGGTGGATAAGGGGCCGTGCTAGCGCGGGTCACGTGGGGGTCGCGGCCAATCAGAGGAACCCGGAAACCGAACTGCGTTGCGGAAAGCATACACGTGTTCCGGCTGCCGCGGGGGAAGGGGGGTTCCTCCGCGGGGGGGGGCACTCTCTCATTGACGGAACACAGTGTGAGAATAGCGTTTATGGGAGTAAGGAAAGCTGCAGTCCCAGATGGGATAACAGGACGAATACTCAAGTCCTGTGCAAATCATCTGGCCCCAGTGTTTATAACCATAATTCAATCTATCCCTGGCTGAGTCCGTGGTCCCTGCCTGCTTCAAAGTGTCCACTATAATCCCTGCACCAAAAAACTCATCCCCAGCAGGCCTAAATGACTACAGACCGGTGGCACTCACCTCTGTGGTCATGAAATGCTTTGAGGCTGGTCAAGGACCACATCTGTGCCTCCCTCCCTAGTAACATGGACCCACTGCAGTTTGCATACAGGGCAAACAGGTCCACTTACAACGTGGTCTCCCAAGTACTACACAACACCCTATCTCACCTTGACAGTCAGAAGGGGGGCTACAGTATGTGAGATTGTTGTTCATTGACTATAGTTCAGCTTTCAACACCATAGTCCCCACCAGACTGGTTGACAAGCTGATCGAGCTGGGTCTGAGCTCCGCCATGAGCGCCTGGATCCTGGACTTTCTAAGTGACAGGCCCCAGGCGGTCAGGGTGGGGGGTCATACCTCCAGCAAAATCACCCTGAGTATCGGATCCCCCCAGGGCTGTTTCCTGAGCCCCCTGCTGTATTCACTGTACATGTACAGGTGGACAAAGTACCATCGTTCCTTTACTTAAACAGTAGAAATACCCTGATAGAATAATACTCTGATAAAAGGTAAACGTCTTAGAAATTCTACTTAAGTAAAAGTGAGACTGAATGTAAGTATATAGTGGAGTAAGAATGTGAGATAATTCCTTTGAAACGAGGTGTAATGCAAGTATAAAGTTCCCTAAGATGGAAATACAGTTATGTGTACCTCAAAACTATATTTAAGGAGAGAACTTGAGTAGAAGGACTAGAAGTTACTTCCCACCCCTGCCTGGGAGGTATTGGGGGCATTCCCCTGCCTGGGAGGTATTGAGAGCGTTCCCCTGCCTGGGAGGTATTGGGGGCGTTCCCCTGCCTGGGAGGTATTGGGGGCGTTCCCCTGCCTGGGAGGTATTGGGGGCGTTCCCCTGCCTGGGAGGTATTGGGGGCGTTCCCCTGCCTGGGAGGTATTGGGGGCGTTCCCCTGCCTGGGAGGTATTGGGGGCGTTCCCCTGCCTGGGAGGTATTGAGAGCGTTCCCCTGCCTGGGAGGTATTGGGGGCGTTCCCCTGCCTGGGAGGTATTGGGGGCGTTCCCCTGCCTGGGAGGTATTGGGGGCGTTCCCCTGCCTGGGAGGTATTGGGGGCGTTCCCCTGCCTGGGAGGTATTGGGGGCGTTCCCCTGCCTGGGAGGTATTGGGGGCGTTCCCCTGCCTGGGAGGTATTGGGGGCGTTCCCCTGCCTGGGAGGTATTGGGGGCGTTCCCCTGCCTGGGAGGTATTGGGGGCGTTCCCCTGCCTGGGAGGTATTGGGGGCGTTCCCCTGCCTGGGAGGTATTGGGGGCGTTCCCCTGCCTGGGAGGTATTGGGGGCGTTCCCCTGCCTGGGAGGTATTGGGGGCGTTCCCCTGCCTGGGAGGTATTGGGGGCGTTCCCCTGCCTGGGAGGTATTGGGGGCGTTCCCCTGCCTGGGAGGTATTGGGGGCGTTCCCCTGCCTGGGAGGTATTGGGGGCGTTCCCCTGCCTGGGAGGTATTGGGGGCGTTCCCCTGCCTGGGAGGTATTGGGGGCGTTCCCCTGCCTGGGAGGTATTGGGGGCGTTCCCCTGCCTGGGAGGTATTGAGAGCGTTCCCCTGCCTGGGAGGTATTGGGGGCGTTCCCCTGCCTGGGAGGTATTGGGGGCGTTCCCCTGCCTGGGAGGTATTGGGGGCGTCTCGGGTCGTCACTCCTCACCTGCGCGCAGTTGCATGAACACATGATCAGAGACATGAACACATGATCAGAGACATGAACACATGATGAGAGAGACATGAACACATGATCAGAGAGACATGAACACATGATCAGAGAGACATGAACACATGATGAGAGAGACATGAACACATGATCAGAGACATGAACACATGATCAGAGACATGAACACATGATCAGAGACATGAACACATGATCAGAGACATGAACACATGATCAGAGACATGAACACATGATCAGAGACATGAACACATGATCAGAGGGACATGAACACATGATCAGAGAGACATGAACACATGATCAGAGACATGAACACATGATCAGAGAGACATGAACACATGATCAGAGACATGAACACATGATGAGAGACATGAACACATGATCAGAGACATGAACACATGATCAGAGAGACATGAACACATGATCAGAGACATGAACACATGATCAGAGAGACATGAACACATGATCAGAGAGACATGAACACATGATCAGAGACATGAACACATGATCAGAGAGACATGAACACATGATGAGAGACATGAACACATGATCAGAGAGACATGAACACATGATCAGAGAGACATGAACACATGATCAGAGAGACATGAACACATGATCAGAGAGACATGAACACATGATCAGAGACATGAACACATGATCAGAGAGACATGAACACATGATCAGAGGGACATGAACACATGATCAGAGAGACATGAACACATGATCAGAGACATGAACACATGATCAGAGAGACATGAACACATGATGAGAGACATGAACACATGATCAGAGAGACATGAACACATGATCAGAGACATGAACACATGATCAGAGACATGAACACATGATCAGAGAGACATGAACACATGATTAGAGACATGAACACATGATCAGAGACATGAACACATGATCAGAGACATGAACACATGATCAGAGACATGAACACATGATCAGAGACATGAACACATGATCAGAGAGACATGAACACATGATCAGAGACATGAACACATGATCAGAGACATGAACACATGATCAGAGAGACATGAACACATGATCAGAGACATGAACACATGATCAGAGACATGAACACATAATCAGAGACATGAACACATGATCAGAGAGACATGAACACATGATCAGAGACATGAACACATGATCAGAGACATGAACACATGATCAGAGACATGAACACATGATCAGAGACATGAACACATGATCAGAGACATGAACACATGATCAGAGAGACATGAACACATTACTACTAATACTAGCCGAGAGTAGGTCAAATTTGGGCTGGTAGCTCTCGGCTAGGTGGCAAATTAAAAAGTAGATGTTGGTTCAAAAAAGGTTGGGCACCCCTGATGTAGGTGAACTCTGACCCCAATTCTGGACATTTAAATACCAAAGTATGGGAGACAGGATCCTCTGGTGGTGAAATATAATGAATGTGACAACCTACCCGTGTGACAACGTCCCCCGTTCTCCCCTACTCTTAAACAGTACTGTATATATTGTATGTCATAAATGTCTAGATGTAACAGTACTGTCTATCTGTATGTCATGTATGTTATATGTTATACGGCCGGGGGCGGCGTCCGCCCATTGAAAACCACTGAACGCTGCAGATGGGGGGGCACTGGAAGCAGTGGCAAGGAGAGGACATGAGGAGGGAGGAGGAGGAGGAGGAGGAGGAGGAAGAGGAGGAGGAAGAGGAAGAGGAGGAAGATGAGGAGGAGGAAGAGGAGGAGGAAGAGGAGGAGGAGGAGGAAGAGGAAGAGGAAGAGGAAGAGGAGGAAGATGAGGAGGAGGAAGAGGAGGAGGAGGAGGAGGAGGAGGAGGAAGAGGAAGAGGAAGAGGAAGAGGAAGAGGAAAAGGAAGAGGAAGAGGAGGAGGAGGAGGAAGAGGAAGAGGAAGAGGAAGAGGAAAAGGAAGAGGAAGAGGAGGAAGATGAGGAGGAAGATGAGGAGGAGGAGGAAGAGGAGGAGGAAGAGGAGGAGGAGCAGGAGGAGAAGACATGGGAAGGGAGGAGAAGACATGGGAAGGGAGGAGGAAGAGGAGGCTACTCACTTTCAATGGAGACGGTCTCGATGTCTCGTCGCTCCCCGCTCACATCCGTGGCGGCTGGTGCATTCAAAATTTGGGGAGGACGGGAGAGATTAAAAAAATATGTAATAAAGAAGTCCGAAATTCAAGCTTTCTTTAACTACGAGGCATTTATTCATCATATACATTTTTTTTATAATATCAAACAGAAGACGAGTATGTGCTAAACGAATACAGAAGCCATGTTCGCTGGATTTTGGGGGAAAACAATATCTTTGACTTGTATTGGTCCCCTTGATACCACATTGTTGGGTATGGCTTATGACACTTGGCCATAGTGCAGGGTCGTGTGAGGTCAAACCTGTGATGGTGATACTGCTGCTTTTAGAGGTGGGTGACACGTCATCTTCATGATGGGCAGGTGTTATGGTCTCACTGAAGGTGGATGTTGACGGACCGGGATCCTGCAAGTTTCAACAGGTTACATTTAAGACCTTTTTAAGACCACTTTCAATAGAATCTAATATGTTGCCATACCAGCAAAGAACTATTAAGGAAAATGACTAAGAAGTAATTCCATATGTATTGGTCTGATAGGCTATTACTACCATACTGCTTACTTTGCAGCCTGGACATTTCCCCCCCAAACACATTTAAACTTGATACAGAGAAGTTATCGCAACATAGAAGTAATTTCCTTCTACCATCTCTCATTAAACACTGTGTAAAGTTAGCTTGGTGTATTGAATCTACCATCTCTCATTAAACACTGTGTAAAGTTAGCTTGGTGTATTGAATCTACCATCTCTCATTAAACACTGTGTAAAGTTAGCTTGGTGTATTGAATCTACCATCTCTCATTAAACACTGTGTAAAGTTAGCTTGGTGTATTGAATCTACCATCTCTCATTAAACACTGTGTAAAGTTAGCTTGGTGTATTGAATCTACCATCTCTCATTAAACACTGTGTAAAGTTAGCTTGGTGTATTGAATCTACCATCTCTCATTAAACACTGTGTAAAGTTAGCTTGGTGTATTGAATCTACCATCTCTCATTAAACACTGTGTAAAGTTAGCTTGGTGTATTGAATCCACTATGAATGAATGAATGCATGAATGAATGAATGAATATGAATGAATGAATGAATGAATGAATGAATGAATGAATGAATGAATGAATGAATGAATGAATGAATGAAAACACAATTGTTAAGGGGATGCAGACCAGAGAAAGACATTTGTCTTGTTTACATCAGGGTCCCCCATTTTCAATTCATAGTGACATTTATGACATACACATACATGACATTTATGGCATAGGGACATACGTGACATACAGGTATTTAGTACTGTTACATTTGTGACATATATTCAAATATACAGTACTGTTCCCCATAGATCCTGACAGTATATGATGGGGAGGGGACTGTACATTAGGAGGGGGTGGGTGGGAGAGAAATATACATACGGTGGGGAGGAGACTGTCTATTAGGAGGCGGTGGGGGGGTTTGGACATTTACGGTGGCCAGTTTCGAATTGCAGCCTCCCGTAGGTGCTCTTTAAGAGCGGTTTTGAATGTGGGTAGGGATTCACATTCCTTTACAGTTTTAGGTAGGGCGTTCCACATTGATGTGGCATAATTGCTAAACGTGTTTAGTCCCTTGTTTGAGCCAAATCTGGGTTTAACATGATTTGTTGAGCTTCCTCTGGTATTGTAGTCATGGTATTCACTGACCTTTGGGAAGTATTTTGACATGTACATGGGTACCTTAGTCGTTGGGGTCCAGGTCGTCGAGGTTGTGTGGGTTCAGGTTCCTCTTGTGTGTTTTAAAGTGTGTACCTGGAGGTTGTGTGGGTTCAGGTTCCTCTTGTGTGTTTTAAAGTGTGTACCTGGAGGTTGTGTGGGTTCAGGTCCCTCTTGTGTGTTTTAAAGTGTGTACCTGGAGGTTGTGTGGGTTCAGGTCCCTCTTGTGTGTGTTTTAAAGTGTGTACCTGGAGGTTGTGTGGGTTCAGGTCCCTCTTGTGTGTTTTAAAGTGTGTACCTGGAGGTTGTGTGGGTTCAGGTTCCTCTTGTGTGTTTTAAAGTGTGTACCTGGAGGTTGTGTGGGTTCAGGTCCCTCTTGTGTGTTTTAAAGTGTGTACCTGGATGTTGTGTGGGTTCAGGTCCCTCTTGTGTGTGTTTTAAAGTGTGTACCTGGAGGTTGTGTGGGTTCAGGTCCGTCTTGTGTGTCTCTGAGAGCTTGAAGACCTCAGACGTCTCCTCGTCTCCGGCCATGGCGCGGGAGCTCATGATGAAGGGCTGGCCTGCATGGGGGACGAGGGGACATGGGTCAGATTCGGCTCAGACAAGAAAGGACTAAACACGTTTTGCAAATTATGCCACGGCTGTGGGTAGGGCGTTCCACATTGTTGTGTAACAGCCATGAAGGAACGTGAATCTCTTCCCACCTTCAAAACCGCTCTCAAAGAGCACCTACGGGAGGCTGCAATTCGAAACTGGCCACCGTAAATGCCCCCCCCCCCCCCCAATGTAGTTTCCTCTCCCTTAAATGTATAGTTTCTGTTAGGATCTCTGTTAAACAGTACTGTATATTTGCATATCTTGTATGTCATAAATGTAACAGTACTGTATATCTATATATCATGTGTCATAAATGTCATGATATATATATATATGTCTATCTGTATGTCATGTATGTCATGATGAATTGAAAATAGAGGACCCTGATGTAAACAAGACGAAGGTCTTTCTCTGTACAATCTGAAGTAAATGTCCTTTGCGATTTAGTTATATATTAAAAAAGACTAAATCCTTCCATTTGAATACGATTAAGCAGGCCACGCACGGAGCGCACAGCAGGCCACACACGGAGCGCACAGCAGGCCTCGCACGGAGCGCACAGCAGGCCACGCACGGAGCGCACAGCAGGCCACGCACGGAGCACACAGCAGGCCACACACGGAGCACACAGCAGGCCACACACGGAGCGCACAGCAGGCCACGCACGGAGCGCACAGCAGGCCTCGCACGGAGCACACAGCAGGCCACACACGGAGCGCACAGCAGGCCACGCACGGAGCGCACAGCAGGCCACGCACGGAGCGCACAGCAGGCCTCGCACGGAGCGCACAGCAGGCCTCGCACGGAGCGCACAGCAGGCCACGCACGGAGCGCACACACACACAGCAGGCCACGCACGGAGCACACAGCAGGCCTCGCACGGAGCGCACAGCAGGCCTCGCACGGAGCACACAGCAGGCCATGCACGGAGCACACAGCAGGCCACGCACGGAGCACACAGCAGGCCACACACGGAGCGCACAGCAGGCCTCGCACGGAGCGCACAGCAGGCCATGCACGGAGCACACAGCAGGCCACGCACGGAGCGCACAGCAGGCCTCGCACGGAGCACACAGCAGGCCATGCACGGAGCACACAGCAGGCCACGCACGGAGCACACAGCAGGCCACGCACGGAGCGCACAGCAGGCCACGCACGGAGCGCACAGCAGGCCTCGCACGGAGCACACACACACACACAGCAGGCCACGCACGGAGCGCACAGCAGGCCACGCACGGAGCGCACACACACACAGCAGGCCACGCACGGAGCGCACAGCAGGCCACGCACGGAGCGCACAGCAGGCCACGCACGGAGCGCACAGCAGGCCACACACGGAGCGCACAGCAGGCCACGCACGGAGCGCACAGCAGGCCACACACGGAGCGCACAGCAGGCCACGCACGGAGCGCACAGCAGGCCACGCACGGAGCACACAGCAGGCCTCGCACGGAGCGCACAGCAGGCCACGCACGGAGCGCACACACACAGCAGGCCGCGCACGGAGCGCACAGCAGGCCTCGCACAGAGCGCACAGCAGGCCACGCACGGAGCGCACACACACACACAGCAGGCCACGCACGGAGCGCACAGCAGGCCACACACACACACAGCAGGCGGCGACACCAAATCCTTCTGAAGGGATCAAGCAGCCGGACAAAGACTCATTATTATACAACAAGCCGTGACGCAGCCGTGTAGCCAAATGTACCTTCGTTTTTAATTTAAAAATTCAAATAAAAAAAAGTATCTAATTTTTTAATGAATTCCTTTTTTTTCTTTCTTTTTTTTATATCCTCAAACTAAATCCTCAATTTGAATAAAGTGATTCATCTGATTAAATGAGTCTTTTTTCTTTTATTAAATCAACCTTCCAGCCCCCTGTCAACTGTCAAATGATGTCAACTGTCAACCTGAATTAACATTCAGTATTCAATATTGTCTGATTCAATATTAACATTCAGTATTCAAGTAGAACAGCTAGCTAGCCGTTGTGAACACTCACCTTCCACAGCAACCCGGTCGGCAAGGCACCTTGGTTGAGAAATACAGGCTTCAATCTACGTTGTTTAGTCCAGGGGTTCCCAAACTTTTCAGGCCGGGGCCCAGAAAATAAGGCGTCAGAGAGCCGCGGCCCAATGCACATCGTCAGGCTTTTTTTTTTTTTTTTTTTGCCAGGCAACCGATTTTTTAAGCCAAATATCACTTTAATCCTATTAAGTTAGTTCAAGTTAGTTATTCATTTATATGTGCTCTTTATGAGAGGGCTAACTTGTTGCAAAATAATAATGATAATAATAATAGCCTCATTAAAATACTATTGTTGCTTCGGTTGTTTTCAGCGTTTTATGTGCATAATCTGTTATTTAGTTTGAAATGTTCGTTGAAATAAGTAGATTTTTCGTTTTTGTTTATTTATTAAGTTAATATAAAACCATATAGTCACATTTTAGAATACAATAGAATATAATTTTAGAATACAACTAGAAACACTGTCCTGGCCTGCTTCTAAGTTCAGTGGCCTGACAAAAAAAAATTTAATAAAAAAATAAAAAATAAAAAAATAAAAAATAAAAGATTTTTTTTTTTTTTTTTTTTTTTTTATCATCTCGCGGCCCACCCGTGGCTGCTCGCGGCCCACCTTTGGGTCGCGACCCCGACCTGCTCAGTACTGTTCAAAGATGCACAATGAGAGCTTCTTCTTCTTCTTCTTATTTGAATTTCCGGCAGAGTAGACGCATCGAGGCGTATTACTGCCCTCCGCAATTCTTTTTATGGGCTCTTCTTCTTCTCCTTCTTCTCCTTCTTCACCTTCTTTTTCTTCTTCTACTGGACCCCGTCATCAACTACATTGTCCATTGGAGTGCCTCTACTGCTGCTACTTCCTGTCTGAGCCCCCCTCCGCGGGACCCTCCTTGCCCCCTGCTATCTTATCCTGGGCCGCTTTGTCCCTCGCAGCCCTGTCCCTCGCAGCCCCCTCAGCCAACTCTTCACACACCTCCCTCCAGTCCAGACCTTCCAATCCCAGATGTTGAACCGCTATCCTAACAATCATCTTCACCATCTCTGTTCTACCCGTAACCTCTGCCATACCAGTAACTACCCCTGCCACGAAGGCCACAATACCTAATTTCTCCTCCCTTCCCCTGTCTCTTTCCACCTGCTCTACCCTCACTGCCAAATGCCCTCCTTCAACCCCCTGCACCCTTTCTTGGCTCCCCTGTCCTGCCCTGCTAACCGCCCCAGCATACGTCAACTTACCCTCCCTTCTCTCTCTCCGATCCGCGACCTGCTTCATCATCACCTCGCACCCCCGAAACGCTACACTGTGCTCCCCACCACAACTACAGCACCTCGGCTTCACTCCCTCTCCACATTTCCCATATTCATGTTCCCCGCCACACCTAGCGCACCTCATCCCCTTCATACACGTGGTAGCTATATGGCCAAACCCCTGGCACCTATAGCACCTAAGAGGATTATGAACAAATTCCCTAACCCTATACATCCTACGCCCTACTAATACCTCGCTAGGAACAACCCCACCCTCAAACGTAATCACTACCGTCCCCGTCACTGCCCTCTCCGCTCCCCTCTTCATCCTTGCTGCACTCTTAACTATGCCATTACGCCTGTCCTCCTTTAGCTCTTCCACCAGCTGCTCTACTGTAACCTCGACCGGTACCCCAACTATCACCCCCTTACATCCCCCCCCCCTCTTCTCCCCTACTCTCGCCACCTTACTTATACCCACCCCCCCAATGCTCTGCATCTGCCTAGCCACCTCCACCTGCCCCTCACTACCACACCCTACGGCCAGATTCCCATCCCACAAAACGTTCACGTACTTTACCTCTCCTAATTGCTCGGCAATGAGTTTGGGCCACTCGAGCCTACCTACTTTCCTCTCATCCCTCTCCCCCTCAAGCCTGACCACTATATGGATCACTTGCGCTTTTGCCACATCTTTTCCTGCACCCTCGTCTCCCGGACCACTTGAGCTATCGTCCCCCCCTTTCTTCCTCTTCCCCCCTTCTCCCCCCCTCTCCTCCCCCCTACTCTCACTATCCCCATCGCTGTCGTTGTTGAATATATACACATGTTCTATAATGTTTGATCATGACATCATACTGTGACATCACAAATGTTCTAGAATGTACTATTATGACATCATACTGTGACATCACAACGGAACATGATTGAGTTCCATTCAAGGATGCGGGAAGTACAGGTGCGGTGGGTGCTGCAGCACCCCCTGCTGGCGGGGAGTGTAACTGCAAGCTGTGTCAGAAGATGTACACAAAAAAAAATCCAAAACTTACATTTTTTTTAGTTAGCATTTTAGTGTAAGCAGTCTAAAACATGTTTTTTTTTTAATGGTTAAAATCCACTATTTAATGATATTTTGTGTTTTCTGTGTATCTGATCTGAGTCTGACTGTCTGTGACGCTGCAGCGCGCCGCACACTCACACACACACATCGGCGACGCGCCGACGTCTACTACGTCTCCGTGACGTGGTTTCGGCGCGAAGGATGAGGACTTGAGTTTGAATAATAAACAGTAGTGTGTTTACTTCCTTGTGTCTCGAAATGTCTCAAAAACGAATATCCGATTTCTTTAATAATAATCAGCCCAAAGCCAAAGATGCAACAGCTGCCTCCTCGTGTACCGGAGGGGACACGTGATGCAAGGCTTGGTCCTCACTGCAGCCGACCAGTGGGAGGCATAGTCTAGCAACGTTCGAGACAGGGGAGGGGAGAATTGAAGGGAGAATTGGCAAGGCGAAATTGTGATGGGAGAAAAATAGAAAAATAAGGAGAAAAAGTGGATAAAAAAGGAAAACCGTCAGCTTTAGACGTCTTGGACACTTCAGGCTTTTCTAAGGAGCCTCAAGCAAGGTCTTTTAGTCTGGAGAGTCCCAGACATAGTGCTCAGGAAAATGGACTTAGCGCCCGGAGTTGGAGCTGAACTTGGCCACACAATCATGTGTGTATAGTGAATACAGCAGGGGAATCAGAACACAGCCATGGGGGGACCCGATACTCAGGGTGATGGTGTTGGAGGTCTGACCCCCCACCATTCAAGTACCTGGGGGTCCACATCTCAGAGGACCTGACATGGTCAACACACATAGACACAGTAGTAAAGAAGGCGAAACAGCGTCTCTACCACCTGAGACAGTTAAGGAAGTTCAGAGTATCGGGGAAGATACTCCAGTCCTTCTACTCAGGAGCTGTAGAGAGCATCCTGACCGGAAACATCACTGCCTGGTATGGAAACAGCACGGCACAGGACAAGAAGGCCCTACAGAGAGTGGTGCGCTCAGCCGAGCGTACCACGGGTATTGCACTACCCCCCCTGCAGGTTCTATACAACAAGAGGTGAAAATCCAGAGCCTGCAGGATAATGAAAGACCCTCACCACCCCAATAACAGCCTGTTCTGTATCGTTAGTGGCTTAGCTTGGCATCGCTACTGCACTATCTCGCGTACGTGCACGCGTACTGAATAAACCACAAATGTACCTCTAATACCAGTATTAGTCTGACCACACCCCTCATCAGCTTACCTTCATAAGCAGGTGTGTGGTCACCTGCTCTCCTCCTTCTCGCTTTCACCACAAGGAAGAAGTGCCTCGGTAGATCCCCACACTTGACACCATGATGGAAGAAATTGGATTAGGAACAGCTTGGGAAACAAGGATACGTTGACATCATATCTTTATTTTCTCTCTCACTATTTTCGAGAAAATACGGCGATATTGTCTTCGTACTGGAGTGTCTAGAAGATGATGATCATTCTAAAAACCCTCCACCGGTTTTCGTATTGGGAGCACGCCGCTGCATGCTTCTCAACTGCAGTTCCTTGCTGTGTTTGTTGGGGTGAAACCTGTCAGGCCACAGCTGAACTGTCGGACATGCCGCTGTTGTGAGGAGCGGTGCGTTCCAGGTTGGGTGAGTAGTGTTTGCTGGCGGGCTCCACTTGTCTGTTAGTGCTATGGGGGCTACTTGACAAAGTTTATGGAAACCGGCCCCAGGCTAGGGTCCTTTGTTTAGCCGCCTAGGCGACAGAAGGCCTTGGTCTGGCGACCATTATAGTTTTAACTAGTGGGCCGCGACCATTGACACTGGTGATCCCTGTGTGTTCTGGACGAGTGGATTCTCTCTGTCACCGTGTTAAGACCCCATCTTTCATATCCAAATGAGAGTATTCCTTCACGAGGGGATATGTGCATGTAATGTGCGATAGCGGCAGATTCATGTTCAAAGTCAGCTATACAGGCCAGTTGGTACTGTGCTGATTCCGCCGGACGTGGTAATGTCACCGTTGTGAAGCGGTGTTGACGTCTTGTTTTCTCTTTTCTCTTAAAAAGTGAGGAGGGGTTCAGAACGGCGGCCTGTCTGGGTGAGTGTTATGTCATTGTTTACATGTTCATAGCTTACGGTTAGCCGGTCAGTGGCCTGGCGCGGGGTAGCTTAGCTTCTCGCGCGCCGCCGGGAGCTCGCTTCTGATCGCGTGCGTCGTTAGATCGGCGTCTCGCGAGCGGAAGCAATAGCACCCGAACGGTTGGAGCAGCCGTTAGCTTGATGCTATTCTGTTGAACGTGCTTTGATTTTAACATGTTTTACACTCTTGACCACGACGTCATCCTTGACAGGGGATGTTCGTCGACCCTGCCCTGTGCCTGGACGGGGATTGCGTCAACAAAGAGGACTGTAGCGACTGGTTGGAGCGGCGACGCTGCCCGGATCGAACAACACAGGACGGCTGTGTTCTACGGTGTCTTGTGACTGCACTTCGCTGATCTGCGTTCCGGGTAGGTACGGGGTTGGCCAGACCTCATAACACGTCTTCTGGTTTTACTTTGCTAAATGTATTGTGAATAACGGTGTTTTTTCCCAAAACGTGTGTTGTTGCAATGCATTTGGGATACGTTGCGGGTTATGTGTGAGCTGTTTTTGTCACTGGCAGTTAGCTTCTCCGTGCAGATCGTGATGTATTGATCTGGTTGTTGTGTGAGGAACATCATGGTGTTTATGTGTACCGTGTACTCACTACTAAGGCAACTAACCTATGAAGCTATGCTTGGTGACAAGTGAGTAAAAGAATGTTCTTTCTCAGACTGTAATGACAATGAACAGTGAGTTCACACATTAACAGGTTTTCCTGTTTTAACTGGCCGTATTGAGGGTAAAATAGGAGGATTGTGTTTTCCCCCCCGGTTCCCTGGGGACTTTATCACCTCCTATCAGACATGTTGTGCATTAATTGTGTCTTTTGTGTGGTAGGGATACGATGTAACTCTTAGCTTGATTGCTGAGGTTGTGCTAAATCTGCTGGAGAAACTTATTTCCTAAAGGGAAATTGGTTTGGTTGCTGTCATGTGTGCTTAGCAAGGCCTGTGGTCGATACTAATCAAGAATGGTGTATTCTCTCATTGTGAAAAAAACGGCGTTCCTCTGTTGAGTGTTTTTGCCATTTTTTGTAGGTGATGATGGGTTGTGTGTGTCATGTGACCTACAACTGGGTTGTACTGGCCACAGAAGCACATGTGTATGTTGGACCGGGGTTCTTAGAGCCCTCTCTATTCTGTGTTTTTCCTTAGTAAAAATCAGATAGCAGGTTAGCTCGTGCGCTGTGTGGAGCTGTGAAACGCTTCATAGAGCTGACTATGACTGTGTCATATTCTCTTTTTGTCGTTACGTCGTATCATGGGTGTGGGGTCGTAAAGGGGTGAACTGGTAACCTTTCCTCTCCCCATTGTTCTGTCGGTCAGGGGTACACCCCCTGTCCTTCAAGGTTCCCGTCACGTGGCGGTTCGGCACGTTACGGGGGGGGGGGGGGGGGGGGGGGAGGGAGTTCCTGGTCCCACGGCCTGGTATATTGGGCGTGTGCACCGCAGGAATTCCCCCGCCATAGAGTACGTCACCGTGCGCGTCTCTGTTGGTAGGACTTCCGTGTGCTGTTCAGGTCCATGTGATGGATCTGTTTTCAGGGGGGGTGGTCAGGGCTCCTCCTCACCAAGCGCCTACTCAGGCCTTCTGTGAGTTCGGACTCCTTCTTCCATGTGAGGAAGCCTCCATCAGAGTACAGAGCCTTCCTCCTCAGATTGTCAAAGTGAGTGGACCCTCTAGAAGGGTCCTTTTCTATTGTATGTATATTCGATTCAATTCGTTTATTGAGTGTGTATGGGTTCGGTGCCTCTTCCCCGGAGGCCCTAAAACCAGTTTTTTACATGGCTCAAGGTGCAATATATTCTTTTCAATCTGTACAGCTCGCGTGGGAAGTCTCTCTGGGGATCCCCGTCTCTTTCCTATGGGAGGGTGGTGGGATGTAAAAATGTGAAATTTTTTTACCCCGGCTGTGTAGACTGGGATACATACTGTTGATGCTTCCTTCTTTCTATTCCAGAAGTGTTGGAGTTAGGGAGTGTCACACCCCTCTTGTCGTTCCCCTGGGCGCCTTGGGGATTCAATGACAGGTCTAAATAGCCTGTTCATTGATGGGGGTGTGTCCCGACGCACGTATAGTGCTAGCTCGCTGTAAACAGGCGATTGACTGGCACGCCTTGGTTGCTTGTGGTTGAAACAGCGTTTTTATAAAGCAACTGAGATGGGGGTTTTTCCTCTTCCGGCGACCACATCCCATGACCTGGGTGGGTTGTCGACGGATTCTCGTTCATGTCTGGGGGATGATGACGGGATGGATCTGAACATATGTAGTGGGGTCTCACGCCCTTGGGGTGGGCCACCAGGCGCGGTTCGTCCGAACGTCTGGGTGGCGCCTTCTTTTCATGTTAAGATCAACACGCATATCTGCCCTTCTCCTGGAGTAGGCATGTCGGCGTGGTTAGGGCACGGGACTGGTTCTGGTCACGCTGGTCCAGATCAGTTGAACCCGTTGTCCGCCGGGGATGCAGATCTGCTGTTCTGGTACCCTGAGGGACTTGGGCTTTTTTCAGGGGGAAAAATGCCAGGTCGGTCTGGGTGTCGCAGGGTTAAGCGCTATGGAGACCCTGGTTGGGTATGTTTTTACTCAGCACTGTCGTCATGGCTTACAGCCATGCCATTCTGTACGCGCTCGATCTCGTCGGATCTCGGCCGCTACACAGGTTGGTCCTGGTTAGTACTTGGTTGGGAGACCGCCGGGGAATACCAGGTACGGTGTGCTTAGGGGCTGGTTCTCCATTATTTTTCGCTCCTCTCTCACGCATGGCGAAGAGGGGCCTGTGGGGGTGGTTTTTTGACCTCCTCTGGTGACCCTGTGCTTCCCGTACCGCCAGGCCCGGTCCGAAGTGATGTTTGCGACCCGTAGGCCTGGGTTAACCCTTTTTGGAAACTGAAACACTTGTACTGCGGTATAGCCGGTGTATACCCGCAGGTGTGTTTTGGAGTTTTTTCTTGAGGGGTTATAGGAACAACCACCGCATTGGGTAACACCGAGGTGGTTGATTCCCTGGTGTGTTGGAGCAGTGTCAACTCCCGGGTTCACCGTTTGAGGGTGCCCCTGCACGTTCATGACGTCTGCCAATCGTGTCAGCCTTCTCTGCCTCGACCCCTCTGGGTGGGGATTGTTAAATGGAGGCTTGGTCATGCAACACCGCCAGCTTACGCTCCTTCCGCCGGGGCGGCTGTGTTCAGCTGTCCCCTCTGGCGCCTGTCTCGTCCGCAGTCTCCAGGCTAGGGTTAACAGCCTGTTGCCTGGTTTTTCCCCGGTGCGCTGCCTGCTTCCGTTGGTTAACCTTTTTTGTGTGCTTACGGCCATGCTGACTGCCTATTCTGCAGGGTCAGTGTGCCAGGCGGTGTACTATTGGGGGGACGGGGCCCGCTCGGCTTACGGCCATACCGGCCTGAACACGCCCGATCTCGTCCGATCTCGGAAGCTGGGCAGGTTCTGGCCTGGTTGGTTCCGCCTGGGAATACCAGGTGCAGTAACTGAGGGGCCTTTGTCCGAATACGCTGGCGATGTGGGGGGCGGGGCACTACGTGCCCACCTGGTGGGGTCTTGATGCTGGCATCATGGACTTCTCCGGGCCCCCATTCTAGGGAGTCCAGTCCTTTTGGTGGGTCTGGGTCTTCCTTCGTGCTCCGCTGCTACGGCCTTGCCACGGGGTTGGGTTTGCCCTTGACCCCGTGATTCTGGGGGCAGTAACGAGGTTGTTCCTCCGTTCGTTCCCGGGTGGCATGCGGGTTGTGCGTGTGTGTAGTCGTGGGGTCAAGCCACGGTCTGCTCACCCTGTGCGTTGAGTTGCTTGAGTGCCTCTTCGCACGGTCGGGTCCGTCGCCCTCCCGTGACGTCCCTAATAGGGGGGCTACCCTCCATTAGGGGGGGTCGGGGGGGCTCGGCCCTCCCTGTTCTGATGGTTTTGGGGGGCTGTCAGCGGGGTGTATTTGTCAGCCAAGTGGCTCCGCTTGGCCTCCCTTGTGCAGTAGCGATGCCAAGCTAAGCCACTAACGATACAGAACGTTAGGTTATGACTATAACCAAGTTCTGTTAGTTAGGGGCGATGCTTGGCATCGGACGGCCGCTGCAGCCCTTGTCCTCACCTTGTGGTGAAAGCTTGGGAAGGAGGAGAGCAGGTGACCACACACCTGCTTATGAAGGTAAGCTGATGAGGGGTGTGGTCAGACTAATACTGGTATTAGAGGTACATTTGTGGTTTATTCAGTACGCGTGCACGTACGCGAGATAGTGCAGTAGCGATGCCAAGCATCGCCCCTAACTAACAGAACTTGGTTATAGTCATAACCTAACGTTTCAGCTGCTGAGGTCAGGCAGACGCCTGCGAACCCCAGCTACTAGGACAGAGCGGCTTAGGCTCAGCTTCTTCCCCCAGGCCATCAGAGCCATGAACAATGAACATTGAGTGCTCAGAACATTGAACTGTCCACACACAAGCACACATGAACACACACACGACACGCACACTGTGCACGCTCACACACGAGCAGCCACTTAACACTTTAACATGAGCGGGCACACACTCATGTCGCACACACGCACACTTATGGCCAAAGGAAAGGACACTTTAAATTAGAATAACAGGAACAGTGTATTGCACTACCAAAGCTAACTAGCATGTCCCACATGCTCTGTAAATAACTATGTACAGATACCGAGATGTCACTCCATGTTACCTGCTACCTGTTACTGCACAATGTTGTTTCCTTCTTTTGATTCTATTATATGTACCACTGTATTGCACATCGTTGCGGGCAAGACCACCCGCATTTCATTGTATACCTGTATGCCGTGACAATTAAAACTCTTGACTTGACTTGACTAACCGCCTGGGGCCTTTCACTCAGAAAGTCCAGTATCCAGGCGCTCAGAGCGGAGCTCAGACCCAGCTCGATCAGCTTGTCCACCAGTCTGGTGGGGACTATGGTGTTGAACGCTGAGCTGTAGTCAATGAACAACAGTCTCACATAGCCCCCCTTCTGGCAGTCTAGGTGAGGTCTAGGTGAGGTACTGTGTAGTACTTGAGAGACCGCATCGTCAGTGGACCTGTTTGGCCTGTATGCAAATTGCAAAGGGTTCATATCACTGGTTAGGGAGGCACAAATGTAATCCTTAACCAGCCTCTCAAAACATTTCATGACCACAGAGGTGAGTGCCACTGGTCTGTAGTCATTAAGACCTGTTGGGGAGGATTTCTTTGGTACCGGTATTATAGTGGACACCTTGAAGCAGGCAGGGACCACGGACTCAGCCAGGGATAGATTAAATATGGTGAACACTGGGGCTAGCTGGTTAGCACAGGACTTAAGTATACGTCCTGTTATCCCATCTGGGCCAGCTGCCTTTCTGGTGTTCACCCGCATAAATGCTCTTCTCACACTGTGTTCCGTCACTGAGAGAGTGCCCCCCCCACACGGATGCCCCTCCACGACGACCGGTGCGTCAGTGACGTCGTTAGCCGGTGAGCTAGCGTTGCCATTGTTTGCACCGAACCGTGCGTAAAAGGAGTTGAGTTGGTCCGCGAGAGAGGCGTCGGCACTCCCCATTGAGGGGGTGCTGACTTTGTAGTCAGTTATCATCCGTAGTCCTCGCCATAAACCTCTTGTGTCGTTTGTTTCCTGACGCTCTGCCCAGGTTATAAGCAGTGGTGCGAGCGTTCAGAGCCACTCGGATAGTACTGTCAACCCACGGTTTCTGGTTCGGGAAGACCCGAACCTTTTTCGTGGGTACAATGCTATCCGCTAGTGTTGTTATGAAACTCACAACAACATCAGCAAACTCACTGCTCGCCTGAAGCATTCCCCAGTCGAAGTCATCGAGTGCGTCCTGTAGCGTGGCCTCTGATTGGTCGGACCACTTCTTTACCTCACGTGACACGACCAGTGATGCCACTAACGCGTTACTAAGTAACGCCTTACAGTAATCTGATTACTTTTCCCCGAAAATAGTAATCTAACGCGTTAATCTTTAAAAGCCAGTAATCTGATTGCAGTTACTTGTCCAAGTGGCTGTGCGTTACTATTTCGTTACTATCTCATCATAAATTCATAATGCAGGCGGAATGCAGTATTTTATTTCGTTTTAGACAGTCAAAAATATACGTTTGGAGCTGTATTTCCTTGTATTGGGGGAGTGACGTCACAGCACGCAACCTCACGTTGTTCCATGCTGGTGGGCGCGGCTGTTATTGTTATTATCAGGCTCACCAAAACTACCGAGCTAGCAGGGAGACGTTCACGCTGGTAACGCTTTCTTGCAAACAACAAACAAACAAACAAACAAACACTATGCGGAGGAAACAAAATACTGTCTACCGCATCTGGAATATACAGCACAGCACGACCAAACTGATAGAAAAAACCAAACCCGAAGCATCGACTTCTGGATTTCTTTACTGGATTTAAACCATAGTGCAGGTATGTTCCACCTTTGAGTTAAACATCTTTTGCATTGCACTATTCATGAACATGGAACACCATACTCACACACACCTCCAATGTACAGCCCCACCCCACCTACCCAACCTCCCCCAATGCACAGTTTCTATGTCAAATGTATATACACTCTTCTGGATTTTTTTAGTATCACAAACAGTACTGCATTTGAAAATCTGGTATGTCATAAATGTATAGATGTAGCAGTACTGTCTATCTGTATGTCGTGTGTGTCATATGATGAATTGAAAATGGGGGACCCTGATGGAAACAAGACGAAAGTCTTTCTCGGGTCTGCATCCTCTTAACAATTGTATGTATTGAGCCGTACTGTACTGTACCCATTCTGCAATCTGTTAATAAACTTTTCAATCAATCAATCAATCAATACTGCAGTATGTAGGTTGTCAGTAGCACACAATAATAAATAATAATAATAATAATAATAATAATAATAATAATAATAATAATAATAATAATAATAATAATAATAATAATAATAATAATAATAATAATAATAATAATAATAATAATAATAATAATAATAATAATAATAATAATAATAATAATAATAATAATAATAATAATAATAATAATAATAATAATAATAATAATAATAATAATAATAATAATAATAATAATAATAATAATAATAATAATAATAATAATAATAATAATAATAATTATTATTATTATTATTATTATTATATAATTATAATTATTATAATAATAATAATAATAATAATAATAATAATAATAATAATAATAATAATAATAATAATAATAATAATAATAATAATAATAATAATAATAATAATAATAATAATAATAATAATAATAATAATAATAATAATAATAATAATAATAATAATAATAATAATAATAATAATAATAATAATAATAATAATAATAATAGCATAGGAGGAGCAGTACCGTTTAATAGACTGTTTTTTAAGAGCATGAGCTTCAGATACTGGATAGACCTTCAAACATAAAGAACATTTTCTTGAAGTATAACACTCCAACCCATCAAGTGCTCCTGTGGAACGGCTTTTTAGTCTGGGAGGGTTGGTGCTCACGCCTAGAAGGAACAGACTTTCTGACAAGAGGTTTGAGAAGATTCTGTTACTGAGATATAATCACTGGTTTACTCACCCCTCTCCCCTGTTTCACTAGGAACATTAGAACCATATCTGAATAGGGCAGGCCTCAAAGGTAGGCTACATATCAGCCTACATGTGGTGTTATTGACCATTTATCTTTTGTGAAATCTATAGATATATAGATAGGCCTACCTGCCCTATTAGTACATTTTACTCAAACTGAGTACATTTTACAATTTTTTTTTGTCATTCTTATGTTGTGGCTTGGATTCACCTGTCCCTGGACCTTTCTCCCATTTCCATCCTCCTCAACAGCCCCCACCTTTGCACAGACTTTTCTTTCCCAGCCCCTGGATCTTTGTTGTCACTCACCCTCCTGGTGCACTGGTTTATATTCAATGTCTACATGTCTCTCTGTGCCTTTCCCCTGCTACATTGTCTCTTGTTCCCTGGTTAATTGTTATTTATTAGTTCCTTGTATGTTTTGTTTACTCTGTCTAGTGTTCAGTCTTCTTGTGTTGTTAGTTCTGCCTTCCCTCATGTGTGTCTCATTTTGCTAATTGCCCTGCTGTCTCTAGTGTTAATAGTTTCCCCTATATCTGGTGTTGTGTTCCCTACTCTTATTGTCGGTTCATTGTTTCGGTTCCATGTTTGATTTCCTCGTCCCTGTTTCATGTGCTGCTCTCCTGTGTTCATAGTAAGTTTCCCAGTGTCATTTAGTGTTGTGTTTTTGGACATGCTCTCTTTATGAGATTATTCTTTGTTTTGTATTTTGCCCTCTGCCAGTCTTAGCTGAGCTATACTTTGTTTTGTTTTGCTGCTGCCTTGGAAGTATTTTTGTTACACTTCACCCCTGGCTCGAAGTGTTCGAATTAAAGGAGCAGTGCTCATTTTTTGACAATCTACCTTTACCTCGTATCTGTTTGCGCCTGGGCCCTCTGCTAACAATCCCTAACAGAGGAGGTACTGAGAAGAGCGGATATGCAAGGAGGACAGCTGCTGGAGAGGTTGAAAAAGAGAAAGATGGAGTTGTGCGGGCATGTTCTGAGAGGATCCAGCGGGGAGATGATCAAGAAGGTGGTGATGGGGAAGGTGGATGGAAAGAGAGGAAGTGGAAGACCAAGAAGAGGCTGGGTAGACAACGTCTGTGATTGGAGCGAAGTGAGAGGCGGAGTCACGGAGTTGGAGAGAAGAAGTGGGACAGAATGGGTTGGAGAGTGATGGGCAACCTTCAGAACGAAGAAGCCACTTAATGATGATGATGTCGGGCCTTACAAATAAATTTGATTTGATTTGATCATATAATTAGATTTTTATGTTCTGTATTTATTATTTTTGTTATTTATATTGTCATTATTCTTATTATTATTACTATTATTATCCTGTGAAGTCCTGTTTATTATTATTATTATTATTATTATTATTATTATTATTATTATTATTATTATTATTATTATTATTATTATTATTATTATTATTATTATTATTATTATTATTATTATTATTATTATTATTATTATTATTATTATTATTATTATTATTATTATTATTATTATTATTATTATTACTGTATTAAGTTTAGTCTTGTTTCATGTGAAAGAAAATAAAAAAGATTATCAAAAAAAAGAAATAGAAAACATTTATTTGTTTTATTTTTATTATTATTATTATTGTTGTTGTTAGTTAGTTAGCTAAGTTGTTAATTTGTTTTTGATTATTTAGTGTGCACTTTGCATTTCTTAGCTACAACCAGTTTATGTCATGGCTCTCATTATTCCTTCCTTTCTCCCCCCCCCCCCCCCCCCCCTTTTATATTTCATATTTCATTTAGTTAGATTTAAATTATAATTATATTGACCAAATTGTTTACCCCATGCTCAGTATGCTCAGTATATTCTTACTGTATTTATTTCTGTATATTTTATTTCATTTCATTTTATCCTATTTTATTTTACTCTACTCTTATCCTAGGCAACTTGATTTGATTTGTGTTATCATTCTAAATTGTGACCTCCTGTCTAAATGTTTAAATGTGAGCGATTTGCAGTGTCTAATTTCCCACGGGATAATAAAAGTATTTCTATTCTATTCTATCCCCCTTCCCCTTCACGACCTCCATGTAACGCGGAAGTGCAGTGGTCTACCCCCCCCCCCCTTCCCCTTCACGACCTCCATGTAACGCGGAAGTGCAGTGGTCTACCCCCCCCCCCCCCTTCCCCTTCACGACCTCCATGTAACGCGGAAGTGCAGTGGTCTACCCCCCCCCCCTTCCCCTTCACGACCTCCATGTAACGCGGAAGTGCAGTGGTCTACCCCCCCCCCTTCCCCTTCACGACCTCCATGTAACGCGGAAGTGCAGTGGTCTACCCCCCCCCCCCTTCCCCTTCACGACCTCCATGTAACGCGGAAGTGCAGTAGTCTATAGTTCCTGTTTGGTCAGCTGACCTGACGCTGCTCTCTCCGCCTCCGTCACATGATGTCTGTTGCTCCTTGTATCCGTTGATTCCTGACGACTGTTGTGGATTCTCCTCTGGGGCAAGTAGCTAACGTCACTCCTCTTAGAAATTGTTCGCGTTAGCACGTCATTGTATATCGTATATCATAGAGACGACCAATTACATAGATAGATATGTGCAGCTTTTTGTTGATTGAACGCTGTAATGTTCCATAGCCTCCGACCCGCATCAAAGTGCTGCTCTGAACGAAGCTGGACTGAAGAGCAGAGTTGCACAGATTGTCTTGCAATAGTTTACAGTTGTGCATATCTTACATACATTTGTATTTGTGTAATGCTGCATTTGCCTAAAACAATTCAGCCATGAGGGGTTGAAGTTATTATGGGGTCAAAGTCTGTGCTGCTGCACCTTATTGATAAGAATGATAAGATACCATCGTTTTATATTGGTGTCTCTGGGGTTGGGCTGTTGTTGATTGATTGATTGAAAACTGTATTAACAGATTGCAGAATGGGTTCAATACAGTATGGCTCAATACACACGATTGTTAAGGGGATCACATTTGACATTATCTTGACATTTCTGACATGCATGATGACAGTACTGTTACATTTGTGACATACAAGATATGCAAATATACAGTACTGTTAACCAGAGATCCTAACAGACAATATATACATACGAGGGGGAGGAAACTGTACATTAGGAGGGGGGGGGTTGGACATTTACAGGGGCCAGTTTCGAATTGCAGCCTTCCGTAGGTGTTCTTTGAGAGTGGTTTTGAAAGTGGGTAGTGATTCACATTCCTTTACAGCTTTGGGTAGGGCGTTCCACATTGATGTGGCATAATTTGCAAAACGTGTTTAGTCCCTTGTTTGAGCCGAATCTGGGTTTAACATGATTTGTGGAGCTCCCTCTGGTGTTGTGGTCGTGGTATTCACTGACCTTTGGGAAGTATTTTGACATGTACATGGGTACCTTGGTCATGTAGTGTATCTTGTAGACCAGGCCCATTGCAAGTTGCTGTACTCTGTCGTCTACTCTAAGCCATCCTAGGTTGTCAAAGTGGGCAGGGGTGAGGTGGGTTCTAGGAGTCAGGTCAAGCAGTAGTCTGACCAGTTTGTTTTGAGATGTTTGTAATCTTGTTTTTAGCGCCTTTGAGGTGCTTTGGTACCATGAGGTGCAAGCATAGTCGTAGTACCCTTGAATGAGTGCTCCTGCCAGAGTCTTCAGGGTATTCTTGTTTACCAGAAAGGAGATCCGGTACAAGAATCGAGTTTGTTGGTTGACTTTTTTTATTACAGGACCTACCAAAATGAACTGACTAAGACACTTGGACTAACACATTCAGTCATTTGGACGGAGTTGTTAAAACTCACTCCACTCAAATCATTAGAGTTATAATTCACTCTACTCAAAATCTAATTTAACGTGGCTGGAAAGAATGTTGCCAGCCAGTCAAAACAAACTCCGGACGACTCACCAAGGTCGAACCAGCGAGCTGCTGACTTTGCAGTAGGGGTGGACGGTATGGTCTAAAATTTATATCACGGTATAATTTGAAGCATAGACGGTAACGGTATATATCACGGTATCATCGTTTTTGATAATTTTTTTTTTAATTTTATATATATATATATATATTTTTTATAAAATATATATATTATATAATTAGACTTGTACTGGTATTATCTGCGAGACATCGCCACCACGCAACAAGCTCCACTGTCTGTGTACTACGGCCAGGATTCTCCGGAGCTGCACCTGGACCTATACTCTAGTAGCCTCGAGCAGAGCTACGGCCAGGATTCTCCGGCGCTGCACCTGGACCCTATTGTATTGGTATTATAACGTTAGCAAGCCCTCAGCTCGAATACGCATCGAATCAGTGTTATAAGACATTGATATCATGAGCTATCTGTAGCTACTGCATATATAACGTTAATACAACGCCTCAGTGAATTATTTAGTTCAATGGGACATTTCGTTTTGAACGGTGAACTAATTTGCGTTAACGTGAGCTAACAGGTAGCATACACGTCTCTAGTACTAGACTTTGTGGAGCGTTTGTTGATGTCAGGAGCTATCGGTAGCTGGCCGACTAGATACCGTTCGGTTAGACAATGCCCCATCATGTATTAAACTAAAAGTGAATAGTTGACTGGGTCATTTAGTAACGGTAGCTAAGCTAACGTTAGCTCAGGGAGACGCCGACAGCTCCCGTGTCCCGTCCCACTAGACTACTAGACCCGTGTTTACATGCGTGCGGTAGGGGCTGGCACGCCCACTGCGCGAAGCCTCCTAAATAACTTTTTCCAGTTCGCACATATCTATTATCTATGACTAATTCTATCTATTTTTAGGGGCAAATGCGAGTGAAATAGTCGCGCTGTGGTTACATGACGTCATTGCTATTTTAGAGCTGCACTACCGGTTACACGGTATACTCAAAATCCATACCGTAGAGCAAATTCATACCGTTTATACCGTATACCGTTTATACCGTCCACCCCTACTTTGCAGTGAGACTTCCAATTCTCCTCTCACAATATTCACCCTCACTGAACTGAGTCATCTGAAAATGTGATGATTTGTGATGTCAGAGAGACTCAGCTGCATGATAATGTTGAGATACAAGATGAGCTGCACACAGTGGTTGGAGCCCAGCCTCAAAACGGCTCGAGATCTTGAGGTAGAAAAATGCTGTTTTTGAGGACTTGATTAGAAATACAAAACAATGAATAAAAAAAATATATATATTACAGAGGTGTTCCATAGACTCACAGGAATTGTGTAAAAGTGCCCAAATAGTGAAAGAAATAGTAAAATAGTTCCCCTTTAAGACAGCCCTAGTAATAACATGTTTTATTCAGCAGTAGGCCTGTTATATAGTGTAGTAACATGTTATATTCAGCAGTAGGCCTGTTATATAGTGTAGTAACATGTTATATTCAGCAGTAGGCCTGTTATATAGTGTAGTAACATGTTTTATTCAGCAGTAGGTCTGTTATATAGTGTAGTAACATGTTATATTCAGCAGTAGACCTGTTATATAGTGTAGTAACATGTTTTATTCAGCAGTAGGTCTGTTATATAGTGTAGTAACATGTTTTATTCAGCAGTAGGCCTGTTATATAGTGTAGTAACATGTTATATTCAGCAGTAGGCCTGTTATATAGTGTAGTAACATGTTATATTCAGCAGTAGGCCTGTTATATAGTGTAGTAACATGTTTTATTCGGCAGTAAGCCTGTTATATAGTGTAGTAACATGTTATATTCAGCAGTAGGCCTGTTATATAGTGTAGTAACATGTTTTATTCAGCAGTAGGCCTGTTATATAGTGTAGTAACATGTTATATTCAGCAGTAGGCCTGTTATATAGTGTAGTAACATGTTTTATTCAGCAGTAAGCCTGTTATATAGTGTAGTAACATGTTATATTCAGCAGTAGGCCTGTTATATAGTGTAGTAACATGTTATATTCAGCAGTAGGCCTGTTATATAGTGTAGTAACATGTTATATTCAGCAGTAGGCCTGTTATATAGTGTAGTAACATGTTATATTCAGCAGTAGGCCTGTTATATAGTGTAGTAACATGTTATATTCAGCAGTAGGCCTGTTATATAGTGTAGTAACATGTTATATTCAGCAGTAGGCCTGTTATATAGTGTAGTAACATGTTATATTCAGCAGTAGGCCTGTTATATAGTGTAGTAACATGTTATATTCAGCAGTAGGCCTGTTATATAGTGTAGTAACATGTTATATTCAGCAGTAGGCCTGTTATATAGTGTAGTAACATGTTATATTCAGCAGTAGGCCTGTTATATAGTGTAGTAACATGTTATATTCAGCAGTAGGCCTGTTATATAGTGTAGTAACATGTTATATTCAGCAGTAGACCTGTTATATAGTGTAGTAACATGTTATATTCAGCAGTAGGCCTGTTATATAGTGTAGTAACATGTTATATTCAGCAGTAGACCTGTTATATAGTGTAGTAACATGTTATATTCAGCAGTAGGCCTGTTATATAGTGTAGTAACATGTTTTATTCAGCAGTAGGCCTGTTATATAGTGTAGTAACATGTTTTATTCAGCAGTAGGCCTGTTATATAGTGTAGTAACATGTTATATTCAGCAGTAGGCCTGTTATATAGTGTAGTAACATGTTTTATTCAGCAGTAGGCCTGTTATATAGTGTAGTAACATGTTTTATTCAGCAGTAGGCCTGTTATATAGTGTAGTAACATGTTATATTCAGCAGTAGACCTGTTATATAGTGTAGTAACATGTTATATTCAGCAGTAGGCCTGTTATATAGTGTAGTAACATGTTTTATTCAGCAGTAGGCCTGTTATATAGTGTAGTAATATGTTTTATTCAGCAGTAGGCCTGTTATATAGTGTAGTAACATGTTATATTCAGCAGTAGGCCTGTTATATAGTGTAGTAACATGTTTTATTCAGCAGTAGGACTGTTATATAGTGTAGTAACATGTTATATTCAGCAGTAGGCCTGTTATATAGTGTAACATGTTTTATTCAGCAGTAGGCCTGTTATATAGTGTAGTAACATGTTATATTCAGCAGTAGGCCTGTTATATAGTGTAGTAACATGTTATATTCAGCAGTAGGCCTGTTATATAGTGTAGTAACATGTTATATTCAGCAGTAGGCCTGTTATATAGTGTAGTAACATGTTATATTCAGCAGTAGGCCTGTTATATAGTGTAGTAACATGTTATATTCAGCAGTAGGCCTGTTATATAGTGTAGTGACATGTTTTATTCAGCAGTAGGCCTGTTATATAGTGTAGTAACATGTTTTATTCAGCAGTAGGCCTGTTATATAGTGTAGTAACATGTTATATTCAGCAGTAGGCCTGTTATATAGTGTAGTAACATGTTTTATTCAGCAGTAGACCTGTTATATAGTGTAGTAACATGTTATATTCAGCAGTAGGCCTGTTATATAGTGTAGTAACATGTTATATTCAGCAGTAAGCCTGTTATATAGTGTAGTAACATGTTATATTCAGCAGTAGGCCTGTTATATAGTGTAGTAACATGTTTTATTCAGCAGTAGGCCTGTTATATAGTGTAGTAACATGTTATATTCAGCAGTAGGCCTGTTATATAGTGTAGTAACATGTTTTATTCAGCAGTAGGCCTGTTATATAGTGTAGTAACATGTTTTATTCAGCAGTAGTGCTGTTATATAGTGTAGTAACATGTTTTATTCAGCAGTAGGCCTGTTATATAGTGTAGTAACATGTTATATTCAGCAGTAGGCCTGTTATATAGTGTAGTAACATGTTATATTCAGCAGTAGGCCTGTTATATAGTGTAGTAACATGTTATATTCAGCAGTAGGCCTGTTATATAGTGTAGTAACATGTTATATTCAGCAGTAAGCCTGTTATATAGTGTAGTAACATGTTATATTCAGCAGTAGGTCTGTTATATAGTGTAGTAACATGTTATATTCAGCAGTAAGCCTGTTATATAGTGTAGTAACATGTTATATTCAGCAGTAGGTCTGTTATATAGTGTAGTAACATGTTATATTCAGCAGTAGGCCTGTTATATAGTGTAGTAACATGTTATATTCAGCAGTAGGCCTGTTATATAGTGTAGTAACATGTTTTATTCAGCAGTAGGCCTGTTATATAGTGTAGTAACATGTTATATTCAGCAGTAGGCCTGTTATATAGTGTAGTAACATGTTATATTCAGCAGTAGGCCTGTTATATAGTGTAGTAACATGTTTTATTCAGCAGTAGGTCTGTTATATAGTGTAGTAACATGTTTTATTCAGCAGTAGGCCTGTTATATAGTGTAGTAACATGTTTTATTCAGCAGTAGGTAGGCCTGCCGCGATAAGCAATAAATCGATTAATTGCTGCGATAATTAAAATGAATGCAATGATTTTGACGGGCGCGATTAATTGCTATTTGCGCGTTTGTTTTAATGAGGCGGAACCAGTGCCTTGTCAGTCACTGTCCGTGTTGGGAGGCGGGCCGCTGACGTTACTAGAGTACAGCACGGGAGCTCCGTGGGGCAACGCCACATAGACATTTCTCAATAGTGTTGCTCCTTTTAACCAAGTAGCATTATTTGTAGTGTAACGTTAGCTATTTTTAGACCCAAGTAGTTACTCGCTACTGCCCGGAGAAACTGGACTGCTAAATAAAGATGAAAGATAGAGCTTTGATTCTCATTCCATGCTAACAACATTAGCTAAATAGCTAACAAACGAAATACAACGTATAGCATAGCTACAAGTACAACACAGAATAACGTTAATACAAGTACATGCATCATTGTTTACAATGAACGGGTGGGGCTAGTCAAAGGACTGGACACGGGGACAAGTTAAACATGAATTAATTTATTATAACACTCCGGTAGTTTCGAGTCGTGCTGCAGTGCTTACGCACCACAGCTATTCTATTATATACTGCTTTGACGCTTCCTCCTCATCGTTGATTGCCTGTAGTAGCTGCATCTAACGTTAGTAGCTAACGTTAAAACTAACCTAAAGTTAGTTGTTCACCAACAATTTGTTTTATCATTAGCTCAAAAACAGGAGCGCTCGGCAGTAGAATTCTGCAGAGAGTAGGATTTTGCAGAACACCGGACGAGACCAGTTGTCGGCTCATAGTTTCTGCTTAGGATAATCACAACAATACTTCCGGTCCGGTCGGTGGGCTTCAAAATAAAAGTCTAAAACACCGGAAAAGACGGAGCGGTGGGCTTCAAAATAAAGGTTTTGGGAAATAAATTTCTCAAAAAAAATTCTCTAACCGGTCGCAATAATATCGCTTATCGCGATATTTTCGGGGGCAATTAATCGCCCAGCAAAATGTGTTATCGTGGCAGGCCTAGCAGTAGGCCTGTTATATAGTGTAGTAACATGTTTTATTCAGCAGTAGGCCTGTTATATAGTGTAGTAACATGTTATATTCAGCAGTAGACCTGTTATATAGTGTAGTAACATGTTTTATTCAGCAGTAGGCCTGTTATATAGTGTAGTAACATGTTATATTCAGCAGTAGACCTGTTATATAGTGTAGTAACATGTTATATTCAGCAGTAGGCCTGTTATATAGTGTAGTAACATGTTATATTCAGCAGTAGGCCTGTTATATAGTGTAGTAACATGTTATATTCAGCAGTAGGTCTGTTATATAGTGTAGTAACATGTTATATTCAGCAGTAGGCCTGTTATATAGTGTAGTAACATGTTTTATTCAGCAGTAGGTCTGTTATATAGTGTAGTAACATGTTTTATTCAGCAGTAGGCCTGTTATATAGTGTAGTAACATGTTTTATTCAGCAGTAGGCCTGTTATATAGTGTAGTAACATGTTATATTCAGCAGTAGACCTGTTATATAGTGTAGTAACATGTTATATTCAGCAGTAGGCCTGTTATATAGTGTAACATGTTTTATTCAGCAGTAGGCCTGTTATATAGTGTAGTAACATGTTATATTCAGCAGTAGACCTGTTATATAGTGTAACATGTTTTATTCAGCAGTAGGCCTGTTATATAGTGTAGTAACATGTTTTATTCAGCAGTAGGCCTGTTATATAGTGTAGTAACATGTTATATTCAGCAGTAGGCCTGTTATATAGTGTAGTAACATGTTATATTCAGCAGTAGGCCTGTTATATAGTGTAGTAACATGTTTTATTCAGCAGTAGGCCTGTTATATAGTGTAGTAACATGTTTTATTCAGCAGTAGACCTGTTATATAGTGTAGTAACATGTTTTATTCAGCAGTAGGCCTGTTATATAGTGTAGTAACATGTTATATTCAGCAGTAGGCCTGTTATATAGTGTAGTAACATGTTTTATTCAGCAGTAGACCTGTTATATAGTGTAGTAACATGTTATATTCAGCAGTAGGCCTGTTATATAGTGTAGTAACATGTTTTATTCAGCAGTAGACCTGTTATATAGTGTAGTAACATGTTTTATTCTGCATCTTTTTCAGTCCTCTATAAGCCAGTGCGTCCAGAGTGAGTGGACGGCCTCCACTCCTGAGGGAACGTGCTGAACTTGAGGGAACAACCTGAGGGAACGACCTGAGGGAACAACTTGAGGGAACGACTTGAGGGAACGAGCTGAAACACATCAACATAAGAAACACAATGCCTTCCAATAAATCAGTGTCAGAAGATACCATTACTCGGTTCATCAACTGCAGGATACTGAGAGACCACAAGCTGCAGAGGTACACACACAGACACACACACACACACACACACACACACACACACACACACACACACAGACACACACAGACACACACACACACAGACACACAGACAGACAAACAGACACACAGAGACAGACACACACAGACAAACACACAGATACACACACAGAGGTACACACAGACACACACACACACATACACATACAGAGGTACACACAGACACACACACACACACACATACACATACACACACACACACACACACACACACACACACACACACACAGAGACACTCGCACACACACCGAGTCACAGACACACACAGACACACAGAGAGAGACACACACACAGACACACAGAGGGGGCACACACAGAGACACACACAGACACAGAGAGGGACACACACACACAGACACACACAGAGACACACACACAGACACAGAGAGGGAGACACACACAGAGACACACACACATACAGAGAGGGACACACACACAGACACACAGAGAGAGACACACACAGAGACACACACACAGACACAGAGAGAGACACACACAGACACAGAGAGGGACACACACAGAGACACAGAGAGAGACACACACACACACACACACACACACACACACACACACACACACACACAGAGAGAGACACACAGACACAGAGAGAGACACACACACACAGAGGGACACACACACAGACACACACAGAGAGAGACACACACAGAGACACAGAGAGAGACACACACACACACACACACACACACACAGAGAGACACACAGACACAGAGAGAGACACACACACACAGAGGGACACACACACAGACACACACAGAGAGAGACACACACAGAGACACAGAGAGAGACACACACACACACACACACACACACACACACAGAGAGACACACAGACACAGAGAGAGACACACACACACAGAGGGACAGACACACAGAGACACACAGACACAGAGAGGGACAGACACACAGAGAGAGAGACACACACAGACACAGAGCCACACACAAAGACACACACACACAGAGGGACACACACAGAGACAGACACACACACAGAGACACAGAGAGAGACACACACAGAGACACAGAGAGAGACACACACAGAGACACAGAGAGGGACACACACACACACACAGAGAGAGACACACACACACAGAGACACAGAGCTTTGTAACCAGACTCTTACACCACAATGATGTCATAGTGTACTATTGGACCGATTGATTGGTTGATTCATTTACCGATTGATTGGTATGTTGCAGGGATGACCTGTGGGTTCGTGGGGGGAAGATTCTGGACCCAGAGAAGCTGTTCTTCGACGAGCAGGGTTACGCAGACAAGTGTGTGGACTGTGGAGGATGCATCATAGCACCTGGCTTCATAGACGTCCAGGTTAATGGTAATAAATAAACCATACAGGATGTGTCATAGCGCCTGGCTTCATTATGTCCAGGTTAATGGTAATAAATAAACCATACACACTCAGAACATTCCCGATAAACAACCTGGAAAACCTGGAGAATTAACTAAAATGGCAACAAAAAATTTTGTCCTGGAAATGTTTAATTGTATGTTAGTCCCTCACTCAGATCACCTATGTAAACCCATGTGTGTATTTAGTTTGAAACTTGACTGTTTATTATTGTTTACTGATTATAGAAGCGCTGCAATCTGTCAAGAAACAGTCTCTCCTCTACTCTTTTATTGTTTTATTGTTTTATTGTGGATCCACATTAGTCTACACCAAGGTGAGACTACTCTTCCTGGGGTCCAAACATTTAAAATACAAACACAACATATTTTTAAATAAAAATATAAAACCACAAACATTGAAGTACTCACAAGAAAACATCACAACAAACAAAACAAGTGAATCAAAGCTCACTCAATATTCACAAGTCAAATATCGCAATTATCCAAACCATAGAATACATATTCCATAATCAGTCCATAAGAACAAAACAGATAAAACTCGTTTACCGTAAATTTGCGGACTATAAGGCGCACCTGACTATAAGCCGCAGCAGCTAAATTTTATGATGTGTACATATATAAGCCGCACTGGACTATAAGCCGCAGGTGTTTAAATGTTTAATTACCATATGTAAGGGTTCGTGCACAGAGGGGATTGTCGGGAAAGAGATGGCTGTTTGAGGAAGCTCCCATTTATTAAAATGTTTGTTTAAACAGTAACGTTAGCTAGGTACTAACGTTAGCTCACGGAACGATAGCTAGTTAGCCAACGCTAGCCAGCACCTGCGAAAACGAATGCCAAACTGATGATATCAGACGTTGATATCAGGAGCTATCAGTAGCTAGCCAGCTAGATAACATTAGACAATGCCTCATGTATTAAACTAAAGTGAATAGTTGACATAGTTGAGCTGCTCATGCACTTGACTCTTGCCGTAAGGGTTTGTTGACATGGGTCTGTGAGGGGGAGGAGGAGGGGCAAGGTGTGTAATGCTGCAGCAGCTGTGGGCCTGTGAGAGAAGAGCGAGTGAGAGTTAAAGGTGGTGGACTGTAACCTGTAAAATCCATAGATTTAGGAGGTCCCCTAGTGGCCGTTAGCTGTAAAAATCCATAGATTAGCCGCACCGTTATATAAGCCGCAGGGTCGAAAAATGGGGGGAAAAGGCGCGGCTTATAGTCAGAAAATTACGGTGTATGATTTTAACTCATAATATAGCATAACTTGTCTCAAGTTGCTGCACGAATCCGCTTCAAGGCCCTCGACCTGGCATACCGTGTGGCAAAGGGAACCGCTCCCGCCTACCTCCGGTCAATGGTCTCTAACTACACACCCTCAAGACCCTACACTCTGCATCTTCTGGCCGCCTCAGACCTACTCCTATCCAAGCTCCGGGAGGGTCATCAAAGAGAAGCCGCCTATTCTCAGTCCTTGCCCCACAATGGTGGAATGAACTACCCACCCCAGTTAGGACAGTAGCCGAAACCCGTCCAATCTTTCGCCGTCGACTAAAGATGCACTTCTTCAACCATTATCTAAAATGAAAAAAATAATAATACTCTAACCCTAACTAACCTTACTGTCCTGCACGTGTCCTAATAAACTAACCTACACTGTAGCACGCAACACTTTGATGAACATTGTTACTCAGCTGATAGAGTTGTGCCCTTCTTGATGACTTGTCGTACAGAACTTGTAAGTCGCTTTGGATAAAAGCGTTCAGCTAAATGACTAAATGTAAATGTAAGTCGCCGATCACCTTTATATTTCCATTATAATTTCCATAATAAGTCAATGACCAAACATTTATCTCGTCATTCCTGACGAGATATAGGGCTGTACGTTTATCATGTTAAATAGATTAATTAATTACATAGCAAAATTAATTTAAAAGTATTAAAGGTATTTTCTATTATTTTTTTTTTAATTTAATTTTTTTTAAATCTCATTCATTCCATAAGAACGTAGAATAAACATTTACAGCCTTTTTTTTTTAAATGCCCATTTGCATGTTCTTGGTATCTGATTCTAGGGACATCTATGGATCTCAGGGAATGTATTCCCAGTGTCAGAAATACTGTGTCTGTTACTTGGCTTGAGTAAATTGTAATGAACCAAATGAGAATATCAATTCTTTTTTCTTTTTTTTTTATCTTTGACTGTGAATAACACTAAATGCTCAAATTGACCAGACCTGACAAATCTAAGATAATGAATAAATGGAAGATGATTAAACAGAAGGTTTTGTAGATACAGTACTGAAATATGATTATAGAATATAGAATATCAGGCCTAAAATGATTATGCGATAAAAATGCGATTAATTAGATTAATTAATTAATTACAAATCCTGTAATTAATTAGATACATTTTTTTTATCGCCTGACAGCACAACATTACATACATTAACATACATTTGTGAACAGTCGATGACAAATACACCTGAACCTGACCCTCTGACCCCTGACCCCTGACCCCTCCCAGGAGGATACGGCGTCGACTTCTCCCAGGCCACGCAGGACGTCCGCGGCGGGGTGGCCTTCGTGGCCCACAAGATCCTGGAGCACGGTGTGACCTCCTTCTGCCCCACCCTGGTCACCTCCCCGCCCGCCATCTACCACCAGGTATTAACCCTGGTCACCTCCCCGCCCACCATCTACCACCAGGTATTAACCCTGGTCACCTCCCCGCCCACCATCTACCACCAGGTATTAACCCTGGTCACCTCCCCGCCCACCATCTACCACCAGGTATTAACCCTGGTCACCTCCCCGCCCGCCATCTACCACCAGGTATTAACCCTGGTCACCTCCCCGCCCGCCATCTACCACCAGGTGTTAACCCTGGTCACCTCCCCGCCCACCATCTACCACCAGGTATTAACCCTGGTCACCTCCCCGCCCGCCATCTACCACCAGGTGTTAACCCTGGTCACCTCCCCGCCCACCATCTACCACCAGGTGTTATGGTGCCTTCAGTCGGTCCCGCCGGCCGTCTACCACCAGGTGTTATGGTGCCTTCAGTCGGTCCCGCCGGCCGTCTACCACCAGGTGTTATGGTGCCTTCAGTCGGTCCCGCCGGCCGTCTACCACCAGGTGTTATGGTGCCTTCAGTCGGTCCCGCCGGCCGTCTACCACCAGGTGTTATGGTGCCTTCAGTCGGTCCCGCCGGCCGTCTACCACCAGGTGTTATGGTGCCTTCAGTCGGTCCCGCCGGCCGTCTACCACCAGGTGTTATGGTGCCTTCAGTCGGTCCCGCCGGCCGTCTACCACCAGGTGTTATGGTGCCTTCAGTCGGTCCCGCCGGCCGTCTACCACCAGGTGTTATGGTGCCTTCAGTCGGTCCCGCCGGCCGTCTACCACCAGGTGTTATGGTGCCTTCAGTCGGTCCCGCCGGCCGTCTACCACCAGGTGTTATGGTGCCTTCAGTCGGTCCCGCCGGCCGTCTACCACCAGGTGTTATGGTGCCTTCAGTCGGTCCTCGTCGAGTCCTGAATGTATGACGTGATAGCGCGGTGATGGCGTTCAGGTCACTAGTTAGATCGTAAAGTCGGGACCAATCGGATGCAAGGCAGCAGATTCAGTAGATTATTCTTTTCTTGATGCAGGTGGTTTGAGTGACTTTTATCACTGGTATTTACCACTTAGTTAGTTTATCACTGGTATTTACCACTTGGTTAGTTTATCACTGGTATTTACCACTTGGTTAGTTTATCACTGGTATTCACCACTTGGTTAGTTTATCACTGGTATTCACCACTTGGTTAGTTTATCACTGGTATTCACCACTTGGTTAGTTTATAACTGGTATTTACCACTTGGTTAGTTTAGAACTGGTATTTACCACTTGGTTAGTTTAGAACTGGTATTCACCACTTGGTTAGTTTAGAACTGGTATTTACCACTTGGTTAGTTTATCACTGGTATTCACCACTTGGTTAGTTTATCACTGGTATTTACCACTTGGTTAGTTTATCACTGGTATTTACCACTTGGTTAGTTTATCTCTGGTATTCACCACTTGGTTAGTTTATCACTGGTATTTACCACTTGGTTAGTTTATCACTGGTATTTACCACTTGGTTAGTTTATCACTGGTATTTACCACTTGGTTAGTTTATCACTGGTATTTACCACTTGGTTAGTTTATCACTGGTATTTATCACTTGGTTAGTTTATCACTGGTATTTACCACTTAGTTAGTTTATCACTGGTATTTACCACTTGGTTAGTTTATCACTGGTATTTACCACTTGGTTAGTTTATCACTGGTATTTACCACTTGGTAGTTTATCACTGGTATTTACCACTTGGTTAGTTTATCTCTGGTATTTACCACTTAGTTAGTTTATCACTGGTATTTACCACTTGGTTAGTTTATCACTGGTATTTACCACTTGGTTAGTTTATCTCTGGTATTTACCACTTGGTTAGTTTATCACTGGTATTTACCACTTGGTTAGTTTAGAACTGGTATTTACCACTTGGTTAGTTTAGAACTGGTATTTACCACTTGGTTAGTTTAGAACTGGTATTTACCACTTGGTTAGTTTATCTCTGGTATTTACCACTTGTTTAGTTTATCACTGGTATTTACCACTTGGTTAGTTTATCACTGGTATTTACCACTTGGTTAGTTTAGAACTGGTATTTACCACTTGGTTAGTTTAGAACTGGTATTTACCACTTGTTTAGTTTATCACTGGTATTTACCACTTGGTTAGTTTATCACTGGTATTTACCACTTGGTTAGTTTAGAACTGGTATTTACCACTTGGTTAGTTTAGAACTGGTATTTACCACTTGGTTCGTTTATCACTGGTATTTACCACTTGGTTAGTTTATCACTGGTATTTACCACTTGGTTAGTTTATCACTGGTATTTACCACTTGGTTAGTTTATCACTGGTATTTACCACTTGGTTAGTTTATCACTGGTATTTACCACTTGGTTAGTTTATCACTGGTATTTACCACTTGGTTAGTTTATCACTGGTATTTACCACTTGGTTAGTTTATCACTGGTATTTACCACTTGGTTAGTTTATCACTGGTATTTACCACTTGGTTAGTTTATCACTGGTATTTACCACTTGGTTAGTTTATCACTGGTATTTACCACTTGGTTAGTTTATCACTGGTATTTACCACTTGGTTAGTTTATCACTGGTATTTACCACTTAGTTAGTTTATCACTGGTATTTACCACTTGGTTAGTTTATCACTGGTATTTACCACTTGGTAGTTTATCACTGGTATTTACCACTTGGTTAGTTTATCTCTGGTATTTACCACTTAGTTAGTTTATCACTGGTATTTACCACTTGGTTAGTTTATCACTGGTATTTACCACTTGGTTAGTTTATCTCTGGTATTTACCACTTGGTTAGTTTATCACTGGTATTTACCACTTGGTTAGTTTAGAACTGGTATTTACCACTTGGTTAGTTTAGAACTGGTATTTACCACTTGGTAGTTTATCACTGGTATTTACCACTTGGTTAGTTTAGAACTAGTATTTACCACTTGGTTAGTTTAGAACTGGTATTCACCACTTGGTTAGTTTAGAACTGGTATTTACCACTTGGTTAGTTTATCTCTGGTATTTACCACTTGGTTAGTTTATCACTGGTATTTACCACTTGGTTAGTTTATCACTGGTATTTACCACTTGGTTAGTTTATCACTGGTATTTACCACTTGGTTAGTTTATCACTGGTATTTACCACTTGGTTAGTTTATCACTGGTATTTACCACTTGGTTAGTTTATCACTGGTATTTACCACTTGGTAGTTTATCAATGGTATTTACCACTTGGTTAGTTTATCTCTGGTATTTACCACTTAGTTAGTTTATCACTGGTATTTACCACTTGGTTAGTTTATCACTGGTATTTACCACTTGGTTAGTTTATCTCTGGTATTTACCACTTGGTTAGTTTATCACTGGTATTTACCACTTGGTTAGTTTATCACTGGTATTTACCACTTGGTTAGTTTATCACTGGTATTTACCACTTGGTTAGTTTATCACTGGTATTTACCACTTGGTTAGTGTATCACTGGTATTTACCACTTGGTTAGTTTATCACTGGTATTTACCACTTGGTAGTTTATCACTGGTATTTACCACTTGGTTAGTTTATCACTGGTATTTACCACTTGGTTAGTTTATCACTGGTATTTACCACTTGGTTAGTTTATCACTGGTATTTACCACTTGGTTAGTTTATCACTGGTATTTACCACTTGGTTAGTTTATCACTGGTATTTACCACTTGGTTAGTTTATCACTGGTATTTACCACTTAGTTAGTTTATCACTGGTATTTACCACTTGGTTAGTTTATCACTGGTATTTACCACTTGGTAGTTTATCACTGGTATTTACCACTTGGTTAGTTTATCTCTGGTATTTACCACTTAGTTAGTTTATCACTGGTATTTACCACTTGGTTAGTTTATCACTGGTATTTACCACTTGGTTAGTTTATCTCTGGTATTTACCACTTGGTTAGTTTAGAACTGGTATTTACCACTTGGTTAGTTTAGAACTGGTATTTACCACTTGGTAGTTTATCACTGGTATTTACCACTTGGTTAGTTTAGAACTAGTATTTACCACTTGGTTAGTTTAGAACTGGTATTCACCACTTGGTTAGTTTAGAACTGGTATTTACCACTTGGTTAGTTTATCTCTGGTATTTACCACTTGTTTAGTTTATCACTGGTATTTACCACTTGGTTAGTTTATCACTGGTATTTACCACTTGGTTAGTTTAGAACTGGTATTTACCACTTGGTTAGTTTAGAACTGGTATTTACCACTTGGTTAGTTTAGAACTGGTATTTACCACTTGGTTAGTTTAGAACTGGTATTTACCACTTGGTTAGTTTAGAACTGGTATTTACCACTTGGTTAGTTTATCACTGGTATTTACCACTTGGTTAGTTTATCACTGGTATTTACCACTTGGTTAGTTTAGAACTGGTATTCACCACTTGGTTAGTTTATCACTGGTATTTACCACTTGGTTAGTTTATCACTGGTATTCACCACTTGGTTAGTTTATCACTGGTATTTACCACTTGGTTAGTTTATCACTGGTATTCACCACTTGGTTAGTTTATCACTGGTATTTACCACTTGGTTAGTTTATCACTGGTATTTACCACTTGGTTAGTTTATCTCTGGTATTTACCACTTGGTTAGTTTATCACTGGTATTCACCACTTGGTTAGTTTATCACTGGTATTTACCACTTGGTTCGTTTATCTCTGGTATTTACCACTTGGTTAGTTTATCTCTGGTATTTACCACTTGGTTAGTTTATCACTGGTATTTACCACTTGGTTAGTTTATCACTGGTATTCACCACTTGGTTAGTTTATCACTGGTATTTACCACTTGGTTAGTTTATCACTGGTATTTACCACTTGGTTAGTTTATCACTGGTATTTACCACTTGGTTAGTTTATCTCTGGTATTTACCACTTGGTTAGTTTATCACTGGTATTTACCACTTGGTTAGTTTATCTCTGGTATTTACCACTTGGTTAGTTTATCACTGGTATTTACCACTTGGTTAGTTTATCACTGGTATTTACCACTTGGTTAGTTTATCACTGGTATTCACCACTTGGTTAGTTTATCACTGGTATTCACCACTTGGTTAGTTTATCACTGGTATTCACCACTTGGTTAGTTTATCACTGGTATTTACCACTTGGTTAGTTTATCACTGGTATTTACCACTTGGTTAGTTTATCACTGGTATTTACCACTTGGTTAGTTTATCTCTGGTATTTACCACTTGGTTAGTTTATCACTGGTATTTACCACTTGGTTAGTTTATCACTGGTATTTACCACTTGGTTAGTTTATCTCTGGTATTTACCACTTGGTTAGTTTATCACTGGTATTTACCACTTGGTTAGTTTATCACTGGTATTTACCACTTGGTTATTTTATCACTGGTATTTACCACTTGGTAGTTTATCACTGGTATTCACCACTTGGTTAGTTTATCACTGGTATTCACCACTTGGTTAGTTTATCACTGGTATTCACCACTTGGTTAGTTTATCACTGGTATTTACCACTTGGTTATTTTATCACTGGTATTCACCACTTGGTAGTTTATCACTGGTATTCACCACTTGGTTAGTTTATCACTGGTATTTACCACTTGGTTAGTTTATCACTGGTATTTACCACTTGGTTAGTTTATCACTGGTATTTACCACTTGGTTAGTTTAGAACTGGTATTTACCACTTGGTTAGTTTAGAACTGGTATTCACCACTTGGTTAGTGTTGTGAAGGATCAGATTAAACCGAATATATATATTTATTTATGGATATATATTTAATAGTATTTGTATATCGTTTGATATCCCTTGTATATTCTTTGTACATATACACTGAATATCCCTTTAGTCTACTAAAGCCCATAATAGTTCATTCTCTCATTGGACAAGAACCTGGCGCCAGCAGACAGGCCCCTTGAGTCAAGTTCAATAGTGCCGACGAACATGTCCCAACTAGCCCCGGTTCCGCGTAGGAATACGGCTACCGAAATACGAATGGTACTATTTGTTCACCGTGCATATAAATAGGGCGCAAGTAAAGTAGAACTTTCTTTTAGTCCATTAGTCCTTTACCCTCCAACCTAGTAACAGACGTGAAGCCTCACCCACGACCCACGTGTGGTGCAGTATGGCCTATTTGGCCCCAGAATAGGCATTGAGACCTCGTGTAAATTCATAGCTGAATTGTCATAGTTTGGCACTGTACCGTCGAGTGGGACGTATTTCTATTAAGTAATAATAGTCTATTATGTATGGTGCATCGTTCGGTTAAAGTTCTAAAGTGAGCAGCACCCCCATCGTTCCTCGCGATATCTAGAGTCTTAACCAGGCTGGGCAGACCACGCGTGGTGCTTTCATCCGAGGAGTTCTGGGCGAGGACGAGTGGACCTGCACATTGGATTACCTACCCGGACGACTGCTGAGCCTATACGGCATGGAATATCTATTTGCTTTGGGTGCTTTGATTTGTGGAGCGGATAACAGCCAACGCCAGTGAGTGTTGGAATTACCCCCGAGAGGAGCCCAGGTGAGACGGCGCTCAACCCAGACCGAGGCCGCCTCGCTTCTCCTTCGTTGTGGACCTACAGCTACCGTCTACAAGAGGGCCCAAGTGTATTCATCTGTGGATCAAGATCCTGCGGGCACTGTTTTCTGTACCTGAATTCTCCCCAGGAATCGTTGGCCAGATGGGATGCAGCTGACGGCTCTCCAAACCCCCCCCCCCCCCCTTACTGACTTACAACCAGCAGGACCCCTTTAGTATCCCGCTATAATCCTTAAGTACCATCGCTATAGTTTCCCTAAAGAACCAGGTTGTATACTTGCTTCCTGCGTAACCAGAGATTGGACATTCAGTGTTGATTTGCCTACGAATACTCATTTGCCTTACAAGTGCATTCAAATCATAAATGTAATTAAGTGAATGTTGTATATACCTTTTGCTATATTAAACCTTCGACTGTTATATTTGTGTGGACCTGGTTTCATATGTGGGAAAGTGTTCATCATACTTAGATATCGTGTACTGGATGGCCAGAAGTTAAAGTACATCAAGCGGTAGTGGTTTAATGATACCATACTTATCAATACAGTCAGGGAATTGTACCCCTCAGTTACAATTGGTCCTTCGAACCGGATGGTAACTAGTGTAATATTAATATAGTGTTATTAATATTAAAATGGCCTATGATGAACACTCCACGAAACAGTCCTCCTAACGTAGAACGCCCGCGGCGCAGACGACAGACACCTCAGTACTTAGAGGATTACGCTGTCAGAAAACAGCTGTTTTCTTGTTTTTCTCGGATCCAGAGCATTGCTGGCGTTAACCTGTGACTGCCGCTTCTGTCCGTATCTCTATTTACCTGTTTAAACTGTATCCCAGCCCTGTTACCCGTTTCCCCCACGTCCATTCCTTGTACTCTATTTGTTATTTTGTTTTCTACCGTCGACGCTGCTTGTCTCTCCCGTCCTCTCCTGCGCCCGTCCTGACTCTCTACAAACATTTCACGTCCTCTCTTCCCCCCCTGCTCTCTGGACCTGCCGACTGTACTCTCACCGTTCCCACCATCACTGGATCTCAAACTGGACTACAAACCTTGCCACTGGAAAACAAACTCCCGGATCTACACATTTTTCTCCCAGACAAAACCTTACCTGTCCTCCGGACCGGTCCTGTGCGTCTGCTCCTGGCTGTCTGCTGTCGGCTAAACCAGCCACTCGCTGCTGGCACTGCCTGCCTGGCCGTGCTATCCTATTACTCCCTTCCCGCGAGGGCGACACCACTCCCTCGCGCTGGTTTGCGGGTTCCCCATCTCCTCGGGTGAGTGTCGGCGATACTATACTACTGCCCTCACTCTCCTCTCGGTCTTGGCTGCTGGTATGGCGCGGTCAGGTCGGCCCGCTACGCGGGCTTGGTCTGGAGCCGGCTACTACACGCTGCTTCAAAACAACAACACTCTCTCTCCCAGTATCCAGCTGCAACTCTGGAGTGCTCCCATTGTCCAGCTGCAGCCCCGGAGTGATCTGCTCAACATTCTACTCCAACTCTCCGCCCTCCAGCTACTACCAACTTTTAACCCACTCCTGCTCCTATTCTACACCCAACTTGGACTCCTGCTTCTCCTACCGTTTTCCCCTTGGATTCTCACAACCCCCCCTCCCCCCATTTTTCACTGCCCCCCCCCACCCCCCTGCCGCCTCTCATATACTCCTGCTGATCTTCACTCGCTCAACAACAACTACCGCCTCCCCGCTGCCACTGCCACTGCTGCCAGAAACGCTGGCATTCACTGTCGCCGTCGCAACATCCACAGAGGCCCCCGCCTAAATCGAAACCGGACTCTCCACCTCCCTGACGGCTCATACATCCCCTCTTCCTGGACTACCTCTCGCCCCCCTGCCACCCCCACCCGCCGCACCGCCAACCTTGATAACCTTCGCTCCTTCCTCCCTGCTCCCCCATCCATCTCCCTTGCTCTCCTCAACACCCGTTCTCTCTCCAACAAATCACCTCTGATCTATGAACTACTACTGGACAACAACCTGGACCTACTCCTCCTCACTGAAACCTGGCAACAGCCCTTGGACTTCTACTCCCTCAACCAAGCTACCCCCCCAAATTACAGCTTCATCGCCAAGCCCCGCCTCTCTGGCCGAGGGGGGGGTCTTGCCGTTTTTCACAAACTCTCCCTATCCATCACTGAACTGCACCTAAACCTCCCTCCCATGCTATCCTTCGAATACCTTGCCCTCTCCCTCCCCAACTCTATCACTGCACTACTCCTCTACCGCCCTCCAAAGCCTCATCCCTCTTTTTTAACTGAACTTTCTGATCTCCTGACCATAGCCTCCACTCTCTCCACCCGCCTCCTACTTACCGGTGACCTCAACATCCATGTTGACCAACCAAACTCAAACCTCACTCCTGACTTCCTCTCCCTCCTTGACTGTTTTAGCCTCACCCAGCACATCAACTTCCCCACCCACAACAAAGGCCACACACTTGACCTTGTTTGCTCTGCCTCCCTACCCATATCCAATCCTCACCCCATCCCATTCCCACTCTCTGACCACTACTGCATCCTTTTCTCCGCTCCCCTTCCCCCACCCCACCACTCCATCAAACGCACCATCTCTTTCCGTAACATAAAATCCATTGACCCTCTCACACTGTCTCAATCCATATCCTCCGCTTTTCCCCCTGACTCCGCCCCCTCTAACCCCGACGACTATGCCCTCCTCCTCAACTCTACTCTCTCTGACTCCCTCGACTCACTGGCACCCCTGAAAACCATCACTGTCTCATTCACCACCTCCTCCCCCTGGTACACTCCGGAACTCCGCTCCATGAAGCAGACCGGCCGTCAACTCGAACGCCTCTATAAAAAAACCCGCCTCACCATCCACGCTGACCTCCACAAACAGCACGTCTCCTCCTACCGTGATGCACTCCAAGCTGCCAAATCTGCCCACTACTCCACCATCATCAACAGCAGCAACCGCAACCCCCGGACCCTCTTCTCCACTGTCAAGAAACTCTTACAACCCCCGGACAATAACTCACTCTCCTCCCCTGACCTCTGCAACTCGTTTCTCCTCTTCTTTAATAATAAAATATCTTTAATCAACAGCTCACTGACTGCCCGCATCGCCAATTCCCCCACCCTCGCCCCCCCCACCAACATTTTTCCCCCACCTGACTCCATCCCTCCCACCCCTTTTACTGCCTTCGCCCCAGTTGACTCCTCCTTCATCATGGACCTCATGACTACCTCCAAGACCACTACCTGCTCCCTTGACCCCCTACCCACTACTCTCACCAAAGCCTGCCTCCCTGCTCTCATCCCCCACCTCACCGCCCTTTTCAACCAGTCACTATCCCTAGGCCACGTCCCCTCCCCCTACAAACTCGCCGCTGTCACCCCTGTCCTCAAAAAACCCACTCTCGACCCATCCACCCTCTCCAACTACCGCCCCATATCCAATCTCCCTTTTTTCTCAAAAACACTGGAACGTATTGCTGCCTCCCAACTCCACTCCCATCTCCAGTCCAACACCCTATATGAACCCCTTCAGTCTGGCTTCCGTCCCGCTCACAGCACCGAAACTGCACTGGTAAAGGTCATCAACGACCTCCTCATCTCCGCTGACTCCGGTGCCCTCAACATCCTGATCCTACTCGATCTCAGTGCAGCCTTTGACACAGTGTGTCACTCCATCCTCCTCCAAAGGCTGCACCAACTGGGTGTTGAGGGCACAGCACTTGACTGGTTCTCCTCCTACCTCACTGACAGACACCAATTCATCTCCCTCTCAGGCCACACCTCCCCCCCCTCCCCAGTCACACAGGGGGTCCCCCAAGGCTCAGTCCTAGGCCCCCTGCTCTTCATCTGCTACATTCTCCCCCTTGGTCACATCATCCGCAAATACCACCTCAACTTCCACTGTTACGCTGACGACACCCAAATATACATCAGTACACAATCCCCCCACAGCCCACCCCTCAGTCACATTGAATCATGCATCACCGAACTCCAAACTTGGATGACCCACAACTTCCTCAAACTCAACAGTGACAAGACTGAACTCCTCATCATTGGCACCAAAACCACCCTCACCAGATCCGGACCCATCACACTCACCATCAACGACTCCACCATCACCCCCTCCCCCCTAGTCCGCAACCTTGGTGTCCTCCTCGACCCCACCCTCTCATTTGACCCCCACGTCCGCTCCATCGTCAAAACATCCTACTTTCACCTCCGCAACATCGCAAAAATCCGTCACTGCCTCTCCCCCCCCGCTGCTGAATCCCTCATTCACGCCTTCATCTCCTCCCGCCTGGACTACTGCAACTCCCTCCTCACTGGTATCACCTCCCGCTCCCTCCATAAACTGCAAATGGTCCAAAATTCAGCCGCCCGCCTCCTCACCAACACCCGGTCCCGCGAACACATCACTCCTGTCCTCCACTCCCTCCACTGGCTCCCGATCAAACACCGCATTAACTTTAAAACACTACTCCTCACCTTCAAAGCCCTCCACAGCCTGGCCCCCCCCTACCTGACTGATCTCCTTCTCCCCTACCGCCCAACCCGTTCCCTCCGGTCCTCCTCCACTGCCTCCCTCACTGTCCCGACATCCAAGCTCAAAAACTTCGGAGATCGGGCCTTCTCTCGCACTGCACCCCGACTCTGGAACTCCCTCCCCCAGTCCATCAGAGACTCCCCTACACTCTCCACCTTCAAAGCTCGCCTCAAAACCCACCTGTTCTCCCTTGCCTTCAACCCCCCCCACCCCTAAACCCCCCCCTCCCCTCCAACCTGATCGATATGTCTCTAGTCTTTTTTTTGTGCCACCAGGCTGTCTCCCCCGTTCCCCCCATGGTCTCATGTTCCTTTGTTTTTGTTTCTTTGTTGTTTTGTTTTGTTTCTTTGCTTTCGCCTCTTTGTTTGTACCCCTGCTCCCGACTACTGTCAGCGACTTCGGGTTATTGAGAAGCGCTATATAAATTAAATGAATTATTATTATTATTAACTACCTAGCCTTCTACAGACGGTAAATGCGGTAAAAGTAGAAAGTAAAATTATGTCTGACCTTAACGACCAGGTTACCCCGACCACAGAGGCCCTAGTGGGTTCTAATGTAACTGACCAAGCTCACGGTGGGGACCAGGAGGGAACAGACATGCCTTTACCCCCCGCCAATACCGAAGAAGTAGTCCCAGACCAGCTCCGGGAGGAAGACAACCCTCCAGAGGTGGAACCCTGCACGGAACAAGATGAGGAGAGCGCCGAGGAGATAGAGCTCCAGGACTCCCCAACGAGGACAGCCAGGAGCGGCTCACCTCTACAAGCGTCTTCCCCCAGCGAGGCGGAGAGGATGCTGTCACAGGCGTTCCTCGTCAGCCTGACAGCCTCTACCGAACGCGATCGACTCCAGGGTGAACGCGATCGACTTCAGGGTGAACGCGATCGACTCCAAACACAGCAACGGAGCGAAGAAGAGCACATACGCCTGGAGATGAGACGCCTTCAGACGGAAGAGAATATGGCAAGAGACCGGTCCGACACCCAGCGCGCCGCTGACGGTGCCCAAAGAGAAGCAGAGCGCGACATCGCTCTCATCCAGCGCGAAGCCGAGCGCGACAGACTACAAGCCGAGCGCGACAGACTACAAGCCGAGCGCGACAGACTACAAGCGCAGCTAATGGAGCAGCTGATCACCAAGGCAACACCCTCTCCCTCCGCCAGGGGTTCAAGGGCCTCGTCGAGACAACAGTCAAGGGCAGCATCCCCTAACCGACCAAGCGACCCTGAACTTGACCACCAGAGAGAGCCTATACCCCCCGCAGACCCCCCTCCCCGACCGGTCCAAGCGAGACCCAGCTACAAGGAAGGAGCAGCATACACTGCGGAGAGGCTAAATAAACGACTACAGGATCTAGAGGACCTGACAGAAGAAGAAGAGGGAGAGGAGGAGAACCAAGCCCGACGACAGCACAGTACTCCACCGGACCAGGAGGTCCAGTACAGCCCAGGCTATACCCCCGCGGCGCTGCGCTACAGACCCCCGACTCTATTCACGGGTGAGCATGACGCACGACCAGCCCCGAGGAACAGCACCTGGACCAGCGGGCCATGGTACCCTGCCGGTACCAGCCCACAGAGAGGCGCAAGAGGAGACTCGCCCACGGCGTCATACATTGGCACACCGACGTTTCCAGACTTCACCCATGAGAATCGAGCACAGTACACGGAGCTCCGGATGTGCTTAGAGACAATGATGGTGGATGTCGTTGACGAACGCCACAAGTATGCAATATTACTGAAGCACCTGAAAGTACCCCGAGCGCACAATATAGCGCTAGCCTATGCCACCTCTACGACCCCATACACCGCGGCTCTAGCAGCGCTGGACCAGAGATATGGACGTATATGGGATTACGTAATCCAAGAGATAAGGCATATTGACCGCCTACCCCCAGCAACAGACAATCGCTCACTAGACGACCTGTCTATAAAAGTGCAGTCCCTGGTAGGGATGCTGGGAGCGCAACGAGAAAAGGGTATGCACGAGCTATACGCCAACTCTAACGTCGAGAGGATTTTAGAGAAGCTGCCGCCCGCCAGACAAGAGCGCTTTAGGCGGCAAAGAGACCACCGTGATCCTAACGGTCCCGAACCATCCCTCCTCGATTTAGCCGACTTCCTGACGAGAGAAGTCAGCAGCCTACGCTTGGATACATTCGTGCGGAGCACACCAAGCTCCAGAGAGGGACCTAGGAGAGTAAACGATGGAAGAAGATCAGTGACTGTCATGCACCAATCAGAATCAGTACCGAGCAGTAAGAACCACAGTACCCCCTCGAGAAAAGAGAAGTGGAAGAAGGTGTGCCCGTACTGCGAGAAGGAACACTGGCTGTCACAATGTGACCTGTTCAAGAAGATGAATGCAGAAGAAGTGAGTCAATGGATAAAGTCCAACAGGCGCTGTTACCGATGTGCGCGCAGTCACATGGCAGCCGAGTGCCGCCTAAAGAAGAGGTGCAGTCGGTGTGACGGAGCCCACCTAGATGTCCTACACGACAGTAACAGAAGAAAGCCTGCACCTGTACCATCGAGCAGCACAAAGGCAAGTGTCATGTACATTGACCCCGCCAGCAGCAGTGGCGCCCAGGTGCTCTTAAAGGTAGTCCGTGTAACATTGAGCCACCAAGATAAAGTCATGGACACTTACGCCGTCCTTGATGACGGGTCAGAGAAGACCCTTCTCCTCGCATCCGCTGCGGCCCAGCTGGGACTGCGGGGGAGCGAGAACCAGATGACGATTCGGACAATAAGAAGAGATTTAAAGACGATAAAAGGCGAGAATGTCTCCTTCACTATCGCAGCAAGCGGGCAGCCAGAGAGACGGTATAGGATTACAAATGCTTTCACCAGCCAAGAAATAGGACTATCACAGTACACCTACCCCATCGCCAAGCTGATGGATAAATATGTGCACCTGCGTCAACTACCTATCCCGCTCATAGACGGCGCCACCCCGACCCTGCTGATAGGCTCCGACCATGCAGACCTCATAGTCCCGATAGACCGGGTCCATACAGGACCCAGAGGCTGTCCTGCAGCAGTCGAGACCCGCCTAGGATGGACACTACAAGGCCCCCTCGCTAAATCTCTCAACCGAACAGCAGCCACTAGCTGCCTCCACTCCAGAGTGACAGAAGAAGACACCACTCTCCTGCAGCATGTCGAGAGGCTATGGACACTAGAGACAATGCCCTTTAAGAACGAAAAGAAAGACATTCGTTCTAAAGAAGACATTTACGCCATAAACCTCCTCGAGCAAGGGACAAAGAGAGTCACAGTCGGCGGAGTGATGAGATACGCAACTCCACTCCTGAGGCGAGAGGGAATGCCCACCTTTCACGCCACGAGAGAAGCTACGGAGCGGTATCTATTGAACACAGAGCGGCGTCTAGCCAAAGACCCCGCTCAAGAGAGTGTGTACCGCGCTGAGATTGAGAAGCTAATCACAGCGAGACACGTAATGAAGATTGACATTAAAGAGGCCGATCAGACGACCGAATCATGGTACGTGCCGCACCACAAGGTCCACCACAACGGCAAGGATCGCATTGTGTTTAACTGCAGCTACCAGATCGGATCCCAGAATCTGAATAAAGAGCTCTTGCCCGGCCCCACACTCGGCCCCTCTCTACTAGGCGTGCTACTACGCTTCCGTCAGGACAAGGTGGCTATCAGCGGGGATATCAAAGGGATGTTCCTGCAGGTGAGACTAGTGGAGGAGGATAAGCCCCTACTGCGGTTCCTATGGAGAGAGAGGATCGGAGATGAGCACCCAGCCATATACCAATGGGAAGTCCTCCCCTTCGGAACCACATGCAGCCCGTGCTGTGCTACATTTGCACTGCAGAAACACGTCGCAGAGGACCCAGCAGCAGATGAAGAGGTCCGACACAGTGTGAAGAACAGTTTCTACGTGGACAACTGTTTACAAAGCGTTTCGACCCAAGAAGAAGCCGAGGCTCTCCTACTCAAGCTACGCGCCTCCCTGATCAAAGGCGGCTTTGATCTCAGGCAGTGGGCCAGCAGCGACCCGCAAGTATTGCGCAGCCTCTCCCCCGCGGACAAGGCAGCCAGTAGCGAGACCTGGATGGCGACCATCCCAGGAGAAGCCCAAGAAATGACACTAGGACTAGTCTGGCGCTTCAAAACAGACTCGCTCCACTATAGACACAAACCCCTGACCACGGAGCAGGGAAGGTCGACGGCGATACCGACCACCAGACGGAGTGTGTACAGAACACTCGCCAGACAATATGACCCGTTGGGATGTATTCTACCTTACACCACCAGGGCAAAGATGATTGTACGAGCACTATGGGACAAGGACCAGGGCTGGGACGACCCAATACCCGCACACCTTGCCTCCACATGGAGAGAGTGGGAGACGGAACTCCGCTCACTCCCAGGTGTCAACATACGCCGCAGCTACTTCCCACCCACAGTGAGGCCAGAGACATGCAAGATGGATCTACACGTCTTCAGCGACGCCTCCGAAGTAGCCTATGGATCTGTGGCCTACTTGCGTGCCCAAGAGAATGGAGGAGAGATACACACCGCTTTCATCCTGGCTCGCTCAAGAATAGCCCCACGAAAGCAACAATCTATCCCGCGTCTAGAGCTCTGCGCAGCCCTAGCAGGAGCGCATCTAGCCACGTTAATCCAACGTGAACTCACCATCCCGGTGCAAAGAACAATCTTGTGGTCAGACTCTACGACAGTACTCACATGGATCAAGTCTGATTCATGCAGATACAAGGTCTTCGTGGGAGTCAGAGTCACAGAGATTCAAGAGTTAACAGAAGCAGCGAGCTGGCGGTATGTGGACACCAAACACAACCCAGCTGACGTCATCACCCGGGGAATGTCCCTAGATGACCTCACCCGTCACAACATCTACAGTGACGGACCAGAGTTCCTCAAGCTCCCGGAAGAAGAGTGGCCTACGCCCACCCCACGGGAAGCGAGTAAAGAGGAGGCTGAAAACAAGAAACCTATGTTCTGTGGATTGAGCACAGTCGCCTCCACAGACCCCAACATAGATGATTGCCTCACCCTACAAAGTGCGCAGCTAAAGACATTCCTGTGGCACCACCCAGAGATTCAGCCCACCACTGACATTTCAGCAGCTGACTACGAAGAAGCAGAACTTCTTCTACTACAACGAGCCCAGAGAGACTCGTTCCCCGATGAGCTAGACTGTCTACAGGGAGGAAAGCCCATCCCATCAGACAGCAGACTGCTCCACCTGGCACCCGAGAGTGACGCCCATAATCTCATCAGAGTGGGTGGTCGTCTGCGGAGAGCCCCCGACCTACCGGATGACGTTAAGTACCCGATAGTCTTGAACAGCCGACACAAGGTCACAGAGCTGATCATAAAGAAATACGACGAGGATGTGCACCACGCAGGAGCAGAGAGAGTCTTCGCGGAGATCAGACGTCGCTATTGGATACTTCAAGGGAGAGAAGCAGTGCGACGCTTCCAGCGAACCTGTCTAGACTGCCGAAAGTGGCGCGCGCAGCCCAGCATACCCCGGATGGCTGACCTACCTCCCTGTCGCCTCCGACTCGGCGACAAGCCCTTTCACTCCACAGGCATGGACTGTTTTGGCCCGTTGTATATAAAGAAAGGAAGAGGAACCGAGAAGCGGTGGGGTATTGTATTCAAATGCATGACCACCAGAGTGATACATATCGAACTCCTTCCAACCATGAGCACAGACTCATTCCTTATGGCCTTCCGAAGATTCACATCGCGGAAAGGAAAACCGTCTACATTGTTGTCTGATCACGGGACAAACTTCAAAGGCGGAGAAAGAGAGCTGAGAGAGAGCTTCCAAGCTATGGGCCCAGAACTTAAGACCCACCTCGCTCCATCCCAGATTGACTTCCAGTTTAATCCCCCGAACGCACCCCACTTCGGTGGAACCTGGGAACGAGAAGTACGTTCTATAAAGACAGCCCTGTACGCCGTGCTTGGGGCCCAGACTGTGGCGGAAGAAGTCCTAATGACAGTCCTCACGGAGATCGAGGGAGTATTGAACTCCAAGCCCCTCGGTTACGTCTCAAGTGATGTAGCAGATGTCGACCCAGTCACCCCCAACACACTCTTGATGGGGCGGCTGGACCCCGCGCTACCCCAGACAATGTACAGGCCTGAAGAAGCGAACGGCCGAAGAATGTGGAGGTACAGTCAAGTACTGGCTGACAAGTTTTGGAATAGCTTCCTACTCCACTATCTACCGTCTCTACAGACCCGCCAGAAGTGGGTAAAAGAGAGAGACAATTTGACAGAAGGAACAGTCGTCATGATTATCGACCAGTCACTACCCAGAGCTATGTGGCCGGCTGGCCGCGTAAGCAAAGTGATCACCGGTGCCGATGGCAAGGTCCGAGCAGCTGAAGTGCTCGTCCAAGGGCGAACTTACACACGACCCGTGGCGAGGCTAATAGAACTGCCAAGACTCCCAGACACTATCGATGACGACCATGACCCCATGACTTTGTGAGTTGACTGACCCTTACAGCGGACCTTGAGTGGTAGACAGTGCGGTTAATCTGTCTCTGCTTAGCTAATTAGGTGGGACTAATTAGGGGGCGGCTGTTGTGAAGGATCAGATTAAACCGAATATATATATTTATTTATGGATATATATTTAATAGTATTTGTATATCGTTTGATATCCCTTGTATATTCTTTGTACATATACACTGAATATCCCTTTAGTCTACTAAAGCCCATAATAGTTCATTCTCTCATTGGACAAGAACCTGGCGCCAGCAGACAGGCCCCTTGAGTCAAGTTCAATAGTGCCGACGAACATGTCCCAACTAGCCCCGGTTCCGCGTAGGAATACGGCTACCGAAATACGAATGGTACTATTTGTTCACCGTGCATATAAATAGGGCGCAAGTAAAGTAGAACTTTCTTTTAGTCCATTAGTCCTTTACCCTCCAACCTAGTAACAGACGTGAAGCCTCACCCACGACCCACGTGTGGTGCAGTATGGCCTATTTGGCCCCAGAATAGGCATTGAGACCTCGTGTAAATTCATAGCTGAATTGTCATAGTTTGGCACTGTACCGTCGAGTGGGACGTATTTCTATTAAGTAATAATAGTCTATTATGTATGGTGCATCGTTCGGTTAAAGTTCTAAAGTGAGCAGCACCCCCATCGTTCCTCGCGTTATCTAGAGTCTTAACCAGGCTGGGCAGACCACGCGTGGTGCTTTCATCCGAGGAGTTCTGGGCGAGGACGAGTGGACCTGCACATTGGATTACCTACCCGGACGACTGCTGAGCCTATACGGCATGGAATATCTATTTGCTTTGGGTGCTTTGATTTGTGGAGCGGATAACAGCCAACGCCAGTGAGTGTTGGAATTACCCCCGAGAGGAGCCCAGGTGAGACGGCGCTCAACCCAGACCGAGGCCGCCTCGCTTCTCCTTCGTTGTGGACCTACAGCTACCGTCTACAAGAGGGCCCAAGTGTATTCATCTGTGGATCAAGATCCTGCGGGCACTGTTTTCTGTACCTGAATTCTCCCCAGGAATCGTTGGCCAGATGGGATGCAGCTGACGGCTCTCCAAACCCCCCCCCCCTTACTGACTTACAACCAGCAGGACCCCTTTAGTATCCCGCTATAATCCTTAAGTACCATCGCTATAGTTTCCCTAAAGAACCAGGTTGTATACTTGCTTCCTGCGTAACCAGAGATTGGACATTCAGTGTTGATTTGCCTACGAATACTCATTTGCCTTACAAGTGCATTCAAATCATAAATGTAATTAAGTGAATGTTGTATATACCTTTTGCTATATTAAACCTTCGACTGTTATATTTGTGTGGACCTGGTTTCATATGTGGGAAAGTGTTCATCATACTTAGATATCGTGTACTGGATGGCCAGAAGTTAAAGTACATCAAGCGGTAGTGGTTTAATGATACCATACTTATCAATACAGTCAGGGAATTGTACCCCTCAGTTACAGTTAGTTTATCACTGGTATTTACCACTTGGTTAGTTTATCACTGGTATTTACCACTTGTTTAGTTTATCACTGGTATTTACCACTTGGTTAGTTTAGAACTGGTATTTACCACTTGCTTAGTTTATCTCTGGTATTTACCACTTGCTTAGTTTATCTCTGGTATTTACCACTTGGTTAGTTTAGAACTGGTATTTACCACTTGGTTAGTTTAGAACTGGTATTCACCACTTGGTTAGTTTATCACTGGTATTTACCACTTGGTTAGTTTATCACTGGTATTTACCACTTGTTTAGTTTATCACTGGTATTTACCACTTAGTTAGTTTATCACTGGTATTTACCACTTGGTTAGTTTATCACTGGTATTTACCACTTGGTAGTTTATCACTGGTATTTACCACTTGGTTAGTTTATCTCTGGTATTTACCACTTAGTTAGTTTATCACTGGTATTTACCACTTGGTTAGTTTATCACTGGTATTTACCACTTGGTTAGTTTATCACTGGTATTTACCACTTGGTTAGTTTATCACTGGTATTTACCACTTAGTTAGTTTATCACTGGTATTTACCACTTGGTTAGTTTATCACTGGTATTTACCACTTGTTTAGTTTATCACTGGTATTTACCACTTGGTTAGTTTAGAACTGGTATTTACCACTTGCTTAGTTTATCTCTGGTATTTACCACTTGCTTAGTTTATCTCTGGTATTTACCACTTGGTTAGTTTAGAACTGGTATTTACCACTTGGTTAGTTTAGAACTGGTATTCACCACTTGGTTAGTTTATCACTGGTATTTACCACTTGGTTAGTTTATCACTGGTATTTACCACTTGTTTAGTTTATCACTGGTATTTACCACTTAGTTAGTTTATCACTGGTATTTACCACTTGGTTAGTTTATCACTGGTATTTACCACTTGGTAGTTTATCACTGGTATTTACCACTTGGTTAGTTTATCTCTGGTATTTACCACTTAGTTAGTTTATCACTGGTATTTACCACTTGGTTAGTTTATCACTGGTATTTACCACTTGGTTAGTTTATCACTGGTATTTACCACTTGGTTAGTTTATCACTGGTATTTACCACTTGGTTAGTTTATCACTGGTATTTACCACTTAGTTAGTTTATCACTGGTATTTACCACTTGGTTAGTTTATCACTGGTATTTACCACTTGGTTAGTTTATCACTGGTATTTACCACTTAGTTAGTTTATCACTGGTATTTACCACTTGGTTAGTTTATCACTGGTATTCACCACTTGGTTAGTTTATCACTGGTATTTACCACTTGGTTAGTTTATCACTGGTATTTACCACTTGCTTAGTTTATCACTGGTATTTACCACTTGGTTAGTTTATCACTGGTATTCACCACTTGGTTAGTTTATCACTGGTATTTACCACTTGGTTAGTTTATCACTGGTATTCACCACTTGGTTAGTTTATCACTGGTATTTACCACTTGGTTAGTTTATCACTGGTATTTACCACTTGGTTAGTTTATCTCTGGTATTTACCACTTGGTTAGTTTATCACTGGTATTCACCACTTGGTTAGTTTATCACTGGTATTTACCACTTGGTTAGTTTATCTCTGGTATTTACCACTTGGTTAGTTTATCTCTGGTATTTACCACTTGGTTAGTTTATCACTGGTATTTACCACTTGGTTAGTTTATCACTGGTATTCACCACTTGGTTAGTTTATCACTGGTATTTACCACTTGGTTAGTTTATCACTGGTATTTACCACTTGGTTAGTTTATCACTGGTATTTACCACTTGGTTAGTTTATCTCTGGTATTTACCACTTGGTTAGTTTATCACTGGTATTTACCACTTGGTTAGTTTATCTCTGGTATTTACCACTTGGTTAGTTTATCACTGGTATTTACCACTTGGTTAGTTTATCACTGGTATTTACCACTTGGTTAGTTTATCACTGGTATTCACCACTTGGTTAGTTTATCACTGGTATTCACCACTTGGTTAGTTTATCACTGGTATTCACCACTTGGTTAGTTTATCACTGGTATTCACCACTTGGTTAGTTTATAACTGGTATTTACCACTTGGTTAGTTTAGAACTGGTATTTACCACTTGGTTAGTTTAGAACTGGTATTCACCACTTGGTTAGTTTAGAACTGGTATTTACCACTTGGTTAGTTTATCACTGGTATTCACCACTTGGTTAGTTTATCACTGGTATTTACCACTTGGTTAGTTTATCACTGGTATTTACCACTTGGTTAGTTTATCTCTGGTATTCACCACTTGGTTAGTTTATCACTGGTATTTACCACTTGGTTAGTTTATCACTGGTATTTACCACTTGGTTAGTTTATCACTGGTATTTACCACTTGGTTAGTTTATCACTGGTATTTACCACTTGGTTAGTTTATCACTGGTATTTACCACTTGGTTAGTTTATCACTGGTATTTACCACTTGGTTAGTTTATCACTGGTATTTACCACTTGGTTAGTTTATCTCTGGTATTTACCACTTGGTTAGTTTATCTCTGGTATTTACCACTTGGTTAGTTTATCACTGGTATTTACCACTTGGTTAGTTTATCACTGGTATTCACCACTTGGTTAGTTTATCACTGGTATTTACCACTTGGTTAGTTTATCACTGGTATTTACCACTTGGTTAGTTTATCACTGGTATTTACCACTTGGTTAGTTTATCTCTGGTATTTACCACTTGGTTAGTTTATCACTGGTATTTACCACTTGGTTAGTTTATCTCTGGTATTTACCACTTGGTTAGTTTATCACTGGTATTTACCACTTGGTTAGTTTATCACTGGTATTTACCACTTGGTTAGTTTATCACTGGTATTCACCACTTGGTTAGTTTATCACTGGTATTCACCACTTGGTTAGTTTATCACTGGTATTCACCACTTGGTTAGTTTATCACTGGTATTCACCACTTGGTTAGTTTATAACTGGTATTTACCACTTGGTTAGTTTAGAACTGGTATTTACCACTTGGTTAGTTTAGAACTGGTATTCACCACTTGGTTAGTTTAGAACTGGTATTTACCACTTGGTTAGTTTATCACTGGTATTCACCACTTGGTTAGTTTATCACTGGTATTTACCACTTGGTTAGTTTATCACTGGTATTTACCACTTGGTTAGTTTATCTCTGGTATTCACCACTTGGTTAGTTTATCACTGGTATTTACCACTTGGTTAGTTTATCACTGGTATTTACCACTTGGTTAGTTTATCACTGGTATTTACCACTTGGTTAGTTTATCACTGGTATTTACCACTTGGTTAGTTTATCACTGGTATTTACCACTTGGTTAGTTTATCACTGGTATTTACCACTTAGTTAGTTTATCACTGGTATTTACCACTTGGTTAGTTTATCACTGGTATTTACCACTTGGTTAGTTTATCACTGGTATTTACCACTTGGTAGTTTATCACTGGTATTTACCACTTGGTTAGTTTATCTCTGGTATTTACCACTTAGTTAGTTTATCACTGGTATTTACCACTTGGTTAGTTTATCACTGTTATTTACCACTTGGTTAGTTTATCTCTGGTATTTACCACTTGGTTAGTTTATCACTGGTATTTACCACTTGGTTAGTTTAGAACTGGTATTTACCACTTGGTTAGTTTAGAACTGGTATTTACCACTTGGTTAGTTTAGAACTGGTATTCACCACTTGGTTAGTTTAGAACTGGTATTTACCACTTGGTTAGTTTATCTCTGGTATTTACCACTTGTTTAGTTTATCACTGGTATTTACCACTTGGTTAGTTTATCACTGGTATTTACCACTTGGTTAGTTTAGAACTGGTATTTACCACTTGGTTAGTATAGAACTGGTATTTACCACTTGGTTCGTTTATCACTGGTATTTACCACTTGGTTAGTTTATCACTGGTATTTACCACTTGGTTAGTTTATCACTGGTATTTACCACTTGGTTAGTTTATCACTGGTATTTACCACTTGGTTAGTTTATCACTGGTATTTACCACTTGGTTAGTTTATCACTGGTATTTACCACTTGGTAGTTTATCACTGGTATTTACCACTTGGTTAGTTTATCACTGGTATTTACCACTTGGTTAGTTTATCACTGGTATTTACCACTTGGTTAGTTTATCACTGGTATTTACCACTTGGTTAGTTTATCACTGGTATTTACCACTTGGTTAGTTTATCACTGGTATTTACCACTTGGTTAGTTTATCACTGGTATTTACCACTTGGTTAGTTTATCACTGGTATTTACCACTTAGTTAGTTTATCACTGGTATTTACCACTTGGTTAGTTTATCACTGGTATTTACCACTTGGTTAGTTTATCACTGGTATTTACCACTTGGTAGTTTATCACTGGTATTTACCACTTGGTTAGTTTATCTCTGGTATTTACCACTTAGTTAGTTTATCACTGGTATTTACCACTTGGTTAGTTTATCACTGGTATTTACCACTTGGTTAGTTTATCTCTGGTATTTACCACTTGGTTAGTTTATCACTGGTATTTACCACTTGGTTAGTTTAGAACTGGTATTTACCACTTGGTTAGTTTAGAACTGGTATTTACCACTTGGTAGTTTATCACTGGTATTTACCACTTGGTTAGTTTAGAACTAGTATTTACCACTTGGTTAGTTTAGAACTGGTATTCACCACTTGGTTAGTTTAGAACTGGTATTTACCACTTGGTTAGTTTATCTCTGGTATTTACCACTTGTTTAGTTTATCACTGGTATTTACCACTTGGTTAGTTTATCACTGGTATTTACCACTTGGTTAGTTTAGAACTGGTATTTACCACTTGGTTAGTTTAGAACTGGTATTTACCACTTGGTTAGTTTAGAACTGGTATTTACCACTTGGTTAGTTTAGAACTGGTATTTACCACTTGGTTAGTTTAGAACTGGTATTTACCACTTGGTTAGTTTATCACTGGTATTTACCACTTGGTTAGTTTATCACTGGTATTTACCACTTGGTTAGTTTAGAACTGGTATTCACCACTTGGTTAGTTTATCACTGGTATTTACCACTTGGTTAGTTTATCACTGGTATTTACCACTTGCTTAGTTTATCACTGGTATTTACCACTTGGTTAGTTTATCACTGGTATTCACCACTTGGTTAGTTTATCACTGGTATTTACCACTTGGTTAGTTTATCACTGGTATTCACCACTTGGTTAGTTTATCACTGGTATTTACCACTTGGTTAGTTTATCACTGGTATTTACCACTTGGTTAGTTTATCTCTGGTATTTACCACTTGGTTAGTTTATCACTGGTATTCACCACTTGGTTAGTTTATCACTGGTATTTACCACTTGGTTAGTTTATCTCTGGTATTTACCACTTGGTTAGTTTATCTCTGGTATTTACCACTTGGTTAGTTTATCACTGGTATTTACCACTTGGTTAGTTTATCACTGGTATTCACCACTTGGTTAGTTTATCACTGGTATTTACCACTTGGTTAGTTTATCACTGGTATTTACCACTTGGTTAGTTTATCACTGGTATTTACCACTTGGTTAGTTTATCTCTGGTATTTACCACTTGGTTAGTTTATCACTGGTATTTACCACTTGGTTAGTTTATCTCTGGTATTTACCACTTGGTTAGTTTATCACTGGTATTTACCACTTGGTTAGTTTATCACTGGTATTTACCACTTGGTTAGTTTATCACTGGTATTCTACCACTTGGTTAGTTTATCACTGGTATTCACCACTTGGTTAGTTTATCACTGGTATTCACCACTTGGTTAGTTTATCACTGGTATTTACCACTTGGTTAGTTTATCACTGGTATTTACCACTTGGTTAGTTTATCACTGGTATTTACCACTTGGTTAGTTTATCTCTGGTATTTACCACTTGGTTAGTTTATCACTGGTATTTACCACTTGGTTAGTTTATCACTGGTATTTACCACTTGGTTAGTTTATCACTGGTATTTACCACTTGGTTAGTTTATCTCTGGTATTTACCACTTGGTTAGTTTATCACTGGTATTTACCACTTGGTTAGTTTATCACTGGTATTTACCACTTGGTTATTTTATCACTGGTATTTACCACTTGGTAGTTTATCACTGGTATCTACCACTTGGTTAGTTTATCACTGGTATTCACCACTTGGTTAGTTTATCACTGGTATTCACCACTTGGTTAGTTTATCACTGGTATTTACCACTTGGTAGTTTATCACTGGTATTTACCACTTGGTTAGTTTATCTCTGGTATTTACCACTTAGTTAGTTTATCACTGGTATTTACCACTTGGTTAGTTTATCACTGTTATTTACCACTTGGTTAGTTTATCTCTGGTATTTACCACTTGGTTAGTTTATCACTGGTATTTACCACTTGGTTAGTTTAGAACTGGTATTTACCACTTGGTTAGTTTAGAACTGGTATTTACCACTTGGTTAGTTTAGAACTGGTATTCACCACTTGGTTAGTTTAGAACTGGTATTTACCACTTGGTTAGTTTATCTCTGGTATTTACCACTTGTTTAGTTTATCACTGGTATTTACCACTTGGTTAGTTTATCACTGGTATTTACCACTTGGTTAGTTTAGAACTGGTATTTACCACTTGGTTAGTATAGAACTGGTATTTACCACTTGGTTCGTTTATCACTGGTATTTACCACTTGGTTAGTTTATCACTGGTATTTACCACTTGGTTAGTTTATCACTGGTATTTACCACTTGGTTAGTTTATCACTGGTATTTACCACTTGGTTAGTTTATCACTGGTATTTACCACTTGGTTAGTTTATCACTGGTATTTACCACTTGGTAGTTTATCACTGGTATTTACCACTTGGTTAGTTTATCACTGGTATTTACCACTTGGTTAGTTTATCACTGGTATTTACCACTTGGTTATTTTATCACTGGTATTTACCACTTGGTTAGTTTATCACTGGTATTTACCACTTGGTTAGTTTATCACTGGTATTTACCACTTGGTTAGTTTATCACTGGTATTTACCACTTGGTTAGTTTATCACTGGTATTTACCACTTAGTTAGTTTATCACTGGTATTTACCACTTGGTTAGTTTATCACTGGTATTTACCACTTGGTTAGTTTATCACTGGTATTTACCACTTGGTAGTTTATCACTGGTATTTACCACTTGGTTAGTTTATCTCTGGTATTTACCACTTAGTTAGTTTATCACTGGTATTTACCACTTGGTTAGTTTATCACTGGTATTTACCACTTGGTTAGTTTATCTCTGGTATTTACCACTTGGTTAGTTTATCACTGGTATTTACCACTTGGTTAGTTTAGAACTGGTATTTACCACTTGGTTAGTTTAGAACTGGTATTTACCACTTGGTAGTTTATCACTGGTATTTACCACTTGGTTAGTTTAGAACTAGTATTTACCACTTGGTTAGTTTAGAACTGGTATTCACCACTTGGTTAGTTTAGAACTGGTATTTACCACTTGGTTAGTTTATCTCTGGTATTTACCACTTGTTTAGTTTATCACTGGTATTTACCACTTGGTTAGTTTATCACTGGTATTTACCACTTGGTTAGTTTAGAACTGGTATTTACCACTTGGTTAGTTTAGAACTGGTATTTACCACTTGGTTAGTTTAGAACTGGTATTTACCACTTGGTTAGTTTAGAACTGGTATTTACCACTTGGTTAGTTTAGAACTGGTATTTACCACTTGGTTAGTTTATCACTGGTATTTACCACTTGGTTAGTTTATCACTGGTATTTACCACTTGGTTAGTTTAGAACTGGTATTCACCACTTGGTTAGTTTATCACTGGTATTTACCACTTGGTTAGTTTATCACTGGTATTTACCACTTGCTTAGTTTATCACTGGTATTTACCACTTGGTTAGTTTATCACTGGTATTCACCACTTGGTTAGTTTATCACTGGTATTTACCACTTGGTTAGTTTATCACTGGTATTCACCACTTGGTTAGTTTATCACTGGTATTTACCACTTGGTTAGTTTATCACTGGTATTTACCACTTGGTTAGTTTATCTCTGGTATTTACCACTTGGTTAGTTTATCACTGGTATTCACCACTTGGTTAGTTTATCACTGGTATTTACCACTTGGTTAGTTTATCTCTGGTATTTACCACTTGGTTAGTTTATCTCTGGTATTTACCACTTGGTTAGTTTATCACTGGTATTTACCACTTGGTTAGTTTATCACTGGTATTCACCACTTGGTTAGTTTATCACTGGTATTTACCACTTGGTTAGTTTATCACTGGTATTTACCACTTGGTTAGTTTATCACTGGTATTTACCACTTGGTTAGTTTATCTCTGGTATTTACCACTTGGTTAGTTTATCACTGGTATTTACCACTTGGTTAGTTTATCTCTGGTATTTACCACTTGGTTAGTTTATCACTGGTATTTACCACTTGGTTAGTTTATCACTGGTATTTACCACTTGGTTAGTTTATCACTGGTATTCTACCACTTGGTTAGTTTATCACTGGTATTCACCACTTGGTTAGTTTATCACTGGTATTCACCACTTGGTTAGTTTATCACTGGTATTTACCACTTGGTTAGTTTATCACTGGTATTTACCACTTGGTTAGTTTATCACTGGTATTTACCACTTGGTTAGTTTATCTCTGGTATTTACCACTTGGTTAGTTTATCACTGGTATTTACCACTTGGTTAGTTTATCACTGGTATTTACCACTTCGTTAGTTTATCACTGGTATTTACCACTTGGTTAGTTTATCTCTGGTATTTACCACTTGGTTAGTTTATCACTGGTATTTACCACTTGGTTAGTTTATCACTGGTATTTACCACTTGGTTATTTTATCACTGGTATTTACCACTTGGTAGTTTATCACTGGTATCTACCACTTGGTTAGTTTATCACTGGTATTCACCACTTGGTTAGTTTATCACTGGTATTCACCACTTGGTTAGTTTATCACTGGTATTTACCACTTGGTTATTTTATCACTGGTATTCACCACTTGGTAGTTTATCACTGGTATTCACCACTTGGTTAGTTTATCACTGGTATTTACCACTTGGTTAGTTTATCACTGGTATTTACCACTTGGTTAGTTTATCACTGGTATTTACCACTTGGTTAGTTTAGAACTGGTATTTACCACTTGGTTAGTTTAGAACTGGTATTCACCACTTGGTTAGTTTATCACTGGTATTTACCACTTGGTTAGTTTATCACTGGTATTTACCACTTGTTTAGTTGATCACTGGTATTTACCACTTGGTTAGTTTAGAACTGGTATTTACCACTTGCTTAGTTTATCTCTGGTATTTACCACTTGCTTAGTTCTGTATCGTTAGTGGCTTAGCTTGGCATCGCCTTCTGCACTATCTCGCGTACGTGCACGCGTACTGAATAAACCACAAATGTACCTCTAATACCAGTATTAGTCTGACCACACCCCTCATCAGCTTACCTTCATAAGCAGGTGTGTGGTCACCTGCTCTCCTCCTTCTCGCTTTCACCACAAGGAAGAGGTGCCTCGGTAGATCCCCACACTTGACACCATGATGGAAGAAATTGGATTAGGAACAGCTTGGGAAACAAGGATACGTTGACATCATATCTTTATTTTCTCTCTCACTATTTTCGAGAAAATACGGCGATATTGTCTTCGTACTGGAGTGTCTAGAAGATGATGATCATTCTACAAACCCTCCACCGGTTTTCGTATTGGGAGCACGCCGCTGCATGCTTCTCAACTGCAGTTCCTTGCTGTGTTTGTTGGGGTGAAACCTGTCAGGCCACAGCTGAACTGTCGGACATGCCGCTGTTGTGAGGAGCGGTGCGTTCCAGGTTGGGTGAGTAGTGTTTGCTGGCGGGCTCCACTTGTCTGTTAGTGCTATGGGGGCTACTAGACAAAGTTTATGGAAACCGGCCCCAGGCTAGGGTCCTTTGTTTAGCCGTCTAGGCGACAGAAGGCCTTGGTCTGGCGACCATTATAGTTTTAACTAGTGGGCCGCGACCATTGACACTGGTGATCCCTGTGTGTTCTGGACGAGTGGATTCTCTCTGTCACCGTGTTAAGACCCCATCTTTCATATCCAAATGAGAGTATTCCTTCACGAGGGGATATGTGCATGTAATGTGCGATAGCGGCAGATTCATGTTCAAAGTCAGCTATACAGGCCAGTTGGTACTGTGCTGATTCCGCCGGACGTGTTAATGTCACCGTTGTGAAGCGGTGTTGACGTCTTGTTTTCTCTTTTCTCTTAAAAAGTGAGGAGGGTTCAGAACGGCGGCCTGTCTGGGTGAGTGTTATGTCATTGTTTACATGTTCATAGCTTACGGTTAGCCGGTCGGTGGCCTGGCGCGGGGTAGCTTGGCTTCTCGCGCGCCGCCGGGAGCTCGCTCCTGATCGCGTGCGTCGTAGATCGGCGTCTCGCGAGCGGAAGCGATAGCACCCGAACGGTTGGAGCAGCCGTTAGCTTGATGCTATTCTGTTGAACGTGCTTTGATTTTTAACATGTTTTACACTCTTGACCACGACGTCATCCTTGACAGGGGATGTTCGTCAACCCTGCCTGAGCCTAGACGGGGATTGCGTCAACAAAGAGGGCTGTGTTCTACGGTGGCTTGTGACTGCACTTCGCTGATCTGCGTTCCGGGCAGGTACGGGGTTGGCCAGACCCTCATAACACGTCTTCTGGTTTTACCTTGCTAAATGTATTGTGAATGACGGTGTTTTTTCCCAAAACGTGTGTTGTTGCAATGCATTTGAGATACGTTGCGGGTTGTGTGTGAGCTGTTTTTGTCACTGGCAGTAGCTTCTCCGTGCAGGTCGTGATGTATTGATCTGGTTGTTGTGTGAGAAACATCATGGTGTTTATGTGTACCGTGTACTCACTACTAAGGCAACTAACCTATGAAGCTATGCTTGGTGACGAGTGAGTAAAAGAATGTTCTTTCTCAGACTGTAATGACAATGGACAGTGAGTTCACACATTAACAGGTTTTCCTGTTTTAACTGGCCGTATTGAGGGTAAAATAGGAGGATTGTGTTTTTCCCCCCCCGGTTCCCTGGGGACTTTATCACCTCCTATCAGACATGTTGTGCATTAATTGTGTCTTTTGTGTGGTAGGGATACGATGTAACTCTCAGCTTGATTGCTGAGGTTGTGCTAAATCTGCTGGAGAAACTTATTTCCTAAAGGGAAATTGGTTTGGTTGCTGTCATGTGTGCTTAGCAAGGCCTGTGGTCGATACTAATCAAGAATGATGTATTCTCTCATTGTGATGATGATGGGTTGTGTGTGTCATGTGACCTACAACTGGGTTGTACTGGCCACAGAAGCACATGTGTATGTTGGACCGGGGTTCTTAGAGCCCTCTCTATTCTGTGTTTTTCCTTAGTAAAAATCAGATAGCAGGTTAGCTCGTGCGCTGTGTGGAGCTGTGAAACGCTTCATAGAGCTGACTATGACTGTGTCATATTCTCTTTTTGTCGTTACGTCGTATCATGGGTGTGGGGTCGTAAAGGGGTGAACTGGTAACCTTTCCTCTCCCCATTGTTCTGTCGGTCAGGGGTACACCCCCTGTCCTTCAAGGTTCCCGTCACGTGGCGGTTCGGCACGTTACGGGGGGGGGGGGGGGGGGGGGGGGGGAGGGAGTTCCTGGTCCCACGGCCTGGTATATTGGGCGTGTGCACCGCAGGAATTCCCCCGCCATAGAGTACGTCACCGTGCGCGTCTCTGTTGGTAGGACTTCCGTGTGCTGTTCAGGTCCATGTGATGGATCTGTTTTCAGGGGGGGTGGTCAGGGCTCCTCCTCACCAAGCGCCTACTCAGGCCTTCTGTGAGTTCGGACTCCTTCTTCCATGTGATCCATGTGAGGAAGCCTCCATCAGAGTACAGAGCCTTCCTCCTCAGATTGTCAAAGTGAGTGGACCCTCTAGAAGGGTCCTTTTCTATTGTATGTATATTCGATTCAATTCGTTTATTGAGTGTGTATGGGTTCGGTGCCTCTTCCCCGGAGGCCCTAAAACCAGTTTTTTACATGGCTCAAGGTGCAATATATTCTTTTCAATCTGTACAGCTCGCGTGGGAAGTCTCTCTGGGGATCCCCGTCTCTTTCCTATGGGAGGGTGGTGGGATGTAAAAATGTGAACATTTTTTACCCCGGCTGTGTAGACTGGGATACATACTGTTGATGCTTCCTTCTTTCTATTCCAGAAGTGTTGGAGTTAGGGAGTGTCACACCCCTCTTGTCGTTCCCCTGGGCGCCTTGGGGATTCAATGACAGGTCTAAATAGCCTGTTCATTGATGGGGGTGTGTCCCGACGCACGTATAGTGCTAGCTCGCTGTAAACAGGCGATTGACTGGCACGCCTTAGTTGCTTGTGGTTGAAACAGCGTTTTTATAAAGCAACTGAGATGGGGGTTTTTCCTCTTCCGGCGACCACATCCCATGACCTGGGTGGGTTGTCGACGGATCCTCGTTCATGTCTGGGGGATGATGACGGGATGGATCTGAACATATGTAGTGGGGTCTCACGCCCTTGGGGTGGGCCACCAGGCGCGGTTCGTCCCGACGTCTGGGTGGCGCCTTCTTTTCATGTTAAGATCAACACGCATATCTGCCCTTCTCCTGGAGTAGGCATGTCGGCGTGGTTAGGGCACGGGACTGGTTCTGGTCACGCTGGTCCAGATCAGTTGAACCCGTTGTCCGCCGGGGATGCAGATCTGCTGTTCTGGTACCCTGAGGGACTTGGGCTTTTTTCAGGGGGAAAAATGCCAGGTCGGTCTGGGTGTCACAGGGTTAAGCGCTATGGAGACCCTGGTTGGGTATGTTTTTGCTCAGCACTGTCGTCATGGCTTACAGCCATGCCATTCTGTACGCGCTCGATCTCGTCGGATCTCGGCCGCTACACAGGTTGGTCCTGGTTAGTACTTGGTTGGGAGACCGCCGGGGAATACCAGGTACGGTGTGCTTAGGGGCTGGTTCTCCATTGTTTTTCGCTCCTCTCTCACGCATGGCGAAGAGGGGCCTGTGGGGGTGGTTTTTTGACCTCCTCTGGTGACCCTGTGCTTCCCGTACCGCCAGGCCCGGTCCGAAGTGATGTTTGCGACCCGTAGGCCTGGGTTAACCCTTTTTGGAAACTGAAACACTTGTACTGCGGTATAGCCGGTGTATACCCGCAGGTGTGTTTTGGAGTTTTTTCTTGAGGGGTTATAGGAACAACCACCGCATTGGGTAACACCGAGGTGGTTGATTCCCTGGTGTGTTGGAGCAGTGTCAACTCCCGGGTTCACCGGTTGAGGGTGCCCCTGCACGTTCATGACGTCTGCCAATCGTGTCAGCCTTCTCTGCCTCGACCCCTCTGGGTGGGGGTTGTTAAATGGAGGCTTGGTCATGCAACACCGCCAGCTTACGCTCCTTCCGCCGGGGCGGCTGTGTTCAGCTGTCCCCTCTGGCGCCTGTCTCGTCCGCAGTCTCCAGGCTAGGGTTAACAGCCTGTTGCCTGGTTTTTTCCCCGGTGCGCTGCCTGCTTCCGTTGGTTAACCTTTTTTGTGTGCTTACGGCCATGCTGACTGCCTATTCTGCAGGGTCAGTGTGCCAGGCGGTGTACTATTGGGGGGACGGGGCCCGCTCGGCTTACTGGCCTGGTTGGTTCCGCCTGGGAATACCAGGTGCAGTAACTGAGGGGCCTTTGTCCGAATACGCTGGCGATGTGGGGGGCGGGGCACTACGTGCCCACCTGGTGGGGTCTTGATGCTGGCATCATGGACTTCTCCGGGCCCCCATTCCAGGGAGTCCAGTCCTTTTGGTGGGTCTGGGTCTTCCTTCGTGCTCCGCTGCTACGGCCTTGCCACGGGGTTGGGTTTGCCCTTGACCCCGTGATTCTGGGGGCAGTAACGAGGTTGTTCCTCCGTTCGTTCCCGGGTGGCATGCGGGTTGTGCGTGTGTGTAGTCGTGGGTCAAGCCACGGTCTGCTCACCCTGTGCGTTGAGTTGCTTGAGTGCCTCTTCGCACGGTCGGGTCCGTCGCCCTCCCGTGACGTCCCTAATAGGGGGGCTACCCTCCATTAGGGGGGGTCGGGGGGGCTCGGCCCTCCCTGTTCTGATGGTTTTGGGGGGCTGTCAGCGGGGTGTATTTGTCAGCCAAGTGGCTCCGCTTGGCCTCCCTTGTGCAGAAGGCGATGCCAAGCTAAGCCACTAACGATACAGAACGTTAGGTTATGACTATAACCAAGTTCTGTTAGTTAGGGGCGATGCTTGGCATCGGACGCCGCTGCAGCCCTTGTCCTCACCTTGTGGTGAAAGCTTGGGAAGGAGGAGAGCAGGTGACCACACACCTGCTTATGAAGGTAAGCTGATGAGGGGTGTGGTCAGACTAATACTGGTATTAGAGGTACATTTGTGGTTTATTCAGTACGCGTGCACGTACGCGAGATAGTGCAGAAGGCGATGCCAAGCATCGCCCCTAACTAACAGAACTTGGTTATAGTCATAACCTAACGTTTATCTCTGGTATTTACCACTTGGTTAGTTTAGAACTGGTATTTACCACTTGGTTAGTTTAGAACTGGTATTCACCACTTGGTTAGTTTATCACTGGTATTTACCACTTGGTTAGTTTATCACTGGTATTTACCACTTGTTTAGTTTATCACTGGTATTTACCACTTAGTTAGTTTATCACTGGTATTTACCACTTGGTTAGTTTATCACTGGTATTTACCACTTGGTAGTTTATCACTGGTATTTACCACTTGGTTAGTTTATCTCTGGTATTTACCACTTAGTTAGTTTATCACTGGTATTTACCACTTGGTTAGTTTATCACTGGTATTTACCACTTGGTTAGTTTATCACTGGTATTTACCACTTGGTTAGTTTATCACTGGTATTTACCACTTGGTTAGTTTATCACTGGTATTTACCACTTGGTTAGTTTATCACTGGTATTTACCACTTGGTAGTTTATCACTGGTATTTACCACTTGGTTAGTTTATCTCTGGTATTTACCACTTAGTTAGTTTATCACTGGTATTTACCACTTGGTTAGTTTATCACTGGTATTTACCACTTGGTTAGTTTATCACTGGTATTTACCACTTGGTTAGTTTATCACTGGTATTTACCACTTGGTTAGTTTATCTCTGGTATTTACCACTTGGTTAGTTTATCACTGGTATTTACCACTTGGTTAGTTTATCACTGGTATTTACCACTTGGTTAGTTTATCACTGGTATTTACCACTTGGTTAGTTTATCACTGGTATTTACCACTTGGTTAGTTTATCACTGGTATTTACCACTTGGTTAGTTTAGAACTGGTATTTACCACTTGGTTAGTTTATCTCTGGTATTTACCACTTGGTTAGTTTATCACTGGTATTCACCACTTGGTTAGTTTAGAACTGGTATTCACCACTTGGTTAGTTTATCACTGGTATTTACCACTTGGTTAGTTTATCACTGGTATTTACCACTTGCTTAGTTTATCACTGGTATTTACCACTTGGTTAGTTTATCACTGGTATTCACCACTTGGTTAGTTTATCACTGGTATTTACCACTTGGTTAGTTTATCACTGGTATTTACCACTTGGTTAGTTTATCACTGGTATTTACCACTTGGTTAGTTTATCTCTGGTATTTACCACTTGGTTAGTTTATCACTGGTATTCACCACTTGGTTAGTTTATCACTGGTATTTACCACTTGGTTAGTTTATCTCTGGTATTTACCACTTGGTTAGTTTATCTCTGGTATTTACCACTTGGTTAGTTTATCACTGGTATTTACCACTTGGTTAGTTTATCACTGGTATTCACCACTTGGTTAGTTTATCACTGGTATTTACCACTTGGTTAGTTTATCACTGGTATTTACCACTTGGTTAGTTTATCACTGGTATTTACCACTTGGTTAGTTTATCTCTGGTATTTACCACTTGGTTAGTTTATCACTGGTATTTACCACTTGGTTAGTTTATCTCTGGTATTTACCACTTGGTTAGTTTATCACTGGTATTTACCACTTGGTTAGTTTATCACTGGTATTTACCACTTGGTTAGTTTATCACTGGTATTCACCACTTGGTTAGTTTATCACTGGTATTCACCACTTGGTTAGTTTATCACTGGTATTCACCACTTGGTTAGTTTATCACTGGTATTCACCACTTGGTTAGTTTATCACTGGTATTTACCACTTGGTTAGTTTATCACTGGTATTTACCACTTGGTTAGTTTATCTCTGGTATTTACCACTTGGTTAGTTTATCACTGGTATTTACCACTTGGTTAGTTTATCACTGGTATTTACCACTTGGTTAGTTTATCACTGGTATTTACCACTTGGTTAGTTTATCTCTGGTATTTACCACTTGGTTAGTTTATCACTGGTATTTACCACTTGGTTAGTTTATCACTGGTATTTACCACTTGGTTATTTTATCACTGGTATTTACCACTTGGTAGTTTATCACTGGTATTCACCACTTGGTTAGTTTATCACTGGTATTCACCACTTGGTTAGTTTATCACTGGTATTCACCACTTGGTTATTTTATCACTGGTATTCACCACTTGGTAGTTTATCACTGGTATTCACCACTTGGTTAGTTTATCACTGGTATTTACCACTTGGTTAGTTTATCACTGGTATTTACCACTTGGTTAGTTTATCACTGGTATTTACCACTTGGTTAGTTTAGAACTGGTATTTACCACTTGGTTAGTTTAGAACTGGTATTCACCACTTGGTTAGTTTATCACTGGTATTTACCACTTGGTTAGTTTATCACTGGTATTTACCACTTGTTTAGTTTATCACTGGTATTTACCACTTGGTTAGTTTAGAACTGGTATTTACCACTTGGTTAGTTTATCTCTGGTATTTACCACTTGGTTAGTTTATCACTGGTATTTACCACTTGGTTAGTTTATCACTGGTATTTACCACTTGGTTAGTTTATCTCTGGTATTTACCACTTGCTTAGTTTATCTCTGGTATTTACCACTTGTTAGTTTATCACTGGTATTCACCACTTGGTTAGTTTATCACTGGTATTTACCACTTGGTTAGTTTATCACTGGTATTTACCACTTGGTTAGTTTATCTCTGGTATTCACCACTTGGTTAGTTTATCACTGGTATTTACCACTTGGTTAGTTTATCACTGGTATTTACCACTTGGTTAGTTTATCACTGGTATTTACCACTTGGTTAGTTTATCACTGGTATTTACCACTTGGTTAGTTTATCACTGGTATTTACCACTTGGTTAGTTTATCACTGGTATTTACCACTTGGTTAGTTTATCACTGGTATTTACCACTTAGTTAGTTTATCACTGGTATTTACCACTTGGTTAGTTTATCACTGGTATTTACCACTTGGTTAGTTTATCACTGGTATTTACCACTTGGTAGTTTATCACTGGTATTTACCACTTGGTTAGTTTATCTCTGGTATTTACCACTTAGTTAGTTTATCACTGGTATTTACCACTTGGTTAGTTTATCACTGGTATTTCACACTTGGTTAGTTTATCTCTGGTATTTACCACTTGGTTAGTTTATCACTGGTATTTACCACTTGGTTAGTTTAGAACTGGTATTTACCACTTGGTTAGTTTAGAACTGGTATTTACCACTTGGTTAGTTTAGAACTGGTATTTACCACTTGGTTCGTTTATCACTGGTATTTACCACTTGGTTAGTTTATCACTGGTATTTACCACTTGGTTAGTTTATCACTGGTATTTACCACTTGGTTAGTTTATCACTGGTATTTACCACTTGGTAGTTTATCACTGGTATTTACCACTTGGTTAGTTTATCACTGGTATTTACCACTTGGTTAGTTTATCACTGGTATTTACCACTTGGTAGTTTATCACTGGTATTTACCACTTGGTTAGTTTATCACTGGTATTTACCACTTGGTTAGTTTATCACTGGTATTTACCACTTGGTTAGTTTATCACTGGTATTTACCACTTGGTTAGTTTATCACTGGTATTTACCACTTACACACTATCTGTATGTCATGTATGTCATATATGTTTATATGAATTGAAAATGGGGGACCCTGATGGAAACAAGACAAACGTCTTTCTCAGGTCTGCATCCCCTTAACAATTGTATGTATTGAGCCGTACTGTATTGTACCCATTCTGCAATCTGTTAAATAAAGTTTTCATTCATTCATTCATTCATTTACCACTTGGTAGTTTATCACTGGTATTTACCACTTGGTTAGTTTATCACTATTATTTACCACTTGGTTAGTTTAGAACTGGTATTTACCACTTGGTTAGTTTAGAACTGGTATTCACCACTTGGTTAGTTTAGAACTAGTATTTACCACTTGGTTAGTTTAGAACTGGTATTCACCACTTGGTTAGTTTAGAACTAGTATTTACCACTTGGTTAGTTTAGAACTGGTATTTACCACTTGGTTAGTTTAGAACTGGTATTCACCACTTGGTTAGTTTAGAACTGGTATTTACCACTTGGTTAGTTTATCACTGGTATTTACCACTTGTTTAGTTTATCACTGGTATTTACCACTTGGTTAGTTTATCACTGGTATTTACCACTTGGTTAGTTTATCACTGGTATTTACCACTTGGTTAGTTTAGAACTGGTATTTACCACTTGGTTAGTTTATCACTGGTATTTACCACTTGGTTAGTTTAGAACTAGTATTTACCACTTGGTTAGTTTAGAACTGGTATTTACCACTTGGTTAGTTTATCACTGGTATTTACCACTTGGTTAGTTTAGAACTGGTATTTACCACTTGGTTAGTTTAGAACTGGTATTTACCACTTGGTTAGTTTATCACTGGTATTTACCACTTGGTTAGTTTATCACTGGTATTCACCACTTGGTTAGTTTATCACTGGTATTTACCACTTGGTTAGTTTATCACTGGTATTTACCACTTGGTTAGTTTATCACTGGTATTTACCACTTGGTTAGTTTATCACTGGTATTTACCACTTGGTTAGTTTATCACTGGTATTTACCATGTGGTTAGTTTAGAACTGGTATTTACCACTTAGTTAGTTTAGAACTGGTATTTACTGGGGTTTTGTTTGCAGATGACACACATTTTTGAAGTTCAGGAGATGATTTAAAGGTTTTAAAGTTTTAAGGTTTTGGCAGTTAGCAATACATTTGAAAAGTTTATGGTTTTTGCTTATCAAAAAAAGGATGAAAAGGTTTTAATCTCGATAGATTATATTTAATCTAGACAAGCCAGACTGGAACTTCTCTGCAATTTCATTGCGTTGGAGATGGTCCTGGAGCTGTGCAGCTACCGCTTTCTCCAGGACCCTGGAGCTGAAGGGGAGGTTTGAGATGGCAAGGACTGCCGGGTCCGAGGGGGGTTTTTTGAGGAGGGGTGTGATGATGGCAGTTTGTTAGAACAGAGGGAACATGGCCAGACTGGAGGGAAAGGTTTATGATTTTGGTGATCAGGGGACTTATGGCACAAATGTTTGATTTAACCAGGGCGGTGGGGAAGGGGTCCAGGGCACAGGTGGAGGGTTTCATCGTGTTGATGGTATCCTCACCCTCTCGCTGTGTGACGATGGAGAAAGAGCAGAGAGGCTGGGCGATCGCTGGCTGTGGGAAGGCAGTGGGGGCGGGTGGAGTGGAGGGGCTGGTGAGGAGGGAGCGGATGGTGTCGACTTTGAAGTTATTCCACCGTTCCTCTGTGATGTCTGTGTGTGTGAGAGTTTGCGGTTTGAGAAGTTGGTTTATGGTGGAGAATCGCTGCTTGGAGTTGCCCGGGCTGTTGTTAATTATGTTGGAGTAAAACTGTGACTGTGCCGCGTCTCTGAGGGACTTTGAGTCGGCCTCCTGGTGGTGAGGCCTGGGGCCCTGAGGCATCGCTCAAGGACACGCCCAGTCGCTCAAGGACACGCCCAGTCGCTCAAGGACACGCCCAGTCGCTCAAGGACACGCCCAGTCGCTCAAGGACACGCCCAGTCGCTCAAGGACACGCCCAGTCGCTCAAAGACACGCCCAGTCGCTCAAGGACACGCCCAGTTGTCTTCATTTTTCGCAGCTCGTAGGTGAACCAGGGGGCTGAGCGTGAAAAAAGGAATTAACACAACATTATGTATACTTTTGACTTTTTGATTATATATATATATATATATATATATATATATATATATATATATATATAACACTATGTACATATATATAAAACACTATATGTACATATATATATAATTTGTCATTCTGTCTGTCAGAATCCCCACTGAGACTGCTTCTGTGGGTTACTTCCTGGTTCAACACTCTCATGAACCTGTTCTCTTCTAGGTTCTGCCTGAGATCCAGAGTTACAACGGAGGGGCGCAGGGAGCTGGAGTCCTGGGTAAGGTTTCTTCTTCTGTTGTAACGGAGCTGGAGTCCTGGGTAAGGTTTTCTTCTTCTGTTGTAACGGAGGAGGAGTCCTGGGTAAGGTTTTCTTCTTCTGTTGTAACGGAGGAGGAGGAGTCCTGGGTAAGGGTTTCTTCTTCTGTTGTAACGGAGGAGGAGTCCTGGGTAATATTTTCTTCTTCTGTTGTAACGGAGGAGGAGTCCTGGGTAAGGTTTTCTTCTTCTGTTGTAACGGAGCTGGAGTCCTGGGTAAGGTTTTCTTCTTCTGTTGTAACGGAGGAGGAGTCCTGGGTAATGTTTTCTTCTTCTGTTGTAACGGAGGAGGAGGAGTCCTGGGTAAGGGTTTCTTCTTCTGTTGTAACGGAGCTGGAGTCCTGGGTAAGGTTTTCTTCTTCTGTTGTAACGGAGGAGGAGTCCTGGGTAAGGTTTTCTTCTTCTGTTGTAACGGAGGAGGAGGAGTCCTGGGTAAGGGTTTCTTCTTCTGTTGTAACGGAGGAGGAGTCCTGGGTAATATTTTCTTCTTCTGTTGTAACGGAGGAGGAGTCCTGGGTAAGGTTTTCTTCTTCTGTTGTAACGGAGGAGGAGTCCTGGGTAATGTTTTCTTCTTCTGTTGTAACGGAGGAGGAGGAGTCCTGGGTAAGGGTTTCTTCTTCTGTTGTAACGGAGCTGGAGTCCTGGGTAAGGGTTTCTTCTTCTTCTGTTGTAACGGAGGAGGAGGAGTCCTGGGTAAGGGTTTCTTCTTCTGTTGTAACGGAGCTGGAGTCCTGGGTAAGGGTTTCTTCTTCTTCTGTTGTAACGGAGGAGGAGGAGGAGTCCTGGGTAATGTTTTCTTCTGTTGTAACGGAGGAGGAGTCCTGGGTAATGTTTTCTTCTTCTGTTGTAACGGAGGAGGAGTCCTGGGTAAGGTTTTCTTCTTCTGTTGTAACGGAGGAGGAGGAGTCCTGGGTAATGTTTTCTTCTTCTTCTGTTGTAATGGAGCTGGAGTCCTGGGTAATGTTATATTACCGTATAGCTTACGCTCTGCTCGTAGTGGAACTTATCCCTTTCAATCTAATTCTGAATAAAATGTCTCCACATGTACACACCCATCCGCCTGGCCACACCCACATCCGCTCCTCTACATAAGTGGGGACGTGACCATACTAACAGCTCCTTCCCTATTTTCACCACGACAAGTGTCTGTATACACCACTTGAGTTTAGTGCCGAAATAGTTGTTGGAAAGGAACTACGTGGACATTGTATCTTATTTTTCTCTCTCGCCAATTTACGAGAAAAGCTAAGACATAATGTCTGCATCTTCGGAGGGTTCGAGCGTTCACAACGTCACCCTTCACCAGCGCTTCTCCATTGCCGCGTCCTCCGTGCGTTGTGGGGGCGGCTCTGACTCCACGGTCGTGGCAGCCAGATAAAATCAACGGATAGACAAAGGAAAAACAGAACAACACGTCAACAAGTACGGCAAGAGTCAAAGTGAGTCAGGGAAGGCCAGGCGATATAGGTGGGTTTTGAGTTTTGATTTAAAAGACTCGATGGAGGGGGCAGATTTAATGGACATGGGGATGCTGTTCCAGAGGTCAGGGGCTGCGACCGCAAAAGCACGTCCCCCCCTAGACTTGAAGTTAGACCTACGGGTGGTTAGGAGACCCTTATCAGCCGATCTGAGGGCCCTGGCGTTGGTATAGGGGGTGAGGAGGTCTGCTAGGTAAGCAGGGGCCTTACCATTTAGGGCTTTGTAAACCAATAAAAGTCTAGCGCACCGGGAGCCAGTGGAGGGAGGCAAGTACAGGGGTGATGTGAGCTCTCTTCCGGGTACCTGTGAGCAGTCTAGCGGCAGCATTTTGGGGGAGTTGTAGACGGGCTATGGTGGATTTATTTAGCCCCAGGTACAGGGAGTTACAGTAGTCTAAGCGTGAGGATATGAAGGCGTGAATGACTCTTTCCAGGTCTGAGGGGGAGAGAATGGCCTTGATCCTGGCTATGGACCGGAGCTGGAAAAAGCACCCCTTCACCACAGAGTTTACCTGCCTATTGAAGGAAAACTCAGGGTCAAAGAGCACGCCCAGGTTTTTAACAAAGGGCTTGACTAGGGGAGACAGGTTACCCAGGCTGCTGGCAATGACACTGGTTTGGTTCGGAGGGCCGAAAAGGAGGATTTCACACTTTGACTGAGCTGTAGAAAATTGTGTGCCATCCAGCAATTGATGTCGTCTAGGCAGGAACGAAGACTGTCAAGATTGTTTATATTGTTGGGTTTCATGGGGAGATAGACCTGAGTGTCATCAGCATAAAAATGGAAAGAGATGTTGTGTTTTTTAATGATCAGACCAAGGGGCAGCATGTATAGGGAGAATAGGATAGGGCCAAGGATGGAGCCTTGTGGAACCCCGCAAGAGAGAGAGGCAGAGGGGGAGGAGCAGTTTCCGATATTAACGGAGAAGCTTCTATCACTGAGGTAGGAGGTGAACCATGATAGGGCTGTGCCACTGACACCAACTGCCTGGTGAAGACGGTCAATGACAATAGCATGGTATTTTTTTTTTTTTATCAATTTTTTTTTATTATTACTTACATGAAACAAGACAACACATTAATCACAATCACAATACACAGAACTTCACAGGAAAATAACAAAAACAATAATAATACAGAATATAACAATTTATAAATTATAAAGACAAAAAGAAAAGAAAACAGAGTTCAACCTTTTTAAATTTTAAATTCAAAATTCCAGGGGTACTATCTAATGACCAAATAGCGAAGAACTAGCTAAATAGCTGCCCCCCAATAAAATCCCTAGTTAAATTCAAGACATCACAAAAGACATGACAGACAAGACATTTCCTCCTCCCCCTCCCACGAGACCGCCGGACTCCCCCAAACAAGCACCCCAACCCCGCTCAGCCGCACACGGCGGTCCTAACCTTCTCAGCTGCTGCGAACCACAGGTCAATCCCAGCCTGCCCCACCCCAATCACCCGCGCCGTGGATATCTCAAGATAAATCACATCCAACAGTGTTAGGGACCAGTTAATCACTGTGAGCTTCTCAGGCTCCTTCCATCTCAATGCTATTAGCTTCTTCGCTGCTGTGACACCCGCTAGGACAACCCTTTTCAGTTGTACGGACGCGGGTAGTGTTGTTATATCGTTCAGGAGTAGCGTAACAGCTGTGAATGGGATAGTTAAGCCACACAGATCTGAAAGTTTGTCCGTTATTGACCTCCAGAAGCGGGCCACTGGTGGGCAATCCCAATACATATGCATATAAGTGCCAGTGGCCTTTTGAGAGCACAAAGTGCACCGAGAGTCGGTTATCAGTCCCATAGCAAATAGCTTCCTAGGTGTAAGATAGGTCCTATGAATATAATTAAAATTAATTTGCTGGTGATTGGGGTTGCGGGAAGACAATGCCACATTTGCCCAAACATCATCCCAGTCAAACTCGGGGTCCAACTCCGGGATATCCACACGCCAGATTGTATCCAATGATACATTTTTATACGTGGATTGAATTAAGAGCGTATAAAAGTCTGAGACAAACCCTCTGGAGGTCGTCCTGTCCACTATGAGCCTGAGGAAGGGGTGTGGTTGCAAAGCTTGAGCCCACGGCACGCCATGCGCCCTCAGCGCTGACCTTAGTTGAAGGTAAAGAAAGAAGGACTCGCCGGGAAGATCATAAAATTCTCTTAAGTCCTGAAACGCACGGAGGCCGTTCTTATCATAAATATCCTCCAGAGTATGAACCCCCCTCCTTTGCCATTGAGGAATATTAACCGGCTTGTGCCCAACAAGTAATTGCTGGTTATTAAAAATTGGAGAGTCCAGGTGCCACGGGCATTTAACCCCACACGACTTCTGTACATTACGCCACGTCTGGATCACGTGAGTTATGATCGGTCCATACCTCAGTCGGCATTTCGAAATAGGGACAGTGGAGTACACCACATCCTGCAATCTTAGCGGTGAGACCGCCGCCGCTTCTAAGGAGCACCAAGATACAGCATCTACAGGGTCTAGCCAGCACATCAGAGGTCTCAGTGAAAAGGACCAGAAATAAAGCTTAAAATCAGGGATTGCGAGGCCCCCATCTTGTTTCCTACGTTGAGTAGTAGCTCTTTTGATTCTCTGGCGTTTGTTATTCCAGATAAACTTAGATACCATCGATTGTACCTTGCGCCAGTGGTCTATTGGAGGGGGCAGGGGGAGCATTGAGCTAACAAAATTTATCCTAGGCAGGACGTTCATTTTGATTATGGAAGCTCGGGCTTGTAAGGAGTTAGGAAGGGATGACCATCTGTCTAGATCCTGGCGTATTTTATCATAAGTACCCGTGAAGTTGAACTTAGTAGTTTGACTCAGCGTGGGGAATATCTCTATGCCTAAGTATTTAAAATGTTCCACTATGGGGATATCAGCTGGTAGTCGCACCGCCTTGGCCAGCTCATTGAGAGGTAGGCAGGCTGATTTGTTCCAGTTAATCTTAAAGCCTGACAATTTACCAAAGTCGTTGATTATTCCCAATAATTTTGTGGCCGACCGGGAAGGGTCATCCATAAAAATCAGTAGGTCATCCGCATAGAGAGCAATTTTGTGTGGTGTATTATTGATCATTATGGGGACGATGTCCTCCGATTGCCTAATAAATTGGGCCAATGGTTCGAGGGAAAGCGCGAATAGTCCTGGGCTCAGAGGACAACCCTGTCTAGAAGATCTGGAGACTGGGAAAAGTGTGGAACAGTTTTTGCCTGTCAGTATCATTGCCGACGGCGAGGCATACAGGACTTTCATCATATGAATAAAATTCTTTCCAAGACCCATGACCTCAAGTACCTTCCACAGGTATGACCATTCTAGTCTGTCAAACGCCTTCATGGCATCCAAAGACAGAACTGTGGACGGAGCTGTATTGTCTTTACTGTTATCGACTACATGCAACAGCCTCCTAAGATTATCTGCAGCCAGGCGCCCCGGGATAAAACCAGTTTGATCGCAGTGTACCAATACCGTCATAAATCTCTGCAGGCGGCGGGCCAGCACCTTGGCAAACACTTTTAAATCGGCCCCGAGAAGACTCAAGGGCCTATAGCTACCACAATCATTGGGATCTTTGTCTAACCGTATGTTTTCTTCTTCTGTTGTAATGGAGCTGGAGTCCTGGGTAATGTTTTCTGCTTCTGTTGTAACGGAGCTAGAGTCCTGGGTAAGGTTTTCTTCTTCTGTTGTAACGGAGGAGCGCTGTCGACTTTAGCCATTGATTGCGTCATTTCCTGTATTTGTAAATCTAAGCTTGCCTGTGAATCCTACAGATAGAGGCTGTGTGTTGACATTCCTTACATTAGGGCTAAGAGTTAATCATTCTAATGATTTCATTTAAATCAATCATAATGGTCCTCTTAACCCTTTCACTGCCACACGACAGAAGGTTAACCCTTTCACTGCCACACAACCGACGGCGATGCTCCATCATTAGTTAATTATATTAATATTAATGATGGAGCATCGCCGTCGGTTGTGTGATAGTAAAGGGCTAACCTTCTGTATTGTCACAGTGAAAGGGTTAACCGGCTGTCGTGTGGCAGTGAAAGGGTTAATGGCCAATGGTGGAACGAACCTCCCACCACAGTCGGGACCGATTTCCCCCCCGTCGACTTAAAAACATACACTTCTTCAATCAATATCTGAAATGAAGAACAAAAAGACTAACCTTCGTACTGCAGGGCTGTACGCTGCGATGATATCGTCGCGAATTGCCCCTTTAATTGGCCGTTGCGATTGGTAAATATTATCTGGGGGCGGGCTTGCGAGTAGTGCTTTCAAGCCTTGGATTCGCATTTCACTCCTAAATTATCCAAGGCGTGTGATGACGCGATGACGTCACTCACGCGAGCTGAGCAGTGAGCACTCAGCAGGTATGATCAGCGGGAACAATCGACTGAGCACTCACTCTGATAGACTGGCTGACTGTCTGATTTAGCTATGAAGAAAAGTAAAGTTAGTATTGCTTCATATTTTCGACGCGTTGTTCGACCTCCTATAGTGAGCCGAACTGAACTGAACTCAGACACACGGAGAGAGATGTGGCATCTGCTTCTCCTCCAGCCCTCTCGCACCCGTGGCTGTTGTAAACACTGGGACCTCGGTGAGCCTGCCAGCCGGCTAGCTACTGATAGCTATCAACAAATGCTCCAGTAAGTCTAGTAGTGCATGATAGCTTGCGTTAGCTTACTGTTCAAAACGAAACGTCCCATTAACCTGTTCCACCCCACGGCCACGGTACCGACCCCTTTTTGACATTATTATCATATATTAGTATTTTTATGAGTGCTGCAATAATTTAACGTTTTTAAAATCAAACGTTTTCAAGTATTATTATCACTACTATGTCACAAATACATGTAGAATGTAAAACGTTAGGTTGGCAATAGTTTAGCAATAGGTTAAAAGTGAGTTTATATCATTTTAAGTTTTTATTTTTCACTCGCGTTTTTGACGCTGAAGCGTAAATGGAAATGTTGAACCATGGGAATTGTAGTTTCTTTGCGGCCATTTTGAAGAGCGCATCACCAGCTATCTGCCAGCGTCGGAATTTCTCAAAACTACACTTCCCATGGTCCGCTATGGTCGTTCAAAGTTAGGCATTCTGAATGAATCATATCAATAATTGTTATGATTCGCGATAATAAGCTACAAAAGGTAACGTTTTTGACAAATATTGAAACGCAGTCAGTTTCTCCACACTATTGTAATCATGTAGGAATAATTAGATCTGAAATTAGTTACAAAATGATTACACTGTGGGAGAAATAAAAAAGTACAGTCGATTACATTAAATATCTGTATATGTTATTATACATGCCTGGTGATACTATATCCAAATTGAACTCGGCCATTTGAAAGATACTATATGTATATATATATAAATGTGCGAATTGGCTATAATAAGGTAATGTATAAGCATATATTCTATATTCTATAATAATATTTCAAATTGCATTGGTCCGGATGGGAGAATTCAGTACTGTATATACAAAACCTTCAATTTATCATCTTCCCTTTATTAATTTCCTTAGATCTTTTGTACACATGATCTCAAGAGGGTACTGAATTAGCTCAGTGGCAGTTTTTTAAGTTTGGTCATTATTATCATGGTTTTATTCACTGTCAAAGATGAAAAGAAAAATCATAATTCATATTTTCCTTTGTTTCATCAGAATTTAAGCAAGCCTAGTAATAGACACAATATTTCTGACACTGAGAATACATTCATTGAGGTCCATAGATGTTCCTAGATACCAAGAATATGCAAATAGCCCTTGTAGAAGTGGAGCAATATTCCATTTACCATAGGTATACATTTTATGCAGATTTCACCTGGGGTGGAACAGGTTTTAAACTAAATAGTTCAGATAGCTCCGTCCTGATATCAATGTCTTATAACACTGAGTCGATGCGTATTCGAGCTGAGGGCACGCTGAATATAGTCAATAGGGAGCAGCTGCAGCGCCGGAGAATCCTGGCCGTAGCTGGAGGCTACAGTATAGGGCCCAGCTGCAGCTCCGGAGAATCCTGGCCGTAGCTGGAGGCTACTCAGTACACACAGACAGTGGAGCTGGTTGCATATAGCGAGCATTTAGACTTGTTGCGTGGTGGCGATGTCTCGCAGATAATACAACTACAAGTATGATTATATAATATATATATTTTATTAAAAAAAAATTATATAAAAACAATCGATATAAATAATGGTAAAATTGTTATTTAAAAATTTGCCCCTAAAAAATATTTTTTGCCCCTAAATTTCTCATTTAGGGGCAAGTGTGCCCCTAGTGAAAAAGCTTAGCGTACAGCCCTGTACTGTCTTTTACTGTCGTGCACTTTGCTCCTAAATAATCGTCCTTGTCTATATTACTACCTACTATGCTAATATGCACTCAAGACTGTAGCACTCAAGTTTCAACACTGTTTGTTACCCTTCCTACTGACCTGTCGTACGGAACTTGTAAGTCGCTTTGGATAAAAGCGTTCAGCTAAATGACATGACATGTATTAACACTTTCACTGCCCAAGCTTAATTCCTTTTTACCCCCTTGAATGCCCAGCACCACTTCAATGTTAGCGTTAATATCGCCTAATCTATGTTTTAAATTATGGCTATGTGTCTAATCTGCCCGTCGCTTATCAAAGACTCCTTTTCCAGTCAACATTGTCGTAGCAGATTGTTTTTTTATCGCTTCATTTCCGTTTTCTAGCATTTTGAAAAGCACTCGATTTCACGGAAAAAATAAGACATTCCATGATAATCGGCCTTTACTGGAATATTCTAGAACGTTGTCATTTTTCGGCCTATTTATGAATCGTTTTCAAATAAACGCTAGATTATCGATGTGCGCATGCACGCTCGTGCTGCGAGCTGAAAATCGATTCTCCTAGTTACTGACCGCTCGCACAGCCAAACAGCCATATCACATAATCACATAAAAGCTTATATCTCTGTGAAAACGGATCTGATTATCCTAAGCCTGGTAACATAGATTCCTTACCTGAGATCAGATGGTATCCAAATGGATTATTCCAATTCCTGATCGCCATTCAAAAAAATCAATCATTTTATTGATTCACCGTGTATACTGTAAAAACACATAATCTCCGCTGCTCTGAGGCTCACTAGTGGAGCTGATCGACCCCGGCTGCGTGAGTGAGAAGTAAAATGTGGAGTCAGGGATTTTTTTTCTCATTCATTTTCATTGAGTTCAATCCAAAGGGGTGAATTACCATCTGGGAGACGATAGGGGGCGCTTTTTTCACTGGAGTGGCTAATTTTCCAACGGTAGACCTGGTTGATGAAATATGATTTCAAATCGCTAATAAATAAAAAAACGAGAAAAAACGAATATTCTCGTGATGGGCCTTCAACCCGCGGGGGGTAAACCCGAGAAAACTTGGGTTGGGCAATCAAAGTGTTAAGTGTTGACATTTTGACAAGTAATCTTTTGCCTATAGTATAAATAAAGTGGATTGGATTGGATATAGTGAAAAGGAATGTTGGTTTCCTTTCTTTCTGTCCTTTACACTGCAGTCAGTTGAGAGGTAAAGTGATATTTTACAAAAGGATTATATGTTTTAGATTAGATTAGATTCAAATGTATTGTCATCATACAGCACAAGTACAACGAAAAGATTAAATGATTAATATTGTGCTGTCAGAACAGTATTATGTGTGTAGGTGACGTATTTACCAATTCATCTTTTCAGCACATCTCTTTGTTACAAGTACAAGTGTTACTGTGTTTTTACAGGCTTTCGTTTTTGGGAGAAATTAAGGGTTTGTTTAGAGTGGCTCCATGCTGCCCACTAGTGGGCAGAAAATATGACTGCAGCTTTAAAGAACGCCAATTCGGGATTGCAATGTTTTCATCTGCAAAACTGTTTTGGGATATGTGTGAGTTGAGTCCAAAATAATTCAGCATTGTTTTTTGGTCTCAATCATTCATTCCCTAAGTATCCCCCTCTCTCACTCTCTCCCTTTCTCTCTCTACCCTCCTCTCTTTCTCTCTCTCCCTCTCTCTCTACCCCCCCTCTCTTTCTCTCTCTCCCTCTCTCTCTACCCCCCCCCCCGTCTCTCTCTCTCTCTCTTCCTCAAGGCTTTCATCTGGAAGGCCCGTTCATCAGTCTGCAGAAGAAGGGCGCTCACCCAGAGCAGTATGTACGCACCTTCCAGTCAGGTGGGATGAGCGACGTGCTGGAGGCCTATGGCAGCTTGGACACGGTTGCCATGGTGACACTGGCCCCTGAACTAGCCAATAGCCAGTCGGTGGTGCAGGGGCTGTGCCAGAGGGGCATCACTGTGTCTCTGGGTAGGTTACACGTCTACAGGACACTGACGTGGTTTCTCTACAGGACTCTGTTCTCTATACAGGACACTGACGTGGTTTCTCTACAGGACTCTGTTCTCTACAGGACACTGACGTGGTTTCTCTACAGGACTCTGTTCTCTACAGGACACTGACGTGGTTTCTCTACAGGACTCTGTTCTCTACAGGACACTGACGTGGTTTCTCTACAGGACTGTTCTCTACAGGACACTGACGTGGTTTCTCTACAGGACTCTGTTCTCTACAGGACTCTGTTCTCTACAGGACACTGTTCTCTACAGGACTCTGTTCTCTACAGGACACTGACGTGGTTTCTCTACAGGACTCTGTTCTCTACAGGACACTGACGTGGTTTCTCTACAGGACTCTGTTCTCTACAGGACACTGACATGGTTTCTCTACAGGACTCTGTTCTCTACAGGACACTGACGTGGTTTCTCTACAGGACTCTGTTCCCTACAGGACACTGACGTGGTTTCTCTACAGGACTCTGTTCCCTACAGGACACTGACGTGGTTTCTCTACAGGACTCTGTTCTATACAGGACACTGACATGGTTTCTCTACAGGACTCTGTTCTCTACAGGACACTGCCGTGGTTTCTCTACAGGACACTGCCGTGGTTTCTCTACAGGACACTGTTCTCTACAGGACTCTGTTCTCTACAGGACACTGCCGTGGTTTCTCTACAGGACTCTGTTCTCTACAGGACACTGACATGGTTTCTCTACAGGACTCTGTTCTCTACAGGACACTGACATGGTTTCTCTACAGGACACTGACATGGTTTCTCTACAGGACACTGACGTGGTTTCTCTACAGGACACTGACGTGGTTTCTCTACAGGACACTGACGTGGTTTCTCTACAGGACACTGACGTGGTTTCTCTACAGGACACTGACGTGGTTTCTCTACAGGACACTGACGTGGTTTCTCTACAGGACACTGACGTGGTTTCTCTACAGGACACTGACGTGGTTTCTCTACAGGACACTCGGTGGCCAACCTGTCCCAGGCTGAGGAGGCCGTCCGGCACGGAGCCTCCTTCATCACCCACCTCTTCAACGCCATGCTGCCTGTAAGTAGTCTCAGTGTCCTCAGTGTCCCCTCCTCAGTGTCCTCAGTGTCCTCAGTGTCCTCAGTGTCCTCAGTGTCCCCTCCTCAGTGTCCTCAGTGTCCTCAGTGTCCCCTCCTCAGTGTCCTCAGTGTCCCCTCCTCAGTGTCCTCAGTGTCCTCAGTGTCCCCTCCTCAGTGTCCTCAGTGTCCCCTCCTCAGTGTCCTCAGTGTCCTCAGTGTCCCCTCCTCAGTGTCCTCAGTGTCCTCAGTGTCCCCTCCTCAGTGTCCCCTCCTCAGTGTCCTCAGTGTCCTCAGTGTCCCCTCCTCAGTGTCCCCTCCTCAGTGTCCTCAGTGTCCCCTCCTCAGTGTCCTCAGTGTCCCCTCCTCAGTGTCCTCAGTGTCCTCAGTGTCCTCAGTGTCCCCTCCTCAGTGTCCTCAGTGTCCCCTCCTCAGTGTCCCCTCCTCAGTGTCCTCAGTGTCCCCTCCTCAGTGTCCTCAGTGTCCCCTCCTCAGTGTCCCCTCCTCAGTGTCCCCTCCTCAGTGTCCTCAGTGTCCCCTCCTCAGTGTCCCCTCCTCAGTGTCCTCAGTGTCCCCTCCTCAGTGTCCTCAGTGTCCTCAGTGTCCTCAGTGTCCCCTCCTCAGTGTCCTCAGTGTCCTCAGTGTCCTCAGTGTCCCCTCCTCAGTGTCCTCAGTGTCCCCTCCTCAGTGTCCTCAGTGTCCTCAGTGTCCCCTCCTCAGTGTCCCCTCCTCAGTGTCCCCTCCTCAGTGTCCTCAGTGTCCCCTCCTCAGTGTCCTCAGTGTCCCCTCCTCAGTGTCCTCAGTGTCCTCAGTGTCCTCAGTGTCCCCTCCTCAGTGTCCTCAGTGTCCCCTCCTCAGTGTCCTCAGTGTCCTCAGTGTCCCCTCCTCAGTGTCCTCAGTGTCCCCTCCTCAGTGTCCTCAGTGTCCTCAGTGTCCTCAGTGTCCCCTCCTCAGTGTCCTCAGTGTCCTCAGTGTCCCCTCCTCAGTGTCCTCAGTGTCCTCAGTGTCCTCAGTGTCCTCAGTGTCCTCAGTGTCCTCAGTGTCCCCTCCTCAGTGTCCCCTCCTCAGTGTCCTCAGTGTCCCCTCCTCTGTGTCCTCAGTGTCCCCTCCTCAGTGTCCTCAGTGTCCCCTCCTCTGTGTCCTCAGTGTCCTCAGTGTCCTCAGTGTCCCCTCCTCAGTGTCCTCAGTGTCCTCAGTGTCCCCTCCTCAGTGTCCTCAGTGTCCCCTCCTCAGTGTCCTCAGTGTCCTCAGTGTCCCCTCCTCAGTGTCCTCAGTGTCCTCAGTGTCCCCTCCTCAGTGTCCCCTCCTCAGTGTCCCCTCCTCAGTGTCCTCAGTGTCCTCAGTGTCCTCAGTGTCCTCAGTGTCCCCTCCTCAGTGTCCTCAGTGTCCTCAGTGTCCTCAGTGTCCCCTCCTCAGTGTCCTCAGTGTCCTCAGTGTCCTCAGTGTCCTCAGTGTCCCCTCCTCAGTGTCCTCAGTGTCCCCTCCTCAGTGTCCTCAGTGTCCCCTCCTCTGTGTCCTCAGTGTCCCCTCCTCAGTGTCCTCAGTGTCCCCTCCTCAGTGTCCTCAGTGTCCCCTCCTCAGTGTCCTCAGTGTCCCCTCCTCAGTGTCCTCAGTGTCCCCTCCTCAGTGTCCCCTCCTCTGTGTCCTCAGTGTCCCCTCCTCAGTGTCCTCAGTGTCCTCAGTGTCCTCAGTGTCCCCTCCTCTGTGTCCTCAGTGTCCTCAGTGTCCTCAGTGTCCTCAGTGTCCTCAGTGTCCCCTCCTCTGTGTCCTCAGTGTCCTCAGTGTCCTCAGTGTCCTCTGTGTCCCCTCCTCAGTGTCCTCAGTGTCCTCAGTGTCCCCTCCTCAGTGTCCTCAGTGTCCTCAGTGTCCTCAGTGTCCTCAGTGTCCTCAGTGTCCTCAGTGTCCTCAGTGTCCTCAGTGTCCCCTCCTCAGTGTCCTCAGTGTCCCCTCCTCAGTGTCCTCAGTGTCCTCAGTGTCCTCAGTGTCCTCTGTGTCCTCAGTGTCCCCTCCTCAGTGTCCTCAGTGTCCTCAGTGTCCCCTCCTCAGTGTCCTCAGTGTCCTCAGTGTCCCCTCCTCAGTGTCCTCAGTGTCCTCAGTGTCCTCAGTGTCCTCAGTGTCCTCAGTGTCCTCAGTGTCCTCTGTGTCCTCAGTGTCCTCAGTGTCCTCAGTGTCCTCAGTGTCCTCAGTGTCCTCTGTGTCCTCAGTGTCCCCTCCTCAGTGTCCCCTCCTCAGTGTCCTCAGTGTCCTCAGTGTCCTCAGTGTCCCCTCCTCAGTGTCCTCAGTGTCCCCTCCTCAGTGTCCCCTCCTCAGTGTCCTCAGTGTCCCCTCCTCAGTGTCCTCAGTGTCCTCAGTGTCCTCAGTGTCCTCAGTGTCCCCTCCTCAGTGTCCTCAGTGTCCTCAGTGTCCTCAGTGTCCCCTCCTCAGTGTCCTCTGTGTCCTCTGTGTCCTCAGTGTCCTCAGTGTCCTCAGTGTCCTCTGTGTCCTCTGTGTCCTCAGTGTCCTCAGTGTCCTCTGTGTCCTCAGTGTCCTCAGTGTCCCCTCCTCAGTGTCCTCAGTGTCCTCAGTGTCCTCTGTGTCCTCAGTGTCCTCAGTGTCCTCAGTGTCCCCTCCTCAGTGTCCTCAGTGTCCTCAGTGTCCTCTGTGTCCTCTGTGTCCTCAGTGTCCTCTGTGTCCTCAGTGTCCCCTCCTCAGTGTCCCCTCCTCAGTGTCCTCAGTGTCCCCTCCTCAGTGTCCTCAGTGTCCTCAGTGTCCTCAGTGTCCTCAGTGTCCTCAGTGTCCTCAGTGTCCCCTCCTCTGTGTCCTCAGTGTCCCCTCCTCAGTGTCCTCAGTGTCCTCTGTGTCCTCAGTGTCCTCTGTGTCCCCTCCTCAGTGTCCTCAGTGTCCTCAGTGTCCTCAGTGTCCTCAGTGTCCTCAGTGTCCCCTCCTCAGTGTCCTCAGTGTCCCCTCCTCAGTGTCCTCAGTGTCCCCTCCTCAGTGTCCTCAGTGTCCTCAGTGTCCCCTCCTCAGTGTCCCCTCCTCAGTGTCCTCAGTGTCCTCAGTGTCCCCTCCTCAGTGTCCTCAGTGTCCTCAGTGTCCTCAGTGTCCTCTGTGTCCTCTGTGTCCTCAGTGTCCTCAGTGTCCTCAGTGTCCCCTCATCAGTGTCCTCAGTGTCCTCAGTGTCCTCAGTGTCCTCAGTGTCCCCTCCTCAGTGTCCTCAGTGTCCTCAGTGTCCTCAGTGTCCTCAGTGTCCCCTCCTCAGTGTCCCCTCCTCAGTGTCCTCAGTGTCCCCTCCTCAGTGTCCTCAGTGTCCCCTCCTCAGTGTCCTCTGTGTCCTCAGTGTCCCCTCCTCAGTGTCCTCAGTGTCCCCTCCTCAGTGTCCCCTCCTCAGTGTCCTCAGTGTCCTCAGTGTCCTCAGTGTCCCCTCCTCAGTGTCCCCTCCTCAGTGTCCTCAGTGTCCTCAGTGTCCTCAGTGTCCTCAGTGTCCCCTCCTCAGTGTCCTCAGTGTCCTCAGTGTCCTCAGTGTCCCCTCCTCTGTGTCCTCAGTGTCCCCTCCTCAGTGTCCCCTCCTCAGTGTCCTCAGTGTCCTCAGTGTCCCCTCCTCAGTGTCCTCAGTGTCCTCAGTGTCCCCTCCTCAGTGTCCTCAGTGTCCTCAGTGTCCTCAGTGTCCTCAGTGTCCTCAGTGTCCTCAGTGTCCCCTCCTCAGTGTCCTCAGTGTCCTCAGTGTCCTCTGTGTCATCAGTGTCCCCTCCTCAGTGTCCTCAGTGTCCTCAGTGTCCTCAGTGTCCTCAGTGTCCCCTCCTCAGTGTCCTCAGTGTCCTCAGTGTCCCCTCCTCTGTGTCCTCAGTGTCCCCTCCTCAGTGTCCTCAGTGTCCTCAGTGTCCTCAGTGTCCCCTCCTCAGTGTCCTCAGTGTCCTCTGTGTCCTCAGTGTCCCCTCCTCAGTGTCCTCAGTGTCCCCTCCTCAGTGTCCTCAGTGTCCTCTGTGTCCTCAGTGTCCTCAGTGTCCCCTCCTCAGTGTCCTCAGTGTCCTCAGTGTCCTCAGTGTCCTCAGTGTCCCCTCCTCAGTGTCCTCAGTGTCCTCAGTGTCCTCAGTGTCCCCTCCTCAGTGTCCTCAGTGTCCTCAGTGTCCTCAGTGTCCTCAGTGTCCTCAGTGTCCCCTCCTCAGTGTCCTCAGTGTCCTCAGTGTCCTCAGTGTCCTCAGTGTCCCCTCATCAGTGTCCTCTGTGTCCTCAGTGTCCCCTCCTCAGTGTCCTCTGTGTCCTCAGTGTCCCCTCCTCAGTGTCCTCAGTGTCCTCTGTGTCCTCAGTGTCCTCTGTGTCCCCTCCTCAGTGTCCTCAGTGTCCTCAGTGTCCTCAGTGTCCTCAGTGTCCTCAGTGTCCCCTCCTCAGTGTCCTCAGTGTCCCCTCCTCAGTGTCCTCAGTGTCCCCTCCTCAGTGTCCTCAGTGTCCTCAGTGTCCCCTCCTCAGTGTCCCCTCCTCAGTGTCCTCAGTGTCCCCTCCTCAGTGTCCTCAGTGTCCTCAGTGTCCCCTCCTCAGTGTCCTCAGTGTCCTCAGTGTCCTCAGTGTCCCCTCCTCAGTGTCCTCAGTGTCCTCAGTGTCCTCAGTGTCCTCTGTGTCCTCTGTGTCCTCAGTGTCCTCAGTGTCCTCAGTGTCCCCTCCTCAGTGTCCTCTGTGTCCTCAGTGTCCTCAGTGTCCTCAGTGTCCCCTCCTCAGTGTCCCCTCCTCAGTGTCCTCAGTGTCCCCTCCTCAGTGTCCTCAGTGTCCCCTCCTCAGTGTCCTCTGTGTCCTCAGTGTCCCCTCCTCAGTGTCCTCAGTGTCCCCTCCTCAGTGTCCCCTCCTCAGTGTCCTCAGTGTCCTCAGTGTCCTCAGTGTCCCCTCCTCAGTGTCCCCTCCTCAGTGTCCTCAGTGTCCTCAGTGTCCTCAGTGTCCTCAGTGTCCTCAGTGTCCCCTCCTCAGTGTCCTCAGTGTCCCCTCCTCTGTGTCCTCAGTGTCCCCTCCTCAGTGTCCTCAGTGTCCTCAGTGTCCTCAGTGTCCCCTCCTCAGTGTCCTCAGTGTCCCCTCCTCAGTGTCCTCAGTGTCCTCAGTGTCCTCAGTGTCCTCAGTGTCCTCAGTGTCCTCAGTGTCCCCTCCTCAGTGTCCTCAGTGTCCTCAGTGTCCTCAGTGTCCTCAGTGTCCTCAGTGTCCCCTCCTCAGTGTCCTCAGTGTCCTCAGTGTCCTCAGTGTCCCCTCCTCAGTGTCCTCAGTGTCCTCAGTGTCCTCAGTGTCCTCAGTGTCCCCTCCTCAGTGTCCTCAGTGTCCTCAGTGTCCTCAGTGTCCTCAGTGTCCCCTCATCAGTGTCCTCTGTGTCCTCAGTGTCCCCTCCTCAGTGTCCTCAGTGTCCTCAGTGTCCTCAGTGTCCTCAGTGTCCTCAGTGTCCCCTCCTCAGTGTCCTCAGTGTCCTCAGTGTCCCCTCCTCTGTGTCCTCAGTGTCCCCTCCTCAGTGTCCCCTCCTCAGTGTCCTCAGTGTCCTCAGTGTCCTCAGTGTCCCCTCCTCAGTGTCCTCAGTGTCCTCAGTGTCCCCTCCTCAGTGTCCTCAGTGTCCCCTCCTCAGTGTCCCCTCCTCAGTGTCCTCAGTGTCCTCAGTGTCCCCTCCTCAGTGTCCTCAGTGTCCCCTCCTCAGTGTCCTCAGTGTCCTCAGTGTCCTCAGTGTCCTCAGTGTCCCCTCCTCAGTGTCCTCTGTGTCCTCAGTGTCCTCAGTGTCCTCAGTGTCCTCAGTGTCCTCAGTGTCCCCTCCTCTGTGTCCTCAGTGTCCTCAGTGTCCTCAGTGTCCTCAGTGTCCTCAGTGTCCCCTCCTCAGTGTCCTCAGTGTCCTCAGTGTCCTCAGTGTCCCCTCCTCAGTGTCCTCAGTGTCCTCAGTGTCCCCTCCTCAGTGTCCTCAGTGTCCTCAGTGTCCCCTCCTCAGTGTCCTCAGTGTCCCCTCCTCAGTGTCCTCAGTGTCCTCAGTGTCCTCTCCTCAGTGTCCTCTCCTCAGTGTCCCCTCCTCAGTGTCCTCAGTGTCCTCAGTGTCCTCAGTGTCCTCAGTGTCCTCAGTGTCCCCTCCTCAGTGTCCCCTCCTCAGTGTCCTCAGTGTCCCCTCCTCAGTGTCCTCAGTGTCCCCTCCTCAGTGTCCTCTGTGTCCTCAGTGTCCTCAGTGTCCTCAGTGTCCTCAGTGTCCTCAGTGTCCTCAGTGTCCTCAGTGTCCTCAGTGTCCTCTGTGTCCTCAGTGTCCCCTCCTCAGTGTCCTCTGTGTCCTCAGTGTCCTCAGTGTCCCCTCCTCAGTGTCCCCTCCTCAGTGTCCTCAGTGTCCTCTGTGTCCTCAGTGTCCTCTGTGTCCTCAGTGTCCTCAGTGTCCCCTCCTCAGTGTCCTCAGTGTCCTCTGTGTCCTCAGTGTCCTCAGTGTCCTCTGTGTCCTCAGTGTCCCCTCCTCAGTGTCCCCTCCTCAGTGTCCTCAGTGTCCTCAGTGTCCTCAGTGTCCCCTCCTCAGTGTCCTCAGTGTCCTCAGTGTCCTCAGTGTCCTCAGTGTCCCCTCCTCAGTGTCCTCAGTGTCCTCAGTGTCCTCAGTGTCCTCAGTGTCCCCTCCTCTGTGTCCTCAGTGTCCCCTCCTCAGTGTCCTCAGTGTCCTCTGTGTCCTCAGTGTCCTCTGTGTCCCCTCCTCAGTGTCCTCAGTGTCCTCAGTGTCCTCAGTGTCCTCAGTGTCCCCTCCTCAGTGTCCTCAGTGTCCCCTCCTCAGTGTCCTCAGTGTCCTCAGTGTCCCCTCCTCAGTGTCCCCTCCTCAGTGTCCTCAGTGTCCCCTCCTCAGTGTCCTCAGTGTCCTCAGTGTCCCCTCATCAGTGTCCTCAGTGTCCTCAGTGTCCTCTGTGTCCTCAGTGTCCTCAGTGTCCTCAGTGTCCTCAGTGTCCCCTCCTCAGTGTCCTCTGTGTCCTCTGTGTCCTCAGTGTCCTCAGTGTCCTCAGTGTCCTCTGTGTCCTCTGTGTCCTCAGTGTCCTCAGTGTCCTCTGTGTCCTCAGTGTCCTCAGTGTCCCCTCCTCAGTGTCCTCAGTGTCCTCTGTGTCCTCAGTGTCCTCAGTGTCCTCAGTGTCCCCTCCTCAGTGTCCTCAGTGTCCTCAGTGTCCTCTGTGTCCTCTGTGTCCTCAGTGTCCTCTGTGTCCTCAGTGTCCCCTCCTCAGTGTCCCCTCCTCAGTGTCCTCAGTGTCCCCTCCTCAGTGTCCTCAGTGTCCTCAGTGTCCTCAGTGTCCTCAGTGTCCTCAGTGTCCTCAGTGTCCCCTCCTCTGTGTCCTCAGTGTCCCCTCCTCAGTGTCCTCAGTGTCCTCTGTGTCCTCAGTGTCCTCTGTGTCCCCTCCTCAGTGTCCTCAGTGTCCTCAGTGTCCTCAGTGTCCTCAGTGTCCTCAGTGTCCTCAGTGTCCCCTCATCAGTGTCCTCAGTGTCCTCAGTGTCCTCAGTGTCCTCAGTGTCCCCTCCTCAGTGTCCTCAGTGTCCTCAGTGTCCTCAGTGTCCTCAGTGTCCCCTCCTCAGTGTCTCCTCCTCTGTGTCCTCAGTGTCCTCAGTGTCCTCAGTGTCCCCTCCTCAGTGTCCCCTCCTCAGTGTCCTCAGTGTCCCCTCCTCAGTGTCCTCAGTGTCCCCTCCTCAGTGTCCTCTGTGTCCTCAGTGTCCCCTCCTCAGTGTCCTCAGTGTCCCCTCCTCAGTGTCCCCTCCTCAGTGTCCTCAGTGTCCTCAGTGTCCTCAGTGTCCCCTCCTCAGTGTCCCCTCCTCAGTGTCCTCAGTGTCCTCAGTGTCCTCAGTGTCCTCAGTGTCCCCTCCTCAGTGTCCTCAGTGTCCCCTCCTCTGTGTCCTCAGTGTCCCCTCCTCAGTGTCCCCTCCTCAGTGTCCTCAGTGTCCTCAGTGTCCCCTCCTCAGTGTCCTCAGTGTCCTCAGTGTCCTCAGTGTCCTCAGTGTCCCCTCCTCAGTGTCCTCAGTGTCCTCAGTGTCCTCAGTGTCCTCAGTGTCCTCAGTGTCCTCAGTGTCCCCTCCTCAGTGTCCTCAGTGTCCTCAGTGTCCCCTCCTCAGTGTCCTCAGTGTCCTCAGTGTCCTCAGTGTCCTCAGTGTCCTCAGTGTCCTCAGTGTCCCCTCCTCAGTGTCCTCAGTGTCCTCAGTGTCCTCAGTGTCCTCAGTGTCCTCAGTGTCCCCTCCTCAGTGTCCTCAGTGTCCTCAGTGTCCCCTCCTCAGTGTCCTCTGTGTCCTCAGTGTCCTCAGTGTCCTCAGTGTCCTCAGTGTCCTCAGTGTCCTCAGTGTCCCCTCCTCAGTGTCCTCAGTGTCCTCAGTGTCCCCTCCTCAGTGTCCTCTGTGTCCTCAGTGTCCCCTCCTCAGTGTCCTCAGTGTCCTCAGTGTCCTCAGTGTCCTCAGTGTCCCCTCCTCAGTGTCCTCAGTGTCCTCAGTGTCCCCTCCTCTGTGTCCTCAGTGTCCCCTCCTCAGTGTCCCCTCCTCAGTGTCCTCAGTGTCCTCAGTGTCCTCAGTGTCCCCTCCTCAGTGTCCTCAGTGTCCTCAGTGTCCCCTCCTCAGTGTCCTCAGTGTCCCCTCCTCAGTGTCCTCAGTGTCCTCAGTGTCCTCAGTGTCCTCAGTGTCCCCTCCTCAGTGTCCTCAGTGTCCTCAGTGTCCTCAGTGTCCTCAGTGTCCTCAGTGTCCCCTCCTCAGTGTCCTCAGTGTCCTCAGTGTCCCCTCCTCAGTGTCCTCAGTGTCCTCAGTGTCCCCTCCTCAGTGTCCTCAGTGTCCCCTCCTCAGTGTCCTCAGTGTCCTCAGTGTCCTCAGTGTCCTCAGTGTCCCCTCCTCAGTGTCCTCAGTGTCCTCAGTGTCCTCAGTGTCCTCAGTGTCCTCAGTGTCCTCAGTGTCCTCAGTGTCCTCTCCTCAGTGTCCTCAGTGTCCTCAGTGTCCTCAGTGTCCCCTCCTCAGTGTCCTCAGTGTCCCCTCCTCAGTTTCCTCAGTGTCCTCAGTGTCCCCTCCTCAGTGTCCTCAGTGTCCTCTGTGTCCCCTCAGTGTCCTCAGTGTCCTCTCCTCAGTGTCCTCAGTGTCCCCTCCTCAGTGTCCTCAGTGTCCTCAGTGTCCTCAGTGTCCCCTCAGTGTCCTCAGTGTCCTCAGTGTCCTCAGTGTCCTCAGTGTCCCCTCCTCAGTGTCCTCAGTGTCCTCAGTGTCCTCTCCTCAGTGTCCTCTGTGTCCTCAGTGTCCCCTCCTCAGTGTCCTCAGTGTCCCCTCCTCAGTGTCCTCAGTGTCCTCAGTGTCCTCAGTGTCCCCTCCTCAGTGTCCTCAGTGTCCTCAGTGTCCTCAGTGTCCCCTCCTCTGTGTCCTCAGTGTCCTCTGTGTCCTCAGTGTCCCCTCCTCTGTGTCCTCAGTGTCCTCAGTGTCCTCAGTGTCCTCAGTGTCCCCTCCTCTGTGTCCTCAGTGTCCTCTGTGTCCTCAGTGTCCCCTCCTCAGTGTCCTCAGTGTCCTCAGTGTCCTCAGTGTCCTCAGTGTCCCCTCCTCAGTGTCCTCAGTGTCCTCAGTGTCCTCAGTGTCCTCAGTGTCCCCTCCTCTGTGTCCTCAGTGTCCTCTGTGTCCTCAGTGTCCCCTCCTCAGTGTCCTCAGTGTCCTCAGTGTCCTCAGTGTCCCCTCCTCTGTGTCCTCAGTGTCCTCTGTGTCCTCAGTGTCCTCAGTGTCCTCAGTGTCCCCTCCTCAGTGTCCTCAGTGTCCTCAGTGTCCCCTCCTCAGTGTCCTCAGTGTCCCCTCCTCAGTGTCCCCTCCTCAGTGTCCTCTGTGTCCTCAGTGTCCCCTCCTCAGTGTCCTCAGTGTCCTCAGTGTCCTCAGTGTCCTCAGTGTCCCCTCCTCTGTGTCCTCAGTGTCCTCAGTGTCCTCAGTGTCCTCAGTGTCCCCTCCTCAGTGTCCTCAGTGTCCTCAGTGTCCTCAGTGTCCCCTCCTCAGTGTCCTCAGTGTCCCCTCCTCAGTGTCCTCAGTGTCCCCTCCTCAGTGTCCTCAGTGTCCCCTCCTCAGTGTCCTCAGTGTCCTCAGTGTCCTCAGTGTCCTCAGTGTCCCCTCCTCAGTGTCCTCAGTGTCCTCAGTGTCCTCAGTGTCCTCAGTGTCCCCTCCTCAGTGTCCCCTCCTCAGTGTCCTCAGTGTCCCCTCCTCAGTGTCCTCAGTGTCCCCTCCTCAGTGTCCTCAGTGTCCTCTCCTCAGTGTCCTCAGTGTCCCCTCCTCAGTGTCCTCAGTGTCCTCAGTGTCCTCAGTGTCCTCAGTGTCCTCAGTGTCCCCTCCTCAGTGTCCCCTCCTCAGTGTCCTCAGTGTCCCCTCCTCAGTGTCCTCAGTGTCCTCAGTGTCCTCAGTGTCCTCAGTGTCCCCTCCTCAGTGTCCTCAGTGTCCTCAGTGTCCTCAGTGTCCCCTCCTCAGTGTCCTCAGTGTCCTCTGTGTCCTCAGTGTCCCCTCCTCAGTGTCCTCAGTGTCCTCAGTGTCCCCTCCTCAGTGTCCCCTCCTCAGTGTCCTCAGTGTCCTCAGTGTCCTCAGTGTCCCCTCCTCAGTGTCCTCAGTGTCCTCAGTGTCCTCTCCTCAGTGTCCTCTGTGTCCTCAGTGTCCCCTCCTCAGTGTCCTCAGTGTCCTCAGTGTCCCCTCCTCAGTGTCCCCTCCTCAGTGTCCCCTCCTCAGTGTCCTCAGTGTCCCCTCCTCTGTGTCCTCAGTGTCCTCAGTGTCCTCAGTGTCCTCAGTGTCCCCTCCTCAGTGTCCTCAGTGTCCTCAGTGTCCTCAGTGTCCTCAGTGTCCTCAGTGTCCCCTCCTCTGTGTCCTCAGTGTCCCCTCCTCAGTGTCCTCAGTGTCCTCAGTGTCCTCAGTGTCCTCAGTGTCCTCAGTGTCCTCAGTGTCCCCTCCTCTGTGTCCTCAGTGTCCTCTGTGTCCTCAGTGTCCTCAGTGTCCTCAGTGTCCCCTCCTCAGTGTCCTCAGTGTCCTCAGTGTCCTCAGTGTCCCCTCCTCAGTGTCCTCAGTGTCCCCTCCTCAGTGTCCTCAGTGTCCTCAGTGTCCTCAGTGTCCCCTCCTCAGTGTCCTCAGTGTCCCCTCCTCAGTGTCCTCTGTGTCCTCAGTGTCCCCTCCTCAGTGTCCTCAGTGTCCTCAGTGTCCCCTCCTCAGTGTCCTCAGTGTCCTCAGTGTCCCCTCCTCAGTGTCCTCAGTGTCCTCAGTGTCCCCTCCTCAGTGTCCCCTCCTCAGTGTCCTCAGTGTCCCCAGTGTCCTCAGTGTCCTCAGTGTCCCCTCCTCAGTGTCCCCTCAGTGTCCTCAGTGTCCTCAGTGTCCCCTCCTCAGTGTCCCCTCCTCTGTGTCCTCAGTGTCCTCAGTGTCCTCAGTGTCCTCAGTGTCCCCTCCTCAGTGTCCTCAGTGTCCCCTCCTCAGTGTCCTCAGTGTCCCCTCCTCAGTGTCCTCAGTGTCCTCAGTGTCCTCAGTGTCCCCTCCTCAGTGTCCCCTCCTCAGTGTCCTCAGTGTCCTCAGTGTCCTCAGTGTCCTCAGTGTCCCCTCCTCAGTGTCCTCAGTGTCCCCTCCTCAGTGTCCTCAGTGTCCCCTCCTCAGTGTCCTCAGTGTCCCCTCCTCAGTGTCCTCAGTGTCCCCTCCTCAGTGTCCCCTCCTCAGTGTCCTCAGTGTCCTCAGTGTCCCCTCCTCAGTGTCCTCTGTGTCCTCAGTGTCCCCTCCTCAGTGTCCTCAGTGTCCCCTCCTCAGTGTCCCCTCCTCAGTGTCCCCTCCTCTGTGTCCTCAGTGTCCCCTCCTCAGTGTCCTCAGTGTCCCCTCCTCTGTGTCCTCAGTGTCCCCTCCTCAGTTTCCTCAGTGTCCCCTCCTCAGTGTCCTCAGTGTCCCCTCCTCAGTGTCCTCAGTGTCCCCTCCTCTGTGTCCTCAGTGTCCCCTCCTCTGTGTCCCCTCCTCAGTGTCCTCAGTGTCCTCAGTGTCCCCTCAGTCCTGTTCTTGAACTACCACTACAGAAGGTTAACCCTTTCACTATCACACTACATAAGGTTAACCCTTTCACTACCACACTACAGAAGGTTAAGCCTTTCACTACCACACTACATAAGGTTAACCCTTTCACTATCACACTACACAAGGTTAACCTTTCACTACCACACTACATAAGGTTAACCCTTTCACTAACACACTACAGAAGGTTAACTCTTTCACTAACACACTACAGAAGGTTAACCCTTTCACTACCACACTACAGAAGGTTAAGCCTTTCACTAACACACTACATAAGGTTAACCCTTTCACTACCACACTACAGAAGGTTAACCCTTTCACTATCACACTACACAAGGTTAACCTTTCACTACCACACTACATAAGGTGAACCCTTTCACTAACACACTACAGAAGGTTAACTCTTTCACTAACACACTACAGAAGGTTAACCCTTTCACTACCACACTACAGAAGGTTAACCCTTTCACTAACACACTACAGAAGGTTAACCCTTTCACTATCACACTACAGAAGGTTAACCCTTTCACTAACACACTACAGAAGGTTAACCCTTTCACTATCACACTACACAAGGTTAACCCTTTCACTACCACACTACATAAGGTTAACCCGTTCACTACCACACTACAGAAGGTTAACTCTTTCACTACCACACTACAGAAGGTTAACCTTTCACTACCACACTACAGAAGGTTAACCCTTTCACTGCCACACTACAGAAGGTTAACCTTTCACTACCACACTACAGAAGGCTAACCCTTTCACTACCACACTACAGAAGGTTAACCTTTCACTACCACACTACAGACGGTTAACCTTTCACTACCACACTACAGAAGGTTAACCTTTCACTACCACACTACAGAAGGTTAACCCTTTCACTACCACACTACAGAAGATTAACCCTTTCACTACCACACTACAGAAGGTTAACCCTTTCACTACCACACACTACAGAAGGTTAACATTTTACTCTACATAGAAATGTTATCTATATTTAATGGCTATTAACCTCTTAACAGGTAGGCAGAAAAGTGGCCTTGAACTTGAGGACTGCATACTTTTTTGCAAAGCTTAGCTTTATACTTATAGCACATGAGCCTGGTCTCTTTTGAAAGATAACATTCTGAAGTTACTAATGCACTCACTTTTAGTGCTAATGAAATAGAGTAGCAGAGGTTTGAACTTGAGTTGAACTTGAACTTGTGTACTCACATTTCTCTTTAGTGGTTGCCAGATTCCATTATTCCAGCATAGAGGTATGAGCTGTAAAACACAGCGGTTCCATAGCCTGAAGTCTTATGTAGTACAGGTCAAAATTCTATAAAAATCTGTAAAAAAATTCGGCACATCCAAGTTTTGAACGGTATACCGTTCAAAACTTGGATTTGCCAGAAAAAAAAATGTTGGATCCACTTTTAGATCCCATTTTTCTATTTTTCTCCCATCCCAATTTTTCGTATCATCCAATTCAACCCTCCCCTGTCTCGAACGCTGTTTCTTGCCTCCCACAAGCCGGCTGCAATGTGGACTAAGTCATACATAGCACGAGTCCCCTCCGGTACTTGAGGTAACAGCAGTCGCATCTTTCCACCTGCGCAGCGCAATCTTTCAGCGTCAGGGGTCTGCGCTTTTGGAGGGACGCCGCCCCCATCGCTTCCTGATTCTACTGCGCAGGCGCACCAACCGACCTGTAGGAGTCGCTGTCCACAACGCCCGATCCCCACCCCTCAGTTTTCCCTCCCCCTAATACTGCACGGACGACCAGCCAAACTGAAAACAATGTGGAGAGCTGGGCTCGAACCCAGCGTCTCCAGCATTGGTGGTGAGTGCCTTGCCCACTGCACCACCTAGCCGCCCTAGATTTGCCTATTTTTATATTTTTTTATGGATTTTACATGATCGCCGAAAAATAAAGCACAGAGCCTGTTGTAGTTTTGACTGGGTTCCTTATAGCAATAACTGGACAACACACACAAGCTCAGTTGGTCGCCACAGCAACAGGTTTAGTGAGCGTCAGGTCAGGGATGCACAACAGCCATCATCAGTCGATCACAACACTCTTCAACACAGTACTCTTAATCGAACCCGAGTACCATATATCACAGAGCCGGTAGACGCTCCCAAAGTGCTGCGACGTGCGTGCGTCCCACACACGGGCATGACGGCCCGAGGTCGTGTTAAGAGGTTAATAGATGATTGATTATGATTGATTGATTGAATGAATGTGTTGCATTGTGCTGCAGTTCCACCATCGTGACCCTGGTATAGTGGGCCTGCTGACCAGTGATCAGATTCCTGCAGGCAGAAAGGTTTACTATGGCATGATAGCGGATGGGATCCACACCAACCCGGCCGCCCTCCGCATCGCTCACCGAGCGCACCCCTCAGGTCACCTCACATATGTACTAATCCACCACATTTATTTATTTATTCCAAAGATTTACATATCATATGTTATGCTATAACCATAAGTAGTATATGTACGTATTTTAGCGATCTGTACAATGTTTATTGTGCGGCTGGGTAGCGTAGAGCAGTGGTTCCCAAAGTCGGGGTCGCGACCCAAAGGTGGGCCGCGAGCAGCCACGGGTGGGCCGCGAGATGATTTAAAAAAAAAAAAAAAATCTTTTTTCTTTTTTTTCTTTTTTTTTTGTCAGGCCACTGAACTTAGAAGCAGGCCAGGACAGTGTTTCTAGTTGTATTCTAAAATTCTATTCTATTGTATTCTAAAATGTGACTATATGGTTTTATATTAACTTAATAAATAAACAAAAACGAAAAATCTACTTATTTCAACGAACATTTCAAACTAAATAACAGATTATGCACATAAAACGCTGAAAACAACCGAAGCAACAATAGTATTTTAATGAGGCTATTATTATTATCATTATTATTTTGCAACAAGTTAGCCCTCTCATAAATAGCACATATAAATGAATAACTAACTTGAACTAACTTAAAAGGATTGAAGTGATATTTGGCTTAAAAAATCGGTCACATGGCAAAAAAAAAAAAAAAGAAAAAACGCCTGACGCCTTATTTTCTGGGCCCTGGCCTGAAAAGTTTGGGAACCCCTGGCGTAGAGGACTAAGCACTCTCCTACCACCGCAGAGACTCTGGGATCGAATCCAGCTGCCAGACAAGACAGTAGGGCAGCATGTGGTAGTCTACACCCTCCCCAGACTGACAGTAGGGCAGCATGTGGTAGTCTACACCCTCCCCAGACCGACAGTAGGACAGCATGTGGTAGTTTACACCCTCCCCAGACTGACAGTAGGGCAGCATGTGGTAGTTCTACACCCTCCCCAGACTGACAGTAGGGCAGCATGTGGTAGTTCTACACCCTCCCCAGACTGACAGTAGGGCAGCATGTGGTAGTCTACACCCTCCCCAGACTGACAGTAGGGCAGCATGTGGTAGTCTACACCCTCCCCAGACCAACAGTAGGGCAGCATGTGGTAGTCTACACCCTCCCCAGACTGACAGCAGGGCAGCATGTGGTAGTCTACACCCTCCCCAGACTGACAGTAGGGCAGCATGTGGTAGTCTACACCCTCCCCAGACCGACAGTAGGGCAGCATGTGGTAGTCTACACCCTCCCCAGACCGACAGTAGGGCAGCATGTGGTAGTCTACACCCTCCCCAGACCGACAGTAGGGCAGCATGTGGTAGTCTACACCAGGGGTTCTCAACATTTCTGCTGCCAAGGCACCCCTGTGTTCAATAAAATATTCCAGGGCACCCCTACATACGATAAAGACTTTCCCGGTCCTGTCTTTTTTGCTACAATGATGATACAATGACTCTTTATTTGCCGTGCTGTCGTTGAGATGTTTTGTTGTTTGTTTGTCTTTGTTGCTTGTTGGTGAATCTGCAAATATGAATTGCCCCACGCGGGATCAATAAAGTTGTCTGAATCTGATGACAAAAGTTTTTTTTTTAAATACAGAAAAGGATCACTAAAGTGCTATCTGTTGCAGCTGCACTGTTCTCCATAAAAATAGCATATTTGGATAAGTTTGACAATTTCTCAAAAACAGAAAATCATGTATTTTTTTTAAATACAGAAAAGGATCACCAAGTTACCATTTCTCAAAAAATATAAATAAATACAGAAAATAAGCACTTGTTCACTCAGTGGACATTTCTAGCTCAATGCGAGGTCCGCTGCTGCTGCTGGCTAATAATACGGTCAATACGTGGGGAGATCTTTGACAAGGCAACACGCATGTCATCATCAAGGCTCAACTTGGCCATATATTTTGTTTTCATTCATATTTTGTAGTCTACACCCTCCCCAGACCGACAGTAGGGCAGCGTGTGGTAGTCTACACCCTCCCCAGACCGACAGTAGGGCAGCGTGTGGTAGTCTACACCCTCCCCAGACCGACAGTAGGGCAACAACCAGGAAGGGGAATTGGCATAAGGACCCCCCAGAATTGGGGGATGGGAGAAAAAGATAGAAAGGAGAAAAAAATATACAATGTTTACATAAATATAATTACATAAGCTTTTAACATTTCCAGAAAAGTCCCCAGAGTGCCCACATGATAATAATAATAGCCTCATTAAAATACTATTGTTGCTTCGGTTGTTTTCAGCGTTTTATGTGCATAATCTGTTATTTAGTTTGAAATGTTCGTTGAAATAAGTAGATTTTTCGTTTTTGTTTATTTATTAAGTTAATATAAAACCATATAGTCACATTTTAGAATAGAATTTTAGAATACAACTAGAAACACTGTCCTGGCCTGCTTCTAAGTTCAGTGACCTGACAAATTTTTTTTTTTATTTTTTTTTTTAATCATCTCGCGGCCCTCCCATGGCTGCTCGCGGCCCACCTCTGGGTCGCGACCCTGACTTTGGGAACCACTGTTCTAAAGTACCTCATATTTATTTTCCAAGTGTACAAAGGGTGATTTTATGTAATGGAAGATATCTTTAAAAACGTTGATTCCACTCATTATCTGGTATATTTGTTTTCAGTTCCTTCTCCCATTTATTTTTAATATAGCTTAAATCTTCAATTTAGTTTTCTTGAAGTATTCAGTAGATTTGTCCAGTTGTGTTTTTGAGGTTATGGGGTTGAGGTTTTAATTTTAATATGTATGTGGGGACGAGTAGGGATGGATATTGGATGTATATTATGGATGGATGGATAGGTTTACTAGTCCAGGATCAGTAACATCTATACTGGTACTCACTCTTTTGTTTATGTATGCACTTATGTTTTTGTATGTACATTTGTGTGTGTATGTATGTATGTGTGTATGTATGCATACATGTATGTATCGATATGTGTATCTATCTATATGTGTGTACATATACTACACCTAAATGTAGAGTGACTTCATTGACACAATAAAGTATATACATTTTATTTTTTTTAAACCATAACCGTCGAACCTTAACTTTATATCTTAACCATAATCGTTAAATGTTAAAACGAACCATGATCATAGTATTGCTGTTTGTATCAGGGTGGGTGGGTGTCTTAGTCTAGTGGTGAGAGCACTCGCCCATAACCACAGTCATTGTTGGTTTGTCTCCTGGTCATGGTGTTTCTTTTGGACTTTTGCCGATATAAAACATACATACCGTAATTTTCGGACTATAAGGCGCACCTGAATATAAGCCGCAGCAGCTAAATTGAATGATGTGTACATATATAAGCCGCACTGGACTATAAGCCGCAGGTGTTTTAATGTTTAATGACCATATGTAAGGGTTCGTGCACAGAGGGGATTGTCGGGAAAGAGATGGCTGTTTGAGGAAGCTCCCATTTATTAACATTTTTGTTTAAACAGTAACGGTAGCTAGGTAACAACGCCAGCTCACAGAACGATAGCCAGTTAGCTTAGCCAGCGCCAGCCAGGTACCAACGCCAGCTCACAGAACGATAGCCAGTTAGCTTAGCCAGCACCAGCTAGGTACTAATGCCAGCTCACAGAACAATAGCCAGTTAGCTTAGCCAGCGCGAGCTAGGTACTAACGCCAGCTCACAGAACGATAGCCAGTTAGCTTAGCCAGCGCCAGCCAGGTACAAATGCCAGCTCACAGAACGATAGCCAGTTAGCTTAGCCAGCGCCAGCCAGGTACCAACGCCAGCTCACAGAACGATAGCCAGTTAGTTTAGCCAGCGCCAGCCAGGTACTAACGTTAGCTCACAGAACGATAGCCAGTTAGCCAGCACCTGCGAAATCGAATGCCAAACTGATGATATCAGGCGCTATCAGTAGCTAGATAACATTAGACAACGCCTCATGCATTAATAAACTAAAGTGAATAGTTCGTTGACTGGGTCATTTTGTTTAATGCTTCAGTTATGTTGAAAGAGGAGCTCTGAGACAGCACTGACCAGGTCATGAAGCTAATACAACATGCTAACTGGTTAAGGTAGATAGACAGTACTGACCAGGTCATGTAGCTAATACAACATGCTAACTGGTTAAGGTAGATAGACAGCACTGACCAGTAGGGATGGGTACCTTTCACATTTGAACCGATACCGGTACCGGTACCGGTACCTGTGAATCGATACCGGTACCCAACGGTACCTTTTTTCGGTACTTTAAAAAAAAATATTTTTTATTAATTATTCTTTTTTTACTTTTTTTTTACTTTTTTCTTTTCATGTCAACGTTCACACGCACAATATATGCTTACCTAGGATTTGACTTGATTCAACAACAAAGCAGTCGGAGCAATGACAAGCCGAAAACTGTCGAAATTTTATTTACCTACCTCAGTCGTAAAAAAAAATCCAAACTTCAAATAACTACAATTTCGACAGTTTTCGGCTTGTCATTGCTCCGACTGCTTTGTTGTTGAATCAAGTCAAATCCTAGGTAAGCATATATTGTGCGTGTGAACGTTGACATGAAAAGAAAAAAGTAAAAAAAAAAATAAAAAATGTATATAATTTTTTTTTTTTTTTTGGTTTCTCACTTGATTCGATACTCGGTAGTACCGACGTGTTTCGGTTCGGTAACTCAAAAGTACCGAATTCGGTACCCATCCCTACTGACCAGGTCATGTAGCTAATACAACATGCTAACTGGTTAAGGTAGATAGACAGCACTGACCAGGTCATGTAGCTAATACAACATGCTAACTGGTTAAGGTAGATAGACAGCACTGACCAGGTCATGTAGCTAATACAACATGCTAACTGGTTATGGTAGACAGACAGTACTGACCAAGTCATGTAGCTAATACAACATGCTAACTGGTTATGGTAGATAGACAGCACTGACCAGGTCATGTAGCTAATACAACATGCTAACTGGTTAAGGTATATAGACAGCACTGACCAGGTCATGTAGCTAATACAACATGCTAACTGGTTAAGGTAGATAGACAGCACTGACCAGGTCATGTAGCTAATACAACATGCTAACTGGTTAAGGTAGATAGACAGCACTGACCAGGTCATGTAGCTAATACAACATGCTAACTGGTTAAGGTAGATAGACAGCACTGACCAGGTCATGTAGCTAATACAACATGCTAACTGGTTAAGGTAGATAGACAGTACTGACCAGGTCATGTAGCTAATACAACATGCTAACTGGTTAAGGTAGATAGACAGTACTGACCAGGTCATGTAGCTAATACAACATGCTAACTGGTTATGGTAGACAGACAGTACTGACCAGGTCATGTAGCTAATACAACATGCTAACTGGTTAAGGTAGATAGACAGCACTGACCAGGTCATGTAGCTAATACAACATGCTAACTGGTTAAGGTACATAGACAGCACTGACCCGGTCATGAAGCTAATACAACATGCTAACTGGTTAAGGTAGATATACAGCACTGACCAGGTCATGTAGCTAATACAACATGCTAACTGTTTAAGGTAGACAGACAGTACTGACCAGGTCATGTAGCTAATACAACATGCTAACTGGTTAAGGTAGATAGACAGCACTGACCAGGTCATGTAGCTAATACAACATGCTAACTGGTTAAGGTAGATAGACAGCACTGACCAGGTCATGAAGCTAATACAACATGCTAACTGGTTAAGGTAGATAGACAGCACTGACCAGGTCATGTAGCTAATACAACATGCTAACTGGTTAAGGTAGATAGACAGCACTGACCAGGTCATGTAGCTAATACAACATGCTAACTGGTTAAGGTAGATAGACAGCACTGACCAGGTCATGTAGCTAATACAACATGCTAACTGGTTAAGGTAGATAGACAGCACTGACCAGGTCATGTAGCTAATACAACATGCTAACTGGTTAAGGTAGATAGACAGCACTGACCAGGTCATGTAGCTAATACAACATGCTAACTGGTTAAGGTAGATAGACAGCACTGACCAGGTCATGTAGCTAATACAACATGCTAACTGGTTAAGGTAGATAGACAGCACTGACCAGGTCATGTAGCTAATACAACATGTTAACTGGTTAAGGTAGATAGACAGCACTGACCAGGTCATGTAGCTAATACAACATGCTAACTGGTTAAGGTAGATAGACAGCACTGACCAGGTCATGTAGCTAATACAACATGCTAACTGGTTAAGGTAGATAGACAGCACTGACCAGGTCATGTAGCTAATACAACATGCTAACTGGTTAAGGTAGATAGACAGTACTGACCAGGTCATGTAGCTAATACAACATGCTAACTGGTTAAGTTAGATAGACAGCACTGACCAGGTCATGAAGCTAATACAACATGCTAACTGGTTAAGGTAGATAGACAGTACTGACCAGGTCATGTAGCTAATACAACATGCTAACTGGTTAAGGTAGATAGACAGCACTGACCACAAGGGTGTGTGAATCAACCCAGACTACCATTGACCTCATCCTGACCTCCGACAAGTCCATGATCTCCAATAAAGGGGTTATAGCATGCGGGTTAAGTGATCATTATATGATATTCTGTTCCCGCAAAAATCTAAAGCAAAAGGCTGGCTGTCACAAAACGGTCACATCTAGAGACCTCAAAACCTACTCTAGCGAGGCCTTTAACCTTGAACTGAAGAGCCAGGACTGGTCAGATGAACTCAATGGTACACTGGTTGAAGAAACCTGGCTTGGCTTCAAAACCAAATTCTCAACAATACTAAACAACATGGCCCCCCTAAGAACCACCAGGGTAAAAAATCGCACTGAGCCGTGGATGCACACTGAAATACTGACCGCTATGAAAGCCAGAGACAAAAAATGCTCTGAATTTCATAAAAGTCAGTCAAAGCTTACCATAAGCACGAGCAGTGAACTCCAAGCTCACATGACTGAACTCAAACTAGAAAGAAACAGACTAAGAAATGACGTAAACTCCATGATAAAAACTGCAAAAAAAAATGTCATCAATGACAAAACTGAGGAAAACAAAAATAAACCACGTGAACTTTGGAAATTACTCAATAATCAACTAGGCTGCAGTAAAAAACTTAAAACCAGGTTCTCAAACATAAACATAAAGACGGACAACACGCTCATCACAGACAAACTGGATGTAGCCAATTACTTAAACACTTTCTTCACGAACATAGCCACAACACTGGTAAACAAACTACCCTCCCACTCAGGGCAGTATGGGGTAGAACACATAGTAGCATACTACAAGAACCTAGGCGTCCACAAAGACGATTTCAAACTGGAAATGGTAACTACAGATGAGGTACTCAATAAACTGAGCGCCCTCCAACCGAACAAGGCCACTGGCCATGACAACATCCCCTCCAAATTCCTCAGAGACTCAGCAGCCGCCATCACCCCAGTCATCACACACATAATAAACCTCTCCATAAAACAGGGACACGTCCCCAAGGACTTCAAAATAGCGAGAGTAACACCCCTGCACAAAAAGGGCAGCAAATTAGACCCAGGCAACTACCGCCCTGTTTCTATCCTTACATCCATCTCGAAAGTCATGGAAAAAATATTATACGAACAGGTCGAAAAGTACCTTACGGATAAAAATCTAATCTACGAATTCCAATCTGGCTTCAGAACATCCCACTCCACTGACACATGCCTTCTCTATTTGAACGACCACATCAAGCAAGAGGTGGACGCGGGCAAATACTGCGGCATGGTCATGCTAGACCTACAAAAGGCCTTCGACACTGTCAATCACACCATTCTGATTGACAAGCTAAAAGCAATTGGTTTTGATAGTTTATCAGTGAGCTGGATACAATCCTACCTGGAGGGGAGAGAACAGATGGTGGAGGTAAACGGTACCCTATCCCCCCCCCTCACAGTGAACTGTGGTGTTCCACAAGGAAGCATACTAGGACCACTACTGTTCCTAATTTATGCAAATTACATGTCGTCAGCTTGTGACTGCAACTTGTTCCTGTTTGCGGACGACTCAGCCCTGCTGGTCTCTGACAAGAACAAGTTACAGGTTGAAAAAACCCTCAGCTCGGAACTAGGCAAAATCTGCATATGGCTCGCCGACAACAAACTATCATTACACATGGACAAAACAGAGTCCATTCTCTTCGGTTCAAATAACAAACTCAGCAAAACAGACGGCTTCTCAGTTACAGTGGGTGACAATATTGTCACAAGGAAAGATGAAATTACCTACCTGGGTTCCATCCTAGAGGCTAATCTTTCCTGTGACAAAATGGCATCCAATGTAATAAAAAAAAGTCAATCAACGAACTCGATTCTTGTACCGGATCTCCTCCCTGGTAAACAAGAATACCCTGAAGACTCTGGCAGGAGCACTCATTCAAGGGTACTACGACTATGCTTGCACCTCATGGTACCAAAGCACCTCAAAGGCACTAAAAACCAAATTACAAACATCTCAAAACAAACTAGTCAGACTACTGCTTGACCTGACTCTTAGAACCCACCTCACCCCTGCACACTTTGCCAACCTAGGATGGCTTAGAGTAGACGACAGAGTACAGCAACTTGCAATGGGCCTGGTCTACAAGATACACTACACGACCAAGGTACCCATGTACATGTCAAAATACTTCCCAAAGGTCAGTGAATACCACGATCACAACACCAGAGGGAGCTCCACAAATCATGTAAAACCCAGATTCGGCTCAAACAAGGGACTAAACACGTTTCGCAATTATGCCACAACAATGTGGAACGCCCTACCCAAAGCTGTAAAGGAATGTGAATCACTACCCACCTTCAAAAACACTCTCAAAGAACACCTACGGGAGACTGCAATTCAAAACTGGCCCCTACAAATGTCCTAACCCAGTTGTACAATAAAGACCAAGCATGGCTTTGTCAGTATTCCAATGTACAGCCCCACCCAACCCCACCCCACCTACCCAACCTCCTCCAATGTACAGTTTCTATGTCAAATGTATGTCAGTATTCCAATGTACAGTGTGTCCCCCCCCCCCCCCTCCAATGTACAGCCCTACCCAACCTCCCCCAATGCACAGTTTCTATGTCAAATGTATATACACTCTTCTTCTGGATTTTTTTAGTATCACAAACAGTACTGTATTTGAAAATCTGGTATGTCATAAATGTATAGATGTAGCAGTACTGTCTATCTGTATGTCATGTGTGTCATAAGGTGAATTGAAAATGGGGGACCCTGATGGAAACAAGACGAAAGTCTTTCTCAGGTCTGCATCCTCTTAACAATTGTATGTATTGAGCTGTACTGTACTGTACCCATTCTGCAATCTGTTAATAAACTTTTTAATCAATCAATCAATCAAAACCAGGTCATGTAGCTAATACAACATGCTAACTGGTTAAGGTAGATAGACAGCACTGACCAGGTCATGAAGCTAATACAACATGCTAACTGGTTAAGGTAGATAGACAGCACTGACCAGGTCATGTAGCTAATACAACATGCTAACTGGTTAAGGTAGACAGACAGTACTGACCAGGTCATGTAGCTAATACAACATGCTAACTGGTTAAGGTAGATAGACAGCACTGACCAGGTCATGTAGCTAATACAACATGCTAACTGGTTAAGGTAGATAGACAGCACTGACCAGGTCATGAAGCTAATACAACATGCTAACTGGTTAAGGTAGATAGACAGCACTGACCAGGTCATGTAGCTAATACAACATGCTAACTGGTTAAGGTAGATAGACAGCACTGACCAGGTCATGTAGCTAATACAACATGCTAACTGGTTAAGGTAGATAGACAGTACTGACCAGGTCATGTAGCTAATACAACATGCTAACTGGTTAAGGTAGATAGACAGCACTGACCAGGTCATGTAGCTAATACAACATGCTAACTGGTTAAGGTAGATAGACAGCACTGACCTGGGCCCTGTTTCTTGTACGTGGTTCAACTAAGTCGATCAAGATGTCATTATCCAGCTTCAGTTAACCCGATGTTTGAAGCCGGGATTTTCCTGTTCCAAGAAGGTGGATTCAGTCTCGTTAACTCAAGCCAGACTTGATTCTCAGGATCAGTGCGCGCGCCCGCCTCAGCTGAGAAGACAGCAGGTGTCGATCGCAGAAATCCTGATTCTCTAGCGGCATTGATTGATTAATTGATTTAAAACTTTATTAACATATTGCAGTACGGCTCAATCGCCTCGCCGACAAGTTAAATGCGTTATCTATAGGCTAATTTTAAGTCCCTCATTACCTCAATCAATCAGATTATATTTCTTTAAACTTGCCTGCTGGATTGAATAATCAAATGAGATCTTGCTAGCGAAAATAATTAGTTAACTGTTATACAGAATTACGTTACGGCTCTCTTACCCATTGATTGATGTATAGTCAATCTTTAACTTATCTCCAATGTGGTCTAACGGGTTGTTCTTTTGACTTTCACACAGACGACCGGGGTTCAAGACCCTAGTCGTCTCCTTCTTTCTGCAATATAGGAATAATTCAATTTGGTGCACGTTGAGAGCTATATAAAGAATGACATCCTCAATGCATGTAGATTTATAATATTTTAACTTAAAACCAGGCTACTTTGGCGTATAATCATTAATATTATATTCAAAAAAATCATATTGGAAAGACCGGGTTTTGAACCCGGGTCGCTGGGTTGGCAGGCTTGAGCACTACCGCTGGACCACTGTGCCAGATGGGATAAATTCATTGTTTATACATTAATGAACGAGAGACCCGTGTTTAGAATATCCTTTGTTATGAATGAAGTTTATCTCTTTATCCTCATTCATTAATGTGACGTCAACGGCTCATTCAATTTCTCAAATCCGTCAAACAGCGCATCTCATCAGACATCTTAATCCCAGTTACAATTGAAATAACCACATAATGTGTACATCGCACGAGCGAGCGCCACCGTCGCCACGGTATATATAACGTGCATTATTTAGGACAAAGTGAATTTAGTATCAGCATTTTGGGTCTATTTTACATTTCAAAAGCCCCCTCTGGAAGAATGGAGCACAAGAACGTAATTCAGAATGGTATAATGCAGATCGTAGACTGTGGGAATAGTTTCAGGAAACGGGCCGTCACTTCTTTGCGGGGGCGTGGCGATGGTTCAGGCTAAGTTGAACTTGAACTCTGCTTTCGACCAGGCTCAAACTTTTGGATATGTTGTCATGGTGATTTGGAAAATCCACGTACATGAAACCGGAAAGTCCGGCTAACCCAGTTATCCAGTTAAAGTTATCCGGCTAACTCAGTTATCCAGGTACAAGAAACAGGGCCCAGGTCATGTAGCTAATACAACATGCTAACTGGTTAAGGTAGACAGTACTGACCAGGTCATGTAGCTAATACAACATGCTAACTGGTTAAGGTAGATAGACAGCACTGACCAGGTCATGTAGCTAATACAACATGCTAACTGGTTAAGGTAGATAGACAGCACTGACCAGGTCATGTAGCTAATACAACATGCTAACTGGTTAAGGTAGACAGCACTGACCAGGTCATGAAGCTAATACAACATGCTAACTGGTTAAGGTAGATAGACAGTACTGACCAGGTCATGTAGCTAATACAACATGCTAACTGGTTAAGGTAGATAGACAGTACTAACCAGGTCATGTAGCTAATACAACATGCTAACTGGTTAAGGTAGACAGACAGCTCTGACCAGGTCATGTAGCTAATACAACATGCTAACTGGTTAAGGTAGACAGACAGCTCTGACCAGGTCATGTAGCTAATACAACATGCTAACTGGTTAAGGTAGACAGACAGCTCTGACCAGGTCATGTAGCTAATACAACATGCTAACTGGTTAAGGTAGATAGACAGCACTGACCAGGTCATGTAGCTAATACAACATGCTAACTGGTTAAGGTACACAGACAGCACTGACCAGGTCATGTAGCTAATACAACATGCTAACTGGTTAAGGTAGATAGACAGCACTGACCAGGTCATGTAGCTAATACAACATGCTAACTGGTTAAGGTAGATAGACAGTACTGACCAGGTCATGTAGCTAATACAACATGCTAACTGGTTAAGGTAGATAGACAGCACTGACCAGGTCATGTAGCTAATACAACATGCTAACTGGTTAAGATAGACAGCACTGACCAGGTCATGTAGCTAATACAACATGCTAACTGGTTAAGGTAGACAGTACTGACCAGCTCATGTAGCTAATACAACATGCTAACTGGTTAAGGTAGATAGACAGCACTGACCAGGTCATGTAGCTAATACAACATGCTAACTGGTTAAGGTAGATAGACAGCACTGACCAGGTCATGTAGCTAATACAACATGCTAACTGGTTAAGGTAGATAGACAGCACTGACCAGGTCATGTAGCTAATACAACATGCTAACTGGTTAAGGTAGATAGACAGCACTGACCAGGTCATGTAGCTAATACAACATGCTAACTGGTTAAGGTAGATAGACAGCACTGACCAGGTCATGTAGCTAATACAACATGCTAACTGGTTAAGGTAGATAAACAGCACTGACCAGGTCATGTAGCTAATACAACATGCTAACTGGTTAAGGTAGATAAACAGCACTGACCAGGTCATGTAGCTAATACAACATGCTAACTGGTTAAGGTAGACAGACAGTACTGACCAGGTCATGTAGCTAATACAACATGCTAACTGGTTAAGGTAGATAGACAGCACTGACCAGGTCATGTAGCTAATACAATATGCTAACTGGTTAAGGTAGATAGACAGCACTGACCAGGTCATGTAGCTAATACAACATGCTAACTGGTTAAGGTAGATAGACAGCACTGACCAGGTCATGTAGCTAATACAACATGCTAACTGGTTAAGGTAGATAGACAGCACTGACCAGGTCATGTAGCTAATACAACATGCTAACTGGTTAAGGTAGATAGACAGCTCTGACAGGTCATGTAGCTAATACAGAGAGGGTAGGATCTTTTAACTGAATAATACTGTGTACATCATTTTGAAGTGTGTGACTAAATTGTGTTGTGGAAATTGTTTGTAATTAGTTTCACCCAGCTGACAGAAACTGGAGGTGTGGCCTTTGTGCATGTAGTTAAGTGGGCACTTGTGACAGTTTTTCTGCTTAAATACCAGCTTTTTCTCTGTTGGATTCATTCTGAGGACAACAGCAGAGAGGGTAGGATCTTTTAACTGAATAATACTGTGTACATCATTTTGAAGTGTGTGACTAAATTGTGTCGTGGAAATTGTTTGTAATTAGTTTCACCCAGCTGACAGAAACTGGAGGTGTGGCCTTTTGCTGCAGGTGTCACTCATCAGTAATTAGTGATAGTGATTTAAAGACTTGCTGGCTTAGCGTCAGCGAAGCGTCGAGAAACGAAGAGGGACAAAGAGGAGGAGTTTTCCTGGAGTTCTCCGCGGAGGGATCCACCGATCCACCCAGTGCTAAGTACACCATAATCCCATATTTCCCTCCCACTCTGCTATTTCCCTACTATCTCGCTTCCTCCCTACCCCCTTCAACCTCCTCCTACCACTCTTGACACCACAATGTGCCTCATACCTATATCCACAATCTGCTCCTCAAGAACAGAATCAACCCATCCACGCCAGTTTGCTAGCAACCCGGCTAATCTCTCCTACCCTCCTACAGCCACTAATACACCTGTCACAGTACAGGGAGGCTTATGGAATTGTCAATCAGCAGTCAAGAAAGCTGACTTCATTACTGCCTACGCCCATAGTCTAAATCTGCAGCTCCTGGCTCTAACTGAGACTTGGATAACCCCCAATAACTCGTCAACACCTGCAGCATTATCTACAAACTATAACTTCACTCACACACCTCGACCCTCCAGACGGGGTGGAGGCACTGGCCTCATGACATCTCCTTCATGGGCTACAAACCTAACGCAACTCCCAGAACTGTCACTCTCCTCCCTCGAATATCATGCAGTATCTGTCTCTAATCCTTTCAATCTCACCATTGTTACACTCTATCGCCCTCCAGGTCCCCTCGATCACTTCACAGATGAGCTGGACATGCTTCTAAGCTCCTTACCGGAAGATGGTACCCCCCTCCTTCTATTGGGCGACTTCAACCTGCCTGACTCATCTCAGTCGGTCCCAGTGGTCTCCCTCCTACAACAATTTGACCTGACTCCCACTGCCATGCCTCCCACCCACAAAGCAGGCAACTCCTTGGATCTCATATTTTCCCGTAACTCCAGCATCATTAACACCACGGTAACTCCCCTACATGTATCTGACCATTCCTTCATATCCTTCTCACTAACTCTCATGCTTAACCGAAAAGTCTTCACCCCAACTCAAACCGTCTCACTCAGACGCAACCTGCCCTCCCTATCCCCCTCCACCCTCTCCTCTGACATAATATCCGCTCTACCTTTGAGTGACACCTTCTCTGCTCTCCCCACAGAGATGGCAACCTCCACCCTCCTCTCAGCCCTTGCAACCTCCTTCGACAAGCTCTGTCCCCTCGTTGAGAAACCTGCCCGCCGTTCCCCACCCAGTCCATGGCTGACGGATGCAGTGAGAGAACAAAGACAGGTCCTGAGAGCGGCTGAGAGGAAGTATAGAAAGTCAGGCCTCACTGCTGACATCGACACATATCACAACCTCTTGTTAACATTCTCCAAAACCATTACTAATGCCAAAGCTTCTTTCTTTCACCATAGGATCGAGGCCTCTGCCAAGAATCTTCGCAAACTGCATGCTACCATGTCCTCCCTCCTCACTCCCCCCCCACCTCCTCCTCCCTCATCTTTTTCTGCCGAAGACTTTGCGATCTTCTTTGAGGAAAAAGTGGAGAACATCCGCAGCTCCTTCTCCCAACCCCCACCCATTCCAAACGCTGAATCGAGAACCTCATCCTTCACTCTGTCATCTTTCTCTCCCATTACAGAAGCCGAGACCCTGACACTGGTAACGTCGAACCGTCCGACTACATGCCAGCTGGACCAGCTACCCTCCCCACTCCTCCAGACCATAGCACCGGACATCCTCCCATTCCTAACTGCAACCATCAACTCCTCACTCAACTCGGGGGTGGTCCCCACCTCCCTAAAACAAGCCAGAGTCACGCCCCTCATAAAAAAACCAACCCAGAACCCCACCGTCATAGCCAACTATCGCCCTGTCTCTCTTCTCTCCTTCCTTTCTAAAACACTTGAACGTGCTGTATCCAACCAACTTACTGCTTATCTCTTACAGAATGACCTCCTAGACCCCAATCAGTCTGGCTTCCGGACTGGCCACTCCACAGAAACGGCCCTCATTGCGGTCACAGAGGCACTTCACTTAGCAAAAGCGAAAGGCCTCTCCTCTGTCCTGATTCTCCTAGATCTATCTGCAGCCTTCGACACAGTCAACCATCAGATCCTCCTCGCGGCCCTCGCAGGAATGGGAGTGGCTGGATCTGCGCTGACATGGCTGACATCATACCTCAATGACCGCTCCTACCAAGTGTCATGGAGAGGGACTCTGTCGGCCACCCGCCCCCTCCGGACGGGTGTCCCCCAGGGCTCGGTCCTAGGACCCCTTCTCTTCTCCCTCTACACTAAATCACTGGGTAACATTATCACGTCTCATGGCTTCTCATATCATTGTTATGCCGATGATACTCAACTCTTCCTCTCCTTCCCTCCCTCAGATATCCACGTCTCTGAGCGGATCTCGGCCTGTCTGTCCGACATCTCCGCCTGGATGACGACCAACCACCTCAAACTGAACCTAAGCAAAACAGAATTGCTCCACCTGCCGGCCAAATCCTCCCCCCTGACCGACCTCTCCATCACAGTCGAGAATGCAGCTGTGACCGCGTCGCCGACCGCCAAGAACCTTGGTGTTGTCCTCGACGACCAGTTGAACTTCTCTGCTCACATCGCAGCGACAACCAGAACCTGCAGATTCTTCCTGAGCAACGTCAGAAGGATACGCCCCTTCCTGACAAAAGAAGCCACCCAACTCCTCGTCCAATCAACAGTCATCTCCCGCCTCGACTACTGCAACGCACTGCTAGCTGGCCTCCCGGCCACTGCCACCAAGCCTCTTCAACTCATTCAAAATGCAGCGGCCCGCCTGATCTCAAACCTACCGAAGTCGGCCCATGTCACCCCACTTCTTAGGGACCTGCACTGGCTCCCCATTGCTGCACGTATCCGCTTCAAGGCCCTCGACCTAGCATACCGTGCGGCAAAGGGAACCGCTCCCGCCTACCTCCGGTCAATGGTCTCTAACTACACACCCTCAAGACCCCTACGCTCTGCATCTTCTGGCCGCCTCAGATCTACTCCTATCCAAGCTCCCGGAGGGTCATCAAAGAGAAGCCGCCTATTCTCAGTCCTTGCCCCACAATGGTGGAATGAACTACCCATCCCAGTTAGGACAGCCGAATCCCGTCCAATCTTTCGCCGTCGACTAAAGACTCACTTCTTCAACCATTATCTGAAATGATAAAAAAAAAAAAAAAAAAAATCTAACCCTGACTAACCTTAATGTCATGCACTTGTCCTAATAAACTAACCTACACTGTAACACGCAACACTTTGATGAACATTGTTACTCAGCTGATAGAGTTATACCCTTCTTGCTGTCTTGTCGCACAGAACTTGTAAGTCGCTTTGGATAAAAGCGTCAGCTAAATGACTAAATGTAAATGTAAATGTAATACAACATGCTAACTGGTTAAGGTAGATAGACAGCACTGACCAGGTCATGTAGCTAATACAACATGCTAACTGGTTAAGGTAGATAGACAGCACTGACCAGGTCATGTAGCTAATACAACATGCTAACTGGTTAAGGTAGATAGACAGCACTGACCAGGTCATGTAGCTAATACAACATGCTAAGTGGTTAAGGTAGATAGACAGCACTGACCAGGTCATGTAGCTAATACAACATGCTAACTGGTTAAGGTAGATAGACAGCACTGACCAGGTCATGTAGCTAATACAACATGCTAACTGGTTAAGGTAGATAGACAGCACTGACCAGGTCATGTAGCTAATACAACATGCTAACTGGTTAAGGTAGACAGCACTGACCAGGTCATGAAGCTAATACAACATGCTAACTGGTTAAGGTAGACAGACAGCACTGACCAGGTCATGTAGCTAATACAACATGCTAACTGGTTAAGGTAGATAGACAGCACTGACCAGGTCATGTAGCTAATACAACATGCTAACTGGTTAAGGTAGACAGACAGCACTGACCAGGTCATGTAGCTAATACAACATGCTAACTGGTTAAGGTAGATAGACAGCACTGACCAGGTCATGTAGCTAATACAACATGCTAACTGGTTAAGGTAGATAGACAGCACTGACCAGGTCATGTAGCTAATACAACATGCTAACTGGTTAAGGTAGATGGACAGCACTGACCAGGTCATGTAGCTAATACAACATGCTAACTGGTTAAGGTAGATGGACAGTACTGACCAGGTCATGTAGCTAATACAACATGCTAACTGGTTAAGGTAGATAGACAGTACTGACCAGGTCATGTAGCTAATACAACATGCTAACTGGTTAAGGTAGATAGACAGTACTGACCAGGTCATGTAGCTAATACAACATGCTAACTGGTTAAGGTAGATAGACAGTACTGACCAGGTCATGTAGCTAATACAACATGCTAACTGGTTAAGGTAGATAGACAGTTACTGTACTGACCAGGTCATGTAGCTAATACAACATGCTAACTGGTTAAGGTAGATAGACAGTACTGACCAGGTCATGTAGCTAATACAACATGCTAACTGGTTAAGGTAGATAGACAGCACTGACCAGGTCATGTAGCTAATACAACATGCTAACTGGTTAAGGTAGATAGACAGCACTGACCAGGTCATGTAGCTAATACAACATGCTAACTGGTTAAGGTAGATAGACAGTACTGACCAGGTCATGTAGCTAATACAACATGCTAACTGGTTAAGGTAGATAGACAGCTCTGACCAGGTCATGTAGCTAATACAACATGCTAACTGGTTAAGGTAGATAGACAGCACTGACCAGGTCATGTAGCTAATACAACATGCTAACTGGTTAAGGTAGATAGACAGCACTGACCAGGTCATGTAGCTAATACAACATGCTAACTGGTTAAGGTAGATAGACAGCACTGACCAGGTCATGTAGCTAATACAACATGCTAACTGGTTAAGGTAGACAGACAGCACTGACCAGGTCATGTAGCTAATACAACATGCTAACTGGTTAAGGTAGATAGACAGCACTGACCAGGTCATGTAGCTAATACAACATGCTAACTGGTTAAGGTAGATAGACAGTACTGACCAGGTCATGTAGCTAATACAACATGCTAACTGGTTAAGGTAGATAGACAGCACTGACCAGGTCATGTAGCTAATACAACATGCTAACTGGTTAAGGTGGATAGACAGCACTGACCAGGTCATGTAGCTAATACAACATGCTAACTGGTTATGGTAGATAGACAGCACTGACCAGGTCATGTAGCTAATACAACATGCTAACTGGTTATGGTAGATAGACAGCACTGACCAGGTCATGTAGCTAATACAACATGCTAATTGGTTAAGGTATATAGACAGCACTGACCAGGTCATGTAGCTAATACAACATGCTAACTGGTTAAGGTAGATAGACAGCACTGACCAGGTCATGTAGCTAATACAACATGCTAACTGGTTAAGGTAGACAGTACTGACCAGGTCATGTAGCTAATACAACATGCTAACTGGTTAAGGTAGACAGCACTGAGCAGGTCATGTAGCTAATACAACATGCTAACTGGTTAAGGTAGATAGACAGCACTGACCAGGTCATGTAGCTAATACAACATGCTAACTGGTTAAGGTAGATAGACAGTACATGACTGCAGTGACTTCTCCTGATCTCCAATTTATGCAAATGACATGTCGTCAGCTTGTGACTGCAACTTGTTCCTGTTTGCAGACGACTCAGCCCTGCTGGTCTCTGACAAGAACAAGTTACAGGTTGAAAAAACCCTCAGCTCTGAACTAGGCAAAATCTGCATATGGCTCGCTGATAACAAACTATCATTACACCTGGGTAAAACAGAGTCCATTCTCTTCGGTTCAAATAACAAACTCAGCAAGACCGACGACTTCTCAGTTACAGTGGGTGACGATATTGTCACAAGGAAAGAAGATATTACCTACCTGGGTTCCATCCTAGAGGCAAATCTTTCCTGTGACAAAATGGCATCCAATGTAATAAAAAAAGTCAACCAACGAACACGATTCTTGTACCAGATCTCCTCACTGGTAAACAAGAATACCCTGAAGACTCTGGCAGGAGCACTCATTCAAGGGTACTACGACTATGCTTGCACCTCATGGTACCAAAGCACCTCAAAGGCGCTAAAAACAAAATTACAAACATCTCAAAACAAACTGGTCAGACTACTGCTTGACCTTACTCCTAGAACCCACCTCACCCCTGCCCACTTTGACAACCTAGGATGGCTTAGAGTAGACAACAGAGTACAGCAACTTGCAATGGGCCAGGTCTACAAGATACACTACATGACCAAGGTACCCATGTACATGTCAAAATACTTCCCAAAGGTCAGTGAATACCACGATCACAACACCAGAGGAAGCTCCACAAATCATGTTAAACCCAGATTCGGCTCAAACAAGGGACTAAACACGTTTCGCAATTATGCCACATCAATGTGGAACGCCCTACCCAAAGCTGTAAAGGAATGTGAATCACTACCCACTTTCAAAACCACTCTCAAAGAACACCTATGGGAGACTGCAATTCTAAACTGGCCCCTGTAAATGTCCAAACACAACCCCCCCCCAATGTACAGTAAATTACCAAGTATGGTCTTGTCAATATTCCAATGTACAGTTTTGCTTGTTCAGTTGTACAGTGTCCCCCACCCACTCCTCCTACCCAACCCCCCCCCCCAACCTCCTCCAATGTACAGTTTCAATGTCAAATGTATATACTCTCTTTTCTGGACTCTTTTCGTATCACAAACGGTACTGTATTTGCAAATCTGGTATGTCATAAATGTATAGATGTAGCAGTACTGTCTATCTGCTGAACAATGAACACTACACAACAACAACCACCAAACGCACATAGCACACACATCCACACGCACACACTCACTTTAAACAAACACACTGTAGCACCCACTCCACACACTTTATAGCACACACCCACTTTAAACAAACACACTGTAGCACCCACTCCCCACACTTTATATTTATTGATGAAGGATTGCACTACAACTCGTACATCTTACTGTAAATTGTACCTAAATTGTACCTCATCCCATTTCTGCTTTGCACTATATAGTACTGTACATTAGTACACTGCATAGTATTGTATATTATATGGTAACTCAGTTACGTCTATTCTGCATCGAACATTGTACATATGTCTATACTGAACACTGTGACCTCATTTTCTACTTCTAAATTACATGCTATACTATGTTATTTGATACTATCTTGTCTAGCACAGTCTCTGGAGCGTAACAGTAAGAAGCATTTTGTATGAAAGTATTCTGTACTTCTGTATGACAACTATTAAAGAAACTTGAACTTGAACTTGAAACTATCTGTATGTCATGTATGTCATATATGTTACGATGAATTGAAAATTGGGGACCCTGATGTAAACAAGACGAAAGTCTTTCTCTGGTCTGCATCCCCTTAACAATTGTGTGTATTGAGCCGTACTGTATTGTACCCATTCTGCAATCTGTTAATAAAATGTTCAATCAATCAATCCACCTCCTTGGTATTCACATGAGTAGTGGTTTGGGAGTGGTGGTTGTTGGTGACAGTGTCTTGTTCCTCCAGGTCTGGTGATAGTTAACGGTGTCTTGTTCCTCCAGGTCTGGTGATAGTTAACGGTGTCTTGTTCCTCCAGGTCTGGTGATAGTTAACGGTGTCTTGTTCCTCCAGGTCTGGTGATAGTTAACGGTGTCTTGTTCCTCCAGGTCTGGTGATAGTTAACGGTGTCTTGTTCCTCCAGGTCTGGTGATAGTTAACGGTGTCTTGTTCCTCCAGGTCTGGTGATAGTTAACGGTGTCTTGTTCCTCCAGGTCTGGTGATGGTTAACGGTGTCTTGTTCCTCCAGGTCTGGTGATAGTTAACGGTGTCTTGTTCCTCCAGGTCTGGTGATAGTTAACGGTGTCTTGTTCCTCCAGGTCTGGTGATAGTTAACGGTGTCTTGTTCCTCCAGGTCTGGTCTTGGTAACGGATGCGATCACAGCCATGGGTCTCCCTCCAGGACGCCACACCCTGGGCCAACAGGTCATTGAGATCCAGGGTCTTCAGGCGTATGTAGCAGGTGTGGCTCTCCACTGAGTTTTTAATTAACAACTTGAAGTGTGTCAAACAGGCCCCATCATTTAGCACTAGAAGAGCCATAGGCTTATGCAAAAAAAATATATACATACCGTAATTCCTCTAATAGTAACCGGTATTTAATTAAAAACCGGGTCTCTATTAATGACCGGGTGCGCTGTTGAGCTAAGCAATTATAAGCCAGCCTCCTAATACAAGCCGGGTTTCATGTATATGCTGGCCTGGCTGTGCAGTAAATACCATATAATGGTATGGTGTTAATGTTTACCAAGAGACATTTACTAAGCCTACCTCAGAATTGTATAAAACGAAGTTATTATTATTATTATTATTATTATTATTATTATTATTATTATTATTATTATTATTATTATACCAGTATTGTGATTGCACTATTTTACTTTATTTAACTTTTTTTGACCACCTGTAATTGCACTGTTTACTACCGTATTTCATACAGTACTTGGTTTCAATAAATGAACCCAGTACATTTTACTGGGTTCAAACTGACACAAAATGTTGATTTATTCATTATGATCTGTTTGAAAATTAGAAATATAGGCCTCTCTCTTATACAGGCCTCCTCCTAATACAAGCCTGGTATCAGCTACAGTTGAAACAAATACAAGCCGGGGTTACTATTAGAGGAATTACGGTATATAATAATAATAATAATAATAATAATAATAATAATAATAATAATAATAATAATAAATAATAATAAAGAGCATTATTTTTAGAACATCCATCAGCCTCCTAGAGTTGCAAAATTGTCCTCTGTTCAGATATGTCACTCTTTTAATCCATACGTTTCAGGCACCACGACTCTCTGTGGCAGCATCGCTACCATGGACATGTGTGTGAGGCACTTCAAACAGGCTTCAGGTGAGCGCTGGTGTGCCAGAATGTATGTGTGATTGTAAGGGACCAAGCAGCCAGACAAGGAGGACACAGTGGTTTTGCCAAAAAATAAGGGTTTTATTTTACCCATTTCAAAAACAGCCAAAGAATAAGGGTTTTATTTACCCATGCAAAAACATAATTTAAATATAACATAAATGGTCCAAATAATACAGCAGGACAAAACCAGACCTGAACAGAACGGAAGACAATGACAACTAAGAACTCAAAACTATATATAGGCCCTGGCCAGATACATCTAATCTAAGTGGGCTAATTGATAATTAATATTTTACTAAATAATATCTTACACTTCTAATTAATCTAACAAACAATAAACACACAACACAACTACCAAACTGCACAACTAATAATCTTAATTAATAAGGAAATACATATAAGGAAACTAAATTACAATACAATAACCCCCCCCCCCCCCCCGGCATCTCCCACAACATGGTTTGGTCCACCCCCCCCCCCCCCCCCCCCCCCCCCATCCGGCCATTTAGGACCGATCAGTCACAGCTGCTCTGTTTGCCCAGAGTGGGGATGGCTGGCTGCAGAGTTGGAGAAAACAAACAATGAACAACATGCATGCACTTAACCATGTAAGTCAAATAATAAAGAATGGATATGATATCAGTACGCAAGTCTATGTGTCGTGTGTCATTATGTGAAATAGAAATTGTGTATGTGTATCATGAATGTAAACGTGTACAAACAATACGGTTAACATGTGCGGGTGCGGTGCACAGACGTATCCGTCACATACTCCCCCTCCTCTGGAAGCTCGCTGGCACAGCGGGACAGGTAGTCAGCAGTCACATTGTCCTTGCCCGGGATGTGGAGGACACGGAATCTGTAGGGCTGCAGGTCGAGATACCAGCGAGTGATCCGGCTGTTGGAATCTCTCATCCTCTCCATCCATGTCAGCGCCTTGTGGTCAGTCTCCAGAATGAACTCACGTCCCAGAAGATAGTACTTCAGAGAGGAAATGGCCCATTTGACTGCCAGACACTCCTTCTCGATGGTGGAGTACCTCGTCTCTCTAGGAAACAGCTTCCTACTGATGAAAACCACGGGGTGTCGGTCATCAGGCGAGCCCTGCAGAAGGACGGCCCCTACACCCCGATCTGAGGCATCAGTCTGTAGAAAGAAAGTCTTAGTGAAATCTGGGCAACACAATACAGGGTCACTCCTTAGAGCTTGCTGAAGGTCTTCAAAGGCCAAAACAGCCTCTTCTGTCCACCTCAACGGGTTGGGACAGTTCTGGCTGAGCATGTCAGTGAGGAGGGCAGCCCTGGCAGAGTAGTTGGGCACAAATCTATGGTACTAACCTGACATGCCCAAAAACGACCTCAACTGCTTCCTGGTTTGTGGCAGGGGACACTGCTGAATGGCTTGGACCTTGTGGACCTGAGGCCGGCAGACCCCGTTCCCGATGACATATCCCAGGTACTCGGTCTCGACTCTGGCGAATGCACATTTGGATGGGTTGATGGTGAGGCCAGCCTCCTTGAGACACTGAAAGACCCTCTTCAGGTGTCCCATGTGATCTGTCCAGGTGTTGCTATAAACAACAATGTCATCCAGATAGGCTGAGGCAAACTCTGACAATCCACTGATGACCCCATCCATGAGCCGCTGGAAGGTGGCCGGCGCACCATGCAATCCAAAGGGCATCACTGTAAAGTGGAACAGGCCCCACTCTGTCCGGAAAGCAGTAAGCTCACGTGACTTGTGGGAAAGGGGAACCTGCCAATATCCTTTACATAGATCAATGGTAGTCAAATATTTGGCTTGACCCAGACGGTCAATCAGGTCATCGATACGGGGTGTTGGGTAGGAATCAAATTGACACTGAATTCAAATAACGAAAGTCAATACAGAACCTGATCGATGCATCCTTCTTTGGAACAAGAACAATGGGATTGCACCACTCACTTCGGGACTGCTCGATGATGCCAAGGGACAGCATGAGGTCAATCTCCTTCTTGAGGGACTCTAGCAAGCGTTCAGGAATGCGATAACTCATGCGTTTAACAGCAGCATTGTCCTTCAGCACAATCTCATGTTCTACTACCTGTGTACGGCCAGGGTTCTCCTGGACCACCTCTGGATCACATACAGCTTGTACCTGAGCCGTTGTACCTGTCGTTCTGGCGACAGATGGTGTAGATCCAGGACAGGCGAGGTAGGCTCCGGTAGCTCTCCAGCATCATCCTCCTCTACCCTCCGGATCAGCAGCACTGGTAGACTGTCTGGTGGCTTTGGTCGGGGGACCCACTCTCTCAGTAGGTTGACATGTAGGTTCTTGGTAGAACGGCCACGACCTGGGGTGGAGATTTGGTAAGTGGTGGAACCAAGTTTCTTGATTACCTTGAAGGGCCCTTGCCATTTTGCCAGCAGCTTGCTTTCCTCAGTAGGTAGCATGACCAGCACTTCCTGGCCTGTTTCAAAGCTCCTCTCCCCGGCAGACCGATCATACAAGGTCTTTTGCCGTCGCTGGGCCACCACCATACTCTCCTGGGCCAGAGCAGACATCCTTGTCAGCTTCTCCCGCATCTGAATCACATAAGAGACAACATCACAGGGTTCGTTTACCTCCTGGTCCCTCTGCCAGACATCCTTCAGGAGTGAAAGAGGCCCCCTTACCTCATGTCCATACATCAACTCAAAAGGTGAATAGCTGGTAGAGGCCTGTGGTACTTCTCTGTAAGCAAACATCAGATATGGGAGCCACTGGTCCCAATCAGAACCAGAGTCACTGACAAACTTGCGGAGCATCTGTTTTAAGGTCTGATTGAAACGCTCGGTTAGACCATCGGTCTGTGGATGATATGGTGTTGTTCTTAAGCCTCTGATGCCCAACAGCTGGTATACATCCTTCAGGAGCTTGGACATGAAATTTGTGCCCTGGTCCATAAGTATTTCACGGGGGAACCCTACCCTGGAGAAGAACTGCACCAGACAGAATGCAACAGTCTTGGCTTTGACTGACTTGAGGGGGAACACTTCAGGATATTTTGTGGCATAATCTGTAATGACTAGCAGAAACCGGTTACCAGACTTGCTCTTTTCTAGTGGACCGACCACATCCATACCTAGTCGTTCGAATGGAGTGCCTATAACTGGTAATGGCTGGAGAGGTGCTTTGGCATAGTCCCACTTTGCGGTCAACTGGCATTGAGGGCAGCTCCGACAGTAGGCAGCGACATCTCTACGTAGGCCAGGCCAAAATAATTGTCTCTGTATGCGGGCAGTGGTTCTATGCTTTCCTAGGTGGCCAGCCCAGGGAATGGAATGTCCCAGATCAAGTATTACTTCCCGGGTCGCTTTTGGAACCACCATCTGCTCAGTGGACTTAGTCTGGCGATAAAGGATACCTCGCTGTAAAAAGTAGTTATCAGGGCCACTCTCAAGTCCAGCCTCAACTTTCCCTCTCCCTTTAGCCTTGGATAAACAGCCAACTAGGCTGGGGTCTGCTTGTTGCATGTCAATAATGTTGGTCGGTATTCTAAAGCCTAGGGGAAGCTCTGGGTTTGGTTCACCTTGGGGATGGACAACAGTACCTTGAAACTTCTCTCCTCTCCTTTGCTTGCGGGGTTTCCGTGGTTTACCTGGTTCTGCCCCCACCTCTACATCATAGAATGGCAGCACAGCAAGTGTCTGATCAGGTTCGGTCGTCTGCTTAGCCTGAGCTCGGGTGAGGGCAGCATTGCAGGTCTGACGGGACTGCAGCAAATCAAACAGCACCGGCAAGTCGTTTCCTAATATGACAGGAAAGGGTAGGTTATTGGAAATGCCAACAGTGAGCAGGTAAGCTTGTCCCTGTACCTTAATATACAGATCAGCAGTGGGGTATGCCTTTTCATCCCCGTGCACACAACATATGGGAACTGTTTCTGAGGTGCGCACTTGATGGAGTGGTACATACTGCTGATGAACCAGAGTTTGTGCACTACCCGTGTCGATCAATGCCCTGAGCTCCTGGCCATTGATTTCCACTGTGATCTCCCTTGTGGGCTGCTCATACTTCCACTCGGGCTCAGTCCTGTATCGTGGAGCATAGCATAACTGGGTCTGCTTGACAGGGTTTTTAGGGCACATGGGCTTGGTATGCCCCTCCTGCCCACACAGATAACAAACAGGCACTTTTGGGCTGGAGTATCTGACAGTCATTGGCGGGTTTCCCCTTTGGGGAAACTTACCCACATCGGTGGATGCTTGGCGAGTGGCCTGCGGGAATGAACCCGGTCGCCACGGCTCCTTGGCTACCTTCCATGCAGCATTGGTCCACGGTTGGTTATTCCGTCTGGCGGCCACAAGGATGTCAGCCAGACAAGCTGCTTCTGCTGCCGTGCCAGGGTCATGTTCCCGGATCCACACCTGTAGCTCAGGGGACAACATTCTCAGAAACTGTTCCAATATCATGGTTTCTCCAATGTCCTTCACAGTCTTGCCTTTAGGCTGGACCCATTTGTCATACAGTTCTTTTAGCCTTACATAAAGCTCTTTAGGGGTCTCGTTGGACTGCACCTCCCATGATCGAAACCTCTGTCTGTATGTTTCTGGGTTAATATCATACTTCTGGAGAATGGCTGTTTTGACTTGGTCATAATCAAGTGAGTCATCAGCATCCATGTTTACATAGGCACTCCTGGCCTTACCAGTGAGTAGAGGAACCAGTCGAAAGGTCCAATCTGCTTTATGCCACCTACATGCACCTGCAATGTGCTCAAAAGTTACTAGAAAATGTTCAATATAATCTGAATCAGTCAATTTTTCCAGTCTGGGTTCCTGGGGAACTCGATACTGACCAGAGAGGCTGCCCGTGTGTTGGCTGGCTCCAAACAGTAACTCTGCCTGTGAGGAGTCACGCCTGTAGGTGAGTCCTCTGGGGGTGGTAACGTGGCTGGGAAGGTACGTGCTGTGACTTCCAACTGAAGTAGAGAGAACTGGTGCTGTATGTCTTTAACCCTCTGCCCTTGCCTTGCCGCTTCGTCCTCCATTCGGGTCTCCCTGACCTGTTGCTGGCCCATAAAGGCTCGGAGGATGTTGGATAGGTCTGTTAGGGTGGGTTCTCCACTGACACCTCCAGGTGGCTCACCGGCCCCTCCAGTTGCTCCAGGTTCTTCCCCATCGTCGTTTTCCACATAGTCTTCTGGTACTTCTGGTACAGCCGACTGCTGCCCAGGGTTCCCCCTTCCCCTTCCTCGTGGCATCTTCTTCAGGGAAGCAAGGGAGAAAAAAAATAAAAATAGTAATTCCAAAAAAAAAAACACCGTCCTCTGCGTGCTGATCCCACCGCTGTCACCATTTGTAAGGGACCAAGCAGCCAGACAAGGAGGACACAGTGGTTTTGCCAAAAAATAAGGGTTTTATTTTACCCATTTCAAAAACAGCCAAAGAATAAGGGTTTTATTTACCCATGCAAAAACATAATTTAAATATAACATAAATGGTCCAAATAATACAGCAGGACAAAACCAGACCTGAACAGAACGGAAGACAATGACAACTAAGAACTCAAAACTATATATAGGCCCTGGCCAGATACATCTAATCTAAGTGGGCTAATTGATAATTAATATTTTACTAAATAATATCTTACACTTCTAATTAATCTAACAAACAATAAACACACAACACAACTACCAAACTGCACAACTAATAATCTTAATTAATAAGGAAATACATATAAGGAAACTAAATTACAATACAATAAACCCCCCCCCCCCCCCGGCATCTCCCACAACATGGTTTGGTCCACACCCCCCCCCCCCCCCCATCCGGCCATTTAGGACCGATCAGTCACAGCTGCTCTGTTTGCCCAGAGTGGGGATGGCTGGCTGCAGAGTTGGAGAAAACAAACAATGAACAACATGCATGCACTTAACCATGTAAGTCAAATAATAAAGAATGGATATGATATCAGTACGCAAGTCTATGTGTCGTGTGTCATTATGTGAAATAGAAATTGTGTATGTGTATCATGAATGTAAACGTGTACAAACAATACGGTTAACATGTGCGGGTGCGGTGCACAGACGTATCCGTCACAGTGATTAATATGTGCACATGTGATTAATATGTGCATGTCAAATCAAATCAAATGTATTTTGTAAGGCCCGACAACACACATTAATGTCCCCATGGGCCGGACATGTCTTCTTTAAACAAGTCAAGAAGAAACATCACAATAAATCAAGAACAAAGACAAAAACACCAGGAAATCCAAAATAAAATGTAAAATTAATTAATTAAATTAATGCAACACTCCAGGGCGGCTGGGTGGCGCAGTGGACATTGCGCTCGTCACCAACGCAAGAGACAGCGGGTTCGACTCCGGCTGTCGCCGTTGCCTCCGGCTTGGGCCAGCCGTCATACTAACTCAATTGGCAGAATTAGAGGGTGGAAGTCGATGGGTGGTAATCTGGACGTTGTGGACAGCGACTCCTACAGGTCGGTTGGGGACGCCTGCACAGCAGAGACAGGAAATGGCGGGGGTAGTGTGAGCCTCCCACACGTTACACCTCGCCAATGAGAGTCCGCACTGGCAGGTGAAAAGATGTGACAGGCTGCCTCCTTGTGTACCGGAGGGGACACGTGATGCAAGGCTTCTATCCTCCCTACAACCGGCCAGTGGGGGGCATATGCGAGCAATGTTCAAGACAGGGGAGGGAAGAATTGGCACAATGGAATTGGGATGGGCGAAAAATAGAAAGAGGAGAAAAAGTGGATTAAAAAAAATGAATGCAACACTCCCAGACATACCCCACGCGAAGGTAAGGAAAAACTCACTAAAAACCTAGCAATAGGAAAAAAGCGGAGTGTGGAGGGGAGAAACCTTAGAAGGGCCGTTCAAGGGGGGATCTCCCTTCTTAGATGTCGGTGATAGTAGTGTTGCTACCAAAGGGTTAACCCTTCCACTACCACACTACAGAAGGTTAACCTTCTGTAGTGTGGTAGTGAAAGGGTTAACCATCTGTAGTGTGGTAGTGAAAGGTTAACCTTCTGTAGTGTGGTAGTGAAAGGGTTAATATGTGCAGGTGTGTGTTTGATATGGTCACCTGTGTGTTTAATATGGTCACCTGTGTGTTTAATATGGTCACCTGTGTGTTTAACATGGTCACCTGTGTGTTTAATATGGTCACCTGTGTGTTTGATATGGTCACCTGTGTGTTTAACATGGTCACCTGTGTGTTTAATATGGTCACCTGTGTGTTTGATATGGTCACCTGTGTGTTTAACATGGTCACCTGTGTGTTTAATATGGTCACCTGTGTGTTTAATATGGTCACCTGTGTGTTTAATATGGTCACCTGTGTGTTTGATATGGTCACCTGTGTGTTTGATATGGTCACCTGTGTGTTTAACATGGTCACCTGTGTGTTTAACATGGTCACCTGTGTGTTTAACATGGTCACCTGTGTTTAACATGGTCACCTGTGTGTTTAACATGGTCACCTGTGTGTTTAATATGGTCACCTGTGTGTTTGATATGGTCACCTGTGTTTAACATGGTCACCTGTGTGTTTAATATGGTCACCTGTGTGTTTAACATGGTCACCTGTGTGTTTAACATGGTCACCTGTGTGTTTAATATGGTCACCTGTGTGTTTAATATGGTCACCTGTGTGTTTAACATGGTCACCTGTGTGTTTAATATGGTCACCTGTGTGTTTAACATGGTCACCTGTGTTTAACATGGTCACCTGTGTTTAACATGGTCACCTGTGTGTTTAATATGGTCACCTGTGTGTTTGATATGGTCACCTGTGTTTAACATGGTCACCTGTGTGTTTAACATGGTCACCTGTGTGTTTAATATGGTCACCTGTGTGTTTAATATGGTCACCTGTGTGTTTAATATGGTCACCTGTGTGTTTAACATGGTCACCTGTGTGTTTAACATGGTCACCTGTGTGTTTAATATGGTCACCTGTGTGTTTAATATGGTCACCTGTGTGTTTAATATGGTCACCTGTGTGTTTAATATGGTCACCTGTGTGTTTGATATGGTCACCTGTGTGTTTAACATGGTCACCTGTGTGTTTGATATGGTCACCTGTGTGTTTAATATGGTCACCTGTGTGTTTAATATGGTCACCTGTGTGTTTAACATGGTCACCTGTGTGTTTAATATGGTCACCTGTGTGTTTGATATGGTCACCTGTGTGTTTAACATGGTCACCTGTGTGTTTGATATGGTCACCTGTGTGTTTAATATGGTCACCTGTGTGTTTAACATGGTCACCTGTGTGTTTGATATGGTCACCTGTGTGTTTAACATGGTCACCTGTGTGTTTAACATGGTCACCTGTGTGTTTAATATGGTCACCTGTGTGTTTAATATGGTCACCTGTGTGTTTAATATGGTCACCTGTGTGTTTAACATGGTCACCTGTGTGTTTGATATGGTCACCTGTGTGTTTGATATGGTCACCTGTGTGTTTGATATGGTCACCTGTGTGTTTAATATGGTCACCTGTGTGTTTAATATGGTCACCTGTGTGTTTGATATGGTCACCTGTGTGTTTAATATGGTCACCTGTGTGTTTAACATGGTCACCTGTGTGTTTGATATGGTCACCTGTGTGTTTAATATGGTCACCTGTGTGTTTAACATGGTCACCTGTGTGTTTAACATGGTCACCTGTGTGTTTAACATGGTCACCTGTGTGTTTAACATGGTCACCTGTGTGTTTGATATGGTCACCTGTGTGTTTAATATGGTCACCTGTGTGTTTAATATGGTCACCTGTGTGTTTAATATGGTCACCTGTGTGTTTAATATGGTCACCTGTGTGTTTAACATGGTCACCTGTGTGTTTAACATGGTCACCTGTGTGTTTAATATGGTCACCTGTGTGTTTAACATGGTCACCTGTGTGTTTAATATGGTCACCTGTGTGTTTAACATGGTCACCTGTGTGTTTAACATGGTCACCTGTGTGTTTAACATGGTCACCTGTGTGCTCCACCAGGCTGCAGTGTGGAGGAGGCTCTGGAAGCCGCCTCTCTCCACCCGGCTCAGCTCCTGGGGATCAGCGAGCAGAAGGGAAGCCTGGACTACGGCTCAGACGCCGGTGAGGGTGAACCGCTGGTTGGGGTTAAAGGGACACGTCACCAAAATACAAGATGCTAACTAGGGATGCACCGATATTGATATCGGATATCGGCCCCGATATCACTAAAATAGCTGGATCGGGTATCGGTAAAAAAATAAGATTTATTAAAAAAAGAAAAGAAATTATATAATATAAGAAATAAAATAAGAAATAACAATTCAGTACATTTATATCTATGTGTTAATTTGTTACATTTAGTTTCACTAAGTTAGGAAATAATGTTTTAAGTCAAGCCTCCATGACAGTAAGGTTAGTTAGGGTTAGATTATTTATATATATATTTTTTTTCATTTCAGATAATGGCATGGGTAAGGCGGCTGGGTGGCGCAGCGGACATTGTGCTCGTCACCAACGCGAGAGACACTGGTATCGAATCCGGCTGTCAGTGTTGCCTCCGACTTGGTCGGCCGTCATACTGACTCAATTGGCAGAGTCAGCGGGAGGGAAGTCGATGGGTGGTAATCTGATCGTTGTAAACAGCGACTCCTACAGGTCGGTCAGGGCGCCTGCACAGCAAGGACAGGAGATGGTGAGGGTAGTGTGAGCCTCCCACACGCTACACCTCACCAATGAGAGTCCGCGCTGGCAGGTGAAAAGAAGTGGCGGGCTGACTCCGCATGTATCGGAGGGGACATGCGATAGTATCTCCCTACGATCAACCAGTGGGGGGCACATACGAGCAACGATCAAGACAGGTGACCCAAAGCCAGGTATCGGTATCTGACTGAAAAAGTTGGATCGGTGCATCCCTAATGCTAACTGGTTGAGGTAGATAGACTCTGCACTCTCCGACCAGGTCATGTAGCTAATACCACATGTGTTGCACACATCAATTTAGTTTGACAGTTATATTGAGGGTAAATGAGTTTGAATATGGCCATCAGTGATGTCATCGAGGGACATTGAATCCTTTTTTTTGTTAACCCTTAGAATAGAATAGAATAGACTTTTAATTGTCATTGCACAGTATACAACGAAATTTCGGGGGAGCTCCCACAGACCGTAGTACAATATATACATACATGAAACACATAACACATATAACACTGTACATAACAGAATATTTTAAATAATAAAGTGCATGATGAGTGGTAACAGTGATTATCAAGTCCAGGTAAGTGCATGGTGCACGTGAGGGGACAGTCAATGAGCGTTTAACAGTCTGACTGCTTGGGGGAAAAAGCTGTTCTTAAATCTTGAACTCTTGGCATGTATGGACCGGTATCTCCTCCCTGAGGGAAGGAGCTGAAAGAGGTGATGTGCTGGGTGAGACTGGTCCTTGATGATACACTTGGAGCGGTGGAGGCAGCGGGAGGTGAAGACGGAGGTGATGTTTGGTAGAGGGGTCCCGACGATCCTGCCTGCCGCCTTCACCACCCTCTGTAGAGCCTCTTGCTCTGCCTTTGTGCAGCTGGAGAACCACACAGACACACCGTAGGTCAGCACACTCTCAACCGCACAATGATAAAAGTTGACAAGGAGATTTCATGGCAGGCCAGCCTGCTTCAGCTTCCTTAGGTAGTATAGGCGTTGCTGAGCTTTTCCGATCACTGAGGCGGTGTTGGTGCTCCAGGACAGGCTCTCACTCACACTGAGACCCAGGAACTTGAACTCAGTGACCCTCTCCACTACCTCGTTGTTGATGAGCAGAGGGGAGTGGTCAGGCTTTGATCTTCTAAAATCCACTATGATCTCTCTTGTTTTCTTTGTGTAGGAGTCTAAACTCAAGAGCTCCTCCTCCTGAGAATTTTCCCTTTTTTTTGTTACATAATATAAAATTACAGATTCATACCTTCAAAGTAAGCCATCAATTGTAAAATTTTAGCCGATAGTTTTCAATCAATGTCCTATCAAACATTCTGGTACAGTCATTACCAATTTGCAGCAGGAGCCTCTGAAGATAATTCAGTGAATTCAGCTAATGATAAGGGAACTACACTCCTTCCCAGAATGCAATGTGATGTCAATGTCACTAGACCAATTCACACCATGAAACAAAGGCCCAGCACGGAACAATTACGGCTGAATGGGGGTATAGTGTGACTGATCAATACAGGCAGGCCTACAGCAACACACACTTTGATTTGATGCCATGCATACACACACTAGATAGACAGAGGTTTAGATATTTAGATAGATATATAATAGTATAGTAATATAATAGAAAGAGAGAGAGAGAAAGAAAGATACAGAGAGAAAGACATTTATAATTATTATTATTATTATTATTAAATAGAATAATTTTCTATAGGCTTGCCGTGGTAGTCAGTGATACTGGTGTCATTCTGTGTTCAGGCATCCATACTTATTGAAAAAATTCTCATATCCAAAAGTATTAGATCGATATAGGTCATACATGTAGGTATGCATTTGGTTACACACACACACACACAGAAGTATTCTCAGACCGGTCATTGTGTGTATCACTATATAAAAAAAAAATGAAAAAAACACAACTGGAATAGAATATCACACAATTTTATTAAAAAACCACGATGAATTTAGGCAAAATCTACATGTACAAAAAAGCTTCTTCAAAAGCAAGTATTCATGTCAATGAAAGTGTCAGTGTCATCAAAATGAAAAGTCCTGACACCATTGTTTATGAACAAGATAGTCAAATGGCTTTGTCATGTTTTCATTATGACAGATCTCTAAGTGTTTTCCAATGCAAAAAAGTCAGATATTGGTATGTAATTTCATCTTTCCTTGTGACAATATTGTCACCCATTGTAACTGAGAAGCCGTACAGAAGACTGTACAAGAAATTCCTTCTGTAATGTACGGATTTCTTTTTATTTCTCTGTTTGATTGTTTTGTTTGGCTTTGGCCATGTAAACGTATGTTTCCCATGTCAATAAAGCCCATTTGAATAGAGAGAGAGAGAGCGAGAGAGAGTTCCATGAAGTGATAATACCTTGTCTTATAGGGACTGCTACCTTATGTGACTAACTGTCCTGGAGTTAGCATGAGGAACAGCATGTGTGGCTAACTATCCAGAGCTAGTATGAGGAACAGCATGGTTTTTTTTGGCTAACTATCTGGAGCTAGTATGAGGAACAGCATGGTTTGTGGCTAACTATCCAGAGCTAGTATGAGGAACAGCATGGTTTGTGGCTAACTATCCAGAGCTAGCATGAGGAACAGCATGGTTTGTGGCTAACTATCCAGAGCTAGTATGAGGAACAGCATGTGTTGTGGCTAACTATCCCGGGCTAGTATGAGGAACAGCATGTTTGTGGCTAACTATCCAGAGCTAGCATGAGGAACAGCATGGATTGTGGCTAACTATCCAGAGCTAGTATGAGGAACAGCATGGTTTGTGGCTAACTATCCAGAGCTAGTATGAGGAACAGCATGGTTTGTGACTAACTATCCAGAGCTAGTATGAGGAACAGCATGGTTTGTGGCTAACTATCCGGGGCTAGCATGAGGAACAGCATGGTTTGTGGCTAACTATCCGGGGCTAGTATGAGGAACAGCATGGTTTGTGGCTAACTATCCGGGGCTAGTATGAGGAACAGCATGGTTTGTGGCTAACTATCCGGGGCTAGTATGACAGGGTGTCCGCGGATCCTTAAAAAGTCTTAAAAAGTCTTAAATTGGTTTATCAATAATTAAGGCCTTAGTTTGTCTTAAAATGTCTTAAATCCATTTTCAGAGGTCTTAAAAATGCCATAGAAAGGAAAGATAAAATGCCATGTCATGTTTTATTATGAAATCTGGGGAAGTACGGTTAACGGGAGATAAAGTCGGGAGTTTTTATTGACCGCGTTGTAGCATCACGCAGACCGGAATGGGGCGGAACCAACACGGGTCCTTATGTTGGCCGGGAACAATTTCAGTGGAGTCTAGCTAACGTTAGCAAGGCGAAGCGGAAGCGATAACGTTACGTTTAGTTTAGCATTTGCACTCGTTAATATGGGAAAGTGCCAATTCAACGAGAACTGGCTCGACAATCCACTGTTTGCGCCATGGTTGGTCCCAGTCAAAGACCATTACGAGGCCTGCTGCAACAACAAAAAAAGAGCAGTCGAGTCGCACATGCTGAGCAGCGCTAAGCGTACCTCTGCAAAAACGGCGCCTGCAAACTACTATTTCGAATTTCTTTTCGGCCCCGCCATCTCAGGTAGGACTATAACATCTGCACCAACAGAAGTCTGGATAACATGCGGCTCCACGCCAACACTTGAAGCTGAGGTCTTAACTTGAAAATAATCTATTCACGGATGTAAACAAGGACACGTTTGTGTTTATGTTCGATGAGAGTCACCCACTATGTATTTTTTCCTTCCACCCACCCCCTCCTAATGTACAGTATCCTCCCATCATATGTATGTTAGGATCTATGGGTAACAGTACTGTATATTTGCATATCTTATATGTCACAAATGTAACTGTACTATATACCTGTATGTCCATATGCCATAAATGTCATGTATGTTGAGTGTCATAAATGTCACTATGAATTGAAAATGGGGGACCTTGATGTAAACAAGACTAAAGTCTTTCTCTGGTCTGCATCATCTTAACAATTGTGTGTATTGAGCCGTACTGTATTGTACCCATTCTGCAATCTGTTAAACAAAGTTTTCATTCATTCAACCAAACCACAAAAACAAAACGACTGGATGAATAAATGAAAAACTTTATTAACAGATAACAGATCAATACACACAATTGTTAAGGGGATGCAGACCAGAGAGACTTTCGTCTTGTTTACATCAGGGTCCCCCATTTTCAATTCATAGTAACTGTACTGTTACATTTGTGACATATGCAAATATACAGTACTGTTACCCAGAGATCCTAACAGAAAATATATACATATGATGGGAAGGAGACTGTACATTAGGGGGGGGGGGGGGGGGGGCGTTGGACATTTATGGTGCCCAGTTTCTAATTGCAGCCTCCCGTAGGTGCTCTTTAAGAGCGGTTTTGAATGTGGGCAGGGGTAAAGTGGGTTTTAGGAGTGAGGTTAAGCAGTAGTCTGACCAGTTTGTTTTGTGATGTTTGTAATCTTGTTTTTAGGGCCTTTGAGGTGCTTTGGTACCATGAGGTGCAAGCATAGTCGTAGTACCCTTGAATGAGTGCTCCTGTTAAGAGTCTTCAGGGTATTCTTGTTTACCAGAGAGGAGATCCGGCACAAGAATCTAGTTTGTTGGTTGACTTTTTTGATACCCTGGGGAGGGTGGTAATAGTTATGTGTTCTGACAGGTATCAGTCCCATTGGTAATAATCATGTGTTCTTACAGGTATCAGTCCTATGGTAGTATGTGTTCTGACGGAAATGTGGCTGTTGCACTTGCTGCTTGGCCCCTGGTATATTTTGTATAGCTATATTTGCTATTTATGTTTGGTCACCTCTTTGTTGAAATTCATCCAATCCAGTTACTCCTTTAAGTTCAAGATTTTTAAGTTTCCAAGTTATTTTTTAATAAACATCTTTGGACCAACGTGTCCCTAAACTTAAACTAATTGGTGTCGTTGCATGATTTTTGCCATTTTGTTATTGTGAAATTGGTATTAAATTGTATTCTGAGTGGCATTAAAAAGTCTTAAAAAGCCTTAAATCTGACTGGGCTAAACCTGCAGATACCCTGTATGAGGAACAGCATGGTTTGTGGCTAACTATCCAGAGCTAGTATGAGGAACAGCATGGTTTGTGGCTAACTATCCGGGGCTAGTATGAAGAACAGCATGGATTGTAGCTAACTATCCAGAGCTAGTATGAGGAACAGCATGGTTTGTGGCTAACTATCCAGAGCTAGCATGAGGAACAGCATGGTTTGTGGCTAACTATCCAGAGCTAGCGTGAGGAACAGCATGGATTGTAGCTAACTATCCAGAACTAGCGTGAGGAACAGCATGGATTGTAGCTAACTATCCAGAGCTAGCGTGAGGAACAGCATGGATTGTAGCTAACTATCCAGAACTAGCGTGAGGAACAGCATGGATTGTAGCTAACTATCCAGAGCTAGCATGAGGAACAGCGTGGATTGTGCCCAGAAAGAACTCTACTGATCAACATCATCATTGGTACGTAAGAAATATAAGAAATAGAGCCTAGGGTTCCAGAAATCAGAGCCATCTCTCTAAGCAACACCTACTGACGGAATCATTGTTTTTCAATGCCTAGTCTGTAATGACTGGTGACTGACATGGACTCAGATATGATGTGCATTATATTGTGTGTGTGTGTGTGTGTGAGAGAGAGTGAGAGTACAGCTGCCATGATGAAAACGTTTCTTTTCAGACCTCATTTTGCTCGATGACGCCCTCAACATCAAAGCCACCTATATCTCTGGTGAGGAGGTTTGGAGAAAATGACCTCGGCGCCGCCCCCTGCAGACGAGCTAACGCCCTCCGTGCCTCTAGAGGGCGCTGCTACGCTGGACTTTGTCCCACTGACATTCAGAGCTACGTAAGCAGCAGGCCTGGGTCTAGCCGTATTTACATCATTCTTAGCCAGTGCCAGCACCCATGTCTGGGTGAGATTCACCTAATTACATATTACCGTACTTTTCGCACTATAAGCCGCACTGGACTATAAGCCGCGTGTGTTTTAATGTTTAATTACCATATGTAAGGAGTGGAGCCTGCGGCTTAATTTGACTCAACACAGGAAACCTCACCCGGCCCGGACACGGAAAGGATTGACAGATTGATGGCTCTTTCTCGATTCTGTGAGTGGTGGTGCATGGCCGTTCTTTATGGAGCTTTAAGTTCCCACCTCTACAGAGAATGACTCCCACCTCTACAGAGAATGACTCCCATTGGGACACAATACTGTCGGACAAATAACAAGAATTAACTCATTTATAAGTTGTATTAAGTAAATAAAGGAACAGATAAATAACATTTCAATGCAGTAAAAAAGCAATATTTCGATTTTCGGGTTTTGTCCACATATAAGCCGCACCGTTATATAAGCCGCAGGGTCGAAAAATGGGGGGAAAAGCCGCAGCTTATAGTCCGAAAAGTACGGTATATATATAATGAGTAACAGGTTTTTTATATATATATACATGTCTGTGCCTGACTGACTGACGTACCTGTCTGAATTGTTCGGATAATGTTGAACTCCACCCAACCGGTGTTCCCATTAGCGCAAATCAAACACAATTATTTACAAGTGCTATTGACCCAGATCTGATGAGCAGCCCCTGTTGGAGTTTTTTGTATTATTATAATTTTTTACTGTATGTTGCAGTAGAGAGAAAACGTATTTTAAAAATGTTTTGCTTTTATTTTCACTTCTCTAGTGTTGTTTCTTCCCATTATTTGTCATAAGGGTGCTATAGATAACATTCAGCCACTAGATGTCGCACTAGAGCACCAACATATCATTTATCCAATCAGGTGCATTCCATGTGGGGAAATGGGAAGTAGGGAGGGGATACAAAATGTTTAACTCTGTGGATGTATTTATTATTATTTAAAAAAATCAAAGATTGCTCTACAAAGGTTTTTATCTATAGCACCTTTAATGTTGTTGTTTCTCCCCATTATTTCCCTTAATTGATTCCATCCTCAAGATATGTGGTCCCCTTTTATACAGAGCTTCAATGTTTTATATTGATTATAGAACCAAATGGATTAAGATAAGTTTATGTTTTATATGAGTAATTATTCTGATATGTGTTAGATTTATATTATTCTTTACAAATGTGTCAAATTTGTTAACAATAAAGGGAAAATGTAAAGGCCATATTTTAATTATTAAAGTTGTTAAAACCGAGCATATTGCTTGGGGGTGAATGCACCTCTTGATGACGTTTGTTTATTTTCTATTGTCTTATTTAAATAGTTTGAAACCTTTATTTATTTTCTCGAAATGGACATTGATGTCGTACCCTCATTTGCAACACTGAGATCACAAGGTCAAACAGTTCAGAACTAGGGATGTTCGTCGATATTGGCTTTTTTACCTATACCGATATTGTCCAACTCTTAATTTCCGATACCGATATCAACCGATACCGATATATGCAGGCCCCCCCCCAAACGGAATAATTTCAGGTAATTAACATTACATATCTGTTGTCGTGGAATTAACACAACATTATGCATACTTTTGACAATAAATCAAATCAGAATTAGTTCTTACTTGCTTGCCTGGGTAAATAAAGGTTAAATAAATGTTTAAAAAATATATATATAAAAAAAATTGAAAACCGATCATTTCCGATATCACATTTTAATGCCAATATCGGTAGGCCGATAATATCGGACATCCCTGAATCAGAACACATATAAAAGGGATACAAATACATTTTAATAAATGGGACAAAATCACAGGTGAAAATATAAGAAAAGAAAGATCAAATTAAAAGCAGGTACACTGAGGTAGGGAGGTTTATGATCATGTTTTAAATGATAAACAGTTACATACTGAGGTAGAGAGGTTTGTGATCACGTTTTATATTAAAAACAGTTACATACTGAGGTAGGGAGGTTTGTGATCACGTTTTAAATGATAAACAGTTACATACTGAGGTAGGGAGGTTAGTGATCATGTTTTATATTAAAAACAGTTACATACTGAGGTAGGGAGGTTAGTGATCATGTTTTATATTAAAAACAGTTATATACTGAGGTAGGGAGGTTAGTGATCATGTTTTATATTAAAAACAGTTACATACTGAGGTAGGGAGGTTTGTGATCATGTTTTATATTAAAAACAGTTACATACTGAGGTAGAGAGGTTAGTGATCATGTTTTATATTAAAACAGTTACACACTGAGGTAGGGAGGTTAGTGATCATGTTTTATATTAAAAACAGTTACATACTGAGGTAGGGAGGTTAGTGATCATGTTTTATATTAAAAACAGTTACATACTGAGGTAGGGAGGTTAGTGATCATGTTTTATATTAAACACAGTTACATACTGAGGTAGGGAGGTTAGTGATCATGTTTTATATTAAAAACAGTTACATACTGAGGTAGGGAGGTTTGTGATCATGTTTTAAATTAAAAACAGTTACACACTGAGGTAGGGAGGTTAGTGATCATGTTTTATATTAAAAACAGTTACATACTGAGGTAGAGAGGTTAGTGATCATGTTTTATATTAAAAACAGTTACACACTGAGGTAGGGAGGTTAGTGATCATGTTTTATATTAAACACAGTTACATACTGAGGTAGGGAGGTCTGTGATCATGTTTTAAATTAAAAACAGTTACATACTGAGGTAGGGAGGTTAGTGATCATGTTTTATATTAAAAACAGTTACATACTGAGGTAGGGAGGTTTGTGATCATGTTTTAAATTAAAAACAGTTACATACTGAGGTAGAGAGGTTTGTGATCATGTTTTAAATTAAAAACAGTTACATACTGAGGTAGGGAGGTTAGTGATCATGTTTTATATTAAAAACAGTTACATACTGAGGTAGGGAGGTTAGTGATCATGTTTTATATTAAAAACAGTTACATACTGAGGTAGGGAGGTTAGTGATCATGTTTTAAATTAAAAACAGTTACATACTGAGGTAGGGAGGTCTGTGATCATGTTTTATATTAAAAACAGTTACATACTGAGGTAGAGAGGTTAGTGATCATGTTTTATATTAAAAACAGTTACATACTGAGGTAGGGAGGTTAGTGATCATGTTTTATATTAAAAACAGTTACATACTGAGGTAGAGAGGTTAGTGATCATGTTTTATATTAAAACAGTTACATACTGAGGTAGGGAGGTTAGTGATCATGTTTTATATTAAAAACAGTTACATACTGAGGTAGAGAGGTTAGTGATCATGTTTTATATTAAAACAGTTACATACTGAGGTAGGGAGGTCTGTGATCATGTTTTAAATTAAAAACAGTTACATACTGAGGTAGGGAGGTTAGTGATCATGTTTTATATTAAAAACAGTTACATACTGAGGTAGGGAGGTTTGTGATCATGTTTTAAATTAAAAACAGTTACATACTGAGGTAGAGGTTTGTGATCATGTTTTAAATTAAAAACAGTTACATACTGAGGTAGGGAGGTTAGTGATCATGTTTTATATTAAAAACAGTTACATACTGAGGTAGGGAGGTTAGTGATCATGTTTTATATTAAAAACAGTTACATACTGAGGTAGGGAGGTTAGTGATCATGTTTTAAATTAAAAACAGTTACATACTGAGGTAGGGAGGTCTGTGATCATGTTTTATATTAAAAACAGTTACATACTGAGGTAGAGAGGTTAGTGATCATGTTTTATATTAAAAACAGTTACATACTGAGGTAGGGAGGTTAGTGATCATGTTTTATATTAAAAACAGTTACATACTGAGGTAGTGAGTTTAGTGATCATGTTTTATATTAAAAACAGTTACATACTGAGGTAGGGAGGTTAGTGATCATGTTTTATATTAAAAACAGTTACATACTGAGGTAGAGAGGTTAGTGATCATGTTTTATATTAAAACAGTTACATACTGAGGTAGGGAGGTTAGTGATCATGTTTTATATTAAAAACAGTTACATACTGAGGTAGGGAGGTTAGTGATCATGTTTTATATTAAAAACAGTTACATACTGAGGTAGAGAGGTTAGTGATCATGTTTTATATTAAAAACAGTTACATACTGAGGTAGGGAGGTTTGTGATCATGTTTTAAATTAAAAACAGTTACATACTGAGGTAGGGAGGTTAGTGATCATGTTTTAAATTAAAAACAGTTACATACTGAGGTAGAGAGGTTTGTGATCATGTTTTAAATTAAAAACAGTTACATACTGAGGTAGGGAGGTTAGTGATCATGTTTTATATTAAAAACAGTTACACACTGAGGTAGGGAGGTTTGTGATCATGTTTTATATTAAAAACAGTTACACACTGAGTTAGGGAGGTTTGTGATCATGTTTTAAATAAAAAACAGTTACATACTGAGGTAGGGAGGTTAGTGATCATGTTTTAAATTAAAAACAGTTACATACTGAGGTAGAGAGGTTTGTGATCATGTTTTAAATTAAAAACAGTTACATACTGAGGTAGGGAGGTTAGTGATCATGTTTTATATTAAAAACAGTTACACACTGAGGTAGGGAGGTTTGTGATCATGTTTTATATTAAAAACAGTTACACACTGAGGTAGGGAGGTTAGTGATCATGTTTTATATTAAAAACAGTTACACACTGAGGTAGGGAGGTTAGTGATCATGTTTTATATTAAAAACAGTTACATACTGAGGTAGGGAGGTTAGTGATCATGTTTTATATTAAAAACAGTTACATACTGAGGTAGGGAGGTTAGTGATCATGTTTTATATTAAAAACAGTTACATACTGAGGTAGGGAGGTTAGTGATCATGTTTTATATTAAAAACAGTTACATACTGAGGTAGGGAGGTTAGTGATCATGTTTTATATTAAAAACAGTTACATACTGAGGTAGGGAGGTTAGTGATCATGTTTTAAATTAAAAACAGTTACATACTGAGGTAGGGAGGTCTGTGATCATGTTTTATATTAAAAACAGTTACATACTGAGGTAGAGAGGTTAGTGATCATGTTTTATATTAAAAACAGTTACATACTGAGGTAGGGAGGTTAGTGATCATGTTTTATATTAAAAACAGTTACATACTGAGGTAGAGAGGTTAGTGATCATGTTTTATATTAAAAACAGTTACATACTGAGGTAGGGAGGTTAGTGATCATGTTTTATATTAAAAACAGTTACATACTGAGGTAGAGAGGTTAGTGATCATGTTTTATATTAAAACAGTTACATACTGAGGTAGGGAGGTTAGTGATCATGTTTTATATTAAAAACAGTTACATACTGAGGTAGGGAGGTTAGTGATCATGTTTTATATTAAAAACAGTTACATACTGAGGTAGAGAGGTTAGTGATCATGTTTTATATTAAAAACAGTTACATACTGAGGTAGGGAGGTTTGTGATCATGTTTTAAATTAAAAACAGTTACATACTGAGGTAGGGAGGTTAGTGATCATGTTTTAAATTAAAAACAGTTACATACTGAGGTAGAGAGGTTTGTGATCATGTTTTAAATTAAAAACAGTTACATACTGAGGTAGGGAGGTTAGTGATCATGTTTTATATTAAAAACAGTTACACACTGAGGTAGGGAGGTTTGTGATCATGTTTTATATTAAAAACAGTTACACACTGAGGTAGGGAGGTTAGTGATCATGTTTTATATTAAAAACAGTTACACACTGAGGTAGGGAGGTTAGTGATCATGTTTTATATTAAAAACAGTTACATACTGAGGTAGGGAGGTTAGTGATCATGTTTTATATTAAAAACAGTTACATACTGAGGTAGAGAGGTTAGTGATCATGTTTTATATTAAAACAGTTACATACTGAGGTAGGGAGGTTAGTGATCATGTTTTATATTAAAAACAGTTACATACTGAGGTAGGGAGGTTAGTGATCATGTTTTATATTAAAAACAGTTACATACTGAGGTAGAGAGGTTAGTGATCATGTTTTATATTAAAAACAGTTACATACTGAGGTAGGGAGGTTTGTGATCATGTTTTAAATAAAAAACAGTTACATACTGAGGTAGGGAGGTTAGTGATCATGTTTTAAATTAAAAACAGTTACATACTGAGGTAGAGAGGTTTGTGATCATGTTTTAAATTAAAAACAGTTACATACTGAGGTAGGGAGGTTAGTGATCATGTTTTATATTAAAAACAGTTACACACTGAGGTAGGGAGGTTTGTGATCATGTTTTATATTAAAAACAGTTACACACTGAGGTAGGGAGGTTAGTGATCATGTTTTATATTAAAAACAGTTACACACTGAGGTAGGGAGGTTAGTGATCATGTTTTATATTAAAAACAGTTACATACTGAGGTAGGGAGGTTAGTGATCATGTTTTATATTAAAAACAGTTACATACTGAGGTAGGGAGGTTAGTGATCATGTTTTATATTAAAAACAGTTACATACTGAGGTAGGGAGGTTAGTGATCATGTTTTATATTAAAAACAGTTACATACTGAGGTAGGGAGGTTAGTGATCATGTTTTAAATTAAAAACAGTTACATACTGAGGTAGAGAGGTTAGTGATCATGTTTTATATTAAAAACAGTTACATACTGAGGTAGAGAGGTTTATGATCATGTTTTAAATTAAAAACAGTTACATACTGAGGTAGGGAGGTTAGTGATCATGTTTTATATTAAAAACAGTTACATACTGAGGTAGGGAGGTTAGTGATCATGTTTTATATTAAAAACAGTTACATACTGAGGTAGGGAGGTTAGTGATCATGTTTTATATTAAAAACAGTTACATACTGAGGTAGGGAGGTTAGTGATCATGTTTTATATTAAAAACAGTTACATACTGAGGTAGGGAGGTTAGTGATCATGTTTTATATTAAAAACAGTTACATACTGAGGTAGAGAGGTTTGTGATCATGTTTTATATTAAAAACATTACATACTGAGGTAGAGAGGTTAGTGATCATGTTTTATATTAAAAACAGTTACATACTGAGGTAGGGAGGTTAGTGATCATGTTTTATATTAAACACAGTTACATACTGAGGTAGGGAGGTTAGTGATCATGTTTTATATTAAAAACAGTTACATACTGAGGTAGGGAGGTTTGTGATCATGTTTTAAATTAAAAACAGTTACACACTGAGGTAGGGAGGTTAGTGATCATGTTTTATATTAAAAACAGTTACATACTGAGGTAGAGAGGTTAGTGATCATGTTTTATATTAAAAACAGTTACACACTGAGGTAGGGAGGTTAGTGATCATGTTTTATATTAAACACAGTTACATACTGAGGTAGGGAGGTCTGTGATCATGTTTTAAATTAAAAACAGTTACATACTGAGGTAGGGAGGTTAGTGATCATGTTTTATATTAAAAACAGTTACATACTGAGGTAGGGAGGTTTGTGATCATGTTTTAAATTAAAAACAGTTACATACTGAGGTAGAGAGGTTTGTGATCATGTTTTAAATTAAAAACAGTTACATACTGAGGTAGGGAGGTTAGTGATCATGTTTTATATTAAAAACAGTTACATACTGAGGTAGGGAGGTTAGTGATCATGTTTTATATTAAAAACAGTTACATACTGAGGTAGGGAGGTTAGTGATCATGTTTTATATTAAAAACAGTTACATACTGAGGTAGAGAGGTTAGTGATCATGTTTTATATTAAAAACAGTTACACACTGAGGTAGGGAGGTTAGTGATCATGTTTTATATTAAACACAGTTACATACTGAGGTAGGGAGGTCTGTGATCATGTTTTAAATTAAAAACAGTTACATACTGAGGTAGGGAGGTTAGTGATCATGTTTTATATTAAAAACAGTTACATACTGAGGTAGGGAGGTTTGTGATCATGTTTTAAATTAAAAACAGTTACATACTGAGGTAGAGAGGTTTGTGATCATGTTTTAAATTAAAAACAGTTACATACTGAGGTAGGGAGGTTAGTGATCATGTTTTATATTAAAAACAGTTACATACTGAGGTAGGGAGGTTAGTGATCATGTTTTATATTAAAAACAGTTACATACTGAGGTAGGGAGGTTAGTGATCATGTTTTAAATTAAAAACAGTTACATACTGAGGTAGGGAGGTCTGTGATCATGTTTTATATTAAAAACAGTTACATACTGAGGTAGAGAGGTTAGTGATCATGTTTTATATTAAAAACAGTTACATACTGAGGTAGGGAGGTTAGTGATCATGTTTTATATTAAAAACAGTTACATACTGAGGTAGAGAGGTTAGTGATCATGTTTTATATTAAAAACAGTTACATACTGAGGTAGGGAGGTTAGTGATCATGTTTTATATTAAAAACAGTTACATACTGAGGTAGAGAGGTTAGTGATCATGTTTTATATTAAAACAGTTACATACTGAGGTAGGGAGGTTAGTGATCATGTTTTATATTAAAAACAGTTACATACTGAGGTAGGGAGGTTAGTGATCATGTTTTATATTAAAAACAGTTACATACTGAGGTAGAGAGGTTAGTGATCATGTTTTATATTAAAAACAGTTACATACTGAGGTAGGGAGGTTTGTGATCATGTTTTAAATTAAAAACAGTTACATACTGAGGTAGGGAGGTTAGTGATCATGTTTTAAATTAAAAACAGTTACATACTGAGGTAGAGAGGTTTGTGATCATGTTTTAAATTAAAAACAGTTACATACTGAGGTAGGGAGGTTAGTGATCATGTTTTATATTAAAAACAGTTACACACTGAGGTAGGGAGGTTTGTGATCATGTTTTATATTAAAAACAGTTACACACTGAGGTAGGGAGGTTAGTGATCATGTTTTATATTAAAAACAGTTACATACTGAGGTAGGGAGGTTAGTGATCATGTTTTATATTAAAAACAGTTACATACTGAGGTAGGGAGGTTAGTGATCATGTTTTATATTAAAAACAGTTACATACTGAGGTAGGGAGGTTAGTGATCATGTTTTATATTAAAAACAGTTACATACTGAGGTAGAGAGGTTTGTGATCATGTTTTATATTAAAAACAGTTACATACTGAGGTAGAGAGGTTAGTGATCATGTTTTATATTAAAAACAGTTACATACTGAGGTAGAGAGGTTAGTGATCATGTTTTATATTAAAACAGTTACATACTGAGGTAGAGAGGTTAGTGATCATGTTTTATATTAAAAACAGTTACATACTGAGGTAGGGAGGTTAGTGATCATGTTTTATATTAAAAACAGTTACATACTGAGGTAGGGAGGTTAGTGATCATGTTTTATATTAAAAACAGTTACACACTGAGGTAGGGAGGTTAGTGATCATGTTTTAAATTAAAAACAGTTACACACTGAGGTAGAGAGGTTTGTGATCATGTTTTATATTAAAAACAGTTACATACTGAGGTAGGGAGGTTAGTGATCATGTTTTATATTAAAAACAGTTACATACTGAGGTAGAGAGGTTAGTGATCATGTTTTATATTAAAAACAGTTACACACTGAGGCAGGGAGGTTTGTGATCATGTTTTATATTAAAAACAGTTACATACTGAGGTAGGGAGGTTTGTGATCATGTTTTATATTAAAAACAGTTACATACTGAGGTAGGGAGGTTAGTGATCATGTTTTAAATTAAAAACAGTTACATACTGAGGTAGGGAGGTTAGTGATCATGTTTTATATTAAAAACAGTTACATACTGAGGTAGGGAGGTTAGTGATCATGTTTTATATTAAAAACAGTTACATACTGAGGTAGGGAGGTTAGTGATCATGTTTTATATTAAAAACAGTTACATACTGAGGTAGGGAGGTCTGTGATCATGTTTTAAATTAAAAACAGTTACACACTGAGGTAGAGAGGTTTGTGATCATGTTTTATATTAAAAACAGTTACATACTGAGGTAGGGAGGTTAGTGATCATGTTTTATATTAAAAACAGTTACATACTGAGGTAGGGAGGTTAGTGATCATGTTTTATATTAAAAACAGTTACACACTGAGGTAGAGAGGTTTATGATCATGTTTTAAATTAAAAACAGTTACACACTGAGGTAGGGAGGTTAGTGATCATGTTTTAAATTAAAAACAGTTACATACTGAGGTAGAGAGGTTTATGATCATGTTTTAAATTAAAAACAGTTACATACTGAGGTAGAGAGGTTAGTGATCATGTTTTATATTAAAAACAGTTACATACTGAGGTAGGGAGGTTAGTGATCATGTTTTATATTAAAAACAGTTACACACTGAGGTAGAGAGGTTAGTGATCATGTTTTAAATTAAAAACAGTTACATACTGAGGTAGAGAGGTTATAGTGATCATGTTTTATATTAAAAACAGTTACATACTGAGGTAGAGAGGTTAGTGATCATGTTTTATATTAAAACAGTTACATACTGAGGTAGGGAGGTTTGTGATCATGTTTTATATTAAAAACAGTTACATACTGAGGCAGGGAGGTTTGTGATCAGGTTTTAAATTAAAAACAGTTACACACTGAGGTAGAGAGGTTAGTGATCATGTTTTAAATTAAAAACAGTTACATACTGAGGTAGGGAGGTTAGTGATCATGTTTTATATTAAAAACAGTTACATACTGAGGTAGAGAGGTTTGTGATCATGTTTTATATTAAAAACAGTTACATACTGAGGTAGAGAGGTTAGTGATCATGTTTTATATTAAAAACAGTTACATACTGAGGTAGAGAGGTTAGTGATCATGTTTTATATTAAAACAGTTACATACTGAGGTAGAGAGGTTAGTGATCATGTTTTATATTAAAAACAGTTACATACTGAGGTAGGGAGGTTAGTGATCATGTTTTATATTAAAAACAGTTACATACTGAGGTAGGGAGGTTAGTGATCATGTTTTATATTAAAAACAGTTACACACTGAGGTAGGGAGGTTAGTGATCATGTTTTAAATTAAAAACAGTTACACACTGAGGTAGAGAGGTTTGTGATCATGTTTTATATTAAAAACAGTTACATACTGAGGTAGGGAGGTTAGTGATCATGTTTTATATTAAAAACAGTTACATACTGAGGTAGAGAGGTTAGTGATCATGTTTTATATTAAAAACAGTTACACACTGAGGCAGGGAGGTTTGTGATCATGTTTTATATTAAAAACAGTTACATACTGAGGTAGGGAGGTTTGTGATCATGTTTTATATTAAAAACAGTTACATACTGAGGTAGGGAGGTTAGTGATCATGTTTTAAATTAAAAACAGTTACATACTGAGGTAGGGAGGTTAGTGATCATGTTTTATATTAAAAACAGTTACATACTGAGGTAGGGAGGTTAGTGATCATGTTTTATATTAAAAACAGTTACATACTGAGGTAGAGAGGTTAGTGATCATGTTTTATATTAAAAACAGTTACATACTGAGGTAGGGAGGTTAGTGATCATGTTTTATATTAAAAACAGTTACATACTGAGGTAGGGAGGTTAGTGATCATGTTTTATATTAAACACAGTTACACACTGAGGTAGGGAGGTTTGTGATCATGTTTTATATTAAAACAGTTACACACTGAGGTAGGGAGGTTAGTGATCATGTTTTAAATTAAAAACAGTTACACACTGAGGTAGAGAGGTTTATGATCATGTTTTAAATTAAAAACAGTTACACACTGAGGTAGGGAGGTTAGTGATCATGTTTTATATTAAAAACAGTTACATACTGAGGTAGGGAGGTTAGTGATCATGTTTTATATTAAAAACAGTTACACACTGAGGTAGAGAGGTTTATGATCATGTTTTAAATTAAAAACAGTTACACACTGAGGTAGAGAGGTTAGTGATCATGTTTTAAATTAAAAACAGTTACATACTGAGGTAGAGAGGTTAGTGATCATGTTTTATATTAAAAACAGTTACATACTGAGGTAGGGAGGTTAGTGATCATGTTTTATATTAAAAACAGTTACACACTGAGGTAGAGAGGTTAGTGATCATGTTTTAAATTAAAAACAGTTACATACTGAGGTAGAGAGGTTATAGTGATCATGTTTTATATTAAAAACAGTTACATACTGAGGTAGAGAGGTTAGTGATCATGTTTTATATTAAAACAGTTACATACTGAGGTAGGGAGGTTTGTGATCATGTTTTATATTAAAAACAGTTACATACTGAGGCAGGGAGGTTTGTGATCAGGTTTTAAATTAAAAACAGTTACACACTGAGGTAGAGAGGTTAGTGATCATGTTTTAAATTAAAAACAGTTACATACTGAGGTAGGGAGGTTTATGATCATGTTTTAAATTAAAAACAGTTACATACTGAGGTAGGGAGGTTAGTGATCATGTTTTATATTAAAAACAGTTACATACTGAGGTAGAGAGGTTTATGATCATGTTTTAAATTAAAAACAGTTACATACTGAGGTAGGGAGGTTAGTGATCATGTTTTAAATAAAAAACAGTTACATACTGAGGTAGGGAGGTTAGTGATCATGTTTTAAATTAAAAACAGTTACATACTGAGGTAGGGAGGTTAGTGATCATGTTTTATATTAAAAACAGTTACATACTGAGGTAGAGAGGTTTATGATCATGTTTTAAATTAAAAACAGTTACATACTGAGGTAGGGAGGTTAGTGATCATGTTTTATATTAAAACAGTTACATACTGAGGTAGAGAGGTTTATGATCATGTTTTAAATTAAAAACAGTTACATACTGAGGTAGGGAGGTTAGTGATCATGTTTTATATTAAAAACAGTTACATACTGAGGTAGAGAGGTTTATGATCATGTTTTAAATTAAAAACAGTTACATACTGAGGTAGGGAGGTTAGTGATCATGTTTTATATTAAAAACAGTTACATACTGAGGTAGAGAGGTTAGTGATCATGTTTTATATTAAAAACAGTTACATACTGAGGTAGGGAGGTTAGTGATCATGTTTTATATTAAAAACAGTTACATACTGAGGTAGGGAGGTTAGTGATCATGTTTTATATTAAAAACGATAGGTTATGACTATAACCAAGTTCTGTTAGTTAGGGGCGATGCTTGGCATCACACTGCACTATCTCGCGTACGTGCACGCGTACTGAATAAACCACAAATGTACCTCTAATACCAGTATTAGTCTGACCACACCCCTCATCAGCTTACCTTCATAAGCAGGTGTGTGGTCACCTGCTCTCCTCCTTCCCAAGCTTTCACCACAAGGTGAGGACAAGGGCTGCAGCGGCCGTCTGATGCCAAGCATCGCCCCTAACTAACAGAACTTGGTTATAGTCATAACCTATCGTTCTGTATCGTTAGTGGCTTAGCTTGGCATCACACTGCACAAGGGAGGCCAAGCGGAGCCACTGGCTGACAAATACACCCCGCTGACAGCCCCCCCACAACCATCAGAACAGGGAGGGCCGAGCCCCCCCGACCCCCCCTAATGGCGGGTAGCCCCCCTATTAGGGACGTCACGGGAGGGCGACGGACCCGACCGTGCGAAGAGGCACTCAAGCAACTCAACGCACAGGGTGAGCAGACCGTGGCTTGACCCCACGACTACACACACGCACAACCCGCATGCCACCCGGGAACGAACGGAGGAACAACCTCGTTACTGCCCCCAGAATCACGGGGTCAAGGGCAAACCCAACCCCGTGGCAAGGCCGTAGCAGCGGAGCACGAAGGAAGACCCAGACCCACCAAAAGGACTGGACTCCCTAGAATGGGGGCCCGGAGAAGTCCATGATGCCAGCATCAAGACCCCACCAGGTGGGCACGTAGTGCCCCGCCCCCCACATCGCCAGCGTATTCGGACAAAGGCCCCTCAGTTACTGCACCTGGTATTCCCAGGCGGAATCCCATCCAAGTACTAACCAGGCCAGAACCTGCTTAGCTTCCGAGATCGGACGAGATCGGGCGTGTTCAGGTCGGTATGGCCGTAAGCCGAGCGGGCCCCGTCCCCCCAATAGTACACCGCCTGGCACACTGACCCTGCAGAACAGGCAGTCAGCATGGCCGTAAGCACACAAAAAAGGTTAACCAACGGAAGCAGGCAGCGCACCGGGGAAAAACCAGGCAACAGGCTGTTAACCCTAGCCTGGAGACTGCGGACGAGACAGGCGCCAGAGGGGACAGCTGAACACAGCCGCCCCGGCGGAAGGAGCGTAAGCTGGCGGTGTTGCATGACCAAGCCTCCATTTAACAACCCCCACCCAGAGGGGTCGAGGCAGAGAAGGCTGACACGATTGGCAGACGTCATGAACGTGCAGGGGCACCCTCAAACGGTGAACCCGGGAGTTGACACTGCTCCAACACACCAGGGAATCAACCACCTCGGTGTTACCCAATGCGGTGGTTGTTCCTATAACCCCTCAAGAAAAAACTCCAAAACACACCTGCGGGTATACACCGGCTATACCGCAGTACAAGTGTTTCAGTTTCCAAAAAGGGTTAACCCAGGCCTACGGGTCGCAAACATCACTTCGGACCGGGCCTGGCGGTACGGGAAGCACAGGGTCACCAGAGGAGGTCAAAAAACCACCCCCACAGGCCCCTCTTCGCCATGCGTGAGAGAGGAGCGAAAAATAATGGAGAACCAGCCCCTAAGCACACCGTACCTGGTATTCCCCGGCGGTCTCCCAACCAAGTACTAACCAGGACCAACCTGTGTAGCGGCCGAGATCCGACGAGATCGAGCGCGTACAGAATGGCATGGCTGTAAGCCATGACGACAGTGCTGAGTAAAAACATACCCAACCAGGGTCTCCATAGCGCTTAACCCTGTGACACCCAGACCGACCTGGCATTTTTCCCCCTGAAAAAAGCCCAAGTCCCTCAGGGTACCAGAACAGCAGATCTGCATCCCCGGCGGACAACGGGTTCAACTGATCTGGACCAGCGTGACCAGAACCAGTCCCGTGCCCTAACCACGCCGACATGCCTACTCCAGGAGAAGGGCAGATATGCGTGTTGATCTTAACATGAAAAGAAGGCGCCACCCAGACGTTCGGACGAACCGCGCCTGGTGGCCCACCCCAAGGGCGTGAGACCCCACTACATATGTTCAGATCCATCCCGTCATCATCCCCCAGACATGAACGAGAATCCGTCGACAACCCACCCAGGTCATGGGATGTGGTCGTCGGAAGAGGAAAAACCCCCATCTCAGTTGCTTTATAAAAACGCTGTTTCAACCACAAGCAACCAAGGCGTGCCAGTCAATCGCCTGTTTACAGCGAGCTAGCACTATACGTGCGTCGGGACACACCCCCATCAATGAACAGGCTATTTAGACCTGTCATTGAATCCCCAAGGCGCCCAGGGGAACGACAAGAGGGGTGTGACACTCCCTAACTCCAACACTTCTGGAATAGAAAGAAGGAAGCATCAACAGTATGTATCCCAGTCTACACAGCCGGGGTAAAAAATGTTCACATTTTTACATCCCACCACCCTCCCATAGGAAAGAGACGGGGATCCCCAGAGAGACTTCCCACGCGAGCTGTACAGATTGAAAAGAATATATTGCACCTTGAGCCATGTAAAAAACTGGTTTTAGGGCCTCCGGGGAAGAGGCACTGAACCCATACACACTCAATAAACGAATTGAATCGAATATACATACAATAGAAAAGGACCCTTCTAGAGGGTCCACTCACTTTGACAATCTGAGGAGGAAGGCTCTGTACTCTGATGGAGGCTTCCTCACATGGAAGAAGGAGTCCGAACTCACAGAAGGCCTGAATAGGCGCTTGGTGAGGAGGAGCCCTGACCACCCCCCCTGAAAACAGATCCATCACATGGACCTGAACAGCACACGGAAGTCCTACCAACAGAGACGCGCACGGTGACGTACTCTATGGCGGGGGAATTCCTGCGGTGCACACGCCCAATATACCAGGCCGTGGGACCAGGAACTCCCTCCCCCCCCCCCCCCCCCCCCCCCCCCGTAACGTGCCGAACCGCCACGTGACGGGAACCTTGAAGGACAGGGGGTGTACCCCTGACCGACAGAACAATGGGGAGAGGAAAGGTTACCAGTTCACCCCTTTACGACCCCACACCCATGATACGACGTAACGACAAAAAGAGAATATGACACAGTCATAGTCAGCTCTATGAAGCGTTTCACAGCTCCACAGCGCATGAGCTAACCTGCTATCTGATTTTTACTAAGGAAAAACACAGAATAGAGAGGGCTCTAAGAACCCCGGTCCAACATACACATGTGCTTCTGTGGCCAGTACAACCCAGTTGTAGGTCACATGACACACACAACCCATCATCACCTACAAAAAATGGCAAAAACACTCAACAGAGGAACGCCGTTTTTTTTCACAATGAGAGAATACATCATTCTTGATTAGTATCGACCACAGGCCTTGCTAAGCACACATGACAGCAACCAAACCAATTTCCCTTTAGGAAATAAGTTTCTCCAGCAGATTTAGCACAACCTCAGCAATCAAGCTAAGAGTTACATCGTATCCCTACCACACAAAAGACACAATTAATGCACAACATGTCTGATAGGAGGTGATAAAGTCCCCAGGGAACCGGGGGGGAAAAACACAATCCTCCTATTTTACCCTCAATACGGCCAGTTAAAACAGGAAAACCTGTTAATGTGTGAACACACTGTTCATTGTCATTACAGTCTGAGAAAGAACATTCTCTTACTCACTTGTCACCAAGCATAGCTTCATAGGTTAGTTGCCTTAGTAGTGAGTACACGGTACACATAAACACCATGATGTTTCTCACACAACAACCAGATCAATACATCACGATCTGCACGGAGAAGCTAACTGCCAGTGACAAAAACAGCTCACACATAACCCGCAACGTATCCTAAATGCATTGCAACAACACACGTTTTGGGAAAAAACACCGTTATTCACAATACATTTAGCAAAGTAAAACCAGAAGACGTGTTATGAGGTCTGGTCAACCCCGTTCCTACCCGGAACGCAGATCAGCGAAGTGCAGTCACAAGACACCGTAGAACACAGCCGTCCTGCGTTGTTCGATCCGGGCAGCGTCGCCGCTCCAACCAGTCGCTACAGTCCTCTTTGTTGACGCAATCCCCGTCCAGGCTCAGGGCAGGGTCGACGAAACATCCCCTGTCAAGGATGACGTCGCGGTCAAGAGTGTAAAACATGTTAAAATCAAAGCACGTTCAACAGAATAGCATCAAGCTAACGGCGATCAGAAGCGAGCTCCCGGCGGCGCGCGAGAAGCTAAGCTACCCCGCGCCAGCCATGGCCATAGCAGCAAGCTAACGTTACCTAGCGACCACGACATGCTAGCCCCGCAGCTAACAGCTGACTGGCTAATAGTAGGCCTTAAGCAGGCCATGCAGCGATCCAGCAGGCTAACGCAGCAGTTAACAGCTGACTGGCTAACCGTAAGCTATGAACATGTAAACAATGACATAACACTCACCCAGACAGGCCGCCGTTCTGAACCTCTCCTCACTTTTTAAGAGAAAAGAGAAAACAAGACGTCAACACCGCTTCACAACGGTGACTTTACCACATCCGGCGGAATCAGCACAGTACCAACTGGCCTGTATAGCTGACTTTGAACATGAATCTGCCGCTATCGCACATTACATGCACATATCCCCTCGTGAAGGAATACTCTCATTTGGATATGAAAGATGGGGCCTTAACACGGTGACAGAGAGAATCCACTCGTCCAGAACACACAGGGATCACCAGTGTCAATGGTCGCGGCCCACTAGTTAAAACTATAATGGTCTCCAGACCAAGGCCTTCTGTCGCCTAGGCGGCTAAACAAAGGACCCTAGCCTGGGGCCGGTTTCCATAAACTTTGTCAAGTAGCCCCCATAGCACTAACAGACAAGTGGAGCCCGCCAGCAAACACTACTCACCCAACCTGGAACGCACCGCTTCTCACAACAGCGGCATGTCCGACAGTTCAGCTGTGGCCTGACAGGTTTCACCCCAACAAACACAGCAAGGAACTGCAGTTGAGAAGCATGCAGCGGCGTGCTCCCAATACGAAAACCGGTGGAGGGTTTTTAGAATGATCATCATCTTCTAGACACTCCAGTACGAAGACAATATCGCCGTATTTTCTCGAAAATAGTGAGAGAGAAAATAAAGATATGATGTCAACGTATCCTTGTTTCCCAAGCTGTTCCTAATCCAATTTCTTCCATCATGGTGTCAAGTGTGGGGATCTACCGAGGCACTTCTTCCTTGTGGTGAAAGCGAGAAGGAGGAGAGCAGGTGACCACACACCTGCTTATGAAGGTAAGCTGATGAGGGGTGTGGTCAGACTAATACTGGTATTAGAGGTACATTTGTGGTTTATTCAGTACGCGTGCACGTACGCGAGATAGTGCAGTGTGATGCCAAGCTAAGCCACTAACGATACAGAACAGTTACATACTGAGGTAGAGAGGTTAGTGATCATGTTTTATATTAAAAACAGTTACACACTGAGGTAGGGAGGTTAGTGATCATGTTTTATATTAAAAACAGTTACATACTGAGGTAGGGAGGTTTGTGATCATGTTTTATATTAAAAACAGTTACATACTGAGGTAGAGAGGTTAGTGATCATGTTTTATATTAAAAACAGTTACATACTGAGGTAGAGAGGTTAGTGATCATGTTTTATATTAAAACAGTTACATACTGAGGTAGAGAGGTTAGTGATCATGTTTTATATTAAAAACAGTTACATACTGAGGTAGGGAGGTTAGTGATCATGTTTTATATTAAAAACAGTTACATACTGAGGTAGGGAGGTTAGTGATCATGTTTTATATTAAAAACAGTTACACACTGAGGTAGGGAGGTTAGTGATCATGTTTTAAATTAAAAACAGTTACACACTGAGGTAGAGAGGTTTGTGATCATGTTTTATATTAAAAACAGTTACATACTGAGGTAGGGAGGTTAGTGATCATGTTTTAAATTAAAAACAGTTACATACTGAGGTAGGGAGGTTAGTGATCATGTTTTATATTAAAAACAGTTACATACTGAGGTAGAGAGGTTAGTGATCATGTTTTATATTAAAAACAGTTACATACTGAGGTAGGGAGGTTAGTGATCATGTTTTATATTAAAAACAGTTACATACTGAGGTAGGGAGGTTAGTGATCATGTTTTATATTAAACACAGTTACACACTGAGGTAGAGAGGTTTATGATCATGTTTTAAATTAAAAACAGTTACACACTGAGGTAGAGAGGTTAGTGATCATGTTTTAAATTAAAAACAGTTACATACTGAGGTAGAGAGGTTTATGATCATGTTTTAAATTAAAAACAGTTACATACTGAGGTAGAGAGGTTAGTGATCATGTTTTATATTAAAAACAGTTACATACTGAGGTAGGGAGGTTAGTGATCATGTTTTATATTAAAAACAGTTACACACTGAGGTAGAGAGGTTAGTGATCATGTTTTAAATTAAAAACAGTTACATACTGAGGTAGAGAGGTTATAGTGATCATGTTTTATATTAAAAACAGTTACCTACTGAGGTAGAGAGGTTAGTGATCATGTTTTATATTAAAACAGTTACATACTAAGGCGGTTAGGTGGCCGAGCGGAGATTGCGTTCGTCACCAGCCCCGGAGCTGAGCTGGATTTGCCTGTTCGAATCCAGCTCACAGCTCCGGGGTTGTCACCAGCTTGGCTGGCCGTCTGCACTGATACAATTGGCTGTATCAGAGGGTGGGAGAAGCTGGCGGGGTGGGTCCGGGTCGTTGTAAACAGCGACTCCTACAGTTCGGTCGGGGCGCCTGCTAAGCGCGGATTGGACGTGAGGGGGATAGTGTGGTCCTCCCACACGCTACGCCCTCTCAATGAGAATCCGCGCTGCCAGGTGAAAAGAAGCGGTGATTGGCTGGACGTGTGTCGGAGGAAGCACGTGGTAGCCTCCACTCTCCCAGATGATCTGACTGTGGGGGGTAAGTGCGCAGCGACCAGGAAGGGACTGGGAATTGGCATACGACTAACATTGGGATGGGAGAAAATCGGAGGAAAATCGGAGGAAAATGGAGGAAAAAAGGAAAAAAAAAAAAATTACATACTGAGGTAGGGAGGTTTGTGATCAAGTTTTAAATTAAAAACAGTTACATACTGAGGCAGGGAGGTTTGTGATCATGTTTTAAATTAAAAACAGTTACATACTGAGGTAGGGAGGTTAGTGATCATGTTTTAAATTAAAAACAGTTACATACTGAGGTAGAGAGGTTCTGTATCGTTAGTGGCTTAGCTTGGCATCGCTACTGCACTATCTCGCGTACGTGCACGCGTACTGAATAAACCACAAATGTACCTCTAATACCAGTATTAGTCTGACCACACCCCTCATCAGCTTACCTTCATAAGCAGGTGTGTGGTCACCTGCTCTCCTCCTTCTCGCTTTCACCACAAGGAAGAGGTGCCTCGGTAGATCCCCACACTTGACACCATGATGGAAGAAATTGGATTAGGAACAGCTTGGGAAACAAGGATACGTTGACATCATATCTTTATTTTCTCTCTCACTATTTTCGAGAAAATACGGCGATATTGTCTTCGTACTGGAGTGTCTAGAAGATGATGATCATTCTACAAACCCTCCGCCGGTTTTCGTATTGGGAGCACGCCGCTGCATGCTTCTCAACTGCAGTTCCTTGCTGTGTTTGTTGGGGTGAAACCTGTCAGGCCACAGCTGAACTGTCGGACATGCCGCTGTTGTGAGGAGCGGTGCGTTCCAGGTTGGGTGAGTAGTGTTTGCTGGCGGGCTCCACTTGTCTGTTAGTGCTATGGGGGCTACTTGACAAAGTTTATGGAAACCGGCCCCAGGCTAGGGTCCTTTGTTTAGCCGTCTAGGCGACAGAAGGCCTTGGTCTGGCGACCATTATAGTTTTAACTAGTGGGCCGCGACCATTGACACTGGTGATCCCTGTGTGTTCTGGACGAGTGGATTCTCTCTGTCACCGTGTTAAGACCCCATCTTTCATATCCAAATGAGAGTATTCCTTCACGAGGGGATATGTGCATGTAATGTGCGATAGCGGCAGATTCATGTTCAAAGTCAGCTATACAGGCCAGTTGGTACTGTGCTGATTCCGCCGGACGTGTTAATGTCACCGTTGTGAAGCGGTGTTGACGTCTTGTTTTCTCTTTTCTCTTAAAAAGTGAGGAGGGTTCAGAACGGCGGCCTGTCTGGGTGAGTGTTATGTCATTGTTTACATGTTCATAGCTTACGGTTAGCCGGTCGGTGGCCTGGCGCGGGGTAGCTTGGCTTCTCGCGCGCCGCCGGGAGCTCGCTCCTGATCGCGTGCGTCTTAGATCGGCGTCCCGCGAGCGGAAGCAATAGCACCCGAACGGTTGGAGCAGCCGTTAGCTTGATGCTATTCTGTTGAACGTGCTTTGATTTTTAACATGTTTTACACTCTTGACCACGACGTCATCCTTGACAGGGGATGTTCGTCGACCCTGCCTGAGCCTAGACGGGGATTGCGTCAACAAAGAGGACTGTAGCGACTGGTGGAGCGGCGACGCTGCCCGGATCGAACAACACGGGACGGCTGTGTTCTACGGTGGCTTGTGACTGCACTTCGCTGATCTGCGTTCCGGGCAGGTACGGGGTTGGCCAGACCTCATAACACGTCTTCTGGTTTTACCTTGCTAAATGTATTGTGAATAACGGTGTTTTTTCCCAAAACGTGTGTTGTTGCAATGCATTTGAGATACGTTGCGGGTTGTGTGTGAGCTGTTTTTGTCACTGGCAGTTAGCTTCTCCGTGCAGGTCGTGATGTATTGATCTGGTTGTTGTGTGAGAAACATCATGGTGTTTATGTGTACCGTGTACTCACTACTAAGGCAACTAACCTATGAAGCTATGCTTGGTGACGAGTGAGTAAAAGAATGTTCTTTCTCAGACTGTAATGACAATGAACAGTGAGTTCACACATTAACAGGTTTTCCTGTTTTAACTGGCCGTATTGAGGGTAAAATAGGAGGATTGTGTTTCCCCCCCCGGTTCCCTGGGGACTTTATCACCTCCTATCAGACATGTTGTGCATTAATTGTGTCTTTTGTGTGGTAGGGATACGATGTAACTCTCAGCTTGATTGCTGAGGTTGTGCTAAATCTGCTGGAGAAACTTATTTCCTAAAGGGAAATTGGTTTGGTTGCTGTCATGTGTGCTTAGCAAGGCCTGTGGTCGATACTAATCAAGAATGATGTATTCTCTCATTGTGAAAAAAACGGCGTTCCTCTGTTGAGTGTTTTTGCCATTTTTTGTAGGTGATGATGGGTTGTGTGTGTCATGTGACCTACAACTGGGTTGTACTGGCCACAGAAGCACATGTGTATGTTGGACCGGGGTTCTTAGAGCCCTCTCTATTCTGTGTTTTTCCTTAGTAAAAATCAGATAGCAGGTTAGCTCGTGCGCTGTGTGGAGCTGTGAAACGCTTCATAGAGCTGACTATGACTGTGTCATATTCTCTTTTTGTCGTTACGTCGTATCATGGGTGTGGGGTCGTAAAGGGGTGAACTGGTAACCTTTCCTCTCCCCATTGTTCTGTCGGTCAGGGGTACACCCCCTGTCCTTCAAGGTTCCCGTCACGTGGCGGTTCGGCACGTTACGGGGGGGGGGGGGGGGGGGGGGGGGAGGGAGTTCCTGGTCCCACGGCCTGGTATATTGGGCGTGTGCACCGCAGGAATTCCCCCGCCATAGAGTACGTCACCGTGCGCGTCTCTGTTGGTAGGACTTCCGTGTGCTGTTCAGGTCCATGTGATGGATCTGTTTTCAGGGGGGGTGGTCAGGGCTCCTCCTCACCAAGCGCCTACTCAGGCCTTCTGTGAGTTCGGACTCCTTCTTCCATGTGAGGAAGCCTCCATCAGAGTACAGAGCCTTCCTCCTCAGATTGTCAAAGTGAGTGGACCCTCTAGAAGGGTCCTTTTCTATTGTATGTATATTCGATTCAATTCGTTTATTGAGTGTGTATGGGTTCGGTGCCTCTTCCCCGGAGGCCCTAAAACCAGTTTTTTACATGGCTCAAGGTGCAATATATTCTTTTCAATCTGTACAGCTCGCGTGGGAAGTCTCTCTGGGGATCCCCGTCTCTTTCCTATGGGAGGGTGGTGGGATGTAAAAATGTGAACATTTTTTACCCCGGCTGTGTAGACTGGGATACATACTGTTGATGCTTCCTTCTTTCTATTCCAGAAGTGTTGGAGTTAGGGAGTGTCACACCCCTCTTGTCGTTCCCCTGGGCGCCTTGGGGATTCAATGACAGGTCTAAATAGCCTGTTCATTGATGGGGGTGTGTCCCGACGCACGTATAGTGCTAGCTCGCTGTAAACAGGCGATTGACTGGCACGCCTTAGTTGCTTGTGGTTGAAACAGCGTTTTTATAAAGCAACTGAGATGGGGGTTTTTCCTCTTCCGGCGACCACATCCCATGACCTGGGTGGGTTGTCGACGGATTCTCGTTCATGTCTGGGGGATGATGACGGGATGGATCTGAACATATGTAGTGGGGTCTCACGCCCTTGGGGTGGGCCACCAGGCGCGGTTCGTCCCGACGTCTGGGTGGCGCCTTCTTTTCATGTTAAGATCAACACGCATATCTGCCCTTCTCCTGGAGTAGGCATGTCGGCGTGGTTAGGGCACGGGACTGGTTCTGGTCACGCTGGTCCAGATCAGTTGAACCCGTTGTCCGCCGGGGATGCAGATCTGCTGTTCTGGTACCCTGAGGGACTTGGGCTTTTTTCAGGGGGAAAAATGCCAGGTCGGTCTGGGTGTCACAGGGTTAAGCGCTATGGAGACCCTGGTTGGGTATGTTTTTACTCAGCACTGTCGTCATGGCTTACAGCCATGCCATTCTGTACGCGCTCGATCTCGTCGGATCTCGGCCGCTACACAGGTTGGTCCTGGTTAGTACTTGGTTGGGAGACCGCCGGGGAATACCAGGTACGGTGTGCTTAGGGGCTGGTTCTCCATTATTTTTCGCTCCTCTCTCACGCATGGCGAAGAGGGGCCTGTGGGGGTGGTTTTTTGACCTCCTCTGGTGACCCTGTGCTTCCCGTACCGCCAGGCCCGGTCCGAAGTGATGTTTGCGACCCGTAGGCCTGGGTTAACCCTTTTTGGAAACTGGAACACTTGTACTGCGGTATAGCCGGTGTATACCCGCAGGTGTGTTTTGGAGTTTTTTCTTGAGGGGTTATAGGAACAACCACCGCATTGGGTAACACCGAGGTGGTTGATTCCCTGGTGTGTTGGAGCAGTGTCAACTCCCGGGTTCACCGTTTGAGGGTGCCCCTGCACGTTCATGACGTCTGCCAATCGTGTCAGCCTTCTCTGCCTCGACCCCTCTGGGTGGGGGTTGTTAAATGGAGGCTTGGTCATGCAACACCGCCAGCTTACGCTCCTTCCGCCGGGGCGGCTGTGTTCAGCTGTCCCCTCTGGCGCCTGTCTCGTCCGCAGTCTCCAGGCTAGGGTTAACAGCCTGTTGCCTGGTTTTTCCCCGGTGCGCTGCCTGCTTCCGTTGGTTAACCTTTTTTGTGTGCTTACGGCCATGCTGACTGCCTATTCTGCGGGGTCAGTGTGCCAGGCGGTGTACTATTGGGGGGACGGGGCCCGCTCGGCTTACGGCCATACCGACCTGAACACGCCCGGTCTCGTCCGATCTCGGAAGCTGGGCAGGTTCTGGCCTGGTTGGTTCCGCCTGGGAATACCAGGTGCAGTAACTGAGGGGCCTTTGTCCGAATACGCTGGCGATGTGGGGGGCGGGGCACTACGTGCCCACCTGGTGGGGTCTTGATGCTGGCATCATGGACTTCTCCGGGCCCCCATTCCAGGGAGTCCAGTCCTTTTGGTGGGTCTGGGTCTTCCTTCGTGCTCCGCTGCTACGGCCTTGCCACGGGGTTGGGTTTGCCCTTGACCCCGTGATTCTGGGGGCAGTAACGAGGTTGTTCCTCCGTTCGTTCCCGGGTGGCATGCGGGTTGTGCGTGTGTGTAGTCGTGGGGTCAAGCCACGGTCTGCTCACCCTGTGCGTTGAGTTGCTTGAGTGCCTCTTCGCACGGTCGGGTCCGTCGCCCTCCCGTGACGTCCCTAATAGGGGGGCTACCCTCCATTAGGGGGGGTCGGGGGGGCTCGGCCCTCCCTGTTCTGATGGTTTTGGGGGGCTGTCAGCGGGGTGTATTTGTCAGCCAAGTGGCTCCGCTTGGCCTCCCTTGTGCAGTAGCGATGCCAAGCTAAGCCACTAACGATACAGAACGTTAGGTTATGACTATAACCAAGTTCTGTTAGTTAGGGGCGATGCTTGGCATCGGACGCCGCTGCAGCCCTTGTCCTCACCTTGTGGTGAAAGCTTGGGAAGGAGGAGAGCAGGTGACCACACACCTGCTTATGAAGGTAAGCTGATGAGGGGTGTGGTCAGACTAATACTGGTATTAGAGGTACATTTGTGGTTTATTCAGTACGCGTGCACGTACGCGAGATAGTGCAGTAGCGATGCCAAGCATCGCCCCTAACTAACAGAACTTGGTTATAGTCATAACCTAACGTTAGTGATCATGTTTTAAATTAAAAACAGTTACACACTGAGGTAGGGAGGTCTGTGATCATGTTTTATATTAAAAACAGTTACATACTGAGGTAGGGAGGTTAGTGATCATGTTTTATATTAAAAACAGTTACATACTGAGGTAGGGAGGTTAGTGATTATGTTTTATATTAAGAACAGTTACATACTGAGGTAGGGAGGTTTATGATCATGTTTTAAATTAAAAACAGTTACATACTGAGGTAGGGAGGTTAGTGATCATGTTTTATATTAAAAACAGTTACACACTGAGGTAGGGAGGTTTGTGATCATGTTTTAAATTAAAAACAGTTACATACTGAGGTAGGGAGGTTAGTGATCATGTTTTAAATTAAAAACAGTTACATACTGAGGTAGGGAGGTTAGTGATCATGTTTTAAATTAAAAACAGTTACATACTGAGGTAGAGAGGTTAGTGATCATGTTTTATATTAAAAACAGTTACATACTGAGGTAGGGAGGTTAGTGATCATGTTTTAAATTAAAAACAGTTACATACTGAGGTAGGGAGGTTAGTGATCATGTTTTATATTAAAAACAGTTACATACTGAGGTAGGGAGGTTAGTGATCATGTTTTAAATTAAAAACAGTTACATACTGAGGTAGGGAGGTTAGTGATCATGTTTTAAATTAAAAACAGTTACATACTGAGGTAGGGAGGTTAGTGATCATGTTTTATATTAAAAACAGTTACATACTGAGGTAGAGAGGTTTATGATCATGTTTTAAATTAAAAACAGTTACATACTGAGGTAGGGAGGTTAGTGATCATGTTTTATATTAAAAACAGTTACATACTGAGGTAGAGAGGTTAGTGATCATGTTTTATATTAAAAACAGTTACATACTGAGGTAGGGAGGTTAGTGATCATGTTTTATATTAAAAACAGTTACATACTGAGGTAGAGAGGTTTATGATCATGTTTTAAATTAAAAACAGTTACATACTGAGGTAGGGAGGTTAGTGATCATGTTTTATATTAAAAACAGTTACATACTGAGGTAGAGAGGTTAGTGATCATGTTTTATATTAAAAACAGTTACATACTGAGGTAGGGAGGTTTGTGATCAGGTTTTAAATTAAAAACAGTTACATACTGAGGTAGGGAGGTTAGTGATCATGTTTTATATTAAAAACAGTTACATACTGAGGTAGAGAGGTTAGTGATCATGTTTTATATTAAAAACAGTTACACACTGAGGTAGGGAGGTTAGTGATCATGTTTTATATTAAAAACAGTTACATACTGAGGTAGAGAGGTTAGTGATCATGTTTTATATTAAAAACAGTTACACACTGAGGTAGGGAGGTTAGTGATCATGTTTTATATTAAAAACAGTTACACACTGAGGTAGGGAGGTTAGTGATCATGTTTTATATTAAAAACAGTTACACACTGAGGTAGAGAGGTTTGTGATCATGTTTTATATTAAAAACAGTTACATACTGAGGTAGAGAGGTTAGTGATCATGTTTTATATTAAAAACAGTTACACACTGAGGTAGGGAGGTTAGTGATCATGTTTTATATTAAAAACAGTTACATACTGAGGTAGAGAGGTTTGTGATCATGTTTTATATTAAAAACAGTTACATACTGAGGTAGGGAGGTTAGTGATCATGTTTTATATTAAAAACAGTTACATACTGAGGTAGGGAAGTTTGTGATCATGTTTTAAATTAAAAACAGTTACATACTGAGGTAGAGAGGTTAGTGATCATGTTTTATATTAAAAACAGTTACATACTGAGGTAGGGAGGTTAGTGATCATGTTTTAAATTAAAAACAGTTACACACTGAGGTAGGGAGGTTTGTGGTCATGTTTTAAATTAAAAACAGTTACATACTGAGGTATAGGAGGTTAGTGATCATGTTTTATATTAAAAACAGTTACATACTGAGGTAGGGAGGTTAGTGATCATGTTTTAAATTAAAAACAGTTACACACTGAGGTAGGGAGGTTTGTGGTCATGTTTTAAATTAAAAACAGTTACATACTGAGGTAGGGAGGTTAGTGATCATGTTTTATATTAAAAACAGTTACATACTGAGGTAGGGAGGTTAGTGATCATGTTTTATATTAAAAACAGTTACATACTGAGGTAGGGAGGTTAGTGATCATGTTTTAAATTAAAAACAGTTACATACTGAGGTAGGGAGGTTTGTGATCATGTTTTAAATTAAAAACAGTTACATACTGAGGTAGAGCGGTTAGTGATCATGTTTTATATTAAAAACAGTTACATACTGAGGTAGAGAGGTTAGTGATCATGTTTTAAATTAAAAACAGTTACATACTGAGGTAGGGAGGTTTGTGATCATGTTTTAAATTAAAAACAGTTACATACTGAGGTAGAGAGGTTAGTGATCATGTTTTATATTAGAAACAGTTACATACTGAGGTAGGGAGGTTTGTGATCATGTTTTAAATTAAAAACAGTTACATACTGAGGTAGGGAGGTTAGTGATCATGTTTTAAATTAAAAACAGTTACATACTGAGGTAGAGAGGTTAGTGATCATGTTTTATATTAAAAACAGTTACATACTGAGGTAGGGAGGTTAGTGATCATGTTTTAAATTAAAAACAGTTACATACTGAGGTAGGGAGGTTTGTGATCATGTTTTAAATTAAAAACAGTTACATACTGAGGTAGAGAGGTTAGTGATCATGTTTTATATTAAAAACAGTTACATACTGAGGTAGAGAGGTTAGTGATCATGTTTTAAATTAAAAACAGTTACATACTGAGGTAGGGAGGTTTGTGATCATGTTTTAAATTAAAAACAGTTACATACTGAGGTAGAGAGGTTAGTGATCATGTTTTATATTAGAAACAGTTACATACTGAGGTAGGGAGGTTTGTGATCATGTTTTAAATTAAAAACAGTTACATACTGAGGTAGGGAGGTTAGTGATCATGTTTTAAATTAAAAACAGTTACATACTGAGGTAGAGAGGTTAGTGATCATGTTTTATATTAAAAACAGTTACATACTGAGGCAGGGAGGTTTGTGATCATGTTTTAAATTAAAAACAGTTACATACTGAGGTAGGGAGGTTAGTGATCATGTTTTATATTAAAAACAGTTACATACTGAGGTAGGGAGGTTAGTGATCATGTTTTATATTAAAAACAGTTACATACTGAGGTAGGGAGGTTAGTGATTATGTTTTATATTAAAAACAGTTACATACTGAGGTAGGGAGGTTTATGATCATGTTTTAAATTAAAAACAGTTACATACTGAGGTAGGGAGGTTAGTGATCATGTTTTATATTAAAAACAGTTACACACTGAGGTAGGGAGGTTTGTGATCATGTTTTAAATTAAAAACAGTTACATACTGAGGTAGGGAGGTTAGTGATCATGTTTTAAATTAAAAACAGTTACATACTGAGGTAGGGAGGTTCGTGATCATGTTTTAAATTAAAAACAGTTACATACTGAGGTAGAGAGGTTAGTGATCATGTTTTATATTAAAAACAGTTACATACTGAGGTAGGGAGGTTAGTGATCATGTTTTAAATTAAAAACAGTTACATACTGAGGTAGGGAGGTTAGTGATCATGTTTTATATTAAAAACAGTTACATACTGAGGTAGAGAGGTTTATGATCATGTTTTAAATTAAAAACAGTTACATACTGAGGTAGGGAGGTTAGTGATCATGTTTTATATTAAAAACAGTTACATACTGAGGTAGAGAGGTTAGTGATCATGTTTTATATTAAAAACAGTTACATACTGAGGTAGGGAGGTTAGTGATCATGTTTTATATTAAAAACAGTTACATACTGAGGTAGAGAGGTTTATGATCATGTTTTGAATTAAAAACAGTTACATACTGAGGTAGGGAGGTTAGTGATCATGTTTTATATTAAAAACAGTTACATACTGAGGTAGAGAGGTTAGTGATCATGTTTTATATTAAAAACAGTTACATACTGAGGTAGGGAGGTTTGTGATCAGGTTTTAAATTAAAAACAGTTACATACTGAGGTAGGGAGGTTAGTGATCATGTTTTATATTAAAAACAGTTACATACTGAGGTAGAGAGGTTAGTGATCATGTTTTATATTAAAAACAGTTACACACTGAGGTAGGGAGGTTAGTGATCATGTTTTATATTAAAAACAGTTACATACTGAGGTAGAGAGGTTAGTGATCATGTTTTATATTAAAAACAGTTACACACTGAGGTAGGGAGGTTAGTGATCATGTTTTATATTAAAAACAGTTACACACTGAGGTAGGGAGGTTAGTGATCATGTTTTATATTAAAAACAGTTACACACTGAGGTAGAGAGGTTTGTGATCATGTTTTATATTAAAAACAGTTACATACTGAGGTAGAGAGGTTAGTGATCATGTTTTATATTAAAAACAGTTACACACTGAGGTAGGGAGGTTAGTGATCATGTTTTATATTAAAAACAGTTACATACTGAGGTAGAGAGGTTAGTGATCATGTTTTATATTAAAAACAGTTACACACTGAGGTAGGGAGGTTAGTGATCATGTTTTATATTAAAAACAGTTACACACTGAGGTAGGGAGGTTAGTGATCATGTTTTATATTAAAAACAGTTACACACTGAGGTAGAGAGGTTTGTGATCATGTTTTATATTAAAAACAGTTACATACTGAGGTAGAGAGGTTAGTGATCATGTTTTATATTAAAAACAGTTACACACTGAGGTAGGGAGGTTAGTGATCATGTTTTATATTAAAAACAGTTACATACTGAGGTAGAGAGGTTTGTGATCATGTTTTATATTAAAAACAGTTACATACTGAGGTAGGGAGGTTAGTGATCATGTTTTATATTAAAAACAGTTACATACTGAGGTAGGGAAGTTTGTGATCATGTTTTAAATTAAAAACAGTTACATACTGAGGTAGAGAGGTTAGTGATCATGTTTTATATTAAAAACAGTTACATACTGAGGTAGGGAGGTTAGTGATCATGTTTTAAATTAAAAACAGTTACACACTGAGGTAGGGAGGTTTGTGGTCATGTTTTAAATTAAAAACAGTTACATACTGAGGTATAGGAGGTTAGTGATCATGTTTTATATTAAAAACAGTTACATACTGAGGTAGGGAGGTTAGTGATCATGTTTTAAATTAAAAACAGTTACACACTGAGGTAGGGAGGTTTGTGGTCATGTTTTAAATTAAAAACAGTTACATACTGAGGTAGGGAGGTTAGTGATCATGTTTTATATTAAAAACAGTTACATACTGAGGTAGGGAGGTTAGTGATCATGTTTTATATTAAAAACAGTTACATACTGAGGTAGGGAGGTTAGTGATCATGTTTTAAATTAAAAACAGTTACATACTGAGGTAGGGAGGTTTGTGATCATGTTTTAAATTAAAAACAGTTACATACTGAGGTAGAGGTTAGTGATCATGTTTTATATTAAAAACAGTTACATACTGAGGTAGAGAGGTTAGTGATCATGTTTTAAATTAAAAACAGTTACATACTGAGGTAGGGAGGTTTGTGATCATGTTTTAAATTAAAAACAGTTACATACTGAGGTAGAGAGGTTAGTGATCATGTTTTATATTAGACACAGTTACATACTGAGGTAGGGAGGTTTGTGATCATGTTTTAAATTAAAAACAGTTACATACTGAGGTAGGGAGGTTAGTGATCATGTTTTAAATTAAAAACAGTTACATACTGAGGTAGAGAGGTTAGTGATCATGTTTTAAATTAAAAACAGTTACATACTGAGGTAGGGAGGTTAGTGATCATGTTTTATATTAAAAACAGTTACATACTGAGGCAGGGAGGTTTGTGATCATGTTTTAAATTAAAAACAGTTACATACTGAGGTAGAGAGGTTAGTGATCATGTTTTAAATTAAAAACAGTTACACACTGAGGTAGGGAGGTCTGTGATCATGTTTTATATTAAAAACAGTTACATACTGAGGTAGGGAGGTTAGTGATCATGTTTTATATTAAAAACAGTTACATACTGAGGTAGGGAGGTTAGTGATTATGTTTTATATTAAAAACAGTTACATACTGAGGTAGGGAGGTTTATGATCATGTTTTAAATTAAAAACAGTTACATACTGAGGTAGGGAGGTTAGTGATCATGTTTTATATTAAAAACAGTTACACACTGAGGTAGGGAGGTTTGTGATCATGTTTTAAATTAAAAACAGTTACATACTGAGGTAGGGAGGTTAGTGATCATGTTTTAAATTAAAAACAGTTACATACTGAGGTAGGGAGGTTAGTGATCATGTTTTAAATTAAAAACAGTTACATACTGAGGTAGAGAGGTTAGTGATCATGTTTTATATTAAAACAGTTACATACTGAGGTAGAGAGGTTAGTGATCATGTTTTATATTAAAAACAGTTACATACTGAGGTAGGGAGGTTAGTGATCATGTTTTATATTAAAAACAGTTACACACTGAGGTAGGGAGGTTAGTGATCATGTTTTATATTAAAAACAGTTACACACTGAGGTAGGGAGGTTAGTGATCATGTTTTATATTAAAAACAGTTACACACTGAGGTAGAGAGGTTTGTGATCATGTTTTATATTAAAAACAGTTACATACTGAGGTAGAGAGGTTAGTGATCATGTTTTATATTAAAAACAGTTACACACTGAGGTAGGGAGGTTAGTGATCATGTTTTATATTAAAAACAGTTACATACTGAGGTAGAGAGGTTTGTGATCATGTTTTATATTAAAAACAGTTACATACTGAGGTAGGGAGGTTAGTGATCATGTTTTATATTAAAAACAGTTACATACTGAGGTAGGGAAGTTTGTGATCATGTTTTAAATTAAAAACAGTTACATACTGAGGTAGAGAGGTTAGTGATCATGTTTTATATTAAAAACAGTTACATACTGAGGTAGGGAGGTTAGTGATCATGTTTTAAATTAAAAACAGTTACACACTGAGGTAGGGAGGTTTGTGGTCATGTTTTAAATTAAAAACAGTTACATACTGAGGTATAGGAGGTTAGTGATCATGTTTTATATTAAAAACAGTTACATACTGAGGTAGGGAGGTTAGTGATCATGTTTTAAATTAAAAACAGTTACACACTGAGGTAGGGAGGTTTGTGGTCATGTTTTAAATTAAAAACAGTTACATACTGAGGTAGGGAGGTTAGTGATCATGTTTTATATTAAAAACAGTTACATACTGAGGTAGGGAGGTTAGTGATCATGTTTTATATTAAAAACAGTTACATACTGAGGTAGGGAGGTTAGTGATCATGTTTTAAATTAAAAACAGTTACATACTGAGGTAGGGAGGTTTGTGATCATGTTTTAAATTAAAAACAGTTACATACTGAGGTAGAGGTTAGTGATCATGTTTTATATTAAAAACAGTTACATACTGAGGTAGAGAGGTTAGTGATCATGTTTTAAATTAAAAACAGTTACATACTGAGGTAGGGAGGTTTGTGATCATGTTTTAAATTAAAAACAGTTACATACTGAGGTAGAGAGGTTAGTGATCATGTTTTATATTAGAAACAGTTACATACTGAGGTAGGGAGGTTTGTGATCATGTTTTAAATTAAAAACAGTTACATACTGAGGTAGGGAGGTTAGTGATCATGTTTTAAATTAAAAACAGTTACATACTGAGGTAGAGAGGTTAGTGATCATGTTTTATATTAAAAACAGTTACATACTGAGGCAGGGAGGTTTGTGATCATGTTTTAAATTAAAAACAGTTACATACTGAGGTAGGGAGGTTAGTGATCATGTTTTATATTAAAAACAGTTACATACTGAGGCAGGGAGGTTTGTGATCATGTTTTAAATTAAAAACAGTTACATACTGAGGTAGAGAGGTTAGTGATCATGTTTTAAATTAAAAACAGTTACACACTGAGGTAGGGAGGTCTGTGATCATGTTTTATATTAAAAACAGTTACATACTGAGGTAGGGAGGTTAGTGATCATGTTTTATATTAAAAACAGTTACATACTGAGGTAGGGAGGTTAGTGATTATGTTTTATATTAAAAACAGTTACATACTGAGGTAGGGAGGTTTATGATCATGTTTTAAATTAAAAACAGTTACATACTGAGGTAGGGAGGTTAGTGATCATGTTTTATATTAAAAACAGTTACACACTGAGGTAGGGAGGTTTGTGATCATGTTTTAAATTAAAAACAGTTACATACTGAGGTAGGGAGGTTAGTGATCATGTTTTAAATTAAAAACAGTTACATACTGAGGTAGGGAGGTTAGTGATCATGTTTTAAATTAAAAACAGTTACATACTGAGGTAGAGAGGTTAGTGATCATGTTTTATATTAAAAACAGTTACATACTGAGGTAGGGAGGTTAGAGATCATGTTTTAAATTAAAAACAGTTACATACTGAGGTAGGGAGGTTAGTGATCATGTTTTAAATTAAAAACAGTTACATACTGAGGTAGGGAGGTTAGTGATCATGTTTTATATTAAAAACAGTTACATACTGAGGTAGAGAGGTTTATGATCATGTTTTAAATTAAAAACAGTTACATACTGAGGTAGGGAGGTTAGTGATCATGTTTTATATTAAAAACAGTTACATACTGAGGTAGAGAGGTTAGTGATCATGTTTTATATTAAAAACAGTTACATACTGAGGTAGGGAGGTTAGTGATCATGTTTTATATTAAAAACAGTTACATACTGAGGTAGAGAGGTTTATGATCATGTTTTAAATTAAAAACAGTTACATACTGAGGTAGGGAGGTTAGTGATCATGTTTTATATTAAAAACAGTTACATACTGAGGTAGAGAGGTTAGTGATCATGTTTTATATTAAAAACAGTTACATACTGAGGTAGGGAGGTTTGTGATCATGTTTTATATTAAAAACAGTTACATACTGAGGTAGAGAGGTTAGTGATCATGTTTTATATTAAAAACAGTTACACACTGAGGTAGGGAGGTTAGTGATCATGTTTTATATTAGTTACACACTGAGGTAGGGAGGTTAGTGATCATGTTTTATATTAGAAACAGTTACATACTGAGGTAGGGAGGTTTGTGATCATGTTTTAAATTAAAAAACAGTTACATACTGAGGTAGGGAGGTTAGTGATCATGTTTTAAATTAAAAACAGTTACATACTGAGGTAGGGAGGTTAGTGATCATGTTTTAAATTAAAAACAGTTACACACTGAGGTAGGGAGGTTTGTGGTCATGTTTTAAATTAAAAACAGTTACATACTGAGGTATAGGAGGTTAGTGATCATGTTTTATATTAAAAACAGTTACATACTGAGGTAGGGAGGTTAGTGATCATGTTTTAAATTAAAAACAGTTACACACTGAGGTAGGGAGGTTTGTGGTCATGTTTTAAATTAAAAACAGTTACATACTGAGGTAGGGAGGTTAGTGATCATGTTTTATATTAAAAACAGTTACATACTGAGGTAGGGAGGTTAGTGATCATGTTTTATATTAAAAACAGTTACATACTGAGGTAGGGAGGTTAGTGATCATGTTTTAAATTAAAAACAGTTACATACTGAGGTAGGGAGGTTTGTGATCATGTTTTAAATTAAAAACAGTTACATACTGAGGTAGAGGTTAGTGATCATGTTTTATATTAAAAACAGTTACATACTGAGGTAGAGAGGTTAGTGATCATGTTTTAAATTAAAAACAGTTACATACTGAGGTAGGGAGGTTTGTGATCATGTTTTAAATTAAAAACAGTTACATACTGAGGTAGAGAGGTTAGTGATCATGTTTTATATTAGAAACAGTTACATACTGAGGTAGGGAGGTTTGTGATCATGTTTTAAATTAAAAACAGTTACATACTGAGGTAGGGAGGTTAGTGATCATGTTTTAAATTAAAAACAGTTACATACTGAGGTAGAGAGGTTAGTGATCATGTTTTATATTAAAAACAGTTACATACTGAGGCAGGGAGGTTTGTGATCATGTTTTAAATTAAAAACAGTTACATACTGAGGTAGGGAGGTTAGTGATCATGTTTTATATTAAAAACAGTTACATACTGAGGCAGGGAGGTTTGTGATCATGTTTTAAATTAAAAACAGTTACATACTGAGGTAGAGAGGTTAGTGATCATGTTTTAAATTAAAAACAGTTACACACTGAGGTAGGGAGGTCTGTGATCATGTTTTATATTAAAAACAGTTACATACTGAGGTAGGGAGGTTAGTGATCATGTTTTATATTAAAAACAGTTACATACTGAGGTAGGGAGGTTAGTGATTATGTTTTATATTAAAAACAGTTACATACTGAGGTAGGGAGGTTTATGATCATGTTTTAAATTAAAAACAGTTACATACTGAGGTAGGGAGGTTAGTGATCATGTTTTATATTAAAAACAGTTACACACTGAGGTAGGGAGGTTTGTGATCATGTTTTAAATTAAAAACAGTTACATACTGAGGTAGAGGTTAGTGATCATGTTTTATATTAAAAACAGTTACATACTGAGGTAGAGAGGTTAGTGATCATGTTTTAAATTAAAAACAGTTACATACTGAGGTAGGGAGGTTTGTGATCATGTTTTAAATTAAAAACAGTTACATACTGAGGTAGAGAGGTTAGTGATCATGTTTTATATTAGAAACAGTTACATACTGAGGTAGGGAGGTTTGTGATCATGTTTTAAATTAAAAACAGTTACATACTGAGGTAGGGAGGTTAGTGATCATGTTTTAAATTAAAAACAGTTACATACTGAGGTAGAGAGGTTAGTGATCATGTTTTATATTAAAAACAGTTACATACTGAGGCAGGGAGGTTTGTGATCATGTTTTAAATTAAAAACAGTTACATACTGAGGTAGGGAGGTTAGTGATCATGTTTTATATTAAAAACAGTTACATACTGAGGCAGGGAGGTTTGTGATCATGTTTTAAATTAAAAACAGTTACATACTGAGGTAGAGAGGTTAGTGATCATGTTTTAAATTAAAAACAGTTACACACTGAGGTAGGGAGGTCTGTGATCATGTTTTATATTAAAAACAGTTACATACTGAGGTAGGGAGGTTAGTGATCATGTTTTATATTAAAAACAGTTACATACTGAGGTAGGGAGGTTAGTGATTATGTTTTATATTAAAAACAGTTACATACTGAGGTAGGGAGGTTTATGATCATGTTTTAAATTAAAAACAGTTACATACTGAGGTAGGGAGGTTAGTGATCATGTTTTATATTAAAAACAGTTACACACTGAGGTAGGGAGGTTTGTGATCATGTTTTAAATTAAAAACAGTTACATACTGAGGTAGGGAGGTTAGTGATCATGTTTTAAATTAAAAACAGTTACATACTGAGGTAGGGAGGTTAGTGATCATGTTTTAAATTAAAAACAGTTACATACTGAGGTAGAGAGGTTAGTGATCATGTTTTATATTAAAAACAGTTACATACTGAGGTAGGGAGGTTAGAGATCATGTTTTAAATTAAAAACAGTTACATACTGAGGTAGGGAGGTTAGTGATCATGTTTTAAATTAAAAACAGTTACATACTGAGGTAGGGAGGTTAGTGATCATGTTTTATATTAAAAACAGTTACATACTGAGGTAGAGAGGTTTATGATCATGTTTTAAATTAAAAACAGTTACATACTGAGGTAGGGAGGTTAGTGATCATGTTTTATATTAAAAACAGTTACATACTGAGGTAGAGAGGTTAGTGATCATGTTTTATATTAAAAACAGTTACATACTGAGGTAGGGAGGTTAGTGATCATGTTTTATATTAAAAACAGTTACATACTGAGGTAGAGAGGTTTATGATCATGTTTTAAATTAAAAACAGTTACATACTGAGGTAGGGAGGTTAGTGATCATGTTTTATATTAAAAACAGTTACATACTGAGGTAGAGAGGTTAGTGATCATGTTTTATATTAAAAACAGTTACATACTGAGGTAGGGAGGTTTGTGATCATGTTTTATATTAAAAACAGTTACATACTGAGGTAGAGAGGTTAGTGATCATGTTTTATATTAAAAACAGTTACACACTGAGGTAGGGAGGTTAGTGATCATGTTTTATATTAGTTACACACTGAGGTAGGGAGGTTAGTGATCATGTTTTATATTAGAAACAGTTACATACTGAGGTAGGGAGGTTTGTGATCATGTTTTAAATTAAAAAACAGTTACATACTGAGGTAGGGAGGTTAGTGATCATGTTTTAAATTAAAAACAGTTACATACTGAGGTAGGGAGGTTAGTGATCATGTTTTAAATTAAAAACAGTTACATACTGAGGTAGGGAGGTTAGTGATCATGTTTTAAATTAAAAACAGTTACATACTGAGGTAGGGAGGTTAGTGATCATGTTTTAAATTAAAAACAGTTACATACTGAGGTAGGGAGGTTAGTGATCATGTTTTATATTAAAAACAGTTACATACTGAGGTAGAGAGGTTTATGATCATGTTTTAAATTAAAAACAGTTACATACTGAGGTAGGGAGGTTAGTGATCATGTTTTATATTAAAAACAGTTACATACTGAGGTAGAGAGGTTAGTGATCATGTTTTATATTAAAAACAGTTACATACTGAGGTAGGGAGGTTAGTGATCATGTTTTATATTAAAAACAGTTACATACTGAGGTAGAGAGGTTTATGATCATGTTTTAAATTAAAAACAGTTACATACTGAGGTAGGGAGGTTAGTGATCATGTTTTATATTAAAAACAGTTACATACTGAGGTAGAGAGGTTAGTGATCATGTTTTATATTAAAAACAGTTACATACTGAGGTAGAGAGGTTAGTGATCATGTTTTATATTAAAAACAGTTACACACTGAGGTAGGGAGGTTAGTGATCATGTTTTATATTAAAAACAGTTACATACTGAGGTAGAGAGGTTAGTGATCATGTTTTATATTAAAAACAGTTACACACTGAGGTAGGGAGGTTAGTGATCATGTTTTATATTAAAAACAGTTACACACTGAGGTAGGGAGGTTAGTGATCATGTTTTATATTAAAAACAGTTACACACTGAGGTAGAGAGGTTTGTGATCATGTTTTATATTAAAAACAGTTACATACTGAGGTAGAGAGGTTAGTGATCATGTTTTATATTAAAAACAGTTACACACTGAGGTAGGGAGGTTAGTGATCATGTTTTATATTAAAAACAGTTACATACTGAGGTAGAGAGGTTTGTGATCATGTTTTATATTAAAAACAGTTACATACTGAGGTAGGGAGGTTAGTGATCATGTTTTATATTAAAAACAGTTACATACTGAGGTAGGGAAGTTTGTGATCATGTTTTAAATTAAAAACAGTTACATACTGAGGTAGAGAGGTTAGTGATCATGTTTTATATTAAAAACAGTTACATACTGAGGTAGGGAGGTTAGTGATCATGTTTTAAATTAAAAACAGTTACACACTGAGGTAGGGAGGTTTGTGGTCATGTTTTAAATTAAAAACAGTTACATACTGAGGTAGGGAGGTTAGTGATCATGTTTTAAATTAAAAACAGTTACATACTGAGGTAGGGAGGTTAGTGATCATGTTTTAAATTAAAAACAGTTACATACTGAGGCAGGGAGGTTTGTGATCATGTTTTAAATTAAAAACAGTTACATACTGAGGTAGGGAGGTTAGTGATCATGTTTTATATTAAAAACAGTTACACACTGAGGTAGGGAGGTTAGTGATCATGTTTTATATTAGTTACACACTGAGGTAGGGAGGTTAGTGATCATGTTTTATATTAGAAACAGTTACATACTGAGGTAGGGAGGTTTGTGATCATGTTTTAAATTAAAAAACAGTTACATACTGAGGTAGGGAGGTTAGTGATCATGTTTTAAATTAAAAACAGTTACATACTGAGGTAGGGAGGTTAGTGATCATGTTTTAAATTAAAAACAGTTACATACTGAGGTAGGGAGGTTAGTGATCATGTTTTATATTAGTTACACACTGAGGTAGGGAGGTTAGTGATCATGTTTTATATTAGAAACAGTTACATACTGAGGTAGGGAGGTTTGTGATCATGTTTTAAATTAAAAAACAGTTACATACTGAGGTAGGGAGGTTAGTGATCATGTTTTAAATTAAAAACAGTTACATACTGAGGTAGGGAGGTTTGTGATCATGTTTTAAATTAAAAAACAGTTACATACTGAGGTAGGGAGGTTAGTGATCATGTTTTAAATTAAAAACAGTTACATACTGAGGTAGGGAGGTTAGTGATCATGTTTTAAATTAAAAACAGTTACATACTGAGGTAGGGAGGTTAGTGATCATGTTTTAAATTAAAAACAGTTACATACTGAGGTAGGGAGGTTAGTGATCATGTTTTAAATTAAAAACAGTTACATACTGAGGCAGGGAGGTTTGTGATCATGTTTTAAATTAAAAACAGTTACATACTGAGGTAGGGAGGTTAGTGATCATGTTTTATATTAAAAACAGTTACACACTGAGGTAGGGAGGTTAGTGATCATGTTTTATATTAGTTACACACTGAGGTAGGGAGGTTAGTGATCATGTTTTATATTAGAAACAGTTACATACTGAGGTAGGGAGGTTTGTGATCATGTTTTAAATTAAAAAACAGTTACATACTGAGGTAGGGAGGTTAGTGATCATGTTTTAAATTAAAAACAGTTACATACTGAGGTAGGGAGGTTAGTGATCATGTTTTAAATTAAAAACAGTTACATACTGAGGTAGGGAGGTTAGTGATCATGTTTTATATTAAAAACAGTTACATACTGAGGTAGAGAGGTTTATGATCATGTTTTAAATTAAAAACAGTTACATACTGAGGTAGGGAGGTTAGTGATCATGTTTTATATTAAAAACAGTTACATACTGAGGTAGAGAGGTTAGTGATCATGTTTTATATTAAAAACAGTTACATACTGAGGTAGGGAGGTTAGTGATCATGTTTTATATTAAAAACAGTTACATACTGAGGTAGAGAGGTTTATGATCATGTTTTAAATTAAAAACAGTTACATACTGAGGTAGGGAGGTTAGTGATCATGTTTTATATTAAAAACAGTTACATACTGAGGTAGAGAGGTTAGTGATCATGTTTTATATTAAAAACAGTTACATACTGAGGTAGGGAGGTTTGTGATCAGGTTTTAAATTAAAAACAGTTACATACTGAGGTAGGGAGGTTAGTGATCATGTTTTATATTAAAAACAGTTACATACTGAGGTAGAGAGGTTAGTGATCATGTTTTATATTAAAAACAGTTACACACTGAGGTAGGGAGGTTAGTGATCATGTTTTATATTAAAAACAGTTACATACTGAGGTAGAGAGGTTAGTGATCATGTTTTATATTAAAAACAGTTACACACTGAGGTAGGGAGGTTAGTGATCATGTTTTATATTAAAAACAGTTACACACTGAGGTAGGGAGGTTAGTGATCATGTTTTATATTAAAAACAGTTACACACTGAGGTAGAGAGGTTTGTGATCATGTTTTATATTAAAAACAGTTACATACTGAGGTAGAGAGGTTAGTGATCATGTTTTATATTAAAAACAGTTACACACTGAGGTAGGGAGGTTAGTGATCATGTTTTATATTAAAAACAGTTACATACTGAGGTAGAGAGGTTAGTGATCATGTTTTATATTAAAAACAGTTACACACTGAGGTAGGGAGGTTAGTGATCATGTTTTATATTAAAAACAGTTACACACTGAGGTAGGGAGGTTAGTGATCATGTTTTATATTAAAAACAGTTACACACTGAGGTAGAGAGGTTTGTGATCATGTTTTATATTAAAAACAGTTACATACTGAGGTAGAGAGGTTAGTGATCATGTTTTATATTAAAAACAGTTACACACTGAGGTAGGGAGGTTAGTGATCATGTTTTATATTAAAAACAGTTACATACTGAGGTAGAGAGGTTTGTGATCATGTTTTATATTAAAAACAGTTACATACTGAGGTAGGGAGGTTAGTGATCATGTTTTATATTAAAAACAGTTACATACTGAGGTAGGGAAGTTTGTGATCATGTTTTAAATTAAAAACAGTTACATACTGAGGTAGAGAGGTTAGTGATCATGTTTTATATTAAAAACAGTTACATACTGAGGTAGGGAGGTTAGTGATCATGTTTTAAATTAAAAACAGTTACACACTGAGGTAGGGAGGTTTGTGGTCATGTTTTAAATTAAAAACAGTTACATACTGAGGTATAGGAGGTTAGTGATCATGTTTTATATTAAAAACAGTTACATACTGAGGTAGGGAGGTTAGTGATCATGTTTTAAATTAAAAACAGTTACACACTGAGGTAGGGAGGTTTGTGGTCATGTTTTAAATTAAAAACAGTTACATACTGAGGTAGGGAGGTTAGTGATCATGTTTTATATTAAAAACAGTTACATACTGAGGTAGGGAGGGTAGTGATCATGTTTTATATTAAAAACAGTTACATACTGAGGTAGGGAGGTTAGTGATCATGTTTTAAATTAAAAACAGTTACATACTGAGGTAGGGAGGTTTGTGATCATGTTTTAAATTAAAAACAGTTACATACTGAGGTAGAGGTTAGTGATCATGTTTTATATTAAAAACAGTTACATACTGAGGTAGAGAGGTTAGTGATCATGTTTTAAATTAAAAACAGTTACATACTGAGGTAGGGAGGTTTGTGATCATGTTTTAAATTAAAAACAGTTACATACTGAGGTAGAGAGGTTAGTGATCATGTTTTATATTAGAAACAGTTACATACTGAGGTAGGGAGGTTTGTGATCATGTTTTAAATTAAAAACAGTTACATACTGAGGTAGGGAGGTTAGTGATCATGTTTTAAATTAAAAACAGTTACATACTGAGGTAGAGAGGTTAGTGATCATGTTTTATATTAAAAACAGTTACATACTGAGGCAGGGAGGTTTGTGATCATGTTTTAAATTAAAAACAGTTACATACTGAGGTAGGGAGGTTAGTGATCATGTTTTATATTAAAAACAGTTACATACTGAGGCAGGGAGGTTTGTGATCATGTTTTAAATTAAAAACAGTTACATACTGAGGTAGAGAGGTTAGTGATCATGTTTTAAATTAAAAACAGTTACACACTGAGGTAGGGAGGTCTGTGATCATGTTTTATATTAAAAACAGTTACATACTGAGGTAGGGAGGTTAGTGATCATGTTTTATATTAAAAACAGTTACATACTGAGGTAGGGAGGTTAGTGATTATGTTTTATATTAAAAACAGTTACATACTGAGGTAGGGAGGTTTATGATCATGTTTTATATTAAAAACAGTTACACACTGAGGTAGGGAGGTTTGTGATCATGTTTTAAATTAAAAACAGTTACATACTGAGGTAGGGAGGTTAGTGATCATGTTTTAAATTAAAAACAGTTACATACTGAGGTAGGGAGGTTAGTGATCATGTTTTAAATTAAAAACAGTTACATACTGAGGTAGAGAGGTTAGTGATCATGTTTTATATTAAAAACAGTTACATACTGAGGTAGGGAGGTTAGAGATCATGTTTTAAATTAAAAACAGTTACATACTGAGGTAGGGAGGTTAGTGATCATGTTTTAAATTAAAAACAGTTACATACTGAGGTAGGGAGGTTAGTGATCATGTTTTATATTAAAAACAGTTACATACTGAGGTAGAGAGGTTTATGATCATGTTTTAAATTAAAAACAGTTACATACTGAGGTAGGGAGGTTAGTGATCATGTTTTATATTAAAAACAGTTACATACTGAGGTAGAGAGGTTAGTGATCATGTTTTATATTAAAAACAGTTACATACTGAGGTAGGGAGGTTAGTGATCATGTTTTATATTAAAAACAGTTACATACTGAGGTAGAGAGGTTTATGATCATGTTTTAAATTAAAAACAGTTACATACTGAGGTAGGGAGGTTAGTGATCATGTTTTATATTAAAAACAGTTACATACTGAGGTAGAGAGGTTAGTGATCATGTTTTATATTAAAAACAGTTACATACTGAGGTAGGGAGGTTTGTGATCAGGTTTTAAATTAAAAACAGTTACATACTGAGGTAGGGAGGTTAGTGATCATGTTTTATATTAAAAACAGTTACATACTGAGGTAGAGAGGTTAGTGATCATGTTTTATATTAAAAACAGTTACACACTGAGGTAGGGAGGTTAGTGATCATGTTTTATATTAAAAACAGTTACATACTGAGGTAGAGAGGTTAGTGATCATGTTTTATATTAAAAACAGTTACACACTGAGGTAGGGAGGTTAGTGATCATGTTTTATATTAAAAACAGTTACACACTGAGGTAGGGAGGTTAGTGATCATGTTTTATATTAAAAACAGTTACACACTGAGGTAGAGAGGTTTGTGATCATGTTTTATATTAAAAACAGTTACATACTGAGGTAGAGAGGTTAGTGATCATGTTTTATATTAAAAACAGTTACACACTGAGGTAGGGAGGTTAGTGATCATGTTTTATATTAAAAACAGTTACATACTGAGGTAGAGAGGTTTGTGATCATGTTTTATATTAAAAACAGTTACATACTGAGGTAGGGAGGTTAGTGATCATGTTTTATATTAAAAACAGTTACATACTGAGGTAGGGAAGTTTGTGATCATGTTTTAAATTAAAAACAGTTACATACTGAGGTAGAGAGGTTAGTGATCATGTTTTATATTAAAAACAGTTACATACTGAGGTAGGGAGGTTAGTGATCATGTTTTAAATTAAAAACAGTTACACACTGAGGTAGGGAGGTTTGTGGTAATGTTTTAAATTAAAAACAGTTACATACTGAGGTAGGGAGGTTAGTGATCATGTTTTAAATTAAAAACAGTTACATACTGAGGTAGGGAGGTTAGTGATCATGTTTTAAATTAAAAACAGTTACATACTGAGGCAGGGAGGTTTGTGATCATGTTTTAAATTAAAAACAGTTACATACTGAGGTAGGGAGGTTAGTGATCATGTTTTATATTAAAAACAGTTACACACTGAGGTAGGGAGGTTAGTGATCATGTTTTATATTAAAAACAGTTACACACTGAGGTAGGGAGGTTAGTGATCATGTTTTATATTAAAAACAGTTACACACTGAGGTAGAGAGGTTTGTGATCATGTTTTATATTAAAAACAGTTACATACTGAGGTAGAGAGGTTAGTGATCATGTTTTATATTAAAAACAGTTACACACTGAGGTAGGGAGGTTAGTGATCATGTTTTATATTAAAAGCAGTTACATACTGAGGTAGAGAGGTTTGTGATCATGTTTTATATTAAAAACAGTTACATACTGAGGTAGGGAGGTTAGTGATCATGTTTTATATTAAAAACAGTTACATACTGAGGTAGGGAAGTTTGTGATCATGTTTTAAATTAAAAACAGTTACATACTGAGGTAGAGAGGTTAGTGATCATGTTTTATATTAAAAACAGTTACATACTGAGGTAGGGAGGTTAGTGATCATGTTTTAAATTAAAAACAGTTACACACTGAGGTAGGGAGGTTTGTGGTCATGTTTTAAATTAAAAACAGTTACATACTGAGGTAGGGAGGTTAGTGATCATGTTTTATATTAAAAACAGTTACATACTGAGGTAGGGAGGTTAGTGATCATGTTTTATATTAAAAACAGTTACATACTGAGGTAGGGAGGTGTGTGATCATGTTTTATATTAAAACAGTTACATACTGAGGTAGGGAGGTTTGTGATCATGTTTTATATTAAAAACAGTTACATGCTGAGGTAGGGAGGTCTGTGATCATGTTCTAAATTAAAAACAGTTACATACTGAGGTAGGGAGGTTTGTGATCATGTTTTATATTAAAACAGTTACATACTGAGGTAGGGAGGTTTGTGATCATGTTTTAAATTAAAAACAGTTACATACTGAGGTAGGGAGGTTAGTGATCATGTTTTATATTAGAAACAGTTACATACTGAGGTAGAGAGGTGTGTGATCATGTTTTATATTAGAAACGATAGGTTATGTAGATAACCTAGTTATATTAGTATTGGCTAAGCGTCCCGCTCTGAGCCTTACGAGATACTCTATATCTCCTGTGATACCTAATGTATCTCCCACGAACAAAAAACACATGCACCCCACCTGTATGGGGCCCCGCCCCTTATGGTGGTACCACCCATATAACCATGACTCTGGTCATGAAACACCCTTCCTCGCCAAAAACCCGTCCCAGGAAAAGACCCCTCAAGAGGGAACTCAGGGCGCGCAGAGCGGGACGCTTAGCCAATACTAATATAACTAGGTTATCTACATAACCTATCGTTATATTTCATATAGCATCGCGTCCCGCTCTGAGCCTTACGAGATAATGGGGAAGAGCGGGCGCGAGACCCGACAGATGTACCCCCTGAGGACCCGTAAGCCCACATCAAGGGGTGCGGGGAGCCCTGTCACCCCATCCTTCCTAACGAAGGGGGGGCGCAGTCAACTCCACCTGAATGCGAACAAGAGGGAGCCAGAACCCCTTGAACACACCGTACAGGCGGAACCACGTGTGACTCAACACACTGCGGCCCATACCCATACACTCCTGCTACCCGACCAAAGGACGGGAAGCAGGAAAGGCCACAGACCCCAGAACCGCCTGGGAGACAGAACCCCCGGTCATGTCCATGAGGAAAAACCTTACAAAGGAGCCCGGGGAGGACCATGAAGCTGCAGCACAGATGGCCTCCACCGAGGCCCCACCCAGGAGAGCGGCCGAGGCAGCCACCCCACGAGTGGAGTGCGCCCTGACGCCCCCAGGGGGATCCTGCCCAGCCAGCGTGTAGCAGAGGGTAACACCCTCGCACAACCAATGGGACAGGCGCTGCTCCGACAGTGCCTTACCAGCACGAGCCCCACCGTAACAGACAAAAAGCTGGTCGGTAACCCTGAAATCCTGAGTACGGCTGAGGTAAATCCCCAAGCACGGACTGGACATGACAGGTGAAGGCCCGCATCTAACTCACCAGTGTGAGGAGGAGGACGAAACGCCTGAACCACAATATCCCGGGAGCGGAAGGAACTCCGGATATTCTTAGGCACGAAAGCAGGATTAGGTCGCAGAGTGACACCGCAATCGGTCCGAAAAGACAGGCACTCTGGACGTACCGAGAGAGCACAGAGCTCACCTACGCGTTTAGCGGAAGTGACAGCCAGAAGGAACGCGGTCCTGAAGGACAGCTGTCCCAACGGCGCCCGCTCGAGCGGCTCAAACGGGGCCAAGGACAACCGACCGAGGACCAATTGAAGATCCCAAGTCGGAGCCAAGGAGCGTTGCACCGGCTTAACGCGTCGAGCGCCAAGCAGGAAACGCTTCACAAGAGGGTGGCTGAACAAGACATCCCCTCAAACCCCTCATGATAGGAGGATATAGCTGCTGCATATACCCTCACCGTCGAAGCCGACAGTCTATCAAGGAGAGACTGGAGGTAACTAAGGACAGCAACCAGGGGGCAGGAGACTGAGTCCTGGCCCCCCGCCTTACACCACACTTGGAACATACGTCATCTGCCCGCGTAAGCGCGACAGTGGAGGGAGCATGCGCATTCCAGATGGTAAACCATCAGGATCAAGGACCTGCGCCCCTCAACGTACCCGTCCCAACAACTGACCTAACAGATGTATGGGGAAGAATCCCTGGCGGCACGGCATCGGTCCCAGACCTGCCTGGCCATGTCCAGACGCAATCCTCACCCGTCAGGATGAGGGCCGCCCCGCGACAGTACACCTGCACCCACATTCTCCCTGCCGGGGATGTGGGGAGCCCTTAGGCCGCGCAGATGGAGGACGCCCATAGCCAGCCGCCCGCCGCCTGGTGCAGACAGGGGGAGCGTACTCCTCCCTGTCTGTCGATACACGACACTGACGTCGTATCGTCCGTCCTGATCAACACCATTTGTGGACCAGAAGGACCGCTTCCAACACTAACACATTGAACGTAGCGCAGACCGGGCAGCATGGTTTGCCAGCTGCCCCCTACTGCGTTGGCCCGACGCGTCACCAGCGAGGGAGGCGTCGGTGAAAACGCGACGTGAGACAGCGCCGTAACCGTCCTAGGACGGAACCTCCCGAGCGTGTTGACAACACGCTCTGAGACGGATGCCCATAGCCCTCCAACCGTTGACTGGGAAGAGGAATACTCTACATCCAGTCTACAGCAACCCCAGGCTGGTAGAGACCTGCCTGGTACGAGACCTGACGATCCACCTTGACCGCGAAGGACCAGAACGTCATCAGGGCAGAACACTCCGTAACCCCGGATGACGCAGAGGCTCCAGTGCGGCCTCCACGCACTTGGTGAAGATGCGGGGAGCCAGAGAAAACCGAACGGCAGCCTCTGGTACTCATACGCTAACCCTGCAAAGGAAGCGTAGGTAAGCCCTAGGATGGAAGATCGGGGATGCGCATACGCATCCTACAGGTCTATGGAGGAGAACCAGACCCCCACCTGACAGTGTTCAACAGGTAGGAGACGATCCAAAAAATGCTGAACCTTCCCATGGGACAGGTCCAGCCTGGGTCTTACACCCCTCCCTCCCGACTTCTCGGGCAGAGAACACCGGGAGGAGAACGCCACGACGATGGCTTGCTTCGTCCACAGAGATTGGATCTCGTCGACCAGAGCTGTCCCTGCTGGAGACCCCGACAACAGGGTCTGTACCAAACCTGAAAACGGGTGGGGTTGTGTAAACACAAGTCCCCGCCTCACCATTCTCTCCATCTACCTCGACATATGGTACTGCCGTAGTCATATGTGACGACACTCCCAACGCACCCGCCGTCACGTGGCGCAGGTCCGCCAGGAACTGTAGATAGTTGGCCCGGTCCCCCCCGCTGTGCGAAGACAACCCTGGAATCGTGCGAGGAGCGCGTTCCGTGTCGGAACACCTGACCCTGACACCACCCACGAGGCAATCGCACCCAAGGGGGAACCCCGACAGAAAAGGGCCTGTCTGATACGGGGGGCTTCCGATCAAAAAAGCCCCCCCACTGAACACCCCTCCAGAACATGCCGAAGGAGTTGTTCTGCAGCCGGACATGCAAGGTGTAAGGCCCCCATGGGTTCCTACACACCGTAGCCCTGCAGTGATATCACTACCACCCCAAACCATGTGAGCTGCGACCACTTGCCAATATTCCAGGAGTGGGAGCACCAACATGATACCTGGCCTGGCGAAGGCGAGGCCGGGGAAGCCCGCACTGTGTGCCTCAAAAGGTTTCGAGCCCCCCTGCTGACAACACTTAAGTTGACAGACGTAACACCAGGCTCAACCAACACAGTTCAAGGTGTGGGAGCCGCTTGACAGCACAACATTCTCACGGACAGACCCAGGCTCAGCCATCAACTGGGTGTCAGCCCCTGTCTCCATGAGAAGCGAAGAATGGGGCTGCATACGCTTCAAGAAGGTTCGCGGCCCGCAGCCAAAGGAACACACCCAGAGCCCCGCTTCTGAGGGTAACAGAAAGCGGACTGAGCGGGGAGCGGGCTGCTCGCGGCAAAATGACGACGGAGTGGTTTACCAACACCGAAATCACCCAAAATGGCCGATCCCTCGGCCGCCAAGACTGTCGGCCTCGCGATACCCTGTCGATTTTCCAACCAGGGCACCACTGGCGGGGGAAACATGGCCGCCTGTCGAGGGCCCCGTCATCGCCGCTGACGAGGCCGTGCTCTCTCTTCTTCTGGCTGCGCGGTGTGAGGCGGTGTAGGGCCTAGGACAATACCGCCCGCGCTCCAGCAGAAAACCAAAATCCCCTGCGGAGAGGGGAACCCTGAGCGGTTATAGCTTGCGGCTGGGTCAAAGCTAATAACGTCAACATCCTCGACGGAGTGGTTTACCAACACCGTGCGCGATGTGTCGACGTCGGCCGGCCCTCAAGGCCCCTCCACCAGACACCATTTCTGTAATAGAAAAAAACACCAATTCGAACACAGTTCTAATCGTTGCCAATTCCATACCGTGGCGGTACAAGCCTTAACAGCCCACCAGCCACTCGCCAGGCCGACCCATGGTGTCGGCCGGGTGGGGCATTGTTTCAATATATCAAAAACAAAGGACTGACGTTAACATGGAGCACCAGTGGTGATTGCAAACAGCACCCTCCACTGTGGTGTGGACCATGAAAAGGTTAAATGAATAAAAGAGCTAAACCACAAAAACTGTAGAATGAGCAAACCCATACACACAAAGTTTAAGGGGAGACGGACCAGACCCGTCTTCATTCAAAATATTCACAACAGAACACCAGCCCTAGTTTAGCCCATTTACCAAAAAAGGTAAACAAAGCCCCCCCCCCGCACTACTCCCCCAGTATACCGATTGACCGTCAGTATGAATGGTTTGAGAGGAGAGAAAGCTTGTAGCAAGACAGACCTTCTCATAGCAGAGTGACAAAATGAAACAATAGCCCCCTACACAGGGCCGCCCCAGGAGATGGGGGCCTCGCGTCTAAAAACGCACAGGGCCTCACATTTCTCCCAAGCGGCCCTGCCCTTACACTACTGCAGCCTAACGCCAGGCAATGTGGAACCCAAGACAACAATTGCCTGTGCACAGACACGCAACATGTTTACCATGTCGGCTGGACCCATAGCCCCACTACCCGACGCCAACCCAGATGGGAACACCGTTCAACAAACCCCGCCGGAACACAAGGTAATACCTGGCTAGAACCTAGCCACGACCTACCCCGTTGTCAACCCATTTACCCGAAAAAGGTAAATAGAACTCAAAACCCCACAACAGCTACCGACTGACCTTCATTGATGAACCGGGCAAGAGGCGGGAGAGTGACAACATCTCACGGCGGAGACATTAAAACAGCATAGCAATTAGCAGTAGTGATAGCATGCGGCAGTAGCGATAGCATGTTAGCATAGCTTTAGATGTTTTAGCAGCACGCCCAAGACAGCTTGGAAACCGTTCCCTGCAGAGAACGTTCACCAAACCATCTTGCCCCTGGCGCCAACACACAACAAGGTTGTGTTAACAACACAAACCAGCATTACTAACACTAATACCCATGCCTGAAGACACAGGGCCTACCTGAGTACAAGCTGGCCCGACAGCCAGCCTTGTACAGCTGAACCTCGATGTGCAGTCATCAAACGAGGAACATCACAGGCCCGTCGTGTCGCCGAAAACATGCGTCGAAGATGCCAGGGGCCAGCAACCTCCGGTAAGCTTCCAACATTATTAATCTTCCTTAATCTTTTCATTCCGCTAGCTCGTATGGTGCAAGCATCCAGTACGCTGGGACGAAAATAGAGGAAGGGTGTTTCATGACCAGAGTCATGGTTATATGGGTGGTACCACCATAAGGGGCGGGGCCCCATACAGGTGGGGTGCATGTGTTTTTTGTTCGTGGGAGATACATTAGGTATCACAGGAGATATAGAGTATCTCGTAAGGCTCAGAGCGGGACGCGATGCTATACGAAATATAACAGTTACATACTGAGGTAGGGAGGTGTGTGATCATGTTTTATATTAAAACAGTTACATACTGAGGTAGGGAGGTCTGTGATCATGTTCTAAATTAAAAACAGTTACATACTGAGGTAGGGAGGTTTGTGATCATGTTTTATATTAAAAACAGTTACATACTGAGGTAGGGAGGTTTGTGATCATGTTTTAAATTAAAAACAGTTACATACTGAGGTAGGGAGGTTAGTGGTCATGTTTTATATTAAAAACAGTTACATACTGAGGTAGGGAGGTCTGTGATCATGTTCTAAATTAAAAACAGTTACATACTGAGGTAGGGAGGTCTGTGATCATGTTCTAAATTAAAAACAGTTACACACTGAGGTAGGGAGGTTAGTGATCATGTTTTATATTAAAAACAGTTACATACTGAGGTAGGGAGGTTAGTGATCATGTTTTATATTAAAACAGTTACATACTGAGGTAGGGAGGTTAGTGATCATGTTTTATATTAAAAACAGTTACATACTGAGGTAGAGAGGTTAGTGATCATGTTTTATATTAAAACAGTTACACACTGAGGTAGGGAGGTTTGTGATCATGTTTTAAATTAAAAACAGTTACATACTGAGGTAGGGAGGTTAGTGATCATGTTTTATATTAAAAACAGTTACATACTGAGGTAGGGAGGTTTGTGATCATGTTTTATATTAAAAACAGTTACATACTGAGGTAGGGAGGTTTGTGATCATGTTTTATATTAAACACAGTTACACACTGAGGTAGGGAGGTTAGTGATCATGTTTTATATTAAAAACAGTTACATACTGAGGTAGGGAGGTTTGTGATCATGTTTTATATTAAACAGTTACACACTGAGGTAGGGAGGTTAGTGATCATGTTTTATATTAAAAACAGTTACATACTGAGGTAGGGAGGTCTGTGATCATGTTTTATATTAAAAACAGTTACATACTGAGGTAGAGAGGTTAGTGATCATGTTTTATATTAAAAACAGTTACATACTGAGGTAGGGAGGTTAGTGATCATGTTTTAAATTAAAACAGTTACATACTGAGGTAGGGAGGTTTGTGATCATGTTTTATATTAAAAACAGTTACATACTGAGGTAGAGAGGTTAGTGATCATGTTTTATATTAAAAACAGTTACATACTGAGGTAGAGAGGTTTGTGATCATGTTTTATATTAAAAACAGTTACATAGGGAGGTTAGTGATCATGTTTTAAATTAAAAACAGTTACACACTGAGGTAGGGAGGTTAGTGATCATGTTTTAAATTAAAAACAGTTACATACTGAGGTAGGGAGGTGTTTGTGATCATGTTTTATATTAAAAACAGTTACATACTGAGGTAGGGAGGTTAGTGATCATGTTTTAAATTAAAAACAGTTACACACTGAGGTAGGGAGGTTTGTGATCATGTTTTAAATTAAAAACAGTTACATACTGAGGTAGGGAGGTGTTTGTGATCGTAAAATAAGCTATGCCTTTATTCTCCTTGAGGGAAATGCAGGCGTCATAGCAGGAGGATATATATCCTCGGCGTAGCGAGACGACGCGAGCCCTCCTCGGCGCAACTCAGCCTTTCCCATCGAGGTTCGTGAAACTCAAACACCCCGGCACGGGGGGGGGAGAGAGAGAGCGTGGGTCTCGGCGCGTCACTCCTGCATACGGACTTACGGTCCGACACTTTTTTTTTTATTGATTGCTGTTCCGACAGTTTCGTCCATCGTGGATTCCTTTACGTATAACGGCATCATCTCCCGACCGACCTCCCGGTTCAACCCTCGTTTAACTGAACCAGTGACGGGTCATGCTGCAGAACCTGCCTCATCTCAGTCCTCAGTGTCCAGTGACGGGTCGTGCTGCAAAACCTGCCTCATCTCAGTCCTCAGTGTCCAGTGACGGGTCGTGCTGCAGAACCTGCCTCATCTCAGTCCTCAGTGTCCAGTGACGGGTCGTGCTGCAGAACCTGTAGAACCTGCCTCATCTCAGTCCTCAGTGTCCAGTGACGGGTCGTGCTGCAGAACCTGTAGAACCTGCCTCATCTCAGTCCTCAGTGTCCATGGCCACATCTTACCGTCACGACTCTGCGTATTGAACCCAATATGCAGACAAAGAGGAGCGGCAGACAGGTATGGGTATATTTAATACAATAGTAAAGACAGGTAACCTGGGCATTGAACTGGAACTGTCCGAGGCGCTGATGACATTTTCCGACTTTCGCTCGCATTAGACTCCTCTATATCTATCCACTCGTTTATAGTTAACGGGGACGTTAAATCAAACGTAACATTGTCCGCGGAGTAGGTCGTGTTTTTTTTTTTTATCCACTTTTTCTCCATATTTTCTATTTTTCTCCCATCCCAATTTCGTATTTCCAATTCTCCCCGCCCCTGTCTTGAACGTTGCTAGACTATGCCTCCCACTGGTCGGCTGTAGTGAGGATAGCAGCCTGTCGCATCTTTTCACCGCAGCAGCGCGGACTCTCAGTGGCGAGGAGGAGTAACGCGTGGGAGGCTCACGCTGCCCCCGATACTTCCTGTTTCCGCCGCACCGGCGTCACCCAACCGACCTGTAGGAGTCGCTGTCCACAATGTCCAATCCCCACCCACCGGCTTTCCCACCCTCTAACACCTGCCAATTGTGTTAGTATGACGGCCGGCCAAGCCGGTAGCAACGCCGAGAGCTGGGCTCGAACCCAGCGTATCCTGCGTTAGTGGCGAGCGCCTTGCCCACTGCGCCACTCAGCCGCCCTGGAGTAAGTCATGTTGACACAGTTTCCGTTTGACGAATGGCAGTTGAAACTTTCTACAACATTCTAAAGCCAGCGCAGTGATATATTCATGGTGATTTAACTAAATATAATAATCATGAATATACTCACTACCTATCTAGATGTGATTTATTTAGAGATGTCTACCGCACGAATTCTAGGTGTCAAAGAAGCCAACATAGCAATTTGGTCAGATATGGTGGAGAAGATAAAGCACAGCATTTGAATTTGTAATCCTTGGTGTTAAACGAAATGGTGGTTATTGTCCATGGGGGGTCCTGAGGGGGGGGGGGGGGGGGGGGAGAAAGGAAGGGTGCAGAAGAGCTAGCAAGAGCATGTATTGTAGTGTATCGTAATTATTATGTATATCCTTTAATCTACATTTATTTTTATTTAAATACTGGACTATCATAGTCCTATGATTTATTGTGGAGTTTTACTTTTAATGTTTGTGTGTCTAGTTTTATGTCATGTCAAAGAAAAATTGAAAAAAAAAGAAAATGTTCACAAAAAAATGAATATACTCACGGCTCAGAACGCTCTCGACCAATCACAATGTGTGGTGGGACCTACCTGTTGTATAATGTGATATAACCGTCACAGTGTTGTGACTCAGTACAGTGAGTGAGTAGTGGGCAGGCGGGCAGCAGCTCTGACCACCTGGGGGAGAAACGGTCCCCTTTACCAGACGGCAGCAGCTGAAGCAGTTTGTGGTTGGGGTGGTTGGGGTCTGTATACGTCCTGGATGGAGGGAAGCTCACGTCTACTGATGTCCTGGGCCGTTCACACCACTATCCGTGGGCGGAGCAGTTTCCGTACCAGGCCATCAGTCAGGGTGCTGCCTCTGTAGGGCCCACAGGATCTGGGGGCTGCCTCTGTAGGGGCCCCCAGGATCTGGGGCTGCCTCTGTAGGGGCCCCCAGGATCTGGGGGCTGCCTCTGTAGGGGCCCCCAGGATCTGGGGCTGCCTCTGTAGGGGCCCACAGGATCAGGGTGCTGCCTCTGTAGGGGCCCCCAGGATCTGGGGCTGCCTCTGTAGGGGCCCACAGGATCAGGGTGCTGCCTCTGTAGGGGCCCCCAGGATCTGGGGCTGCCTCTGTAGGGGCCCCCAGGATCTGGGTGCTGCTTCTGTAGGGGCCCCCAGGATCTGGGGCTGCCTCTGTAGGGGCCCCCAGGATCTGGGGCTGCCTCTGTAGGGGCCCCCAGGATCTGGGTGCTGCTTCTGTAGGGGCCCCCAGGATCTGGGGCTGCCTCTGTAGGGGCCCCCAGGATCTGGGGCTGCCTCTGTAGGGCCCACAGGATCTGGGTGCTGCCTCTGTAGGGGCCCCCAGGATCTGGGTGCTGCCTCTGTAGGGCCCACAGGATCTGGGTGCTGCCTCTGTAGGGCCCACAGGATCTGGGTGCTGCCTCTGTAGGGGCCCCCAGGATCTGGGTGCTGCCTCTGTAGGGGCCCCCAGGATCTGGGGCTGCCTCTGTAGGGGCCCCCAGGATCTGTGGCTGTTTGTATCCTGCTCTTCCTTCCCAGAACCTCCCCCCCCATGTTGTCACGTCTCCCCAACACCTCGTCCCCAACCCTTCTCCTTGTCACGAAGCCATGTCTCTTCACACCCCATACATATATATATATAATAAAAAAAATTAGATGATATATTTATATTAGATTAGATTTAGATTATTGGATTATATATTGTTAACGTTAGGTTATGACTATAACCAAGTTCTGTTAGTTAGGGGCGATGCTTGGCATCGCTACTGCACTATCTCGCGTACGTGCACGCGTACTGAATAAACCACAAATGTACCTCTAATACCAGTATTAGTCTGACCACACCCCTCATCAGCTTACCTTCATAAGCAGGTGTGTGGTCACCTGCTCTCCTCCTTCCCAAGCTTTCACCACAAGGTGAGGACAAGGGCTGCAGCGGCGTCCGATGCCAAGCATCGCCCCTAACTAACAGAACTTGGTTATAGTCATAACCTAACGTTCTGTATCGTTAGTGGCTTAGCTTGGCATCGCTACTGCACAAGGGAGGCCAAGCGGAGCCACTTGGCTGACAAATACACCCCGCTGACAGCCCCCCAAAACCATCAGAACAGGGAGGGCCGAGCCCCCCCGACCCCCCCTAATGGAGGGTAGCCCCCCTATTAGGGACGTCACGGGAGGGCGACGGACCCGACCGTGCGAAGAGGCACTCAAGCAACTCAACGCACAGGGTGAGCAGACCGTGGCTTGACCCCACGACTACACACACGCACAACCCGCATGCCACCCGGGAACGAACGGAGGAACAACCTCGTTACTGCCCCCAGAATCACGGGGTCAAGGGCAAACCCAACCCCGTGGCAAGGCCGTAGCAGCGGAGCACGAAGGAAGACCCAGACCCACCAAAAGGACTGGACTCCCTGGAATGGGGGCCCGGAGAAGTCCATGATGCCAGCATCAAGACCCCACCAGGTGGGCACGTAGTGCCCCGCCCCCCACATCGCCAGCGTATTCGGACAAAGGCCCCTCAGTTACTGCACCTGGTATTCCCAGGCGGAACCAACCAGGCCAGAACCTGCCCAGCTTCCGAGATCGGACGAGACCGGGCGTGTTCAGGTCGGTATGGCCGTAAGCCGAGCGGGCCCCGTCCCCCCAATAGTACACCGCCCGGCACACTGACCCTGCAGAATAGGCAGTCAGCATGGCCGTAAGCACACAAAAAAGGTTAACCAACGGAAGCAGGCAGCGCACCGGGGAAAAACCAGGCAACAGGCTGTTAACCCTAGCCTGGAGACTGCGGACGAGACAGGCGCCAGAGGGGACAGCTGAACACAGCCGCCCCGGCGGAAGGAGCGTAAGCTGGCGGTGTTGCATGACCAAGCCTCCATTTAACAACCCCCACCCAGAGGGGTCGAGGCAGAGAAGGCTGACACGATTGGCAGACGTCATGAACGTGCAGGGGCACCCTCAAACGGTGAACCCGGGAGTTGACACTGCTCCAACACACCAGGGAATCAACCACCTCGGTGTTACCCAATGCGGTGGTTGTTCCTATAACCCCTCAAGAAAAAACTCCAAAACACACCTGCGGGTATACACCGGCTATACCGCAGTACAAGTGTTTCAGTTTCCAAAAAGGGTTAACCCAGGCCTACGGGTCGCAAACATCACTTCGGACCGGGCCTGGCGGTACGGGAAGCACAGGGTCACCAGAGGAGGTCAAAAAACCACCCCCACAGGCCCCTCTTCGCCATGCGTGAGAGAGGAGCGAAAAATAATGGAGAACCAGCCCCTAAGCACACCGTACCTGGTATTCCCCGGCGGTCTCCCAACCAAGTACTAACCAGGACCAACCTGTGTAGCGGCCGAGATCCGACGAGATCGAGCGCGTACAGAATGGCATGGCTGTAAGCCATGACGACAGTGCTGAGTAAAAACATACCCAACCAGGGTCTCCATAGCGCTTAACCCTGTGACACCCAGACCGACCTGGCATTTTTCCCCCTGAAAAAAGCCCAAGTCCCTCAGGGTACCAGAACAGCAGATCTGCATCCCCGGCGGACAACGGGTTCAACTGATCTGGACCAGCGTGACCAGAACCAGTCCCGTGCCCTAACCACGCCGACATGCCTACTCCAGGAGAAGGGCAGATATGCGTGTTGATCTTAACATGAAAAGAAGGCGCCACCCAGACGTCGGGACGAACCGCGCCTGGTGGCCCACCCCAAGGGCGTGAGACCCCACTACATATGTTCAGATCCATCCCGTCATCATCCCCCAGACATGAACGAGAATCCGTCGACAACCCACCCAGGTCATGGGATGTGGTCGCCGGAAGAGGAAAAACCCCCATCTCAGTTGCTTTATAAAAACGCTGTTTCAACCACAAGCAACTAAGGCGTGCCAGTCAATCGCCTGTTTACAGCGAGCTAGCACTATACGTGCGTCGGGACACACCCCCATCAATGAACAGGCTATTTAGACCTGTCATTGAATCCCCAAGGCGCCCAGGGGAACGACAAGAGGGGTGTGACACTCCCTAACTCCAACACTTCTGGAATAGAAAGAAGGAAGCATCAACAGTATGTATCCCAGTCTACACAGCCGGGGTAAAAAATGTTCACATTTTTACATCCCACCACCCTCCCATAGGAAAGAGACGGGGATCCCCAGAGAGACTTCCCACGCGAGCTGTACAGATTGAAAAGAATATATTGCACCTTGAGCCATGTAAAAAACTGGTTTTAGGGCCTCCGGGGAAGAGGCACCGAACCCATACACACTCAATAAACGAATTGAATCGAATATACATACAATAGAAAAGGACCCTTCTAGAGGGTCCACTCACTTTGACAATCTTAGGAGGAAGGCTCTGTACTCTGATGGAGGCTTCCTCACATGGATGAAGGAGTCCGAACTCACAGAAGGCCTGAGTAGGCGCTTGGTGAGGAGGAGCCCTGACCACCCCCCCTGAAAACAGATCCATCACATGGACCTGAACAGCACACGGAAGTCCTACCAACAGAGACGCGCACGGTGACGTACTCTATGGCGGGGGAATTCCTGCGGTGCACACGCCCAATATACCAGGCCGTGGGACCAGGAACTCCCTCCCCCCCCCCCCCCCCCCCCCCCCCGTAACGTGCCGAACCGCCACGTGACGGGAACCTTGAAGGACAGGGGGTGTACCCCTGACCGACAGAACAATGGGGAGAGGAAAGGTTACCAGTTCACCCCTTTACGACCCCACACCCATGATACGACGTAACGACAAAAAGAGAATATGACACAGTCATAGTCAGCTCTATGAAGCGTTTCACAGCTCCACACAGCGCACGAGCTAACCTGCTATCTGATTTTTACTAAGGAAAAACACAGAATAGAGAGGGCTCTAAGAACCCCGGTCCAACATACACATGTGCTTCTGTGGCCAGTACAACCCAGTTGTAGGTCACATGACACACACAACCCATCATCACCTACAAAAAATGGCAAAAACACTCAACAGAGGAACGCCGTTTTTTTCACAATGAGAGAATACATCATTCTTGATTAGTATCGACCACAGGCCTTGCTAAGCACACATGACAGCAACCAAACCAATTTCCCTTTAGGAAATAAGTTTCTCCAGCAGATTTAGCACAACCTCAGCAATCAAGCTGAGGGTTACATCGTATCCCTACCACACAAAAGACACAATTAATGCACAACATGTCTGATAGGAGGTGATAAAGTCCCCAGGGAACCGGGGGGGGAAACACAATCCTCCTATTTTACCCTCAATACGGCCAGTTAAAACAGGAAAACCTGTTAATGTGTGAACTCACTGTTCATTGTCATTACAGTCTGAGAAAGAACATTCTTTTACTCACTCGTCACCAAGCATAGCTTCATAGGTTAGTTGCCTTAGTAGTGAGTACACGGTACACATAAACACCATGATGTTTCTCACACAACAACCAGATCAATACATCACGATCTGCACGGAGAAGCTAACGGCCAGTGACAAAAACAGCTCACACACAACCCGCAACGTATCTCAAATGCATTGCAACAACACACGTTTTGGGAAAAAACACCGTTATTCACAATACATTTAGCAAGGTAAAACCAGAAGACGTGTTATGAGGTCTGGCCAACCCCGTACCTGCCCGGAACGCAGATCAGCGAAGTGCAGTCACAAGCCACCGTAGAACACAGCCGTCCCGTGTTGTTCGATCCGGGCAGCGTCGCCGCTCCACCAGTCGCTACAGTCCTCTTTGTTGACGCAATCCCCGTCTAGGCTCAGGCAGGGTCGACGAACATCCCCTGTCAAGGATGACGTCGTGGTCAAGAGTGTAAAACATGTTAAAATCAAAGCACGTTCAACAGAAAAGCATCAAGCTAACGGCTGCTCCAACCGTTCGGGTGCTATTGCTTCCGCTCGCGAGACGCCGATCTACGACGCACGCGATCAGGAGCGAGCTCCCGGCGGCGCGCGAGAAGCCAAGCTACCCCGCGCCAGGCCACCGACCGGCTAACCGTAAGCTATGAACATGTAAACAATGACATAACACTCACCCAGACAGGCCGCCGTTCTGAACCCTCCTCACTTTTTAAGAGAAAAGAGAAAACAAGACGTCAACACCGCTTCACAACGGTGACTTTACCACGTCCGGCGGAATCAGCACAGTACCAACTGGCCTGTATAGCTGACTTTGAACATGAATCTGCCGCTATCGCACATTACATGCACATATCCCCTCGTGAAGGAATACTCTCATTTGGATATGAAAGATGGGGTCTTAACACGGTGACAGAGAGAATCCACTCGTCCAGAACACACAGGGATCACCAGTGTCAATGGTCGCGGCCCACTAGTTAAAACTATAATGGTCGCCAGACCAAGGCCTTCTGTCGCCTAGACGGCTAAACAAAGGACCCTAGCCTGGGGCCGGTTTCCATAAACTTTGTCAAGTAGCCCCCATAGCACTAACAGACAAGTGGAGCCCGCCAGCAAACACTACTCACCCAACCTGGAACGCACCGCTCCTCACAACAGCGGCATGTCCGACAGTTCAGCTGTGGCCTGACAGGTTTCACCCCAACAAACACAGCAAGGAACTGCAGTTGAGAAGCATGCAGCGGCGTGCTCCCAATACGAAAACCGGTGGAGGGTTTGTAGAATGATCATCATCTTCTAGACACTCCAGTACGAAGACAATATCGCCGTATTTTCTCGAAAATAGTGAGAGAGAAAATAAAGATATGATGTCAACGTATCCTTGTTTCCCAAGCTGTTCCTAATCCAATTTCTTCCATCATGGTGTCAAGTGTGGGGATCTACCGAGGCACCTCTTCCTTGTGGTGAAAGCGAGAAGGAGGAGAGCAGGTGACCACACACCTGCTTATGAAGGTAAGCTGATGAGGGGTGTGGTCAGACTAATACTGGTATTAGAGGTACATTTGTGGTTTATTCAGTACGCGTGCACGTACGCGAGATAGTGCAGTAGCGATGCCAAGCTAAGCCACTAACGATACAGAACTATTTATTGTAGGGCCAATATAACTGAGGGCATACATACATACCCTCATCTCGCACCTTGTTGCCCATATGCGCATGTCCAGAGTTAATTATATTGTTTTGTTATATTGTTTACACTGCTTTTTTATTCTATTTTATTTTTACTTCTCCACTGTACTATAATTATGTCACCTGTACCATGTCTTATGCTACCTGTACCTCCCCCATGCTGCTATGATGCCTGAATTTCCCCAAGGGGATCAATAAAGTAATATCTTATCTTATACGCATCACCCCCACCCTGCCTATATCCTGCCGTCGTGTCTTTCATGTAACCCTACACCACCGGGCCCGCCCCCCTCACACCGGGCCCCGCCCCCCTCACATCGGGCCCCGCCCCCCTCACACCGGGCCCCGCCCCCCTCTGCCACATGTATAAATTGTGTTCCACAATGTTTATGGAGGAGCTCTTTCATGTGGCTTATAATGAAGTTGTATTTGGATACTCTGAGTTAATAAATCTGTATTAACCAAGTCTACTTGACTGATTGAGTTAATAAATCTGTATTAACCAAGTCTACTTGACTGTCTGAGTTAATAAATCTGTATTAACCAAGTCTACTTGACTGATTGAGTTAATAAATCTGTATTAACCAATTCTACTTGACTAATACTGAGTTAATACATCTGTATTAACCAAGTCTACTTGACTGATTGAGTTAATAAATCTGTATTAACCAAGTCTACTTGACTGTTTGAGTTAATAAATCTGTATTAACCAAGTCTACTTGACTGTCTGAGTTAATAAATCTGTATTAACCAAGTCTACTTGACTGATACTGAGTTAATAAATCTGTATTAACCAAGTCTACTTGACTGATTGAGTTAATAAATCTGTATTAACCAAGTCTACTTGACTGATTGAGTTAATACATCTGTATTAACCAAGTCTACTTGACTGTCTGAGTTAATAAATCTGTATTAACCAAGTCTACTTGACTGATTGAGTTAATAAATCTGTATTAACCAAGTCTACTTGACTGATACTGAGTTAATAAATCTATATTAACACTTTGGCTGCCTAAGGTTAAATTCATGATATACCATAGATTGCCAGCTCTATTTGTCTATGGAGAAAGTCCCCTTCTTTGCAGGGCTATAACTTTTTAAATTCTATTGCTACATTGCCATTATTAGGGCCCATTCAAAGTCCTATATGTATTGTTCATTGTGTAGCAACGTTAAACTTTTTCATTCACATATTCATAGTAAAGTATGGTCTAATGTATAAGTATGTTTTCATCTCTTTCTGCAGCTTTCTCCAGAACGTGATATATAGCCCCAAATGCATTATATTGATGATGAAATACAGTTTGATGGCAATCAGCGCGATATAAAAAATTCCAACTAGACGTACTTCTAGAAGTTACTACACGTCATCTGATGTTGACCGGATGGGCGAGGGGGCGTTTATAATTCCGTGGGCAGCGTTATACCAATCATCTAATGTGGGTCAAATGTTGATAATAGCAGTTAGTATCGAAGACGGTAACGTTACACGCTAAAACTCACCCCAGTCTCCGCACGCCGTTGGGCGATCATCGTAGAGTAGAAATTTTATCATTATGGGATGGCGATTTACCCGGTCCATCTCCAGCTTGTATAATGGTATATACGTCCAAATCATGTTGTTTATCGAGTTATTGGCAATCGATCGCTATGTAGCGTGACGAGCCAGAGTCCCGGGACATGTACCGAGTGCCCAGAAGCAATACGGCCGTCCAGCAAAACCTCTACTGCGCTTCCTGTTAAGCGATTGCGCCGATCGGCCACCAGATGGCGCTCCTGAACCGCCAGAGAGCTCAGTGGGTCCTCCTGGTGGATCTCAGGCCAGCGGAGGGGACATATGAATCAGATTCCAGATTTTTGAAATATTGATATTAAAGACACTGTAAAGCGTCATCGGCAACTTGAGCATGGCCGGGAATGACGCTTTAACACGGCTCCTGGCAGCCAAAGTGTTAACACTTTGATCGCCATGGTTCAAATTCATAATTTACCATCCCTAGCCAGCTCTATTTGTCTATGGAGAAGTTCCCCTTCTTTGCAGGGCTATAACTTTTTAAATTCTATTGCTAAATTGCCATTATTATGGCCCATTCAATGTGCTATATGTATTGTTTAGGGTGTAGCAACGATATACTTTTTCATTCACATTCATACTAAAATATGGTCTAAAGTATAAGTATGTTTTTATCGTTTTCTGCAGCTTTCTTCAGAACGTGATTTATAGCCCTAAATGCATTATATTGATGATCAAATAAAGTTTGGTAGGAATCTGTGAGAGATAAAAAATTTCAACTGGATGTACTTCTAGAAGTTACTATGTATAATCTGATGATGACCGGATGGGCGGGGGGTCGTTTATAATTCCGTGGGCAGCGTTAGATGATTCATCCAGTGTGGGTCATATGATCATCATAGCAGTTTATATGGAACACGTTAGAATATAACGCTGCAACTCACCGTGGCTTCCTCGCGCCGCTGGCAGATGAGCGTGGAACAGAATTTTTTCTATTATGGGATGGAGAAATGCCCGATCCATTTCCAGGTTGTATAATAGTATATACGTCCAAATCATGTTGTTTTTTCGAGTTATTTGCACCGATCGATGTTCACTGTGTCAAGACGGAGTCTCTCTAACGATAGCGAGTGCCCGGACCACATATGGATGAGCACTTCCGGTTCACAGGGTCATTTCCTGTTGGCTATCTGCCGATCGGCCACCAGATGGCGCTCTTGAACCGCTAGAGAGTTGAGTGGAGCTTTGCAGTGTATCTCAGGGCTCCGGAGGGGAAATATGATTTCGATCACAGATTTTTGAAATATTGATATCAAAGACGAGTTACGGCGTCTTCGGCAGAATGAGCATGGCTAGGAATGACGTCTAAACACGTCATCGGCGACCATAGTGTTAACCAAGTCTACTTGACTGTTTGAGTTAATACATCTGTATTAACCAAGTCTACTTGACTGATACTGAGTTAATAAATCTGTATTAACACTTTGGTTGCCAGGCTTATGTACATCATTATACCCTTCTCTGCCAGCTCTATTTGTCTATGAATAAGTTCCCCTTCTTTGCAGGGCTATAACTTTTTAAATTGTATTGCCAAATTGACATTACTATGGCCCATTCAACGTCAAGTATCTATTGTTCAGGGTGTAGCAACGTTATACTTTTTCATTCACATATTCATACTAAAATACGGTCTAAAGTATAAGTATGTTTTTATTGTTTTCTGCAGCATTCTCCAGAATGTGATTTATAGCCCTAAATGCATTATATTGATGATCAAATACAGTTTGATAGCGATCTGCGAGATAAAAAAAATTCAAATGGACGTGCTTCTAGAAGTTACTACTTATCATCTGATGTTGACCGGATGGGGGGGGGGGGTTGTTTATAATTCCGTGGCCAACGTTAGATGATTCATCTAGTGTGGGTGATATGATCATTAGAGCAGTTTGTATCGAACACGTTAAAAAATAACGCTGAAACTCACCGTAGCTTCCTCGTAGCGTTGGGCGATGAGCGTGGAGCAGAAATATTCCTATTATGGGATGTTGAAATATGCGATCCATCTCCAGGTTGTATAATAGTATATACGTCCAAATCATGTTGTTTATCGAGTTATTGGTAACTGATTGCTATCCATTGTGTCTAGCTCGAGTCCCGGGACTATTAGTGAGTGATCGGACCGAATTGGAATGAGCACCAGCTTCCGTTTCCGGTTTGAGCGATCGGCCGATCGGCCACCAGATGGCGCTCTTGAACCGTTGGAGAGTTGAGAGGGGATCAACAGTAGATCTCAAGTCTCTGGGGGAGAAATATGATTGCGATCACAGATCTTTGAAATATTGATATCAATGACGTGGTACGGCATCTTTGGCATAATGAGCATGGCGGGGAATGACGTGTTAAGGCGTTTTTGGCAATCAAAGTGTTAACCAAGTCTAATTGACTGATACCGAGTTAATAAATCTGTATTAACCAAGTCTACTTGACTGTTTGACTTAATAAATCTGTATTAACGGTCTACTTGACTGTTTGAGTTAATAAATCTGTATTAACCAAGTCTACTTGACTGATTGAGTTAATAAATCTGTATTAACCAAGTCTACTTGACTGATACTGAGTTAATAAATCTGTATTAACCAAGTCTACTTGACTGATTGAGTTAATAAATCTGTATTAACCAAGTCTACTTGACTGTTTGAGTTAATAAATCTGTATTAACCAAGTCTACTTGACTGATTGAGTTAATAAATCTGTATTAACCAAGTCTACTTGACTGATTGAGTTAATAAATCTGTATTAACAAGTCTACTTGACTGTCTGAGTTAATAAATCTGTATTAACCAAGTCTACTTGACTGATTGAGTTAATAAATCTGTATTAACCAAGTCTACTTGACTGTCTGAGTTAATAAATCTGTATTAACCAAGTCTACTTGACTGATTGAGTTAATAAATCTGTATTAACCAAGTCTACTTGACTGTTTGAGTTAATAAATCTGTATTAACCAAGTCTACTTGACTGAGTTAATAAATCTGTATTAACCAAGTCTACTTGACTGTCTGAGTTAATACATTTGTATTAACCAAGTCTACTTGACTGTTTGAGTTAATAAATCTGTATTAAAGGGGAACTATCTTATAAATGGCCTTTTTGAGTGTTTAGCATTGTTTCCTAGCTATGTGAACTTATATTAATATGATCTATGTCTCAAAATTCTCATATTGGCGCATTCTTCCAATTCTCCGCTCACAATATTCACCCTCACTGAACTGAGTCATTTGAAAATGTGATGATTTGTGATGTCAGAAAGACACTGCTGCATGATAATGTTGAGATACAAGATGAGCTGCACACAGTGGCTGGACCTGGAGCCCAGGCTCAAAACAGCTCGAGATCTTGAGGTAGAAAAATGCTGTTTTTGAGGACTTGATTAGAAATACAAAACAATGAATAAAAAAAATATATATATTACAGAGGTGTTCCATAGACTCACAGGAATTGTGTAAAAGTGCCCAAATAGTGAAAGAAATAGTAAAATAGTTCCACTTTAACCAAGTCTACTTGACTGTTTGAGTTAATAAATCTGTATTAACCAAGTCTACTTGACTGATTGAGTTGATAAATCTGTATTAACCAAGTCTACTCGACTGATACTGAGTTAATAAATCTGTATTAACCAAGTCTACTTGACTGATTGAGTTGATAAATCTGTATTAACCAAGTCTACTTGACTGTCTGAGTTAATAAATCTGTATTAACCAAGTCTACTTGACTGGTTGAGTTAATACATCTGTATTAACCAAGTCTACTTGACTGAGTTAATAAATCTGTATTAACCAAGTCTACTTGACTGATTGAGTTAATAAATCTGTATTAACCAAGTCTACTTGACTGTCTGAGTTAATACATCTGTATTAACCAAGTCTACTTGACTGATACTGAGTTAATAAATCTGTATTAACCAAGTCTACTTGACTGATTGAGTTAATAAATCTGTATTAACCAAGTCTACTTGACTGGTTGAGTTAATACATCTGTATTAACCAAGTCTACTTGACTGAGTTAATAAATCTGTATTAACCAAGTCTACTTGACTGTCTGGGTTAATAAATCTGTATTAACCAAGTCTACTTGACTGATACTGAGTTAATAAATCTGTATTAACCAAGTCTACTTGACTGATTGAGTTAATAAATCTGTATTAACCAAGTCTACTTGACTGTCTGAGTTAATACATCTGTATTAACCAAGTCTACTTGACTGATTGAGTTAATAAATCTGTATTAACCAAGTCTACTTGACTGATTGAGTTAATAAATCTGTATTAACCAAGTCTACTTGACTGTCTGAGTTAATAAATCTGTATTAACCAAGTCTACTTGACTGATTGAGTTAATAAATCTGTATTAACCAAGTCTACTTGACTGTCTGAGTTAATACATCTGTATTAACCAAGTCTATTTGACTGTCTGAGTTAATAAATCTGTATTAACCAAGTCTACTTGACTGATTGAGTTAATAAATCTGTATTAACCAAGTCTACTTGACTGTCTGAGTTAATACATCTGTATTAACCAAGTCTATTTGACTGTCTGAGTTAATAAATCTGTATTAACCAGGTCTACTTGACTGATTGAGTTAATAAATCTGTATTAACCAAGTCTAATTGACTGTCTGAGTTAATAAATCTGTATTAACCAAGTCTACTTGACTGATTGAGTTAATAAATCTGTATTAACCAAGTCTACTTGACTGATTGAGTTAATAAATCTGTATTAACCAAGTCTACTTGACTGTCTGAGTTAATAATTCTGTATTAACCAAGTCTACTTGACTGATTGAGTTAATAAATCTGTATTAACCAAGTCTACTTGACTGAGTTAATACATCTGTATTAACCAAGTCTACTTGACTGTCTGAGTTAATAAATCTGTATTAACCAAGTCTACTTGACTGTTTGAGTTAATACATCTGTATTAACCAAGTCTACTTGACTGTCTGAGTTAATAAATCTGTATTAACCAAGTCTACTTGACTGATTGAGTTAATAAATCTGTATTAACCAAGTCTACTTGACTGATACTGAGTTAATAAATCTGTATTAACCAAGTCTACTTGACTGATTGAGTTAATAAATCTGTATTAACCAAGTCTACTTGACTGTCTGAGTTAATAAATCTGTATTAATCAAGTCTACTTGACTGATACTGAGTTAATAAATCTGTATTAACCAAGTCTACTTGACTGATTGAGTTAATAAATCTGTATTAACCAAGTCTACTTGACTGTCTGAGTTAATAAATCTGTATTAATCAAGTCTACTTGACTGATACTGAGTTAATAAATCTGTATTAACCAAGTCTACTTGACTGATTGAGTTAATAAATCTGTATTAACCAAGTCTACTTGACTGATTGAGTTAATAAATCTGTATTAACCAAGTCTACTTGACTGTCTGAGTTAATAAATCTGTATTAACCAAGTCTACTTGACTGAGTTAATAAATCTGTATTAACCAAGTCTACTTGACTGTTTGAGTTAATAAATCTGTATTAACCAAGTCTACTTGACTGTTTGAGTTAATAAATCTGTATTAACCAAGTCTACTTGACTGATTGAGTTAATAAATCTGTATTAACCAAGTCTACTTGACTGAGTTAATAAATCTGTATAAACCAAGTCTACTTGACTGTCTGAGTTAATAAATCTGTATTAATCAAGTCTACTTGACTGATACTGAGTTAATAAATCTGTATTAACCAAGTCTACTTGACTGATTGAGTTAATACATCTGTATTAACCAAGTCTACTTGACTGAGTTAATAAATCTGTATAAACCAAGTCTACTTGACTGTCTGAGTTAATAAATCTGTATTAACCAAGTCTACTTGACTGAGTTAATAAATCTGTATTAACCAAGTCTACTTGACTGTCTGAGTTAATAAATCTGTATCAACCAAGTCTACTTGACTGAGTTAATAAATCTGTATAAAACAAGTCTACTTGACTGATTGAGTTAATAAATCTGTATTAACCAAGTCTACTTGACTGTTTGAGTTAATAAATCTGTATTAACCAAGTCTACTTGACTGTTTGAGTTAATAAATCTGTATTAACCAAGTCTACTTGACTGATTGAGTTAATAAATCTGTATTAACCAAGTCTACTTGACTGAGTTAATAAATCTGTATAAACCAAGTCTACTTGACTGTCTGAGTTAATAAATCTGTATTAATCAAGTCTACTTGACTGATAGAGTTAATAAATCTGTATTAACCAAGTCTACTTGACAGATTGAGTTAATAAATCTGTATTAACCAAGTCTACTTGACTGATTGAGTTAATAAATCTGTATTAACCAAGTCTACTTGACTGATTGAGTTAATAAATCTGTATTAACCAAGTCTACTTGACTGTCTGAGTTAATAAATCTGTATTAACCAAGTCTACTTGACTGATTGAGTTAATAAATCTGTATTAACCAAGTCTACTTGACTGTCTGAGTTAATACATCTGTATTAACCAAGTCTATTTGACTGTCTGAGTTAATAAATCTGTATTAACCAGGTCTACTTGACTGATTGAGTTAATAAATCTGTATTAACCAAGTCTACTTGACTGTCTGAGTTAATAAATCTGTATTAACCAAGTCTACTTGACTGATTGAGTTAATAAATCTGTATTAACCAAGTCTACTTGACTGATTGAGTTAATAAATCTGTATTAACCAAGTCTACTTGACTGTCTGAGTTAATAAATCTGTATTAACCAAGTCTACTTGACTGAGTTAATAAATCTGTATTAACCAAGTCTACTTGACTGTCTGAGTTAATAAATCTGTATCAACCAAGTCTACTTGACTGAGTTAATAAATCTGTATAAACCAAGTCTACTTGACTGATTGAGTTAATAAATCTGTATTAACCAAGTCTACTTGACTGTTTGAGTTAATAAATCTGTATTAACCAAGTCTACTTGACTGATTGAGTTAATAAATCTGTATTAACCAAGTCTACTTGACTGAGTTAATAAATCTGTATAAACCAAGTCTACTTGACTGTCTGAGTTAATAAATCTGTATTAATCAAGTCTACTTGACTGATAGAGTTAATAAATCTGTATTAACCAAGTCTACTTGACAGATTGAGTTAATAAATCTGTATTAACCAAGTCTACTTGACTGAGTTAATAAATCTGTATAAACCAAGTCTATTTGACTGATTGAGTTAATAAATCTCTATTAACCAAGTCTACTTGACTGTCTGAGTTAATACATCTGTATTAACCAAGTCTACTTGACTGTCTGAGTTAATAAATCTGTATTAACCAAGTCTACTTGACTGTTTGAGTTAATAAATCTGTATTAACTAAGTCTACTTGACTGTCTGAGTTAATAAATCTGTATTAACCAAGTCTACTTGACTGATTGAGTTAATAAATATGTATTAACCAAGTCTACTTGACTGATTGAGTTAATAAATCTGTATGAACCAAGTCTACTTGACTGTCTGAGTTAATAAATCTGTATTAACCAAGTCTACTTGACTGATTGAGTTAATAAATCTGTATTAACCAAGTCTACTTGACTGAGTTAATACATCTGTATTAACCAAGTCTACTTGACTGTCTGAGTTAATAAATCTGTATTAACCAAGTCTACTTGACTGTTTGAGTTAATAAATCTGTATTAACCAAGTCTACTTGACTGATTGAGTTAATAAATCTGTATTAACCAAGTCTACTTGACTGAGTTAATAAATTTGTATAAACCAAGTCTACTTGACTGTCTGAGTTAATAAATCTGTATTAATCAAGTCTACTTGACTGATACTGAGTTAATAAATCTGTATTAACCAAGTCTACTTGACTGATTGAGTTAATAAATCTGTATTAACCAAGTCTACTTGACTGTTTGAGTTAATAAATCTGTATTAACCAAGTCTACTTGACTGAGTTAATAAATCTGTATTAACCAAGTCTAATTGACTGTCTGAGTTAATAAATCTGTATTAACCAAGTCTACTTGACTGAGTTAATAAATCTGTATTAACCAAGTCTACTTGACTGATTGAGTTAATAAACCTGTATTAACCAAGTCTACTTGACTGTCTGAGTTAATACATCTGTATTAACCAAGTCTACTTGACTGTCTGAGTTAATAAATCTGTATTAACCAAGTCTACTTGACTGTTTGAGTTAATAAATCTGTATTAACCAAGTCTACTTGACTGTCTGAGTTAATACATCTGTATTAACCAAGTCTACTTGACTGTTTGAGTTAATAAATCTGTATTAACCAAGTCTACTTGACTGTTTGAGTTAATAAATCTGTATTAACCAAGTCTACTTGACTGATTGAGTTAATAAATCTGTATTAACCAAGTCTACTTGACTGAGTTAATAAATCTGTATAAACCAAGTCTACTTGACTGTCTGAGTTAATAAATCTGTATTAATCAAGTCTACTTGACTGATACTGAGTTAATAAATCTGTATTAACCAAGTCTACTTGACTGATACTGAGTTAATAAATCTGTATTAACCAAGTCTACTTGACTGATTTAATAAATCTGTATTAACCAAGTCTACTTGACTGTCTGAGTTAATACATCTGTATTAACCAAGTCTACTTGACTGAGTTAATAAATCTGTATCAACCAAGTCTACTTGACTGAGTTAATAAATCTGTATTAACCAAGTCTACTTGACTGTTTGAGTTAATAAATCTGTATTAACCAAGTCTACTTGACTGTTTGAGTTAATAAATCTGTATTAACCAAGTCTACTTGACTGAGTTAATAAATCTGTATTAACCAAGTCTACTTGACTGAGTTAATAAATCTGTATAAACCAAGTCTACTTGACTGAGTTAATAAATCTGTATTAGGGTGCTCCAGTAGCACACCATGTTAATCCATTATTATTATTACCGCGCTGCGTCGCGGGACTCCGTGCTGCGTCACGGATCTGGTTGACTCCGAGTTCGATTCCCGGACTCGCCGTCATTTGCCGAATGTCTCCCCCTGCTCTCTCTCCCGTTTCACCATACAACTGTCGGTCATGCTTGACCAGAAAAGCGATAAACGCTAAAAAATAAAGCTTAAAAAAAAAAAAAAAAAAAATCTGTATTAATCAAGTCTACTTGACTGATAGAGTTAATAAATCTGTATTAACCAAGTCTACTTGACAGATTGAGTTAATAAATCTGTATTAACCAAGTCTACTTGACGGAGTTAATAAATCTGTATAAACCAAGTCTATTTGACTGATTGAGTTAATAAATCTCTATTAACCAAGTCTACTTGACTGATACTGAGTTAATACATCTGTATTAACCAAGTCTACTTGACTGTTTGAGTTAATAAATCTGTATTAACCAAGTCTACTTGACTGTCTGAGTTAATAAATCTGTATTAACCAAGTCTACTTGACTGTTTGAGTTAATAAATCTGTATTAACCAAGTCTACTTGACTGTCTGAGTTAATAAATCTGTATTAACCAAGTCTACTTGACTGATTGAGTTAATAAATCTGTATTAACCAAGTCTACTTGACTGAGTTAATAAATCTGTATAAACCAAGTCTACTTGACTGTCTGAGTTAATAAATCTGTATTAACCAAGTCTACTTGACTGATTGAGTTAATAAATCTGTATTAACCAAGTCTACTTGACTGATTGAGTTAATAAATCTGTATTAACCAAGTCTACTTGACTGTCTGAGTTAATAAATCTGTATTAACCAAGTCTACTTGACTGAGTTAATAAATCTGTATTAATCAAGTCTACTTGACTGATACTGAGTTAATAAATCTGTATTAACCAAGTCTACTTGACTGATTGAGTTAATAAATCTGTATTAACCAAGTCTACTTGACTGTCTGAGTTAATAAATCTGTATTAATCAAGTCTACTTGACTGATACTGAGTTAATAAATCTGTATTAACCAAGTCTACTTGACTGATTGAGTTAATAAATCTGTATTAACCAAGTCTACTTGACTGATTGAGTTAATAAATCTGTATTAACCAAGTCTACTTGACTGTCTGAGTTAATAAATCTGTATTAACCAAGTCTACTTGACTGAGTTAATAAATCTGTATTAACCAAGTCTACTTGACTGTTTGAGTTAATAAATCTGTATTAACCAAGTCTACTTGACTGTTTGAGTTAATAAATCTGTATTAACCAAGTCTACTTGACTGATTGAGTTAATAAATCTGTATTAACCAAGTCTACTTGACTGAGTTAATAAATCTGTATAAACCAAGTCTACTTGACTGTCTGAGTTAATAAATCTGTATTAATCAAGTCTACTTGACTGATACTGAGTTAATAAATCTGTATTAACCAAGTCTACTTGACTGATTGAGTTAATACATCTGTATTAACCAAGTCTACTTGACTGAGTTAATAAATCTGTATAAACCAAGTCTACTTGACTGTCTGAGTTAATAAATCTGTATTAACCAAGTCTACTTGACTGAGTTAATAAATCTGTATTAACCAAGTCTACTTGACTGTCTGAGTTAATAAATCTGTATCAACCAAGTCTACTTGACTGAGTTAATAAATCTGTATAAAACAAGTCTACTTGACTGATTGAGTTAATAAATCTGTATTAACCAAGTCTACTTGACTGTTTGAGTTAATAAATCTGTATTAACCAAGTCTACTTGACTGTTTGAGTTAATAAATCTGTATTAACCAAGTCTACTTGACTGATTGAGTTAATAAATCTGTATTAACCAAGTCTACTTGACTGAGTTAATAAATCTGTATAAACCAAGTCTACTTGACTGTCTGAGTTAATAAATCTGTATTAACCAAGTCTACTTGACTGAGTTAATAAATCTGTATTAACCAAGTCTACTTGACTGTCTGAGTTAATAAATCTGTATCAACCAAGTCTACTTGACTGAGTTAATAAATCTGTATAAAACAAGTCTACTTGACTGATTGAGTTAATAAATCTGTATTAACCAAGTCTACTTGACTGTTTGAGTTAATAAATCTGTATTAACCAAGTCTACTTGACTGTTTGAGTTAATAAATCTGTATTAACCAAGTCTACTTGACTGATTGAGTTAATAAATCTGTATTAACCAAGTCTACTTGACTGAGTTAATAAATCTGTATAAACCAAGTCTACTTGACTGTCTGAGTTAATAAATCTGTATTAATCAAGTCTACTTGACTGATAGAGTTAATAAATCTGTATTAACCAAGTCTACTTGACAGATTGAGTTAATAAATCTGTATTAACCAAGTCTACTTGACTGATTGAGTTAATAAATCTGTATTAACCAAGTCTACTTGACTGATTGAGTTAATAAATCTGTATTAACCAAGTCTACTTGACTGTCTGAGTTAATAAATCTGTATTAACCAAGTCTACTTGACTGATTGAGTTAATAAATCTGTATTAACCAAGTCTACTTGACTGTCTGAGTTAATACATCTGTATTAACCAAGTCTATTTGACTGTCTGAGTTAATAAATCTGTATTAACCAGGTCTACTTGACTGATTGAGTTAATAAATCTGTATTAACCAAGTCTACTTGACTGTCTGAGTTAATAAATCTGTATTAACCAAGTCTACTTGACTGATTGAGTTAATAAATCTGTATTAACCAAGTCTACTTGACTGATTGAGTTAATAAATCTGTATTAACCAAGTCTACTTGACTGTCTGAGTTAATAAATCTGTATTAACCAAGTCTACTTGACTGAGTTAATAAATCTGTATTAACCAAGTCTACTTGACTGTCTGAGTTAATAAATCTGTATCAACCAAGTCTACTTGACTGAGTTAATAAATCTGTATAAACCAAGTCTACTTGACTGATTGAGTTAATAAATCTGTATTAACCAAGTCTACTTGACTGTTTGAGTTAATAAATCTGTATTAACCAAGTCTACTTGACTGATTGAGTTAATAAATCTGTATTAACCAAGTCTACTTGACTGAGTTAATAAATCTGTATAAACCAAGTCTACTTGACTGTCTGAGTTAATAAATCTGTATTAATCAAGTCTACTTGACTGATAGAGTTAATAAATCTGTATTAACCAAGTCTACTTGACAGATTGAGTTAATAAATCTGTATTAACCAAGTCTACTTGACTGAGTTAATAAATCTGTATAAACCAAGTCTATTTGACTGATTGAGTTAATAAATCTCTATTAACCAAGTCTACTTGACTGTCTGAGTTAATACATCTGTATTAACCAAGTCTACTTGACTGTCTGAGTTAATAAATCTGTATTAACCAAGTCTACTTGACTGTTTGAGTTAATAAATCTGTATTAACTAAGTCTACTTGACTGTCTGAGTTAATAAATCTGTATTAACCAAGTCTACTTGACTGATTGAGTTAATAAATATGTATTAACCAAGTCTACTTGACTGATTGAGTTAATAAATCTGTATGAACCAAGTCTACTTGACTGTCTGAGTTAATAAATCTGTATTAACCAAGTCTACTTGACTGATTGAGTTAATAAATCTGTATTAACCAAGTCTACTTGACTGAGTTAATACATCTGTATTAACCAAGTCTACTTGACTGTCTGAGTTAATAAATCTGTATTAACCAAGTCTACTTGACTGTTTGAGTTAATAAATCTGTATTAACCAAGTCTACTTGACTGTCTGAGTTAATAAATCTGTATTAACCAAGTCTACTTGACTGATTGAGTTAATAAATCTGTATTAACCAAGTCTACTTGACTGAGTTAATAAATTTGTATAAACCAAGTCTACTTGACTGTCTGAGTTAATAAATCTGTATTAATCAAGTCTACTTGACTGATACTGAGTTAATAAATCTGTATTAACCAAGTCTACTTGACTGATTGAGTTAATAAATCTGTATTAACCAAGTCTACTTGACTGTTTGAGTTAATAAATCTGTATTAACCAAGTCTACTTGACTGAGTTAATAAATCTGTATTAACCAAGTCTAATTGACTGTCTGAGTTAATAAATCTGTATTAACCAAGTCTACTTGACTGAGTTAATAAATCTGTATTAACCAAGTCTACTTGACTGATTGAGTTAATAAACCTGTATTAACCAAGTCTACTTGACTGTCTGAGTTAATACATCTGTATTAACCAAGTCTACTTGACTGTCTGAGTTAATAAATCTGTATTAACCAAGTCTACTTGACTGTTTGAGTTAATAAATCTGTATTAACCAAGTCTACTTGACTGTCTGAGTTAATACATCTGTATTAACCAAGTCTACTTGACTGTTTGAGTTAATAAATCTGTATTAACCAAGTCTACTTGACTGTTTGAGTTAATAAATCTGTATTAACCAAGTCTACTTGACTGATTGAGTTAATAAATCTGTATTAACCAAGTCTACTTGACTGAGTTAATAAATCTGTATAAACCAAGTCTACTTGACTGTCTGAGTTAATAAATCTGTATTAATCAAGTCTACTTGACTGATACTGAGTTAATAAATCTGTATTAACCAAGTCTACTTGACTGATACTGAGTTAATAAATCTGTATTAACCAAGTCTACTTGACTGATTTAATAAATCTGTATTAACCAAGTCTACTTGACTGTCTGAGTTAATACATCTGTATTAACCAAGTCTACTTGACTGAGTTAATAAATCTGTATCAACCAAGTCTACTTGACTGAGTTAATAAATCTGTATTAACCAAGTCTACTTGACTGTTTGAGTTAATAAATCTGTATTAACCAAGTCTACTTGACTGTTTGAGTTAATAAATCTGTATTAACCAAGTCTACTTGACTGAGTTAATAAATCTGTATTAACCAAGTCTACTTGACTGAGTTAATAAATCTGTATAAACCAAGTCTACTTGACTGAGTTAATAAATCTGTATTAGGGTGCTCCAGTAGCACACCATGTTAATCCATTATTATTATTACCGCGCTGCGTCGCGGGACTCCGTGCTGCGTCACGGATCTGGTTGACTCCGAGTTCGATTCCCGGACTCGCCGTCATTTGCCGAATGTCTCCCCCTGCTCTCTCTCCCGTTTCACCATACAACTGTCGGTCATGCTTGACCAGAAAAGCGATAAACGCTAAAAAATAAAGCTTAAAAAAAAAAAAAAAAAAATCTGTATTAATCAAGTCTACTTGACTGATAGAGTTAATAAATCTGTATTAACCAAGTCTACTTGACAGATTGAGTTAATAAATCTGTATTAACCAAGTCTACTTGACGGAGTTAATAAATCTGTATAAACCAAGTCTATTTGACTGATTGAGTTAATAAATCTCTATTAACCAAGTCTACTTGACTGATACTGAGTTAATACATCTGTATTAACCAAGTCTACTTGACTGTTTGAGTTAATAAATCTGTATTAACCAAGTCTACTTGACTGTCTGAGTTAATAAATCTGTATTAACCAAGTCTACTTGACTGTTTGAGTTAATAAATCTGTATTAACCAAGTCTACTTGACTGTCTGAGTTAATAAATCTGTATTAACCAAGTCTACTTGACTGATTGAGTTAATAAATCTGTATTAACCAAGTCTACTTGACTGAGTTAATAAATCTGTATAAACCAAGTCTACTTGACTGTCTGAGTTAATAAATCTGTATTAACCAAGTCTACTTGACTGATTGAGTTAATAAATCTGTATTAACCAAGTCTACTTGACTGATTGAGTTAATAAATCTGTATTAACCAAGTCTACTTGACTGTCTGAGTTAATAAATCTGTATTAACCAAGTCTACTTGACTGAGTTAATAAATCTGTATTAATCAAGTCTACTTGACTGATACTGAGTTAATAAATCTGTATTAACCAAGTCTACTTGACTGATTGAGTTAATAAATCTGTATTAACCAAGTCTACTTGACTGTCTGAGTTAATAAATCTGTATTAATCAAGTCTACTTGACTGATACTGAGTTAATAAATCTGTATTAACCAAGTCTACTTGACTGATTGAGTTAATAAATCTGTATTAACCAAGTCTACTTGACTGATTGAGTTAATAAATCTGTATTAACCAAGTCTACTTGACTGTCTGAGTTAATAAATCTGTATTAACCAAGTCTACTTGACTGAGTTAATAAATCTGTATTAACCAAGTCTACTTGACTGTTTGAGTTAATAAATCTGTATTAACCAAGTCTACTTGACTGTTTGAGTTAATAAATCTGTATTAACCAAGTCTACTTGACTGATTGAGTTAATAAATCTGTATTAACCAAGTCTACTTGACTGAGTTAATAAATCTGTATAAACCAAGTCTACTTGACTGTCTGAGTTAATAAATCTGTATTAATCAAGTCTACTTGACTGATACTGAGTTAATAAATCTGTATTAACCAAGTCTACTTGACTGATTGAGTTAATACATCTGTATTAACCAAGTCTACTTGACTGAGTTAATAAATCTGTATAAACCAAGTCTACTTGACTGTCTGAGTTAATAAATCTGTATTAACCAAGTCTACTTGACTGAGTTAATAAATCTGTATTAACCAAGTCTACTTGACTGTCTGAGTTAATAAATCTGTATCAACCAAGTCTACTTGACTGAGTTAATAAATCTGTATAAAACAAGTCTACTTGACTGATTGAGTTAATAAATCTGTATTAACCAAGTCTACTTGACTGTTTGAGTTAATAAATCTGTATTAACCAAGTCTACTTGACTGTTTGAGTTAATAAATCTGTATTAACCAAGTCTACTTGACTGATTGAGTTAATAAATCTGTATTAACCAAGTCTACTTGACTGAGTTAATAAATCTGTATAAACCAAGTCTACTTGACTGTCTGAGTTAATAAATCTGTATTAATCAAGTCTACTTGACTGATAGTTAATAAATCTGTATTAACCAAGTCTACTTGACAGATTGAGTTAATAAATCTGTATTAACCAAGTCTACTTGACTGATTGAGTTAATAAATCTGTATTAACCAAGTCTACTTGACTGATTGAGTTAATAAATCTGTATTAACCAAGTCTACTTGACTGTCTGAGTTAATAAATCTGTATTAACCAAGTCTACTTGACTGATTGAGTTAATAAATCTGTATTAACCAAGTCTACTTGACTGTCTGAGTTAATACATCTGTATTAACCAAGTCTATTTGACTGTCTGAGTTAATAAATCTGTATTAACCAGGTCTACTTGACTGATTGAGTTAATAAATCTGTATTAACCAAGTCTACTTGACTGTCTGAGTTAATAAATCTGTATTAACCAAGTCTACTTGACTGATTGAGTTAATAAATCTGTATTAACCAAGTCTACTTGACTGATTGAGTTAATAAATCTGTATTAACCAAGTCTACTTGACTGTCTGAGTTAATAAATCTGTATTAACCAAGTCTACTTGACTGAGTTAATAAATCTGTATTAACCAAGTCTACTTGACTGTCTGAGTTAATAAATCTGTATCAACCAAGTCTACTTGACTGAGTTAATAAATCTGTATAAACCAAGTCTACTTGACTGATTGAGTTAATAAATCTGTATTAACCAAGTCTACTTGACTGTTTGAGTTAATAAATCTGTATTAACCAAGTCTACTTGACTGATTGAGTTAATAAATCTGTATTAACCAAGTCTACTTGACTGAGTTAATAAATCTGTATAAACCAAGTCTACTTGACTGTCTGAGTTAATAAATCTGTATTAATCAAGTCTACTTGACTGATAGAGTTAATAAATCTGTATTAACCAAGTCTACTTGACAGATTGAGTTAATAAATCTGTATTAACCAAGTCTACTTGACTGAGTTAATAAATCTGTATAAACCAAGTCTATTTGACTGATTGAGTTAATAAATCTCTATTAACCAAGTCTACTTGACTGTCTGAGTTAATACATCTGTATTAACCAAGTCTACTTGACTGTCTGAGTTAATAAATCTGTATTAACCAAGTCTACTTGACTGTTTGAGTTAATAAATCTGTATTAACTAAGTCTACTTGACTGTCTGAGTTAATAAATCTGTATTAACCAAGTCTACTTGACTGATTGAGTTAATAAATATGTATTAACCAAGTCTACTTGACTGATTGAGTTAATAAATCTGTATGAACCAAGTCTACTTGACTGTCTGAGTTAATAAATCTGTATTAACCAAGTCTACTTGACTGATTGAGTTAATAAATCTGTATTAACCAAGTCTACTTGACTGAGTTAATACATCTGTATTAACCAAGTCTACTTGACTGTCTGAGTTAATAAATCTGTATTAACCAAGTCTACTTGACTGTTTGAGTTAATAAATCTGTATTAACCAAGTCTACTTGACTGTCTGAGTTAATAAATCTGTATTAACCAAGTCTACTTGACTGATTGAGTTAATAAATCTGTATTAACCAAGTCTACTTGACTGAGTTAATAAATTTGTATAAACCAAGTCTACTTGACTGTCTGAGTTAATAAATCTGTATTAATCAAGTCTACTTGACTGATACTGAGTTAATAAATCTGTATTAACCAAGTCTACTTGACTGATTGAGTTAATAAATCTGTATTAACCAAGTCTACTTGACTGTTTGAGTTAATAAATCTGTATTAACCAAGTCTACTTGACTGAGTTAATAAATCTGTATTAACCAAGTCTAATTGACTGTCTGAGTTAATAAATCTGTATTAACCAAGTCTACTTGACTGAGTTAATAAATCTGTATTAACCAAGTCTACTTGACTGATTGAGTTAATAAACCTGTATTAACCAAGTCTACTTGACTGTCTGAGTTAATACATCTGTATTAACCAAGTCTACTTGACTGTCTGAGTTAATAAATCTGTATTAACCAAGTCTACTTGACTGTTTGAGTTAATAAATCTGTATTAACCAAGTCTACTTGACTGTCTGAGTTAATACATCTGTATTAACCAAGTCTACTTGACTGTTTGAGTTAATAAATCTGTATTAACCAAGTCTACTTGACTGTTTGAGTTAATAAATCTGTATTAACCAAGTCTACTTGACTGATTGAGTTAATAAATCTGTATTAACCAAGTCTACTTGACTGAGTTAATAAATCTGTATAAACCAAGTCTACTTGACTGTCTGAGTTAATAAATCTGTATTAATCAAGTCTACTTGACTGATACTGAGTTAATAAATCTGTATTAACCAAGTCTACTTGACTGATACTGAGTTAATAAATCTGTATTAACCAAGTCTACTTGACTGATTTAATAAATCTGTATTAACCAAGTCTACTTGACTGTCTGAGTTAATACATCTGTATTAACCAAGTCTACTTGACTGAGTTAATAAATCTGTATCAACCAAGTCTACTTGACTGAGTTAATAAATCTGTATTAACCAAGTCTACTTGACTGTTTGAGTTAATAAATCTGTATTAACCAAGTCTACTTGACTGTTTGAGTTAATAAATCTGTATTAACCAAGTCTACTTGACTGAGTTAATAAATCTGTATTAACCAAGTCTACTTGACTGAGTTAATAAATCTGTATAAACCAAGTCTACTTGACTGAGTTAATAAATCTGTATTAGGGTGCTCCAGTAGCACACCATGTTAATCCATTATTATTATTACCGCGCTGCGTCGCGGGACTCCGTGCTGCGTCACGGATCTGGTTGTACTCTGTACTGGGCTCTGTTAAGGAAGGACAGGACACTCTCACTGAAGAAACATTGCTTTATACTGAAAACTAGGGTAAGCCATTTTAAGTCTATTAGTGAATCTTAAAAGTGAGGAACCAGCTGACTTGATTAAAGGGGCGTGTTTAAAACGGCCATTTTGTTTAGTTAAGTGCCCCCATTAAGGGACTGTTTCCTGTCTACTAGTAGCATCTGATTTGCTGAGTGAGCCATTAAGAGCCTGCCCTGTTTAAAAGCAGAGGTCCACACTGTGTTGAAGTCACTCTGTACTGGGCTCTGTTAAGGAAGGACAGGACACTCTCACTGAAGAAACATTGCTTTATACTGAAAACTAGGGTAAGCCATTTTAAGTCTATTAGTGAATCTTAAAAGTGAGGAACCAGCTGACTTGATTAAAGGGGCGTGTTTAAAACGGCCATTTTGTTTAGTTAAGTGCCCCCATTAAGGGACTGTTTCCTGTCTACTAGTAGCATCTGATTTGCTGAGTGAGCCATTAAGAGCCTGCCCTGTTTAAAAGCAGAGGTCCACACTGTGTTGAAGTCACTCTGTACTGGGCTCTGTTAAGGAAGGACAGGACACTCTCACTGAAGAAACATTGCTTTATACTGAAAACTAGGGTAAGCCATTTTAAGTCTATTAGTGAATCTTAAAAGTGAGGAACCAGCTGACTTGATTAAAGGGGCGTGTTTAAAACGGCCATTTTGTTTAGTTAAGTGCCCCCATTAAGGGCCAGGTGTTAAGACAGCACTAATTAGTGATAGTGATTTAAAGGCTTGCTGGTGTAGCGTCAGCGAAGCGTCGAGAAACGAAGAGGGACAAAGAGGAGGAGTTATCCTGGAGTTCACCGCCGAGTGATCCACCGATCCACCCAGTGCTAAGTACACCATAATCCTATATTTCCCTCCCACACTGCTATTTCTCTACTTCCTCCCTGCCACTCTCGACAATACAATGTGTCTCATACCTATATCCACAATCTGCTCCTCCAGAACTAACTCTACCCATCCACGCCAGTTTGCTAGTAACCCGGCTAATCTCTCCTACCCTCCTACAGCCACTAATACACCTGTCACAGTACGGGGAGGCTTATGGAATTGTCAATCAGCAGTCAAGAAAGCTGACTTCATTACTGCCTACGCCCATAGTCTAAATCTGCAGCTCCTGGCTCTAACTGAGACCTGGATAACCCCCAATAACTCATCAACACCTGCAGCATTATCTACAAACTATAACTTCACTCACACACCTCGACCTTCCAGACGGGGTGGAGGCACTGCCCTCATGACATCTCCTTCATGGGCTACAAACGTAACACCACTCCCAGAACTGTCACTCTCCTCTCTCGAATATCATGCAGTATCTGTCTCTAATCCTTTCAATCTCACCATTGTTACACTCTACCGCCCTCCAGGTCCGCTCGATCACTTCACAGATGAGCTGGACATGCTTCTTAGCTCCTTACCGGAAGATGGTACCCCTCTCCTTCTACTGGGCGACTTCAACCTGCCTGACTCATCTCAGTCAGTCATAGTAGTCTCCCTCCTACAATCGTTTGACCTGACTCCCACTCCCATGCCTCCCACCCACAAAGCAGGCAACTCCTTGGATCTCATATTTTCCCGTAACTCCAGCATCATTAACACCACGGTAACTCCCCTACATGTATCTGACCATTCCTTCATATCCTTCTCACTAACTCTCATGCTTAACCGAAAGGTCTTCACCCCAACTCAAACAGTCTCACTCAGACGCAACCTGCCCTCCCTATCCCCCTCCACCCTCTCCTCTGACATACTATCCGCTCTACCTTTGAGTGACACCTTCTCTGCTCTCTCCACAGAGATGGCAACCTCCACCCTCCTTTCAGCCCTTGCAACCTCCTTCGACAAGCTCTGTCCCCTCGTTGAGAAACCTGCCCGCCGTTCCCCACCCAGTCCATGGCTGACAGATCCAGTGAGAGAACAAAGACAGGTCCTGAGAGCAGCTGAAAGGAAGTATAGAAAGTCACGCCTCACTGCTGACATCGACACATATCACAACCTCTTGTTAACATTCTCCAAAACCATCACTAATGCCAAAGCTTCTTTCTTCCACCATAGGATCGAGGCCTCTGCCAAGAATCTTCGCAAACTGCATGCTACCATGTCCTCCCTCCTCACTCCCCCCCCACCCCCCCCTCCCTCATCTTTCTCTGCCGAAGACTTTGCGATCTTCTTTGAGGAAAAAGTGGAGAACATCCGCAGCTCCTTCTCCCAACCCCCACCCATTCCAAATGCTGAATCGAGAACCTCATCCTTCACTCTGTCATCTTTCTCTCCCATTACAGAAGCAGAGACCCTGACACTGGTAACGTCAAACCGTCCGACTACTTGCCAGCTGGACCAGCTACCCTCCCCACTCCTCCAGACCATAGCACCAGACATCCTCCCATTCCTAACTGCAACCATCAACTCCTCACTCAACTCGGGGGTGGTCCCCACCTCCCTAAAACAAGCCAGAGTCACGCCGCTCATAAAAAAACCAACCCTGAACCCTACTGTCATAGGCAACTACCGTCCTGTCTCTCTTCTCTCCTTCCTTTCTAAAACACTTGAACGTGCTGTATCCAACCAACTTACTACTTATCTCTTACAGAATGACCTCCTAGACCCTAATCAGTCAGGCTTCAGGACTGGTCACTCCACAGAGACAGCCCTCATTGCGGTCACAGAGGCACTTCACTTAGCAAAAGCGAAAGGCCTCTCCTCTGTCCTGATTCTCCTAGATCTATCTGCAGCCTTCGACACAGTCAACCACCAGATCCTCCTTGCGGCCCTCGCAGGAATGGGAGTGGCTGGCTCTGCGCTGACATGGCTGTCATCATACCTCAATGACCGCTCCTACCAAGTGTCATGGAGAGGGACCCTGTCGGCCACCCGCCCCCTGCGGACGGGTGTCCCCCAGGGCTCGGTTTTAGGACCCCTTCTCTTCTCCCTCTACACTAAATCACTGGGTAACATTATCACGTCTCATGGCTTCTCCTACCATTGTTATGCCGACGATACTCAACTCTTCCTCTCCTTCCCTCCCTCAGATATCCACGTCTCTGTGCGGATCTCGGCCTGTCTGTCCGACATCTCAGCCTGGATGACGTCCAACCACCTCAAACTGAACCTAAGCAAAACAGAATTGCTCCACCTGCCGGCCAAATCCTCCCCCCTAACCGACCTTTCAATCACAGTCGAGAATGCAGCTGTGACTGCGTCCCCGACCGCCAAGAACCTTGGTGTTGTCCTCGACGACCAGTTGAACTTCTCTGCTCACATCGCAGCGACGACCAGAACCTGCCGATTCCTCCTGAGCAACGTCAGAAGGATACGCCCCTTCCTGACAAAAGAAGTGACCCAACTCCTCGTCCAATCAACAGTCATCTCCCGCCTCGACTACTGCAATGCACTGCTCGCTGGCCTCCCGGCCACTGCCACTAAGCCTCTTCAACTCATTCAGAACGCAGCGGCCCGCCTGATCTCAAACCTACCGAAGTCGGCCCATGTCACCCCACTTCTTAGGGACCTGCACTGGCTCCCCATTGCTGCACGAATCCGCTTCAAGGCCCTCGACCTAGCATACCGTGCGGCAAAGGGAACCGCTCCCGCCTACCTCCGGTCAATGGTCTCTAACTACACACCCTCAAGACCCCTACGCTCTGCATCTTCTGGCCGCCTCAGACCTACTCCTATCCAAGCTCCGGGAGGGTCATCAAAGAGAAGTCGCCTATTCTCAGTCCTTGCCCCACAATGGTGGAATGAACTACCCACCCCAGTTAGGACAGCCGAATCACGTCCAATCTTTCGCCGTCGACTAAAGACGCACTTCTTCAACCATTATCTGAATTAAAAAAAAAAAAAAAAAAAAAAAAAAAAAAAAAAATCTAACCCTAACTAACCGTACTGTCATGCACTTGTCCTAATAAACTAACCTACACTGTAGCACTCAACACTTTGATGAACATTGTTGCTCAGCTGATAGAGTTGTGCCCTTCCTGATGGCTTGTCGTACAGAACTTGTAAGTCGCTTTGGATAAAAGCGTCAGCTAAATGACTAAATGTAAATGTAAATGTAAATGGTTGACTCCGAGTTCGATTCCCGGACTCGCCGTCATTTGCCGAATGTCTCCCCCTGCTCTCTCTCCCGTTTCACCATACAACTGTCGGTCATGCTTGACCAGAAAAGCGATAAACGCTAAAAAATAAAGCTTAAAAAAAAAAAAAAAAAAAATCTGTATTAATCAAGTCTACTTGACAGATTGAGTTAATAAATCTGTATTAACCAAGTCTACTTGACGGAGTTAATAAATCTGTATAAACCAAGTCTATTTGACTGATTGAGTTAATAAATCTCTATTAACCAAGTCTACTTGACTGATACTGAGTTAATACATCTGTATTAACCAAGTCTACTTGACTGTTTGAGTTAATAAATCTGTATTAACCAAGTCTACTTGACTGTCTGAGTTAATAAATCTGTATTAACCAAGTCTACTTGACTGTTTGAGTTAATAAATCTGTATTAACCAAGTCTACTTGACTGTCTGAGTTAATAAATCTGTATTAACCAAGTCTACTTGACTGATTGAGTTAATAAATCTGTATTAACCAAGTCTACTTGACTGAGTTAATAAATCTGTATAAACCAAGTCTACTTGACTGTCTGAGTTAATACATCTGTATTAATCAAGTCTACTTGACTGATACTGAGTTAATAAATCTGTATTAACCAAGTCTACTTGACTGATTGAGTTAATAAATCTGTATTAACCAAGTCTACTTGACTGATTGAGTTAATAAATCTGTATTAACCAAGTCTACTTGACTGTCTGAGTTAATAAATCTGTATTAACCAAGTCTACTTGACTGAGTTAATAAATCTGTATTAACCAAGTCTACTTCACTGTCTGAGTTAATAAATCTGTATTACCAAGTCTACTTGACTGTTTGAGTTAATAAATCTGTATTAACCAAGTCTACTTGACTGATTGAGTTAATAAATCTGTATTAATCAAGTCTACTTGACTGATACTGAATTAATAAATCTGTATTAACCAAGTCTACTTGACTGATTGAGTTAATAAATCTGTATTAACCAAGTCTACTTGACTGAGTTAATAAATCTGTATAAACCAAGTCTACTTGACTGTCTGAGTTAATAAATCTGTATTAACCAAGTCTACTTGACTGAGTTAATAAATCTGTATTAACCAAGTCTACTTGACTGTCTGAGTTAATAAATCTGTATCAACCAAGTCTACTTGACTGAGTTAATAAATCTGTATAAACCAAGTCTACTTGACTGATTGAGTTAATAAAATCTCTATTAACCTAGTCTACTTGACTGATACTGAGTTAATAAATCTGTATAAACCAAGTCTACTTGACTGATTGAGTTAATAAATCTGTATTAACCAAGTCTACTTGACTGTTTGAGTTAATAAATCTGTATTAACCAAGTCTACTTGACTGTTTGAGTTAATAAATCTGTATTAACCAAGTCTACTTGACTGATTGAGTTAATAAATCTGTATTAACCAAGTCTACTTGACTGATTGAGTTAATAAATCTGTATTAACCAAGTCTACTTGACTGTTTGAGTTAATAAATCTGTATTAACCAAGTCTACTTGACTGATTGAGTTAATAAATCTGTATGAACCAAGTCTACTTGACTGTCTGAGTTAATAAATCTGTATTAACCAAGTCTACTTGACTGATTGAGTTAATAAATCTGTATTAACCAAGTCTACTTGACTGAGTTAATACATCTGTATTAACCAAGTCTACTTGACTGTCTGAGTTAATAAATCTGTATTAACCAAGTCTACTTGACTGTTTGAGTTAATACATCTGTATTAACCAAGTCTACTTGACTGTCTGAGTTAATAAATCTGTATTAACCAAGTCTACTTGACTGATTGAGTTAATAAATCTGTATTAACCAAGTCTACTTGACTGAGTTAATAAATCTGTATAAACCAAGTTTACTTGACTGTCTGAGTTAATAAATCTGTATTAATCAAGTCTACTTGACTGATACTGAGTTAATAAATCTGTATTAACCAAGTCTACTTGACTGATTGAGTTAATAAATCTGTATTAACCAAGTCTACTTGACTGATTGAGTTAATAAATCTGTATTAACCAAGTCTACTTGACTGTCTGAGTTAATAAATCTGTATTAACCAAGTCTACTTGACTGAGTTAATAAATCTGTATAAACCAAGTCTACTTGACTGTCTGAGTTAATAAATCTGTATTAATCAAGTCTACTTGACTGATACTGAGTTAATAAATCTGTATTAACCAAGTCTACTTGACTGTCTGAGTTAATAAATCTGTATTAACCAAGCCTACTTGACTGAGTTAATAAATCTGTATTAACCAAGTCTACTTGACTGTCTGAGTTAATAAATCTGTATCAACCAAGTCTACTTGACTGAGTTAATAAATCTGTATAAACCAAGTCTACTTGACTGATTGAGTTAATAAATCTGTATTAACCAAGTCTACTTGACTGTTTGAGTTAATAAATCTGTATTAACCAAGTCTACTTGACTGTTTGAGTTAATAAATCTGTATTAACCAAGTCTACTTGACTGATTGAGTTAATAAATCTGTATTAACCAAGTCTACTTGACTGAGTTAATAAATCTGTATAAACCAAGTCTACTTGACTGTCTGAGTTAATAAATCTGTATTAATCAAGTCTACTTGACTGATAGAGTTAATAAATCTGTATTAACCAAGTCTACTTGACAGATTGAGTTAATAAATCTGTATTAACCAAGTCTACTTGACTGATTGAGTTAATAAATCTGTATTAACCAAGTCTACTTGACTGATTGAGTTAATAAATCTGTATTAACCAAGTCTACTTGACTGTCTGAGTTAATAAATCTGTATTAACCAAGTCTACTTGACTGATTGAGTTAATAAATCTGTATTAACCAAGTCTACTTGACTGTCTGAGTTAATACATCTGTATTAACCAGGTCTACTTGACTGATTGAGTTAATAAATCTGTATTAACCAAGTCTACTTGACTGTCTGAGTTAATAAATCTGTATTAACCAAGTCTACTTGACTGATTGAGTTAATAAATCTGTATTAACCAAGTCTACTTGACTGAGTTAATAAATCTGTATAAACCAAGTCTACTTGACTGTCTGAGTTAATAAATCTGTATTAACCAAGTCTACTTGACTGAGTTAATAAATCTGTATTAACCAAGTCTACTTGACTGTCTGAGTTAATAAATCTGTATCAACCAAGTCTACTTGACTGAGTTAATAAATCTGTATAAACCAAGTCTACTTGACTGATTGAGTTAATAAATCTGTATTAACCAAGTCTACTTGACTGTTTGAGTTAATAAATCTGTATTAACCAAGTCTACTTGACTGATTGAGTTAATAAATCTGTATTAACCAAGTCTACTTGACTGAGTTAATAAATCTGTATAAACCAAGTCTACTTGACTGTCTGAGTTAATAAATCTGTATTAATCAAGTCTACTTGACTGATTGAGTTAATAAATCTGTATTAACCAAGTCTACTTGACTGAGTTAATAAATCTGTATAAACCAAGTCTACTTGACTGTCTGAGTTAATAAATCTGTATTAATCAAGTCTACTTGACTGATAGAGTTAATAAATCTGTATTAACCAAGTCTACTTGACAGATTGAGTTAATAAATCTGTATTAACCAAGTCTACTTGACTGAGTTAATAAATCTGTATAAACCAAGTCTATTTGACTGATTGAGTTAATAAATCTCTATTAACCAAGTCTACTTGACTGTCTGAGTTAATACATCTGTATTAACCAAGTCTACTTGACTGTCTGAGTTAATAAATCTGTATTAACCAAGTCTACTTGACTGTTTGAGTTAATAAATCTGTATTAACTAAGTCTACTTGACTGTCTGAGTTAATAAATCTGTATTAACCAAGTCTACTTGACTGATTGAGTTAATAAATATGTATTAACCAAGTCTACTTGACTGATTGAGTTAATAAATCTGTATGAACCAAGTCTACTTGACTGTCTGAGTTAATAAATCTGTATTAACCAAGTCTACTTGACTGATTGAGTTAATACATCTGTATTAACCAAGTCTACTTGACTGAGTTAATACATCTGTATTAACCAAGTCTACTTGACTGTCTGAGTTAATAAATCTGTATTAACCAAGTCTACTTGACTGTTTGAGTTAATAAATCTGTATTAACCAAGTCTACTTGACTGTCTGAGTTAATAAATCTGTATTAACCAAGTCTACTTGACTGATTGAGTTAATAAATCTGTATTAACCAAGTCTACTTGACTGAGTTAATAAATCTGTATAAACCAAGTCTACTTGACTGTCTGAGTTAATAAATCTGTATTAATCAAGTCTACTTGACTGATACTGAGTTAATAAATCTGTATTAACCAAGTCTACTTGACTGATTGAGTTAATAAATCTGTATTAACCAAGTCTACTTGACTGTTTGAGTTAATAAATCTGTATTAACCAAGTCTACTTGACTGAGTTAATAAATCTGTATTAACCAAGTCTACTTGACTGATTGAGTTAATAAACCTGTATTAACCAAGTCTACTTGACTGTCTGAGTTAATACATCTGTATTAACCAAGTCTACTTGACTGTCTGAGTTAATAAATCTGTATTAACCAAGTCTACTTGACTGTTTGAGTTAATAAATCTGTATTAACCAAGTCTACTTGACTGTCTGAGTTAATACATCTGTATTAACCAAGTCTACTTGACTGTTTGAGTTAATAAATCTGTATTAACCAAGTCTACTTGACTGATTGAGTTAATAAATCTGTATTAACCAAGTCTACTTGACTGAGTTAATAAATCTGTATAAACCAAGTCTACTTGACTGTCTGAGTTAATAAATCTGTATTAATCAAGTCTACTTGACTGATACTGAGTTAATAAATCTGTATTAACCAAGTCTACTTGACTGATACTGAGTTAATAAATCTGTATTAACCAAGTCTACTTGACTGATTTAATAAATCTGTATTAACCAAGTCTACTTGACTGTCTGAGTTAATACATCTGTATTAACCAAGTCTACTTGACTGAGTTAATAAATCTGTATCAACCAAGTCTACTTGACTGAGTTAATAAATCTGTATTAACCAAGTCTACTTGACTGTTTGAGTTAATAAATCTGTATTAACCAAGTCTACTTGACTGTTTGAGTTAATAAATCTGTATTAACCAAGTCTACTTGACTGAGTTAATAAATCTGTATTAACCAAGTCTACTTGACTGAGTTAATAAATCTGTATAAACCAAGTCTACTTGACTGAGTTAATAAATCTGTATTAGGGTGCTCCAGTAGCACACCATGTTAATCCATTATTATTATTACCGCGCTGCGTCGCGGGACTCCGTGCTGCGTCACGGATCTGGTTGACTCCGAGTTCGATTCCCGGACTCGCCGTCATTTGCCGAATGTCTCCCCCTGCTCTCTCTCCCGTTTCACCATACAACTGTCGGTCATGCTTGACCAGAAAAGCGATAAACGCTAAAAAATAAAGCTTAAAAAAAAAAAAAAAAAAAAATCTGTATTAATCAAGTCTACTTGACTGATAGAGTTAATAAATCTGTATTAACCAAGTCTACTTGACAGATTGAGTTAATAAATCTGTATTAACCAAGTCTACTTGACGGAGTTAATAAATCTGTATAAACCAAGTCTATTTGACTGATTGAGTTAATAAATCTCTATTAACCAAGTCTACTTGACTGATACTGAGTTAATACATCTGTATTAACCAAGTCTACTTGACTGTTTGAGTTAATAAATCTGTATTAACCAAGTCTACTTGACTGTCTGAGTTAATAAATCTGTATTAACCAAGTCTACTTGACTGTTTGAGTTAATAAATCTGTATTAACCAAGTCTAATTGACTGTCTGAGTTAATAAATCTGTATTAACCAAGTCTACTTGACTGATTGAGTTAATAAATCTGTATTAACCAAGTCTACTTGACTGAGTTAATAAATCTGTATAAACCAAGTCTACTTGACTGTCTGAGTTAATAAATCTGTATTAATCAAGTCTACTTGACTGATACTGAGTTAATAAATCTGTATTAACCAAGTCTACTTGACTGATTGAGTTAATAAATCTGTATTAACCAAGTCTACTTGACTGACTGAGTTAATAAATCTGTATTAACCAAGTCTACTTGACTGAGTTAATAAATCTGTATTAACCAAGTCTACTTCACTGTCTGAGTTAATAAATCTGTATTACCAAGTCTACTTGACTGTTTGAGTTAATAAATCTGTATTAACCAAGTCTACTTGACTGATTGAGTTAATAAATCTGTATTAATCAAGTCTACTTGACTGATACTGAATTAATAAATCTGTATTAACCAAGTCTACTTGACTGATTGAGTTAATAAATCTGTATTAACCAAGTCTACTTGACTGAGTTAATAAATCTGTATAAACCAAGTCTACTTGACTGTCTGAGTTAATAAATCTGTATTAACCAAGTCTACTTGACTGAGTTAATAAATCTGTATTAACCAAGTCTACTTGACTGTCTGAGTTAATAAATCTGTATCAACCAAGTCTACTTGACTGAGTTAATAAATCTGTATAAACCAAGTCTACTTGACTGATTGAGTTAATAAAATCTCTATTAACCTAGTCTACTTGACTGATACTGAGTTAATAAATCTGTATAAACCAAGTCTACTTGACTGATTGAGTTAATAAATCTGTATTAACCAAGTCTACTTGACTGTTTGAGTTAATAAATCTGTATTAACCAAGTCTACTTGACTGTTTGAGTTAATAAATCTGTATTAACCAAGTCTACTTGACTGATTGAGTTAATAAATCTGTATTAACCAAGTCTACTTGACTGATTGAGTTAATAAATCTGTATTAACCAAGTCTACTTGACTGTTTGAGTTAATAAATCTGTATTAACCAAGTCTACTTGACTGATTGAGTTAATAAATCTGTATGAACCAAGTCTACTTGACTGTCTGAGTTAATAAATCTGTATTAACCAAGTCTACTTGACTGATTGAGTTAATAAATCTGTATTAACCAAGTCTACTTGACTGAGTTAATACATCTGTATTAACCAAGTCTACTTGACTGTCTGAGTTAATAAATCTGTATTAACCAAGTCTACTTGACTGTTTGAGTTAATACATCTGTATTAACCAAGTCTACTTGACTGTCTGAGTTAATAAATCTGTATTAACCAAGTCTACTTGACTGATTGAGTTAATAAATCTGTATTAACCAAGTCTACTTGACTGAGTTAATAAATCTGTATAAACCAAGTCTACTTGACTGTCTGAGTTAATAAATCTGTATTAATCAAGTCTACTTGACTGATACTGAGTTAATAAATCTGTATTAACCAAGTCTACTTGACTGATTGAGTTAATAAATCTGTATTAACCAAGTCTACTTGACTGATTGAGTTAATAAATCTGTATTAACCAAGTCTACTTGACTGTCTGAGTTAATAAATCTGTATTAACCAAGTCTACTTGACTGAGTTAATAAATCTGTATTAACCAAGTCTACTTGACTGTTTGAGTTAATAAATCTGTATTAACCAAGTCTACTTGACTGTTTGAGTTAATAAATCTGTATTAACCAAGTCTACTTGACTGATTGAGTTAATAAATCTGTATTAACCAAGTCTACTTGACTGAGTTAATAAATCTGTATAAACCAAGTCTACTTGACTGTCTGAGTTAATAAATCTGTATTAATCAAGTCTACTTGACTGATACTGAGTTAATAAATCTGTATTAACCAAGTCTACTTGACTGATTGAGTTAATAAATCTGTATTAACCAAGTCTACTTGACTGAGTTAATAAATCTGTATAAACCAAGTCTACTTGACTGTCTGAGTTAATAAATCTGTATTAACCAAGTCTACTTGACTGAGTTAATAAATCTGTATTAACCAAGTCTACTTGACTGTCTGAGTTAATAAATCTGTATCAACCAAGTCTACTTGACTGAGTTAATAAATCTGTATAAACCAAGTCTACTTGACTGATTGAGTTAATAAATCTGTATTAACCAAGTCTACTTGACTGTTTGAGTTAATAAATCTGTATTAACCAAGTCTACTTGACTGTTTGAGTTAATAAATCTGTATTAACCAAGTCTACTTGACTGATTGAGTTAATAAATCTGTATTAACCAAGTCTACTTGACTGAGTTAATAAATCTGTATAAACCAAGTCTACTTGACTGTCTGAGTTAATAAATCTGTATTAATCAAGTCTACTTGACTGATAGAGTTAATAAATCTGTATTAACCAAGTCTACTTGACAGATTGAGTTAATAAATCTGTATTAACCAAGTCTACTTGACTGATTGAGTTAATAAATCTGTATTAACCAAGTCTACTTGACTGATTGAGTTAATAAATCTGTATTAACCAAGTCTACTTGACTGTTTGAGTTAATAAATCTGTATTAACCAAGTCTACTTGACTGATTGAGTTAATAAATCTGTATGAACCAAGTCTACTTGACTGTCTGAGTTAATAAATCTGTATTAACCAAGTCTACTTGACTGATTGAGTTAATAAATCTGTATTAACCAAGTCTACTTGACTGAGTTAATACATCTGTATTAACCAAGTCTACTTGACTGTCTGAGTTAATAAATCTGTATTAACCAAGTCTACTTGACTGTTTGAGTTAATACATCTGTATTAACCAAGTCTACTTGACTGTCTGAGTTAATAAATCTGTATTAACCAAGTCTACTTGACTGATTGAGTTAATAAATCTGTATTAACCAAGTCTACTTGACTGAGTTAATAAATCTGTATAAACCAAGTCTACTTGACTGTCTGAGTTAATAAATCTGTATTAATCAAGTCTACTTGACTGATACTGAGTTAATAAATCTGTATTAACCAAGTCTACTTGACTGATTGAGTTAATAAATCTGTATTAACCAAGTCTACTTGACTGATTGAGTTAATAAATCTGTATTAACCAAGTCTACTTGACTGAGTTAATAAATCTGTATTAACCAAGTCTACTTGACTGAGTTAATAAATCTGTATTAACCAAGTCTACTTGACTGTTTGAGTTAATAAATCTGTATTAACCAAGTCTACTTGACTGTTTGAGTTAATAAATCTGTATTAACCAAGTCTACTTGACTGTCTGAGTTAATAAATCTGTATTAACCAAGTCTACTTGACTGATTGAGTTAATAAATCTGTATTAACCAAGTCTACTTGACTGAGTTAATAAATCTGTATAAACCAAGTCTACTTGACTGTCTGAGTTAATAAATCTGTATTAACCAAGTCTACTTGACTGAGTTAATAAATCTGTATTAACCAAGTCTACTTGACTGTCTGAGTTAATAAATCTGTATCAACCAAGTCTACTTGACTGAGTTAATAAATCTGTATAAACCAAGTCTACTTGACTGATTGAGTTAATAAATCTGTATTAACCAAGTCTACTTGACTGTTTGAGTTAATAAATCTGTATTAACCAAGTCTACTTGACTGATTGAGTTAATAAATCTGTATTAACCAAGTCTACTTGACTGAGTTAATAAATCTGTATAAACCAAGTCTACTTGACTGTCTGAGTTAATAAATCTGTATTAATCAAGTCTACTTGACTGATAGAGTTAATAAATCTGTATTAACCAAGTCTACTTGACAGATTGAGTTAATAAATCTGTATTAACCAAGTCTACTTGACTGAGTTAATAAATCTGTATAAACCAAGTCTATTTGACTGATTGAGTTAATAAATCTCTATTAACCAAGTCTACTTGACTGTCTGAGTTAATACATCTGTATTAACCAAGTCTACTTGACTGTCTGAGTTAATAAATCTGTATTAACCAAGTCTACTTGACTGTTTGAGTTAATAAATCTGTATTAACTAAGTCTACTTGACTGTCTGAGTTAATAAATCTGTATTAACCAAGTCTACTTGACTGATTGAGTTAATAAATCTGTATTAACCAAGTCTACTTGACTGATTGAGTTAATAAATCTGTATGAACCAAGTCTACTTGACTGTCTGAGTTAATAAATCTGTATTAACCAAGTCTACTTGACTGATTGAGTTAATAAATCTGTATTAACCAAGTCTACTTGACTGAGTTAATACATCTGTATTAACCAAGTCTACTTGACTGTCTGAGTTAATAAATCTGTATTAACCAAGTCTACTTGACTGTCTGAGTTAATAAATCTGTATTAACCAAGTCTACTTGACTGATTGAGTTAATAAATCTGTATTAACCAAGTCTACTTGACTGAGTTAATAAATCTGTATAAACCAAGTCTACTTGACTGTCTGAGTTAATAAATCTGTATTAATCAAGTCTACTTGACTGATACTGAGTTAATAAATCTGTATTAACCAAGTCTACTTGACTGATTGAGTTAATAAATCTGTATTAACCAAGTCTACTTGACTGTTTGAGTTAATAAATCTGTATTAACCAAGTCTACTTGACTGAGTTAATAAATCTGTATTAACCAAGTCTACTTGACTGTCTGAGTTAATAAATCTGTATTAACCAAGTCTACTTGACTGAGTTAATAAATCTGTATTAACCAAGTCTACTTGACTGATTGAGTTAATAAACCTGTATTAACCAAGTCTACTTGACTGTCTGAGTTAATACATCTGTATTAACCAAGTCTACTTGACTGTCTGAGTTAATAAATCTGTATTAACCAAGTCTACTTGACTGTTTGAGTTAATAAATCTGTATTAACCAAGTCTACTTGACTGTCTGAGTTAATACATCTGTATTAACCAAGTCTACTTGACTGTTTGAGTTAATAAATCTGTATTAACCAAGTCTACTTGACTGATTGAGTTAATAAATCTGTATTAACCAAGTCTACTTGACTGAGTTAATAAATCTGTATAAACCAAGTCTACTTGACTGTCTGAGTTAATAAATCTGTATTAATCAAGTCTACTTGACTGATACTGAGTTAATAAATCTGTATTAACCAAGTCTACTTGACTGATACTGAGTTAATAAATCTGTATTAACCAAGTCTACTTGACTGATTTAATAAATCTGTATTAACCAAGTCTACTTGACTGTCTGAGTTAATACATCTGTATTAACCAAGTCTACTTGACTGAGTTAATAAATCTGTATCAACCAAGTCTACTTGACTGAGTTAATAAATCTGTATTAACCAAGTCTACTTGACTGTTTGAGTTAATAAATCTGTATTAACCAAGTCTACTTGACTGTTTGAGTTAATAAATCTGTATTAACCAAGTCTACTTGACTGAGTTAATAAATCTGTATTAACCAAGTCTACTTGACTGAGTTAATAAATCTGTATAAACCAAGTCTACTTGACTGAGTTAATAAATCTGTATTAGGGTGCTCCAGTAGCACACCATGTTACCGCGCTGCGTCGCGGGACTCCGTGCTGCGTCACGGATCTGGTTGACTCCGAGTTCGATTCCCGGACTCGCCGTCATTTGCCGAATGTCTCCCCCTGCTCTCTCTCCCGTTTCACCATACAACTGTCGGTCATGCTTGACCAGAAAAGCGATAAACGCTAAAAAATAAAGTTTAAAAAAAAAAAAAAAAAAAATCTGTATTAATCAAGTCTACTTGACTGATAGAGTTAATAAATCTGTATTAACCAAGTCTACTTGACAGATTGAGTTAATAAATCTGTATTAACCAAGTCTACTTGACGGAGTTAATAAATCTGTATAAACCAAGTCTATTTGACTGATTGAGTTAATAAATCTCTATTAACCAAGTCTACTTGACTGATACTGAGTTAATACATCTGTATTAACCAAGTCTACTTGACTGTTTGAGTTAATACATCTGTATTAACCAAGTCTACTTGACTGTCTGAGTTAATAAATCTGTATTAACCAAGTCTACTTGACTGTTTGAGTTAATAAATCTGTATTAACCAAGTCTACTTGACTGTCTGAGTTAATAAATCTGTATTAACCAAGTCTACTTGACTGATTGAGTTAATAAATCTGTATTAACCAAGTCTACTTGACTGAGTTAATAAATCTGTATAAACCAAGTCTACTTGACTGTCTGAGTTAATAAATCTGTATTAACCAAGTCTACTTGACTGAGTTAATAAATCTGTATTAACCAAGTCTACTTCACTGTCTGAGTTAATAAATCTGTATTACCAAGTCTACTTGACTGTTTGAGTTAATACATCTGTATTAACCAAGTCTACTTGACTGATTGAGTTAATACATCTGTATTAATCAAGTCTACTTGACTGATACTGAATTAATAAATCTGTATTAACCAAGTCTACTTGACTGAGTTAATAAATCTGTATAAACCAAGTCTACTTGACTGTCTGAGTTAATAAATCTGTATTAACCAAGTCTACTTGACTGAGTTAATAAATCTGTATTAACCAAGTCTACTTGACTGAGTTAATAAATCTGTATAAACCAAGTCTACTTGACTGATTGAGTTAATAAAATCTCTATTAACCAAGTCTACTTGACTGATACTGAGTTAATAAATCTGTATAAACCAAGTCTACTTGACTGATTGAGTTAATAAATCTGTATTAACCAAGTCTACTTGACTGTTTGAGTTAATAAATCTGTATTAACCAAGTCTACTTGACTGTTTGAGTTAATAAATCTGTATTAACCAAGTCTACTTGACTGAGTTAATAAATCTGTATAAACCAAGTCTACTTGACTCAGTGGCGGCCGTTGGGTACTTCGCCACTAGGGGCGCTATACCAAACATTTTGCAAATGTTTGGTAAAAAAAAGCCCAACACAAACACGCACAGCTCTCTCTCTCTCTCTCTCTCTCTCGCTCTCTCTCTCTCAGATGATGTCAGATCCATTCAATAATAAACACATTTGTAAAGCTCGTTATTTTAAACAAGTTACCATTCATTGTCTGAGTGGTTATGTCCCACATGCGGCGAAATTAGAGAGAGAGAGAGAGAGCGAGAGCGAGAGAGAGAGAGAGAGCATTTTAGTAAAGTTACATTTTCAACAAGATTGCTGCTATTTAAACACTTCATGGAAACGGGGTAACGTTAACCTTATGTCGACTAGTATTGTATGACCTCGACATAACGTTTAAACGTTAACGTTACTCCGTTTCCATGAAGTAATTATAAAAGTGGCCAGCTAAGATGACGGAGCTAACAGCTAGCAGTAGCTGTAACGTTACAACGTTATGCGGCATCAGTAGACAACGTATCATGTATTAAACTAGAGTTAAGATCGCTAATCTACCTTGTTGTTGGCTTGTTGATAAAGTATATCCACTCCATGGCATTGTCCATCCAGCCTGTGTTGATGTCCATCCATTGTCCGCATCCATATAGCTTGTTGTTAGCCAACAAGCTGTGTGAGTGAAGAGCTGTGTCTTTGTCCATTTCCGCCTCGAACAGCCTGCAAACTACCTGGCGTTCTATCGCCATGCTCTAAGACAAACTCTAACCTTAACCAACTTTGAAAGAGTGCCTAAGCTCAGTGTAGTTGCTGTTGTTGTTGACGAGTCGACTGAACTGATAAACCTCCTCCTGGCGCATTCTCTCTCTAAGCCAACCCGAGAAATGCGGCTATGGAAAAAAACTGGCATCGCGTCGGCCAATCAGAGAGCGTCTCCACGAAAATGCTATGGAAATTATTCACGGAAGTTCACGCTGCTGCCTAGACCGCTTCAAATCGCGCTCGGATTCCAACATAATAGTCATATTTCAACGCACAACGCCGTATGCACTGATTGGCTGTGACGGAGACAGCGATCAAACTGTGACGCGCACTCAGACTATCGCTTCTAGCCCGGGCGAGAAATACGAAAAAATAAAAAAAAACGTCACTTCCTGCTCATGAAAACGATGTTTTTTTAATTTAGATAATAACGTTATATTGTGCATTGGAAATACAAACATACTTAAAATGAGTAAATATTATTCATTTTAAACATGTTTATATTATTTATAGGGCTATAAAACACAAAAACGAAAAAGTTTTATTGTCTTCTTCTCTGATTTAACAGCAGCTGGCCAGCAGGTGGGTCGGCGCCCTTGCGCCCCTAGTGGCGAGCCGCCACTGACTTGACTGTCTGAGTTAATAAATCTGTATTAATCAAGTCTACTTGACTGATAGTTAATAAATCTGTATTAACCAAGTCTACTTGACAGATTGAGTTAATAAATCTGTATTAACCAAGTCTACTTGACTGAGTTAATAAATCTGTTTATTACATGGCGTTTTCACATTCGCCGAAATGCTTGCTTGTGATTGGTCAATAGCCCCCCGACAGCGGTCATTATTTTTCAATAATGACCGCTGTTTTTTCAATAATGACCGCAGTGCGCAGCTGTTGGCAATCAAGCCCACATCAGTGCAGCAAATCAGACACACCTGCCGCGCTGCACTGACAGCGGAGTGTCAGCGGAGCCAGAACAGAGGCTGCCCGCGATAATAATAATCACTTTATTTGGGCTGACAGAGCCACAGAACAACTGCGATTTGTCAAATGAATTAGGTATATTGTTAGTAAGTTAGCCATGTAATAAGCGGGATAATGTATAGCCTACTCGGTCATTGTCGCAAAATAATTGACCTTCACTACGTTTAAAACACCTCGGCGCGGCGCCTCGGTATTTTAAACTCTGTGTCGGTCAATTATTTTGCGACAATGACCTCGTAGCCATACATTATCCCTTACATAAACCAAGTCTATTTGACTGATTGAGTTAATAAATCTCTATTAACCAAGTCTACTTGACTGTCTGAGTTAATACATCTGTATTAACCAAGTCTACTTGACTGTCTGAGTTAATAAATCTGTATTAACCAAGTCTACTTGACTGTTTGAGTTAATACATCTGTATTAACCAAGTCTACTTGACTTACTGAGTTAATAAATCTGTATTAACCAAGTCTACTTGACTGAGTTAATAAATCTGTATTAACCAAGTCTACTTGACTGATTGAGTTAATAAATCTGTATTAACCAAGTCTACTTGACTGAGTTAATAAATCTGTATAAACCAAGTCTACTTGACTGAGTTAATAAATCTGTATAAACCAAGTCTACTTGACTGTCTGAGTTAATAAATCTGTATTAACCAAGTCTACTTGACTGATTGAGTTAATAAATCTGTATTAACCAAGTCTACTTGACTGAGTTAATAAATCTGTATAAACCAAGTCTACTTGACTGTCTGAGTTAATAAATCTTTATCAACCAAGTCTACTTGACTGAGTTAATAAATCTGTATAAACCAAGTCTACTTGACTGATTGAGTTAATACATCTCTATTAACCAAGTCTACTTGACTGATACTGAGTTAATAAATCTGTATTAACCAAGTCTACTTGACTGATTGAGTTAATAAATCTCTATTAACCAAGTCTACTTGACTGATACTGAGTTAATAAATCTGTATTAACCAAGTCTACTTGACTGATTGAGTTAATAAATCTGTATTAACCAAGTCTACTTGACTGTTTGAGTTAATAAATCTGTATTAACCAAGTCTACTTGACTGTTTGAGTTAATAAATCTGTATTAACCAAGTCTACTTGACTGATTGAGTTAATAAATCTGTATTAAAGTCTACAAGGCCCCACAGCCGACTCTTACATCTTTGATCAATGAATATTATATAATGTGTTTTATTTTGGAGGAACGCTCCAACATCTTGGGAAATACACTGATCTGCCATCTTCCCCAGAGTCGGGTGAGAAGATTGAGATGAGTTTAATTTCTGTGCGTCAATTTCAGAGTTGTTGGAAGTTGTATTTCTTCACGTTTGATGGACCCCTAAGAACCACCAGGGTAAAAAATCACGCTGAGCCATGGATGCACACTGAAATACTGACCGCTATGAAAGCCAGAGACAAAAAATGCTCTGAGTTTCGTAAAAGTCAGTCAAAGCTTGCCAAAAGCACGAGCAGTGAACTCCAAGACCACGTGACTGAACTCAAACTAGAAAGAAACAGGCTAAGAAATGACGTAAACTCCATGATCAAAACTGCTAAAAAAAATATTCATCAATGACAAAACTGAGGAAAACAAAAATAAACCATGTGAACTTTGGAAATTACTCAACAATCAACTAGGCTGCAGTAAAAAAACTTAAAACCAGGTTCTCAAACATAAACATAAAGACGGACAACACGCTCATCACAGACAAGCTGGATGTAGCCAATAACTTTTTTTTTTTTTTATATTTTTTTTATTATTGCAAAACAAAAATTATTAAAAGTCAGTACTCAACACATAATGCATAATGAAACTTTCAGTCAAGGTGGTTAAAATTACATGCAAGTACAGAAACAAGATAAAACAAAAATAGTCTATAATAACATTTTAACCGTATACAGTGTATATCCAGCGAAATTACAATTATATAAATGTTAGTATAGAATATACTCCCAATACCTATTTTCTAAAACCCTACACACATATGCTCCAGCTCGAACCCCCCCCGGATGTAGCCAATTACTTAAACACTTTCTTCACAAACATAGCCACAACACTGGTAAACAAACTACCCTCCCACTCAGGGCAGTATGGGGTAGAACACATAGTAGCATACTACAAGAACCTAGGCGTCCACAAAGACGACTTCAAACTGGAAATGGTAACTACAGATGAGGTACTCAAAAAACTGAGCGCCCTCCAACCGAACAAGGCCACTGGCCATGACAACATCCCCTCCAAATTCCTCAGAGACTCAGCAGCCGCCATCACCCCAGTCATCACACACATAATAAACCTCTCCATAAAACAGGGACACGTCCCCAAGGACTTCAAAATTGCGAGAGTAACACCCCTGCACAAAAAGGGCAGCAAACTAGACCCAGGCAACTACCGCCCTGTTTCTATCCTTACATCCATCTCGAAAGTCATGGAAAAAATAGTATACGAACAGATCGAAAAGTACCTCGCGGAAAAGAAATCTAATCTACGAATTCCAATCTGGCTTCAGAACATCCCACTCCACTGACACATGCCTTCTCTATTTGAACGACCACATCAAACAAGAGGTGGACGCGGGCAAATACTGCGGCATGGTCATGCTGGACCTACAAAAGGCCTTCGACACTGTCAATCACACCATTCTGATTGACAAGCTAAAAGCAATAGGTTTTGATAGTTTATCAGTGAGCTGGATACAATCCTACCTGGAGGGGAGAGAACAGATGGTGGAGGTAAACGGTACCCTATCCCCCCCCCTCAAAGTGAGCTGTGGTGTTCCACAAGGAAGCATACTAGGACCGCTACTATTCCTAATTTATGCAAATGACATGTCGTCAGCTTGTGACTGCAACTTGTTCCTCTTTGCGGACTACTCAGCCATGCTGGTCTCTGACAAGAACAAGTTACAGGTTGAAAAAGCCCTCAGCTCGGAACTAGGCAAAATCTGCATATGGCTCGCCGACAACAAACTATCATTACACATGGGCAAAACAAGAGTCCATACTCTTCGGTTCAAATAACAAACTCAGCAAGACCGACGGCTTCTCGGTTACAGTGGGTGACAATATTGTCACAAGGAAAGATGAAATTACCTACCTAGGTTCCATCCTAGAGGCTAATCTTTTCTGTGACAAAATGGCATCCAATGTAATAAAAAAAAGTCAACCAACGAACTCGATTCTTGTACCGGATCTCCTCTCTGGTAAACAAGAATACCCTGAAGACTCTGGCAGGAGCACTCATTCAAGGGTATTACGACTATGCGTGCACCTCATGGTACCAAAGCACCTCAAAGGCACTAAAAAACAAATTACAAACATCTCAAAACAAGCTAGTCAGACTACTGCTTGACCTGACTCCTAGAACCCACCTCACCCCGGCCCACTTTGACAACCTAGGATGGCTTAGAGTAGACGACAGAGTACAGCAACTTGCAATGGGCCTGGTCTACAAGATACACTACGCGACCAAGGTACCCATGTACATGTCAAAATACTTCCCAAAGGTCAGTGAATACCACGATCACAACACCAGAGGGAGCTCCACAAATCATGTTAAACCCAGATTCTGCTCAAACAAGGGACTAAACACGTTTCGCAATTATGCCACATCAATGTGGAACGCCCTACCCAAAGCTGTAAAGGAATGTGAATCACTACCCACTTTCAAAAACACTCTCAAAGAACACCTACGGGAGACTGCAATTCGAAACTGGCCCCTACAAATGTCTTAACCCAGTTGTACAGTAAATTACCAAGTATGGCTTTGTCAGTATTCCAATGTACAGTGTACAGTGTCCCCCCCCCCCCCCCCTACCCCAACCCCCCCCCCCCCCCTCCAATGTACAGCCCCCACCCACCCAACCTCCTCCAATGTACAGTTTCTATGTCAAATGTATATACACTCTTTTTCTGGACACTTTTTGTATCACAAACAGTACTGTATTTGCAAATCTGATATGTCATAAATGTATAGATGTAGCAGTACTGTCTATCTGTATGTCATGTATGTCATATATGTTATGATGAATTGAAAATGGGGGACCCTGATGTAAACAAGACGAAAGTCTTTCTCTGGTCTGCATCCCCTTAACAATTGTATGTATTGAGCTGTACTGTACTGTACCCATTCTGCAATCTGTTAATAAACTTTTCAATCAATCAATCAATCAACCCCTCACAATTTCTACAGAATAAAAGTGAAGTATTCACATCTGTACTTGGTGTCATTCATTCATTCAAACCTTTATTTCCTTACGGAACGAGAACTGGAAGAGGCAATTAGTAGAACTAAAAACAACAAATCTCCGGGGAGCGACGGATTCCCATCGGAATTCTACAAGACATTTAGAACGGAATTAGCACCCATGTTAGGGGCGGCGTTCAGACACACAATGGAAGAGGGCAAAATGCCCCCCTCGTGGAAGGAAGCCATAATCACCACGATACCGAAGGAAGGGAAGGATAGAGAATTATGTAGTAGTTTCAGACCTGTGTCCATACTCAACGTGGATTACAAGATGTATACATCGATAATATCAAAGAGATTTGAGACGTTTATGCCAGACATTATAGATGAAGATCAAACTGGATTTATTAAAGGGAGACAGACACAGGACAACGTGAGAAAGACATTACACATAGTAGAGGAGATACAAAAACAAGGTGGTAGCGCGGTACTGATTAGCCTAGATGCAGAAAAAGCATTCGACAGTGTGAGCTGGACATTTTTATATAAAACATTGATGAGGTTCGGACTGAACGGGAGGGCGATGAAGATGATCAAGGCGCTATATCAAGAACCGACAGCGAGGGTTAAGGTGAATGGCAGCCTGACGGATAGAATCAGATTAGAGAGGGCTACCAGACAGGGATGTTGTCTCTCACCAACGCTCTTCGCCGTTTTCATAGAACCACTGGCACAACTGATCAGACAGACCGAGGACATTAAGGGAGTAAGGATAAAGGGAACGGAATATAAACTAGGCCTATTTGCGGACGACGTGATAGTATACATGAGGCAACCAGACAAGAGCTTCCCGGCACTGATGGATCTACTGAAGGAATATGGCCACTACTCAGGATACAAACTAAACGTGACAAAGACACAGACCTTAGCATGGAACTATACCCCAACGACGGAAATTAGGGAACAGTACGGGATAAGATGGGACATGGACAAGATTAAATACTTAGGGGTGAACATCACGAGAGGGGTGGGGAAACTGTTTGAGGCGAACTATACACAGATAAATCAGAACATCAAGAGAGACTTAGAGAGATGGACAGTAATGCCCTTGGACTTCAATTCAAGAATAGAGGTAATTAAAATGAACATACTATCAAGGTTTCTGTACCTATTCCAGTCACTACCGATACAAATACCACAGAATCAATTCAGGGAGTGGGACAGACTGATATCGAGGTTCATATGGGCGGGGAGAAGACCACGGGTCAGATATAAAACACTACAACTACTAAGAGGGAGGGATGGCAGTACCCAGCCTACAAGATTATTACTATGCAGCACAACTGAGAGCAGTGACGTGCTGGTGTAACGACAGATATGAGGCAAGATGGAAAGACATTGAAAAAGAAGGGGAGGGATACAAGGTACAAGCTCTGGTGGGAGATAGGGAACTATTTAAAGAAAAAGAGGGACTATTAGATCCAATCACCAAATGCACCTTGACCATATGGAACAGAGTAGTAAAAACACACAAATTGGAGAAGCAGTCAGGGGTTCTGAGATGGGTAGCACATGACAAGAGATTCAAACCAGGGAGGTTAGACCATGGATTCAGAAGGTGGGAGAGGGGGGGGGGGGGCAACAGCGATATGCAAAATGATAGAGAAGGGGGAAATGCAAACACTACAAAAATTAAAGGAGACATTTGGACTAGAAAACAAGGACCACTTCAGATATCTACAGATTAGAGATTACTATAATAAAGAAATAAGAGGGGACAAGGAAGAAGAACAGAATGGAATAATTAGGATGATAGTAAGGGCATACGAAGGAGGGAAAGGAAGGGTAATATCAGCACTGTACCGGGCTATAATGACCAGCAAGGAACACACGACTGATTATATAAGGGAGAAATGGGAGAGAGAACTAGAGATAGGAATAACAGGGAAGGAATTGGGGAACATATGCGAGGTGCAACATTCAACAACAGGATCGAGGATATGGAAAGAGTTTGGATGGAAAAACATAATCAGATTCTTTATAACCCCAGAGCTGAAGGGAAAATATGCACCAACACAAAGAGCATGCTGGAGGATGTGTGGGAAGGAGGGGGCAAATCACACGCACATATTCTGGGGATGTCAGAAGCTGAAGGGGTATTGGGAGGAGATAGGGGAGGCAATGACCAGAATAATAGGATACGGGTTACCACAAACGGGACTGGTGCTTTACTTAGGGGACCTGACGCACGAGGGAATACAAGGGGGGACAAGTATTTAATAAAGATAATGTTGATATCGGCCAGAAAAGCAATAACGAGACTGTGGTACAAAGAAGATCCACCAACAATAGCACAATGGGTAGGAATAGTAGAGGAGATACAGGATATGGAGAGGATAACACACATGCTGAGGCTACAGGAAGAGAAATTTGGGGAAAGATGGGGAAAGTGGGAGGATTATAAGGGGAACGAAAACGACATCACAGAGGAACCAAATGCAGCACAAGAGGGCGAAGGGTAAAGGAGGAAAGAGGTTCAAGGAGGGTCTCTGAACCCGTGTCACACACCTTTGCTTTAGTTAGTTTTTTCTATTTTTATTTCTGTTGGGTATAACAATTGTTTTATGTTTTTTGTACTTTATTATTTAGGTCTGTTTAACAGTGTTGTTTTATTGTATGTTTATTTTTAATTTCATGAATGTACCCGTATATGTATGTCGATATGTTATGGAGATCAATACAAATGTTATGTTGTATGTCCATAAATGTTGAATAAAAATTTAAGTTTAAAAAAAAAAAAAAAAACTTTATTTCCTTCAACTAGGGGTGTAACGGTACGCGGATACGTAGTGTACCGCGTCAATGTGGTCCTCCGGTACAGTACGGGCTGTGCACCGTACGATTGCAACGGTGCGGAACCTTTTTTTGCAGAACTTAAATCCCCCCGGCCCCACGTAATTTATCAACAACACTGCGGTCTGCTGTGAGCATTATAAAACAAACGTGTGTTTAACCGACCGTGAATTAAAGTGTCAATGCCGTTTGTCATTTTAACAGCAGATACTTTCTTAAATGCCATCCTCCCGACAGAGCGGTGTTGACGGGGAGCTCTGATGGGTTCGCTTGGTGGTGTTATTAGCATTGAACAGCTAACCTAGGACCAAACGTCCTCTTTTGACCGGACATGTCCTCTTTTTACGCCCTGTCCGGGCCGTCCGGGGGGGGTTTATAAATTCATGATAATGTCCGGCTTTCACGGACCGTTTGCATGTACTTAAATTGACTGGCGCATTGCACAGAATACTACGGTACTCTGTTGCGTGTGTGACGTAATCCCTGAGAAGCTTTGTGGGCGGCTCTACTACACTCGCAGTCTCGCACAAACAGAGGAAGAGAGGATAGAGTGGCGCGCAGCGCACATTCACAATGCCAAAGAATGTACTTTTACAGATGAACTGAAGAAGAAATTCCAAATGTACCGACCCGTCGGAACAAATGGGAGGTGAAGTTCAGTAGTGCGCGCACTGAATCCGAAGCCAATGTGTTATAGCGCCCCACTCGACTCGATTGATGTCGCACATGAAGCGCTCAAATCATATCCAGTACTGTGGTGTTTCTACAGACAGGAGTAACCACGGAGCAGTGAAAATATTCCCAATCATAATACAGTACTTTGACTGGAAGAGGGATGGCATGCAAACAAAATTAATCTAGGTTAAATACACCAAATGAGACGGCAGAAACCATTGCACAATATCTCATTGAAACATGGCAAAAATAAATTGTCTGAAAAGGATATTTGTTAACTGGATTTTCTATTTTCTATTATTTCATATATTTTGTTATTTATTTGTGTCCAGTAAGACTTGAAAAGAGAGCTATTATTTTGTTACAGGTTGATTTTTAAGTAATTATTGTGCCATTGAGATTTGTCAGATAATTCTAGACATAATCAAGCATGCTGATTGTTAACTTTGGTTTGTCTTTGGTTATAGAGAGATATTGTTGTGTTATATAGTCAAATAATATAAATAATAATTGTATATCCATAGAGAGGAGGCATACTTTAAATATATTAAAACAATAATGCATCTTTGAGTAAACTTTGAGTATCATCAGGCATGCGTTGCTCATGGGACGTGGTTGCACATACCGTGCAACCAGTCTGTGAGCAGAAGCACGCGCATGCACAGATGTGCACGCACGTGCACCCAGGAATGCGCTGCACTCGACTGATGCGCCAACTCGCTAAGTACTACTTTGCATAACAATATGGCCGGTCGTCAGGTGTGTTCAAATACGTTCTCAGATACATTCACACAAAACTTGTGAATGAAATGTGTTACATTCCATTCGTAGAGGCAATTAGGCACTGTCTTTAGTCTGTGCTATGCAAGGGAACATCTATGCGCGGGAGCGCGCGCAGTCATTAAAACATAGTGCAACCAGTCGTCCCATGAGCAACGCATGCCATTAAGTATCTCGAGGCTGGGGGGGCATGTCCTCTTTTTTGGAAATCAAAATATGGTCACCCTAGAGGCCTAGATAACCGAAAGCTAGCATTAACTAACATTAAAGGTTTAGCCATAACGTTACCTTGGCTAAAGTTGGGGCTATTCATAATCCAGCAATAATGACTGCAGACCCCCAAGCAAAGTACAGCAAGTTGGCAAAGGAGTATTCCTGTTATGGTTTGTTAACAACCCCAACAGCACGGCACAGACAGGTAGTTCAGAGTTAGCCAAAAACCAGGGCGTATTTATTTCCAATAACAGAGAATAGCAAAAACAACAAAAAGCACAAGTGGGGAATGTTCTTGGGCAGAGTAGTCTGCGGCTCTGCAGCTCGTCTCAGAGCAGAGACGGCACTGTGGCGTTGCGCCTCTGACTCTGCGGCTCTGCAGCTACTTGAAGATCCACTCGGGAGGAAAACAGAGAGAGAGAGAAATGTCAACAACGAGCGAACGGAATACAAGGCAGTCCAGTCCTCCTTAGCTGAGTCCAGTACAAACACAAGCGACTAATCTTCAGTGTTACCCAAACACACAAGTACTAACAAAAACGGCACATCTTCAGTGTTACCCAAACACACAAAAAACAGAAAGGTCCCGAGTCCAGGAAGATGCGAGGAAAAACAGAGTATCCAAAAAGTACGTTCCAAAACTCACCAAGGCGCAATTGCGCAAAGCGGGCAACGAGGCACAGATCCAACGGATGGCAGAGAGAAGCAACAGCGGCGACTCCATAGACGTCCTGGAGAAAATAGACGAGGTACAGCACGGGAGGAAAACAAGCAGCAGCTAGTGGTAAGCCCAAAACGACCCGACACAGAACGTTAGGAACACCAGAGTATATAAGGGCTCCACCGAGCTGATTAGAAACTCACTTCAGGTGCTCGAAGGTAATTGGTACCTGGAAGCGTGCGGAATCAGACCAATCCTCACAATTCCAACGTATACAGTAGCGTCGCGTGGGTAAAATAACAGGGGAAGCCAAAAAAAATTTATAAAAAAAAAAAAATTAAATATTTTTATTAATTTCTTTCTTTTCTTTTTTTTTAGTCAAGCAGTCACCATGTACACTACAGTATGGCTCGGCGGCCAGTCAAACTTTCTTTTTATTTATTTAACAGATTGCAGAATGGGTACAATACAGTACGGCTCAATACACACAATTGTATAAGGGGATGCAGACCATTTTCAATTCATAGTGACATTTATGACATACAAGACATCATGACATTTATGGCATAGGGACATACACAACATACATGACATTTATGGCATAGGGACATACATGACATACAGGTATTTAGTATGGTTACATTTGTGACATATACGATATTCAAATATACAGTACTGTTACCCATAGATCCTGACAGAGTATATACATATGATGGGGAGGGGACTGTACATTAGAAGGGGGTGGGTGGGTGGGAGAGAAATATACATACGGCCGGGAGAGAATATGACTATTAGACAAACGTCTAGAGTCTAGACAAACAAGACAAGACAAACGTATTTCTCTGGTCTGCATCCCCTTAACAATTGTGTGTATTGAGCCGTACTGTATTGTACCCATTCTGCAATCTGTTAAATAAAGTTTTCATTCATTCATTCATTCATTCACGTGTCTGTTGCGCGGCGCGCCCAGCCATCAGAGCGCTCCTACTGTAAAATGCGGAAGCAGCCATTTCAGCCTCAGTTTTACTCGTTTATAAAAATGATTTAAAATGTTTATTAGCAACGCCGAGCTTTCAAACCCCGCCGCATCTGTGTGTGAAACCCTAATGGAACGCTGGGTACCTTTGACATTTATATCCGATATATTTTGGACCCACCGCTAGCTTTTAAGCAGTGCTTGATGGTGCACATTAACCTGGCTACTACGAGGAATAAGTGACTGCGTATTCCAGCCCCTGGCTTGCATTGCAGTCATGAACGGGTCTACAAGCTTGCCTGATAACGTTAGTTAGTCAGGCTGCTCAGTGCTTACCTGGTCAATAATGTGGTCCTCCTCTTGCCAGATAGATTTGTTAAATCATAATATCCACAGTGGTGTGCTCTGCTGGTCCTCAGTAAATGTCCCGCCAGCGAAAATAAGTTGCTATTAAAGTGCTAAATGTTAGATACACTAATAGAGGATTCGAACGTGCCCGCTCTGTTAATACAATTTTCAATCAATCCCACGAGGGGATGACGTTCAGACGTGTTTTTTCTTACAATGGCACTGTAGTAGACTGAGTGATGACAGACAGTTTGATTGACAGTTTGATACTACCAATGGTTGTCACGTTAGGTAGTCAGGTGGAAACGTTCTGACCTGCCCCGCCTCCAGAGTGTGCAGAGTGCAGAGGGGAGGCCACACTCAGGATTCTTCTCACAGCCCCGTTTTAAACTTTTAAGGTGTGGCAGTCAGCTCGAATCTGATTGGCTAGGATCGGTTTTGGACTCTAGATACATGAATCACATGGTTGAGGCTGGAGAAAGAGACCTACCCCCTGCCTCTCCTCTAGCTGCAGTGAGCATAGTGAGTCTGACAGTGTGTTAGAGGGAGTGAGAGGGAGAAGAGGGAGACATTTAAAAAAAAAATAAAAAAAAATTATAACACAGATGCACAGATGAAAAATAATGTAAACTATATTAAAAATAAATTATATATATATATTTTTTTTTTCATATTTCATATTTGATATTAATTCATATTTTAATAAGGAGGCATGGCTTCCGTTGGCTTCCATAATGATTCGCCACTGAACGTAAATCACATTTTCACCAGTAAAGTTACAGTCTTTCCATCTCCCGGTAGCTCATGCTAGCTAACCTAGCTCACGTCGTCGTCACTAGTGCACACAATTAATGACATGTTGCGGACAGCCATATCGGTGACAATGTTTAGCTTTTAGTGCCAAATGATAAGAGTCTGAGGCGGAGTCTCAAAAGAGAATGTTGAGCATTTATTGTGCAAAAATCACAACAGATCCTCTGTGCTACTTCAACGGAGCCTCAGCCTTCTGGAAGCAAGTGCAGCAACGAATAATGTCCGTGTGGATCATTGGAGTAGGGTATATCTGCAGTGCTGCAGCCCCATACTCATTGTATAGATTTGTATTAGTATCATTAATCACCTGTTGTTGAATAAATACCATTACTTTCTAGTTATTACTAAAAAAAACAGTATATATAAAACAGTAGCTGTATATAAAAAAAAAACGTATAATTTATATAATTTTTTCTTTAATGTATGCACTGGTATCGCCGGTTTTGAAGTCAAGGTTCGGTATGGGTTTTCGGTACAGTGGGGGGAAAGTTTGGCTTTCCATGTTCCACTCGGGGGCGATGTAGTGTGCAGTAACTAACTGTACTTGTAGGGCTGTCAACGAATATTCTATATTGAGATTAATAATTGACTTGTAAAAAATGTATTATTATTATTATATTAGATTGTGAAAAAAACAGCCCCCGGTGGGCGGTCGTTAGTGGTTAACGTACCGTTGTATTCGTTAGGTAGACGGCCGTTCGGTGCGGTACGGTACACACTGAAACGGTTCGGTACGGATACGTGCACCTTTACACCCCGTGAAGTCAGTGAGAACTCAGAATGTACTCATCCTTGTATTTGGTCAATAAAAAGTGATATCTATGTACCTCTAATTTTCAAAAATCGCCAATCATGAAAATCTCATTTTATTCACCAGTTTGGTTTGTCTCTGATGGATGAATCACTCATCATCCAGGAGGAGTGTCTCTGACAGATGAATCACTCATCATCCAGGAGGCGTGTCTCTGATGGATGAATCACTCATCATCCAGGAGGCGTGTCTCTGACAGATGAATCACTCATCATCCAGGAGGAGTGTCTCTGACAGATGAATCACTCATCATCCAGGAGGAGTGTCTCTGACAGATGAATCACTCATCATCCAGGAGGCGTGTCTCTGACAGATGAATCACTCATCGTCCAGGAGGCGTGTCTCTGATCGATGAATCACTCATCATCCAGGAGGCGTGTCTCTGATCGATGAATCACTCATCATCCAGGAGGAGTGTCTCTGATCGATGAATCACTCATCATCCAGGAGGCGTGTCTCTGATCGATGAATCACTCATCATCCAGGAGGCGTGTCTCTGACAGATGAATCACTCATCATCCAGGAGGCGTGTCTCTGACAGATGAATCACTCATCATCCAGGAGGTGTGTCTCTGCTCGATGAATCACTCATCATCCAGGAGGCGTGTCTCTGACAGATGCAGTGCACATCATCCAGGAGGCGTGTCTCTGATCGATGAATCACTCATCATCCAGGAGGAGTGTCTCTGATCGATGAATCACTCATCATCCAGGAGGCGTGTCTCTGATCGATGAATCACTCATCATCCAGGAGGCGTGTCTCTGACAGATGAATCACTCATCATCCAGGAGGCGTGTCTCTGACAGATGAATCACTCATCATCCAGGAGGCGTGTCTCTGACAGATGAATCACTCATCATCCAGGAGGCGTGTCTCTGATCGATGAATCACTCATCATCCAGGAGGCGTGTCTCTGATCGATTAATCACTCATCATCCAGGAGGCGTGTCTCTGACAGATGAATCACTCATCATCCAGGAGGCGTGTCTCTGATCGATGAATCACTCATCATCCAGGAGGCGTGTCTCTGACAGATGAATCACTCATCATCCAGGAGGCGTGTCTCTGACAGATGAATCACTCATCATCCAGGAGGAGTGTCTCTGATCGATGAATCACTCATCATCCAGGAGGCGTGTCTCTGACAGATGAATCACTCATCATCCAGGAGGCGTGTCTCTGATCGATGAATCACTCATCATCCAGGAGGAGTGTCTCTGATCGATGAATCACTCATCATCCAGGAGGTGTGTCTCTGATCGATGAATCACTCATCATCCAGGAGGCGTGTCTCTGATCGATGAATCACTCATCGTCCAGGAGGCGTGTCTCTGATCGATGAATCACTCATTATCCAGGAGGCGTGTCTCTGATCGATGAATCACTCATCATCCAGGAGGCGTGTCTCTGACAGATGAATCACTCATCATCCAGGAGGCGTGTCTCTGACAGATGAATCACTTGTCGTCCAGGAGGCGTGTCTCTGATCGATGAATCACTCATCATCCAGGAGGTGTGTCTCTGATCGATGAATCACTCATCGTCCAGGAGGCGTGTCTCTGATCGATGAATCACTCATCATCCAGGAGGCGTGTCTCTGATCGATGAATCACTCATCATCCAGGAGGCGTGTCTCTGACAGATGAATCACTCATCGTCCAGGAGGCGTGTCTCTGATCGATGAATCACTCATCATCCAGGAGGTGTGTCTCTGATCGATGAATCACTCATCCAGGAGGCGTGTCTCTGATCGATGAATCACTCATCATCCAGGAGGAGTGTCTCTGACAGATGAATCACTCATCATCCAGGAGGTGTGTCTCTGATCGATGAATCACTCATCATCCAGGAGGTGTGTCTCTGATCGATGAATCACTCATCGTCCAGGAGGCGTGTCTCTGATCGATGAATCACTCATCATCCAGGAGGCGTGTCTCTGATCGATGAATCACTCATCATCCAGGAGGCGTGTCTCTGACAGATGAATCACTCATCGTCCAGGAGGCGTGTCTCTGATCGATGAATCACTCATCATCCAGGAGGTGTGTCTCTGATCGATGAATCACTCATCATCCAGGAGGCGTGTCTCTGATCGATGAATCACTCATCATCCAGGAGGAGTGTCTCTGATCGATGAATCACTCATCATCCAGGAGGCGTGTCTCTGACAGATGAATCACTCATCGTCCAGGAGGCGTGTCTCTGATCGATGAATCACTCATCATCCAGGAGGCGTGTCTCTGACAGATGAATCACTCATCGTCCAGGAGGCGTGTCTCTGATCGATGAATCACTCATCATCCAGGAGGCGTGTCTCTGATCGATGAATCACTCATCATCCAGGAGGCGTGTCTCTGACAGATGAATCACTCATCGTCCAGGAGGCGTGTCTCTGATCGATGAATCACTCATCATCCAGGAGGCGTGTCTCTGATCGATGAATCACTCATCATCCAGGAGGCGTGTCTCTGACAGATGAATCACTCATCGTCCAGGAGGCGTGTCTCTGATCGATGAATCACTCATCATCCAGGAGGCGTGTCTCTGATCGATGAATCACTCATCATCCAGGAGGCGTGTCTCTGACAGATGAATCACTCATCGTCCAGGAGATACAATTGTCGATCGAGTCCCTCGGCCTGGGTTCTCGTCAGAAGAACACTGCGAGCGGAGACTCTGGATGACAGAGTTTTGCGAGCAGCGTCCGATGGAGGAGCTCAGCCGAGGAAGGTGGAGATGAAGACGCTGGTGTCCAGATTGAGCGTGGCGTGCCACCAGCGGTCAGGGAAGTACAGCACCTGGAGGAGAACAACGTTGTTGTTTATGTGAGCTACAGGAGCGCGTACAACCTCGTATACCATGTGTTTATGTGAGCTACAGCCTCGTATACCATGTGTTTATGTGAGCTACAGCCTCGTATACCATGTGTTTATGTGAGCTACAGCCTCGTATACCATGTGTTTATGTGAGCTACAGCCTCGTACACCATGTGTTTATGTGAGCTACAGCCTCGTACACCATGTGTTTATGTGAGCTACAGCCTCGTATACCATGTGTTTATGTGAGCTACAGCCTCGTACACCATGTGTTTATGTGAGCTACAGCCTCGTACACCATGTGTTTATGTGAGCTACAGCCTCGTACACCATGTGTTTATGTGAGCTACAGCCTCATACACCATGTGTTTATGTGAGCTACAGGAGCGCGAACAACCTCGTACACCATGTGTTTATGTGAGCTGCAGGAGCGCGGACAACCTCGTATACCATGTGTTTATGTGAGCTACAGCCTCGTACACCATGTGTTTATGTGAGCTACAGCCTCGTACACCATGTGTTTATGTGAGCTACAGCCTCGTACACCATGTGTTTATGTGAGCTACAACCTCGTACACCATGTGTTTATGTGAGCTACAGGAGCGCGTACAACCTCGTATACCTTGTGTTTATGTGAGCTACAACCTTGTATACCATGTGTTTATGTGAGCTACAACCTCGTACACCATGTGTTTATGTGAGCTACAGGAGCGTGTACAACTTCGTACACCATGTGTTTATGTGAGCTACAGGAGCGAGGACAGCCTCGTACACCATGTGTTTATGTGAGCTACAGGAGCGCGTACAACCTCGTACACCATGTGTTTATGTGAGCTACAGGAGCGCGTACAACCTCGTATACCATGTGTTTATGTGAGCTACAGGAGCGCTGACAACCTCGTATACCATGTGTTTATGTGAGCTACAGCCTCGTATACCATGTGTTTATGTGAGCTACAGCCTCGTATACCATGTGTTTATGTGAGCTACAGCTCAGCGTGTACAACCTCGTATACCATGTGTTTATGTGAGCTACAGCCTCGTATACCATGTGTTTATGTGAGCTACAGCTCAGCGTGTACAACCTCGTACACCATGTGTTTATGTGAGCTACAGGAGCGCGTACAACCTCGTACACCATGTGTTTATGTGAGCTACAGCTCAGCGCGTACTTTGCGTGGCGATACTGTATCGATACAAGGACACCAAGTATCGATATTTTATTGTGCAATTATATATAATTTTTATAATATATTATATAAGTTGCATTGTTCATTTCAATACCTGTAATAGTACAGTAGTCCACACACACACACGTGTGCATTCAGTTACGTTGGAATATGACTGTAATACAAACAGTTCAGTTTGTCAGGTACATGCAACACAGATTACAGTGTTGACATCTGTCTGCTTGAGAAAATCCCATTTGCTGCAATACAAATTATTATTATTATTATTTTTTTTGTATCTACTTTTTCTCCCATTTTCTATTTTTCTCCCATCCCAATTTTCGTATCGTCCAATTCTACCCTCCCCTGTCTCGAACGTTGTTAGGCCATGCCTCCCACTGGTCGGCTGCAATGTGGACGAAGCCTTGCATCACGTGTCCCCTCCGGTACTCGAGGAGGCAGCCGTCGCATCTTTTCACCTGCACAGCGCGATCTCTCAGCGGCGGGGGTCTGCGTTTGGAGGGCACGCCGCCCCCGTCGCTTCCTGATTCTGCTGCGCAGGCGCACCAACTGACCTGTAGGAGTCGCTGTCCACAACGTCCGATCCCCACCCATCAGCTTCCCACCCCCTAATACGGCCAATTGTATTAGTATGAACGACCAGCCAAGCTGATAGCAATGCGGAGAGCTGGGCTCGAACCCAGCGTCTCCTGCATTGGTGGTGAGCGCCTTGCCCACTGCACCACCTAGCCGCCCTGCAATACAAATTATTGAAGTGAGATGAACAGACTGAAAACTTTATTTTATTAGATAAAACAAGTTGACAAAGTTTTACTTTGCAGTTGAGAAAAGGTAATACATTGCAATATTAATATCGCAATACTCAGCATATCGCAATATATTTTGAATCGCAATACTATCGTACCGTGACTTAAGTATCGTGATAATATCGTATCGTGAGGCCTCTGGTGATTCCCACCCCCATGTATCGTGGTTTTAAAAGGTATTGTGGTTTATAAAGGACATGTATCATGGTTTATAAAAGACATGTATCATGGTTTATAAAGGACATGTATCATGGTTTATAAAGGACATGTATCATGGTTTATAAAAGACATGTATCATGGTTTATAAAGGACATGTATCATGGTTTATAAAGGATATGTATCATGGTTTATAAAAGACATGTATCATGGTTTATAAAGGACATGTATCATGGTTTATAAAAGACATGTATCATAGTTTATAAAATACATGTATCATAGTTTATAAAGGACATGTATCATGGTTTATAAAGAACATGTCTCATGGTTTATAAAGGATATGTATCATGGTTTATAAAAGACATGTATCATGGTTTATAAAGGACATGTATCATGGTTTATAAAGGACATGTATCATGGTTTATAAAGGACATGTATCATAGTTTATAAAAGACATGTATCATAGTTTATAAAGGACATGTATCATGGTTTATAAAGAACATGTATCATGGTTTATAAAGGACATGTATCATGGTTTATAAAGAACATGTATCATGGTTTATAAAGGACATGTATCATAGTTTATAAAAGACATGTATCATAGTTTATAAAGGACATGTATCATGGTTTATAAAGAACATGTATCATGGTTTATAAAAGACATGTATCATGGTTTATAAAAGACATGTATCATGGTTTATAAAGGACATGTATCATGGTTTATAAAGAACATGTATCATGGTTTATAAAGGACATGTATCATAGTTTATAAAAGACATGTATCATAGTTTATAAAGGACATGTATCATGGTTTATAAAGAACATGTATCATGGTTTATAAAGGACATGTATCATAGTTTATAAAGGACATGTATCATGGTTTATAAAGAACATGTATCATGGTTTATAAAGGACATGTATCATGGTTTATAAAGGACATGTATCATGGTTTATAAAGGACATGTATCATGGTTTATAAAGGACATGTATCATGGTTTATAAAGGACATGTATCATGGTTTATAAAAGACATGTATCATGGTTTATAAAGAACATGTATCATGGTTTATAAAGGACATGTATCATGGTTTATAAAAGACATGTATCATGGTTTATAAAGGACATGTATCATGGTTTATAAAAGACATGTATCATGGTTTATAAAGAACATGTATCATGGTTTATAAAGGACATGTATCATGGTTTATAAAGGACATGTATCATGGTTTATAAAGGACATGTATCATGGTTTATAAAGGACATGTATCATGGTTTATAAAGAACATGTATCATGGTTTATAAAGGACATGTATCATGGTTTATAAAGGACATGTATCATGGTTTATAAAAGACATGTATCATGGTTTATAAAGGACATGTATCATGGTTTATAAAGGACATGTATCATAGTTTATAAAGGACATGTATCATGGTTTATAAAGGACATGTATCATGGTTTATAAAAGACATGTATCATGGTTTATAAAGAACATGTATCATGGTTTATAAAGGACATGTATCATGTGTGCACACGATGTATACAGTCAATTCAATTACAGTTTGAATCTTTAATGAGATAAAAACACACATTAATATACATCTTGATGATGATGCTTCATATCAATGTATTGATGTTATTATTTAGGGTTGTAGATGGTAACTCTTACCTCTCCAGGCTGGATGGTGCACTCCATCGGAGCCTCCTCTAGGGGCAGGACAGGGTAGGTGTCTGTGACCCAGGACAGGGTGGTGTGGTTGGGGTGGAAATGGGGCTCCCGGTCAGGGGGGTAGAGGAACCAGCGCTGTGTGGGACCAGAGAACCAGCTGAGAGCTCAGCAGAGGTAGGGAGGGCCAATGGTGCCGCAGTATATTGTACAGCAGTATATTGTGCCGCAGTATATTGTACAGCAGTATATTGTACAGCAGTATATTGTACAGCAGTATATTGTGCAGCAGTATATTGTACAGCAGTATATTGTACATCAGTATATTGTACATCAGTATATTGTACATCAGTATATTGTACATCAGTATATTGTACAGCAGTATATTGTACATCAGTATATTGTACATCAGTATATTGTACATCAGTATATTGTACATCAGTATATTGTACATCAGTATATTGTACAGCAGTATATTGTGCATCAGTATATTGTACAGCAGTATATTGTACATCAGTATATTGTACATCAGTATATTGTACATCAGTATATTGTACATCAGTATATTGTACAGCAGTATATTGTACAGCAGTATATTGTACATCAGTATATTGTACAGCAGTATATTGTACAGCAGTATATTGTACAGCAGTATATTGTACAGCAGTATATTGTACATCAGTATATTGTACAGCAGTATATTGTACATCAGTATATTGTGCAGCAGTATATTGTACAGCAGTATATTGTACAGCAGTATATTGTACAGCAGTATATTGTACATCAGTATATTGTACAGCAGTATATTGTACATCAGTATATTGTACATCAGTATATTGTACATCAGTATATTGTACATCAGTATATTGTACATCAGTATATTGTACATCAGTATATTGTACATCAGTATATTGTGCAGCAGTATATTGTACATCAGTATATTGTACATCAGTATATTGTACAGCAGTATATTGTACAGCAGTATATTGTACAGCAGTATATTGTACATCAGTATATTGTACATCAGTATATTGTACAGCAGTATATTGTACAGCAGTATATTGTACATCAGTATATTGTACATCAGTATATTGTACATCAGTATATTGTACATCAGTATATTGTGCAGCAGTATATTGTACAGCAGTATATTGTACATCAGTATATTGTACAGCAGTATATTGTACAGCAGTATATTGTACAGCAGTATATTGTACAGCAGTATATTGTACATCAGTATATTGTACAGCAGTATATTGTACAGCAGTATATTGTACAGCAGTATATTGTACAGCAGTATATTGTACATCAGTATATTGTACATCAGTATATTGTACAGCAGTATATTGTACAGCAGTATATTGTGCAGCAGTATATTGTACAGCAGTATATTGTACAGCAGTATATTGTACATCAGTATATTGTACATCAGTATATTGTACAGCAGTATATTGTACAGCAGTATATTGTACAGCAGTATATTGTACATCAGTATATTGTACATCAGTATATTGTACAGCAGTATATTGTACAGCAGTATATTGTACATCAGTATATTGTACATCAGTATATTGTACAGCAGTATATTGTACAGCAGTATATTGTACAGCAGTATATTGTACATCAGTATATTGTACATCAGTATATTGTACAGCAGTATATTGTACAGCAGTATATTGTACATCAGTATATTGTACAGCAGTATATTGTACAGCAGTATATTGTACATCAGTATATTGTACAGCAGTATATTGTACAGCAGTATATTGTACATCAGTATATTGTACAGCAGTATATTGTACAGCAGTATATTGTACAGCAGTATATTGTACAGCAGTATATTGTACATCAGTATATTGTACATCAGTATATTGTACAGCAGTATATTGTACATCAGTATATTGTACAGCAGTATATTGTACATCAGTATATTGTACAGCAGTATATTGTACATCAGTATATTGTACATCAGTATATTGTACAGCAGTATATTGTACAGCAGTATATTGTGCAGCAGTATATTGTACAGCAGTATATTGTACATCAGTATATTGTACATCAGTATATTGTACATCAGTATATTGTACAGCAGTATATTGTACAGCAGTATATTGTACAGCAGTATATTGTACAGCAGTATATTGTACAGCAGTATATTGTACAGCAGTATATTGTGCAGCAGTATATTGTGCAGCAGTATATTGTACATCAGTATATTGTACAGCAGTATATTGTACAGCAGTATATTGTACATCAGTATATTGTACAGCAGTATATTGTACAGCAGTATATTGTACAGCAGTATATTGTACATCAGTATATTGTACATCAGTATATTGTACATCAGTATATTGTACATCAGTATATTGTACAGCAGTATATTGTACAGCAGTATATTGTACAGCAGTATATTGTACATCAGTATATTGTACAGCAGTATATTGTACATCAGTATATTGTACAGCAGTATATTGTACATCAGTATATTGTGCAGCAGTATATTGTACAGCAGTATATTGTACATCAGTATATTGTACATCAGTATATTGTACAGCAGTATATTGTACATCAGTATATTGTACATCAGTATATTGTACAGCAGTATATTGTACAGCAGTATATTGTACAGCAGTATATTGTACATCAGTATATTGTACAGCAGTATATTGTACATCAGTATATTGTACATCAGTATATTGTACAGCAGTATATTGTGCAGCAGTATATTGTACATCAGTATATTGTACAGCAGTATATTGTACATCAGTATATTGTACATCAGTATATTGTACAGCAGTATATTGTACATCAGTATATTGTACAGCAGTATATTGTACAGCAGTATATTGTACAGCAGTATATTGTACAGCAGTATATTGTACAGCAGTATATTGTACAGCAGTATATTGTACAGCAGTATATTGTACAGCAGTATATTGTACAGCAGTATATTGTACAGCAGTATATTGTACATCAGTATATTGTACAGCAGTATATTGTACAGCAGTATATTGTACAGCAGTATATTGTACAGCAGTATATTGTACAGCAGTATATTGTACATCAGTATATTGTACAGCAGTATATTGTACAGCAGTATATTGTACATCAGTATATTGTACAGCAGTATATTGTACAGCAGTATATTGTACATCAGTATATTGTACAGCAGTATATTGTACAGCAGTATATTGTACAGCAGTATATTGTACAGCAGTATATTGTACAGCAGTATATTGTACAGCAGTATATTGTACAGCAGTATATTGTACATCAGTATATTGTACATCAGTATATTGTACAGCAGTATATTGTGCAGCAGTATATTGTACAGCAGTATATTGTACAGCAGTATATTGTACAGCAGTATATTGTACAGCAGTATATTGTACAGCAGTATATTGTACATCAGTATATTGTACAGCAGTATATTGTACAGCAGTATATTGTGCAGCAGTATATTGTACAGCAGTATATTGTACATCAGTATATTGTACATCAGTATATTGTACAGCAGTATATTGTACAGCAGTATATTGTACAGCAGTATATTGTACATCAGTATATTGTACATCAGTATATTGTACAGCAGTATATTGTACAGCAGTATATTGTACATCAGTATATTGTACAGCAGTATATTGTACATCAGTATATTGTGCAGCAGTATATTGTACATCAGTATATTGTACAGCAGTATATTGTACAGCAGTATATTGTGCAGCAGTATATTGTACAGCAGTATATTGTACAGCAGTATATTGTACAGCAGTATATTGTACAGCAGTATATTGTACAGCAGTATATTGTGCAGCAGTATATTGTACATCAGTATATTGTGCAGCAGTATATTGTACATCAGTATATTGTGCAGCAGTATATTGTACAGCAGTATATTGTACAGCAGTATATTGTACAGCAGTATATTGTACAGCAGTATATTGTGCAGCAGTATATTGTACAGCAGTATATTGTACAGCAGTATATTGTACAGCAGTATATTGTACAGCAGTATATTGTGCAGCAGTATATTGTACAGCAGTATATTGTACATCAGTATATTGTACATCAGTATATTGTACAGCAGTATATTGTACAGCAGTATATTGTACAGCAGTATATTGTGCAGCAGTATATTGTACAGCAGTATATTGTACATCAGTATATTGTACATCAGTATATTGTACAGCAGTATATTGTACATCAGTATATTGTACATCAGTATATTGTACATCAGTATATTGTACATCAGTATATTGTACATCAGTATATTGTACAGCAGTATATTGTACAGCAGTATATTGTACAGCAGTATATTGTACAGCAGTATATTGTACAGCAGTATATTGTACATCAGTATATTGTACATCAGTATATTGTACAGCAGTATATTGTACAGCAGTATATTGTACAGCAGTATATTGTACAGCAGTATATTGTACAGCAGTATATTGTACAGCAGTATATTGTACAGCAGTATATTGTGCAGCAACAACTTAAAACGTGGGCTGTTTGGCCTTTGAAGCTTCAGAGGTAGGGGTGTAACGGTACGCGAATACGTACTGTACCGCCTCAATGTGGTCCTCCGGTACAGTACGCGCTGTGCACCGAACGATTGCAACGGTAGTACGGTACGGAACCTTTTTTTGCAGAACTTAAATATAAATATAACGTGCACAACTAACCGGATGTTGTTTGTTCATCCCACGCAGCCACGCTGAGTGAGAGCTGTAATTCAGCATAGCATATTAGCCTTAGTATGGCGAGTGCAATACTAACTGACAAGCCAGAGCTAGAAGATGCTCCCACAACATTCAAGTCTCCCGTTTGGGATCATTTCAGATTCCCAGTTAACCACAGTAATGGACAAAGACAGGTGGATCGCACTAAAGCTACGTGCCGGCTAGCCCCTTTCGTGACTGTGATGCACACTTGTGATGCAAGCCTCGCATCACAGTCACGAAAGGGGCTACGTGCCGGCATTGTTCAACTTTATTGCGAACTTTATCACGCATTTGAAACGGCATCACCCGAATGTGAATATCACTGGTACAAGGACGAAACGGACCCGAGTGCAAACCCAGCTCCCTGTGGCATTCAAGCAGCATCTCGCTATTAATTCAGACCAGGCCAAAGCAATAACTAACGCCATAGGTGTTTTTATAGCAGCAGATCTGCGACCATACTCCGTTGTCGAGAACACAGGGTTTAAGCACATGAGCCCCGCTACCTAGTTCCCTCTCGTCCGTATTTCAGCCAGCAAGTCATACCAGCTCTGTATAAACAAGCACACGCTACAGTTGTCCAAGGCATCTGCTATATAATAATCTTCAGATTTACTTTAAGTGTTATTAGTAGGTTACAGCAGTAAGCCTTAGTTTGCTCAGTAAATTATGGCCAATTTGTTTTATATTGTTTAATACAGTTAAATAAATAAATAGATAAATGAAAAGCAATTTGTTTTGTACCAAAAATAATACCGAACCGTGACTTCAAAACCGAGGTACGTACCGAACCGTGGATTTTGTGTACCGTTACACCCCTATTCAGAGGTCATTATCAAAGCTCCATTCTTCCTACACACAGAGTTTCAATGTGTTTACAAGAGTTTGAGCGCTGCTTTAACCACAAAGGAAACACAAACTGCGAAGGAATGGATCTGCGACCCGTTTGTGAACAAAACGGGCCAATCGAGCAACAAGAGGATCAGCTGCTGGAGATCGCAAAAGACGGTGACCTTAAACGTACGTTTGAGACAACAACTCTGCCGATGTTCTGGATGAAAACAGAATATCCTGACATCGCCACAAGAGCACTGAAACCCCTGCTGCCATTTCCAACATCATATCTTTGTGAAGCGGGCTTTTCTGCAGCGACAGCAGCCGAGACAGAATGACGGAGCAGACTGGACCTGAGGAGCACCTCACGGTCTCCCATCACCCCTAGATGGGACCACCTCACGGTCTCCCATCACCCCCAGATGGGACCACCTCACGGTCTCCCATCACCCCCAGATGGGACCACCTCACGGTCTCCCATCACCCCTAGATGGGACCACCTCACTGTCTCCCATCACCCCTAGATGGGACCACCTCACGGTCTCCCATCACCCCTAGATGGGACCACCTCACGGTCTCCCATCACCCCTAGATGGGACCACCTCACTGTCTCCCATCACCCCCAGATGGGACCACCTCACGGTCTCCCATCACCCCCAGATGGGACCACCTCACGGTCTCCCATCACCCCCAGATGGGACCACCTCACGGTCTCCCATCACCCCCAGATGGGACCACCTCACTGTCTCCCATCACCCCTAGATGGGACCACCTCACGGTCTCCCATCACCCCCAGATGGGACCACCTCACTGTCTCCCATCACCCCTAGATGGGACCACCTCACGGTCTCCCATCACCCCTAGATGGGACCGCCTCACTGTCTCCCATCACCCCTAGATGGGACCACCTCACGGTCTCCCATCACCCCCAGATGGGACCACCTCACGGTCTCCCATCACCCCCAGATGGGACCACCTCACTGTCTCCCATCACCCCCAGATGGGACCACCTCACTGTCTCCCATCACCCCCAGATGGGACCACCTCACGGTCTCCCATCACCCCCAGATGGGACCACCTCACTGTCTCCCATCACCCCCAGATGGGACCACCTCACGGTCTCCCATCACCCCTAGATGGGACCACCTCACTGTCTCCCATCACCCCTAGATGGGACCACCTCACGGTCTCCCATCACCCCCAGATGGGACCACCTCACGGTCTCCCATCACCCCTAGATGGGACCGCCTCACTGTCTCCCATCACCCCCAGATGGGACCACCTCACTGTCTCCCATCACCCCTAGATGGGACCACCTCACGGTCTCCCATCACCCCTAGATGGGACCACCTCACGGTCTCCCATCACCCCCAGATGGGACCACCTCACGGCCTCCCATCACCCCTAGATGGGACCGCCTCACTGTCTCCCATCACCCCTAGATGGGACCACCTCACGGTCTCCCATCACCCCCAGATGGGACCGCCTCACTGTCTCCCATCACCCCCAGATGGGACCACCTCACGGTCTCCCATCACCCCCAGATGGGACCGCCTCACTGTCTCCCATCACCCCCAGATGGGACCACCTCGTTGCAGAGAAACAAGCCCAGGGCTCCCACTGATTCAGCGTTATGGTGAGTTGTATTTTTCATGCACTTAACATTAGTTTTTATGCCGGTCGCGTTAGTTTATTTGTGCTGCATTTACAGATGTAGCCCTGAGGGCGTCCTGTGCTGCCGGGTGGTTCCCAGCGTGTGCCGTATTAACGGTATCATTCACCAGGAGTGCCGAATTTCTCAGCTTGATATAATTAATAAAAATGTCCAATCTAACGAAATTCGTTTGCTCATAAAATTCTGTTAAATGTGATTATAACAGACTGCTGTTAATGCCCGCAAAATGTTAATGCCCCCAAAAAGAAATTGCAATTAACGTGACATGCAGACAGTAAAAGATTAAAGGAACACGCCAACATTATGGGAAACACACTTAAAGTCTTCTCCAGAGTCGGACAAGAAGATGGAGACCAATTATCTCTGTGCGTTCAGTAGAAAGCTATCCGGCTGCAAGCTGGCCTAGCTTAGCACAAATGAATGGAAGTGGATACAGAATAGCTAGCTTAGCTGTTGGCCAAAAATACCTCTCCCAGAGTTTTAAGCTAGGCTAGTGGTCCATATCCGCTTCCATTAATTTGTGCTAAGCTAGGGTAGCTTGCAGCTGGATAGCTTTCTACTGCATGCACAGAGAGAGGAAATTGGTCTCCATCTTCTTGTCCGACTCTGGAGAAGACGGTAAGCGCTTTTCCCATAATGTGGGCGTGTTCCTTTAGAAGAGCTCGCCTGTTTACCTTCCTGCCATAGATGACCTCCGAGTAGCCGGGGCCGTGCCAGTGGAACGGAACACCGGTGCCTGCACCTGGGGGGGGACACAACTTAACCCTTTCACTACCACACTACAGACGGTTAACCTTTCACTATCACACTACAGAAGGTTAATAATAATAATAATAATAATAATACATCTATTTTATATAGCGCTTTTCCAGATGCTCAAAGACGCTTTACATGGGTAGAAGAAACAAAACTATGGCAAAACAAAAACAGAACAAAAATAATACATGACAAAATAACATAAAACTGACAGAATTAGAGGTCAAAAGCAAGATTGAAAAGGTGGGTTTTGAGGGCTGATTTAAAAGACGTCAGGGTGTTTGCATCACGGATATGGCTGGGGAGGGCATTCCAGAGGGAGGGGGCAGCAGCAGCAAAGGCCCTGTCGCCCCAGGTCCGGAGCCTGGTCGTGGGAGGCGTTAGGAGGTTGGCATCTGCAGACCTAAGGCGACGGGTGGGCGTGTGACGGTGGAGGAGGTCGGACAGGTAGGGAGGGGCAAGGTTGTTGAGGGCTTTAAATGTGATGAGAAGTATTTAAAATTGTATCCTGTATTTGATCGGAAGCCAGTGGAGGTCGTGGAGGACAGGGGTGATGTGATCAGAGCGACGGGTGGAGGTGAGCATGCGGGCAGCAGAGTTTTGGACATATTGGAGTTTATTGAGGATAGTGTTTGGTGAGCCGTAGAGGATGCTGTTGCAGTAATCCAGTCTTGATGAAATGAATGCATGAACCAGTGTTTCAGCAGCGGAGAGTGATGGGGAGGGGCGGAGACGAGCAATGTTCCGGAGGTGGTAGAAGGCAGATTTGGTTATGTGGTTCACATGGGGGAGGAAAGAGAGGGTGGAGTCCAGGATGATGCCAAGGTTACGGACGTGAGTGGAGGGGGTGACAATGGAACCATCAATATTTAGGGAGCAATCCTGGGTGTGGCTGGTGAGGGAGTTTGGACCGATAATGACGAGGGATGGTGTCAGTCAGTAGGGAGGAGAGAGAGGAGGGGTGGATGGATTTGAGATCACGGAATGTTATGGAACGCATCTGCTTGATTGGGAGAGTAGGGAGTAGGTTAACCTTTCACTACCACACTACAGACGGTTAACGCTTCTGTAGTGTGGTTGTGAAAGGGTTAACAATTTGTCGTGTGGCAGTGAAAGGGTTAATGGTGATGGAACAACAGGCCCAAAAAGCGTATGGAAAATGATACATACAATGATACATACACTTTATAAGTGTCATGGAAACGGGTTCCATTTCTTGTTCATAATATTGAGACTGAAGTATCTTTGTATATGTCTTATATGAATTTATATGTAACTGACACTTATGTACAGTTATAACGTAAGGTTATCCTATAACCCTAGTGAATGAATATGAATACTGGCTGAGCGTCTCGCTCTGCCTTCTGAGATATCATTATCTCCAGCACCTATTGTGCCCATGGAAACCAAACACATGCACCCACCTGCACATGACCACGCCACTTCCCCTGCGTGCCTCTACAATAGGCAGGAAGTGGTCACGCTTACACCCTTCCAAGTTCGAATTCCATACGCGGAAAACATCCAAGGGACCTCAGGGCGCTGAAGAGCGAGACACTCAGCCAGTATGCAGCTAAAGGGGCTATCGTATCAACATCAGCGTCCGTCCTGCTCAAACACCATTTTCGTGTCCAAAGTATTCTGCCAGGGAACTTATGGACACGACAATAGTAGTAGTTATAAGGTGTTTGAGCAGGACGGACGCTGATGGCGATACGATAGCCCCTTTAGCTGCACTAACGCTGTTGTTAGCTTACATGCTAACGTGAATGGGATCGACCATAGCATTGCGGCTAGGCTAGCTACCTAGTACCGCTAGTTGAATGGATAAACGTTATTTAACATTGCAGAATGTTATTACTTATTACTATTGTCGTGTCCATAAGTTCCCTGGCAGAATACTTGTGAGGACAAAGGTATACAAAGAGGAGAGAACCAGTTTAGATTGGGCATTGTTAGGTTTGGAGAACGGCGGCTATCGCGCTAACAGCTGTTCGATTTCAGCGTCCGTCCTCCTGCTATGCTCATAGCGAGGGGGGCGTACTACCGTAGGTCAGTGGCCAATCAGAGCGCAAAACGGGAACGCGGACGCGTTGGAAAAAGGCTACACGCGAACAGGACACACATCTGTGCAATTACACATACCACCAAAGTCACTGGCCCACTGTGTGCGTGTGTGTGTATCTGCGTGTGCAAACGGGAATGGGACACAGACATTTGAACTATTAAGTGATTAATGCCTACTGTGGCAAAGTTGTAGCCAACAACTAGGCCTAATAAAAAAGGCAGTGACATTGAACAAAAAGGAGACACTGGCATTACCACCAGGGCCATCAGTAGAGGGGACTGTAAGGTGCCTTTTCGGTATACTACCTTTGCTAAAACTGTGTTCTCTGTTAAAGGTGGTAACTACTGGAATAGCCTACCAGTTGCGATTAGAGAGTGCCCCACATACTCCATGTTCAAGACCCACCTTAAACTGCAGCAAACCAGAACTGTGATCATTTTTTATCTGATTAATTTATGCAACTTGTTTCTTGTTTTTATCATTGATTGTCACAATGCTTTTACCCTAAGCAGGCTATTTATTTATTGAAAGAGTTTTGCTGTCTCCTGTTTAGGGACTACGGGTGTAAATTAGCTCTTGCTACAACCCTGCATGTTTACATTTTGTATTTTGTACTTGATGTTCATTAACATGTGCTGTCCCTATCAAATAAACTATCAAATCAAACTACTGCTACAAAAGTAACAGTCACTTAACTTTAGCTTTTGCCCCTTTTATGCATACAATGCCTATGTTTTGGCTAGTGTTGCTCTTCTAGAAAAATAATCCTTTCAGGGTTGCCTATTGAAATACTGTACACCTCCAGTACAGAAACATTGTTTGAGTTTGCGTGTCAGGTAGACCATTGCTGCTGTTGATAACGCTAGCCAAGTTAGCACACACACATACACACACACACGCACAGTGGGCCAGTGACTTTGGTGTAGGGGTGTACAATGCATCGATCCTAAGGGGAAAATTCAACTGCATCGATTTGAAAATGTTAGAATCGATTATCGCAATTTTAATGTGTACACAGTGTTATGTTATTCTCATGTCCGTTACAGCCAACACAACGACATACGCTACTGCATCAACGTTATGATTAACAAAGCAAGACATTCGTTTGTTGCATTAACGTTATATTACTATTCCTATCGATACATCTAGGTGTTCTAAAATCTATTGCTATTGGTAAGACTAGAATAAGTTACATTAATTTAATGTTACTGTCTCGGAAAACTCTCGCATAGCGCAATGGCGGACTTTCCAGAAGTAAAAAAGCAAATGATAGCTGCCGATTGGTAATTTCCTTTATTTCCCTTGAAACCAGTCACGTCACTCTACGGTGATTGGACCGTTGGCTTGAGTGCAATGTGGGACTTGTAGTTTTTGAACGATTAGCAGCGGAGAGAAAAAAGCACGACTGAGGTTGTAATCTTCACTCGCACACTGTGCAAGTAATTGATTTTTCCGGTTCGCACACACATATTCTTAGGGGCAAATGTTGATCAGGAAATAGATAATAGATTTTTCAGCCCGCTTCTCTAGCGTGCAATAAGTACACATATACTATCGATAATCTAGCGTTTATTTGAAAACTATTCATAAATAGGCCGAAAAATGACAATGTTTTTTGTGTATTCCAGTAAAGGGCGATTCCTGTGGAACCTCTTTTTTCTGGAAATGACCAAACACGAGCGTTTTTCAAAATGGTATAGAACGGAAATGTACCGATGAATAAACAATCCGTTTCGACAATGTTATCGTGCGCCCCCTGCTGGCACTGAAAGTGTTAAAGGAGCAGGCAACACCCTAATCTACTTTTTCAAGATTTCAGGCTGTTATGGCCTGGCTCCGCCCATAAGCACTTTGAGTGACAGTCAGTCCACACAGCCTGCGACTGGTAGAGAGAGAGAGAGAGAGAGAGAGAGAGAGAGAGAGAGAGAGAGAGAGAGAGAGAGAGAGAGAGAGAGAGAGAGAGAGAGAGAAGAAAAAAGACAGGCCATTATTGATAAGACCCCCTCTCTCTCTCCCTCCCTCCCTCTCTCTTCCTTTCTTTTTTTCTCTCCCTCTCGGGTGTGCCGCGTGGCAGCTTGTGGGGGGGGGGGGGGGCCTCCCTTCCTCCCTCTCTCTTCCTTTTTTTCTTTCTTTCACTCTCCCGTTCGGAGGTGTGTGCCGCACAGCAGGTTTCTAATCACGATCGCGGGTAAACATGTCTTAATAAAAATAAATATATATATACAGGTATATATATAATCCCGCAGTGATTAGCCACACACACAACCGCGGTGAGAAAACCACAACAGCCCTAATGCAGCGGTGGTTCATAGGAATGCAGACCTGCGAGACCGAAGCTGTAGGCGCCGGTGGTGTGAGGAAGGGCGTAGGGCGGAGCCGTGTAGCTGTCGAACAGGACGCGCCACTCGGTGAAGTTGTTGTCCCCGAAGAAATACAGAGTGTCTGTGGATGAGGGACACACAGTAGGGTTAGGGTTATACAGAAATACAGAGTGTCTGTGGATGAGGGACACACAGTAGGGTTAGGGTTATACAGAAATACAGAGTGTCTGTGGATGAGGGACACACAGTAGGGTTAGGGTTATACAGAAATACAGAGTGTCTGTGGATGAGGGACACACAGTAGGGTTAGGGTTATACAGAAATACAGAGTGTCTGTGGATGAGGGACACACAGTAGGGTTAGGGTTATACAGAAATACAGAGTGTCTGTGGATGAGGGACATACAGTAGGGTTAGGGTTATACAGAAATACAGAGTGTCTGTGGATGAGGGACACACAGTAGGGTTAGGGTTATACAGAAATACAGAGTGTCTGTGGATGAGGGACACACAGTAGGGTTAGGGTTATACAGAAATACAGAGTGTCTGTGGATGAGGGACACACAGTAGGGTTAGGGTTATACAGAAATACAGAGTGTCTGTGGATGAGGGACACACAGTAGATCAGAATCAAGAGTGTTTGTTTTATCAGGATCCCCATTAGCTGTCAAATTAATGAGCGCTAGTCTTCCTGGGGTCCTCGCAAGAATACAAATACAGAATGTAATTAGCAATACAAAAAAAACAAGAAATAAAAAGCATAAAGGAAATAATCAAAATGTGATATTCAACATTGAAGATAGAATTAATGGTTGTATTTATACATACCCCCCCCCCCCCCCCAAAAAGGATAACTGAAATTATTTTAAAAAGAAAAGAAAGAAAGAAAAATACAATAAAATAAAAACATAAAATAGGTAATCACATCTTACTACATCAGTCTCATTTACATAATTTCACTTTTTAACATCTTTTTAAAACTATATTTATTCTTTGCTTGCCTTATAGATACTGGCAGCTTGTTCCAGTTGCATGTGGCTCTACACTGTGGGTTTTAAACCATCAGTCCTGCAGGTGGAGGCAGTACCAGGTCAGTCCTCCAGGTGGAGGCAGTACCAGGTCACCAGCTCTACACTGGGTTTTAAACTATCAGTCCTCCAGGCAGGGCCGTAGCCAGGGTTTAGAAATTAGGGAGGTCCATTTATTTTTTTGGCCCAGACCGGCCCACTATAATCGGTCGGACACCACCCACCAGTACACCATCCTTGCTGTCCCCTTAAATATGCGTACCTACTGTACTATTCCCCCAACCCACTACAAAGCTGGGTAGTAAGTGCCATGGACAAGTGGACCAGGCGAAGAGTCTGCGACGCAAATCCTCGGCCACCAGAGGAACTGTCTGCCTATCGGCCGACTGCCCTCTGGCGGGGGAACCAGGGCCGGAACTCGGCCACCTCACAGGAGATGGGAGTTCAACGGCCCCTCGGCGAAGCACACTGTCCTCCGGGGCGCCGCTCAGGCGCACCTGCCTGCCACAACCGTGGAGCCAGAAACGCCCCACGACGCACGGAGGACGCCGCGATAGTGAAGCGCTGGTGGAGGGTAGCGTTGTGAGCGTCTAGACCCTCCGGTGAAGACATTATCTTTGTTTTTTTTTAAATAGCGAGAGAGAAAAAACAAAGATACAATGTCAACGTAGCTCCTCTCCAACAAACTACTTTTGGCACTAAACTTAAAGTGGTGTATACAGACACTTTCGGTGGTGAAAGTAGGGAAGGAGCCGATTGTGTGGCCAGTTGGCCACCCCCCCGCTTATATAGGAGCGGATGTGGGTGTGGCCAGGCGGAGGTAAATAGGTGTGTGCATGTGGAGAAAGTTTTTCATATTGTTAGAATGGATAAAGGGATAGTTCCAATAGAGCAGAGCGTAAAGATATACGATCTATAACCTAACTATCATCGGGTCTGGCGCTGA